>NW_026692881.1:8247500-8920000 GCF_021218885.2 Marmota monax
ACTGTCACTTTCATTTTGGATCTGGATGTAAAACTAGAGTGCAACTTGAGGGACAGTTCCCTAACTTCTAAGTGTGGGAAACTTTGCTAGGACATAGAACTTCAAAGGTCTCAGAAGAATTCTCTCTCTCTCTCTCTCTCTCTCTCTCTCTCTCTCACACACACACACACACGTGCACATATACAACTTTGTAATATCTAGCAGAACACATCTACTAGAAATGTTTCAAAATGAAACGTTTATCTTAAACCAATCAGTCCCAGACCTTCCAACCTCATGGCCAAGCTAAGGATGACGTGGCATAACTTTAAAGATCTAAAGGGAAAATGTTAGGCTTTATGGTTTCCCTATAGACCAGGGTGTGCATCTAAACCTTGGCTACACAGTAGAATCACTTGGTGGGCTTTTTAAAATGACAGTGCTCAGACCACGCCAAAGACCCATTATATCAGAATTCCTAGAGGAGGGAACCAGAGAATAATTTTTTCTCTGGTACTCCAGATGCTTCTGGTGTGTCAGCAAAGCTGACAACAATTGAGCTGACTGGATTTATCCTGTCATTGGGCCCTCTCATTGAACCCTACTATGTGCCAGACATTGCATGAGGCAATGTCTTTTCCATTAATTTATTTGTATAAAATGATATCTCATCCATCTTCCACAGACTAGCCTGTGCCCTGGAAGCCAACCAATTTTTATAAGCCCTCATTATTTACTCTATATAATTGGGGCATTGGGAGAATAAGAAAAATGCTTTTCGTACTCACTTCCTCAAGATATCCTCTTACTACCTAATGGGAATATTTTAGCTCAATTATTTGTAAGAATATTGGCAATAAGACGAATTGGGAATCAAAGTCATTCAACAGTGGGACCCCATAGAGCTTCATTTGTACATTTCAGTTGACATGTGATGGGCAAATCTTATTGATGTTTGAGCTTCACACCATCCTCTCTCTACCTTTGCTCTCTATTATTCCTTATTCCTCCCTTAACTTTCTGTGAAATAAAGGGAAAAAATCTGATTCTTGTGAGAAAAACAATTGGTATAAAACACACCCCTCACTCCCCGGGGTGTTTTGTGGGGGTGAGGATGTGATTCACCTGGAGCCTATGCAGACTGCGATGTGGCACAGAAAAGAGAAGGGAGTGAAGGACCACCGTGGCAGAGACAGGGAAGAAGAAAGAGAAACCCCAAGTAATTTAAGGGTGCTAAACATAGAAGAGCAAGACATTTGAATGAATTTACAAGGACTGAGTTTTTGGATCTACTAAAATATTTGTGAGAAAATGAAGGCTAAAATGTTTATATGGATCATGCTACCAAACTTTAATACATCGCTGGCCACACCTGTACAGGTCACACCTTTTCATAAGTTACATTGATATAATAGGTGGGAAAGTCCACCATTTGAGCAATTCAAATGTGGCTAGCTCAACAGAGGTACTGGATTTTTAATTTTTGTTAACTTACATTGGCAAATGTGGCTAGTGGCCAACTAGATCAGGCAGTGCAGCCCTATACTGTTATAATGACAGGATCCTTGCACACCTATCCATTTGTTTACATGTGCTTGGACACCTACCTAAGTAAGTAGCTTTACACTTGCACATAATCATAGACATTCTTACCTCAATAACATACATATGGATACAACTAAACACAATTGCACAACACACACACCTATTCTTGTGGAAGGATAAGAACAATAAAAATTGAAAAATTGAGAGAGGTGCAGTGGTGCACACCTAAATTCACAGCAGCTTGGGAGGCTGAGACAGGAGGATCATGAGTTCAAAGCCAGCCTCAGCAAACACATGGCACTAAGTAACTCATGAGATCCTGTCTCTAAATAAAATACAAAAAAAGTCTCCGAGGATGTGGCTCAGTGGTTGAGTGGCCCTTAGTTCAATCCCCAGTACCCGGCCCCACCCCCCACCTCCCAAAAAATTGAAACTAGAAATAGTGTATGGGTCAGTATGGGGAGATTTGGCACAGGAAGAATTGAAGCAAGAAGGATATGGGTGTGACAGACAACAAAGTGAATTTAAAATGATGCTTTTGACCTGAAGAAGAAAAGAAAAAAAAAAAAAAGAAAAGAAAAGAGAAAGAAAGAAAGAAAGAATATCCAATCATACCTACCATTGGTAGTTTTGGAATCTGAACTTTGTTTCCTTTGATCTTTTATTCTTTTATCACAAGACCTTTACAAATTAGACACATTCTTCTAAGGTAGACTTAATTATTAAAATTGGCCCTAATGACTACGAAGAACTCCAAAGGGCATAGGTAGGAAGCATTTCGTCATGAGGATGGCCAAATTCTCTGATATTCATTCTCCAAGAAAATTTTAGTCATTCCAGTTTGTAAGAGAAATGTTTATTTCAAAGTTATTAAAATCATATGGGATGGAATAGATGAAGCCCCAGCTCTTAGAAATATTAATTTACTCAAAATATTTACTATCTCAATAGACTAGAATCTTGACTTTTTGCCTATCACATTCTACCCATATGATACCTCCATTCAGAAAGTGGTACACAGTCACGTGATCTAAGAAATTTTTTATTAAGCAATTTTGTCATTGTGTAAATATCACAAAGTGTACTTACACACACCTAGATGATATAGCCTTTCTCTCTCTCTCTCTTTCTCTCTCCCCCCCCCCACATACACACACAAACACACACAGCCTATTGATCTCAGGGTCATGATGAACAAAACAATATGAGATCAAAGCAAACACCACAGAGAATGGTGCAATCAAGAGACTCGGTAAACATGAAGTGTACAAGGCTGCTGCCAACATGACCTGAGTGTGTGTGTGTGTATTTGTACCCTAGAAAAATATGACAAAAAGTATGCTTGAGTAAATACATGAACCAGAAACATGGGTGATTATTAGCAAGTATTGTGTACCATGCATAATTGTATGTGATGGCCTTATATGATTGGCAGCACAGGTTTGTGTACATAGCGTCTCCACAACCATTAAACTGGTGCATTGCACTAGACTCTGAGATGCCGGCAATGTTACTAGGAAATTTTTGGCTCCAGTACAATATTACAAGACCCCATCATATCTGCAGTCTGCCATTGACTGAACCATCTTTATGTGTGCATGCCTGGCATTGTTACCAGCTAGGAACGCTATGATTTGCTTTCCAAGGCTTATCTTTCCCATCTAAGTCCCTTCATCAGTGTTAGGCTGTGCTGCTGCCTGCCTCTGAGTTTTCACTCATGCGAATCGTTCTTCCCAAACTGGCCACGTTAATTCATACCCATCCTTCAGGTGTCAACTTACACCCCTTAGGAGTATTGTCTCCAACTCACCAGACTTATTCCAGATAAGGTCAATCCTTCCTGTTTCACGTTTTCATAGTAGTCTGTTCTCTTTCCTAGCTCTTTTCACAGTTAAAATTACTCAAGTACTTGTGTAAATATTGTTTAATTACCTCTTATCTTATAGATTATTGGCTTCATGGGATCAGATATTGGAATCTTCCTTCTTCATCACTGTACGATAGCTGAAGGATTTAGTGCAAGACCTAGAAAATAGTAAGTGTTCAATAATTATTAATTAAATGTTCAACAAATAAGTGGATGTATTTAAATTTTTCATTTTGGTCTTATTTTTCCAATTCCTTCCATGCATTTCACTGTATCATAAGCCAATATATTATGCAGCTCTGTACAACGGTAAGCAATACAAAAGGAACCCTATGCACAGAAGGCTAACTCTAATATTCCTTGTTCGGTTCCCCTTAAGATCTGACAGACCATCAGAGGTGAATCATTACGTTGCAAAGCTATAAACATGTTGAGGCCCAGCATGAACCTGGTCTGACATCCAACCAGTCTCCCGCTGTAGCAGAAATGCCTCCATCCATTTCAGAAATATGCTTACTACCGAAATACGATGCTCAGCTGGCTGTATTTATGAGACACTGAATTTGCAGGATGTCTTCAATCATTAGAAAATAGGCATTATATTCTTACCTGAAGGCAACATGATATGACTGGCTGTGAATTTAGAAGTGAGGAAAATAAGATGCTCTCAGGGAGCTATTTTAATACGGGCACGTGCTAATTGACCTTAAGGAGAATGGCTCACAGAACAATTGCACTTGATTGTAATAAGAACTGTGGAAAATTATAAAATCTATGTTGGTCAAACAGGGATGGATGGATGGATGGGTGATGGAGAAACAACAACGGAGAAACAAGTCCCAGCAGAGGAGGTCACAGACATCAAAACTTGAGGAATTGTGGTGACACTGGCAAAGCCCTTTCTCCCTTGTGAGGGAGAGATCAGGGCTACCTGATCTGACTTTCATTTTGTCTAACTCCTTGTTTTGGTCTATGCTCACCTCCTCATCTTTGATTATAATTTGGCTCCTCACAAAAGACTGTCTTTAGGAGAATGTTCATCAATCTAGCCAATATGCCCATCCACTTTGGAATAACGTCTCCGTTACTCACTGGAAAGGCATATGGTGGCACATCAGCCTTGGAAACCTGGCTAACCTGAGTCCTTCCCCAGGAGGTAGGTCCTCTAAGGACGCAGCAGGCATCATGTACAGCTGAGGCCCTTGAAAGCTTGGTGCACCCACCACAGAAGGCTGTCCTGGCAGCGAGCCTCCAAGGGGCGTTACTGGCCCTCCAGCCTCTCCTGGCCAGATCTCAACCTCATTCTACACTGTCTACTACTTTAAAATGGACACCAGAGGGAAGTGAAGGGTTATTTAGTACCAGCCACACTTTCCTGGAGGCCCTTTTGAAGACTGTTAGTAACTAGACTTGAAATCCAAGACACATTGTGGTGATGAAAACAAATCAGAAAATATATGAAAACTGGGAGGCCAGTGTTTTAGTCAGCTTTTTGCTGCTGTGACCAAAAGACCTGACAAGAACAATTTTAGAGGAAGACAAGTTTATTCGGGGCTCACGGTTTCAGCTGTCTAGGTCCATTAATGGCCGACACTTGCTTTGGGCCCAAGGTCAGGCAGAACATCGTGGCAGCAGAGTGTGGAAGAGGGAAGCAGCTCAGGACTGACTCCCTTCACCAGAAAGCAGAGAGAGATTCCCCTTACCAGGGACAAAATATATACCCCAAAGGCACACCCCAAATGATCCACCTCCTCCAACCATACCCTACCTGCCTATAGCTACCACCCAGTTAATCCCTTAATGCACTGATTAGGTTGAGGTTCTCATAACCCAATCATCTTACCTCTAAACTTTCTTATATTATCCATACGTGAACTTCTGGGGGATGTTTTAGTCAGTGTTTTCACTGCTGTGAAAAAGACTTTACAATAAAAGATTTTTTAATAACAATTTTAGAGGAGGAAAAGTTTATATGGCGGCTCACGGTTTCAGAGGTCTCAGTCCATAGACAGCAGGCTCCATTCCTCAAGGCTCAAGGTGAGGCAGAACATCATGGCGGAATAGTATAGTGGAGGGAAGCAGCTCACATGACGATCAGAAAACAGAGAGAGACTCTGCTTGCCAGACTCAAAATATGTACCCCAAAGGCACACCCCCAATGCCTACCTTTCCAGCCACACCCTACTAGCCTTCAGTCACCACTGTTAATTCCATGAGGGTATTAATTCGATGATTGGGTTAAGACTCACAACCCAATCATTTTACCTCTGAATGTTCTTGCATTGTCTCACACATGAGCTTTGGGGGGACACCTCACATCCAAGCCATAACAGTGGATAAGAAAGTGGAGAGTGGAACAAAAAAGTAAGGAGCAAATATCTTCATCTCAGAAACTGAGGAGACAATAGATACTATATCAAAGAAATAAAAATAAACACGGCAGAGTATAAGTAAGTTACAAGTATAATCAATAAAAAACTAAAAATAGCTATAATAACTACATTGGGGTGATTAAGAAAGTGCAAGCAAATCAAATCCAGCTCTGTCACAGCAGGGGTTAGTAGGTGATGCTAAAATTGAAGAAATCAAGAAATGTAAGTTGGAGTCTATTATTCAGAGATCGACAGCTAACTAGCAGAAGAAAGCTTTAAGAATTCTAAGTGGTTGCCTCTACAAGTGTGATTGAGTAGGAAGGATTGGGGCAAAGAGGCTTTTTATAAGTTGATTATTATTATTATTATATTATTATTATTATTATTATTATTATTATTATTATTATTATTATCCAAGTGCCCTTTTTTCATTCAACAAATGCTTATTAAATGCCAACTATGGGAAAGACAGAGGCTAGGCACTGGAAATACAGCACTAAATGCTACTTAGAAATTCTGCCTTTAAAAATATAACAGAGGAAACTGAAAATAAACAAATAAAATATATAAAGCTCTTTCATATCAGTGAGTGATTTGAACATAAATGTGAAAGAGGCAAATGAGAGAGTCATAGAAATTCATGAGGGCAGATGTTCCAGGCAGAGGGAACAGCCAGTGCAAAGGTCCTGAGGTGAAACAGCAAGAGGCCACTGTGGTTGGAATGGAATGAGTGATACATTCAGAGAGGAACCAATGATGGAATCAAGGGGAGGGCCCATGATATAAGGCTGTGTGACTAATGCCAGATTTGGGGCTTTAGTCTGATCTCTAGGTAGGAAGCCCATCCACAGGGATATGAACAAAGAAATAACATCTGACAATTAAAAAACAATTCTGACTTTTTCGGGAGGGAACAAAGCAACCAAAGCAACCGTAAAGATCCAGTTGATATGAAAAAATTAAATTAGAAATAAAATTTTTTAAAAAGACTCTTAATTTATCACTAAATAAAGGAGTAAGCTTTCTTGTTTTAGCATGTTAAGTATCTATGTGCTGGATATTTTTCTCATGATACAGGGGGAGAACTTTCTACAATTGCCCTTGGAGGTCCTTTTAATACAATTGTTCTCAATGATGGTGTATCTATCAATCATTGCAGCAAAGAGTGGCGATTTTAGAATTTAGAGACTGAAGCAGCTCCTTGGGTGTTTCAACCTCCTCCCTTGATTTCAAGTCGTATTTCTGTCCCTGTTGTTCCCATGCCAGTAGCTCTCAAACCTGGCTGATCATTAGAATCACACGAAAGACGTTTTTACAAAAATAGTCATCAAGCCCCCACCCCCAAGACATTCTAAATACTTCAGTTGGAGGTGGGGTCTAGGCATCGATGTGCCAAGGGCAGGGAAGAGAGTGCAGTACCCCCAGGTGCAGGCAGCAAGTGGGTGTCTTGAACAATAATAGAACCAAAGAAAAGTCAGTCTGCTTTCTTTTATCACCATGGGTTGCAGTTCTAAACAATGTCAGTGATAAAATATTTTTTCCTCAAAAAATCTGTTTTGGCCTAAGTTCTAAGCAGTTACTGTTGAATTTAAATAACATTTATACAAGCTTCAAAATACACATTATTGTTACTTATCCTTGAATATGCATCATGGGGTACATGGAAGTAAATTTGGAGACCTTCTCAGTTACACCCTCAGCCCTAGCCCTTGGTCTCACCTGCACACGAAGAAAGTTTTTAACAGTGAAAGTTTAAATTTGCTTTTGGCTTCATTTGTGTTCTCAACACCCGTGGCACTACATTTCCCTGAATTTAACCAGTAAATTTAAAATAAACAAGAATAACACATGGCAATAGTCTTGGTCAAGACTAAGAAACAGAACTTGAGTTTCTTTGATTCTGTCATTCTATGCAATCATCAGGAGGTTTATTCTTAGCGTTTCAGATTTAAAACAGTGTAACAGAACAAAAAGCAAGAGATACAAGATTATATTTTGCCAAGGCTAAATCTTGCTTCATACATGTTCTACTTTGTTGACTAATATTTTTTAATCGAAAACTGAACTTTCTTTTAATTGTTAATTATTTATAAACTAAAACTGAGACAAGAAAATAATATTTTCACTTCATTATATATAACACACATTGTAAATTACACATAACAATTTATATAGATAATACAATCAGTAAACAATGCTAAATTAATCAGCATATGGAATTATTAAAATAACTTGGTCACACAGAGGAGGGAGGTGTTTATCTGATCCAAGGGTCAAATGTGCCAGGTGCTTCTCTAATCTAGAAGTCTCTCTTTTTAAAAGTTCCCCCGGGGACTTCTCACATGCAGCCAGATGCTGAAATCACCATCTGTAGCATGTTTATTACTTGCTCTATTTCTATATTGCCCATCTTCCTTCTCTACACCCACTCTACTCCCAGTTTTTCCCCCATTAGCTCTACCAAGGTCCCTGAAGTAGGTGAAGGGTGCTAATTAAAACCCAGATGCTTCCAGGCTGTGGTATGCTGGTAAAAACCTAACAAGCGGCTCTCTGGGGGGATTTATATCATTTATTGATTTCCGAAGTGTAAATACCCCCAACATGCTGATTTCAAACCAACAACATAATGTCAACCTGTTTGGTAAATTCCTGAAAAATTAACAACAGCTCTTTCAAGCTGGTGCAAGTCAGCTGCAGCCCACCCCTGCTCCCAGCGATTCCCAAGGCATTCTGCTAGGAGGATAACAGATTCCCACGGGGAGAGTTCTGTTCATTTTTTTTTTTTAGAAATTAAAATTCAGCTTTGTGCATTACTTTGTGCATGTGTTAAATTTGTGAATTCATCTTTAAAAATGAGACCACCCTTACACACATCCTCCCAACAGGGGTCAGGAAAAACAGCCCTCTGTGTTTCTGTCTTTATACACTCTATACAATGCATACTAGCCCTATATTCAGGAGTATTTTTGAAGGAAAAGTTGACTTTCTTGCAATCTGTGAGTTAACACACACCTACAAAGTTTCCCTTTTCCCTTATGTTTGTTGGTGGAATGTACCTGAAGGGATTTATGCTGTTCCTCTGTCCTCAGCCAACCTCTTCTCCTATAGAATTCAACTGAAGTCTTTCTGAATTCTTACCTCTCCAAAGGAGGTGCTAAGGAATTAGGCAAGGTTGCATCTTGACTTTGCAGGGTGCATGAGTTGTAGGCAAACAGACCTTGGGGCAAGTCCTTGCTTTTACCACTTTGAAGATGTGAGACCACCTATTCTCTCTCTCTCTCTCTCTCTCTCTCTCTCTCTCTCTCTCTCTCTCTCTCAGCCTCAGTAAAACTCTCTACCTCACTGAGTTGTTGTGAGGTTTAAATGAGATAATAACTACCAAGTTATATCACCTGTGCCTAAAACACGGTTAGCCTCAACATATGCTATTATTATTTTAATCGCTCTGATAAGTAACAACATTATTACTCCCCTAGACTTTTCAATTGCCATGGAAACCAGCAGCTGAGGTGCTGATGTTTACAGAGATACCTACCCCACTGGGCTGAAAACAATTGCAGGATCTTTTCCTATTGCTCAGGACTTGCTGTGCTTCTAATTATTTGCAGAGCATTGTTTAGAAGCCATCCTCACACATAATTTCTCTGTATTAATTTTTATAATCAAAGTCACAAAAACAATTCTCTCTTACTACCTGTTCACTTGTTGTGTTTTGTTTTCTTAACTATTTTGTGGAAACACAGGGATGGTGTTTAATTCGCTAGTGAGTTCCCTCACAGCACCTAGCAGAATACCTGGTATGAAGAGAGTGTTCAGTAAATATTTGATAGACCACATTGTTTGTAGAAGAGGTTTGCACCATACTTCTGTTTGCTTGCTTTCATGCTGTAAATCTAAAGTTTTCCTCTTGATTCCCAGGGAACAAGGAGATTGGACAAAACAAACAGAAATGTACACTGCTTAGATTAATACAAAGTATATATGTATACAGATATACCTGGTTAATAAAAGTGACCAGTGGCAGCAATACCCTGGATTAGAGAACATAGTTTTATGATCAAAATGATGATAATGCATTGAAGAGCCTATAACCTGTTTTATCTCTCTGTGCCTCTGTTAGAGACTAGCTTGCAAAGAGTACCTTGGGAGCTGATCTAGGCTGTGTGCATGATTAATTGTTCAATACCTGCCTGCCTCCAGACAACCTTCCTGTGATGCTCCTAGAGTGGAACCAGAAAACAGAAGTCTAGAGAAATTCTAGAGTCTTTGTATCCAGCTGCATGGTTAGAGCAAGACATGAAAGAGAGCATCTGCTGAATGATTTCAGAGACCAAGGGTAGAGAGAGTCATCGATGGAGCCAGGTGTCTGACATGAATCGTGTAGTGGATACAGTCCACTGAGCTGGAAAACCCTGGTGGAGAAACAGGCTTCTGAGGAAAGTAAATAGTCTGGCTTTGGAAATGCTAAATTTGAAGTGCCTATAAATAGTCATCTAAGAGCAGTTGTTGTGGGGCTGGGGCTATAGCTCAGTTGGTAGAGTGCCTCCCTCCCATGCACAAGGCCCTGAGCTCAATCCCCAGCACCCCCCCCCCCGCCAAAAAAAAAAAGACCAGTTGTCAAGGAGAAAATTATTGGACGTTGGCCATAAGAGACTAGAACCCTACAAAGTAGTCTGGCTGGACCCATAAGTTGGGGGTGTGGTCAGTAACACTTAGATGAAATTTGAAAACATAGTAATGGGTAAATTCTTCTGAGAGCAGAAATAGAAAGCTCCTTTTTAAACTTTTATTTATTATTATTTTTTTTGTGGTGGCAGGGTTTGAACTCAGGGCCTTGTACATGCTAGGCAAACACTCTACCACTGAGCTACATTCCCAAGCCAAAACTCCTTCTTAGGAAAGACAGAGAAGAGACTGAAAGCCTACAAAGAAACAGATATGAGCTGGTCAGAGAAGTAGAAGGACCAAGAGAAAGCAGTAAAGTAGACTCACAAGTGAAGTAAAAAGAGGAGCATTTGAAGAGGAAGGTGTCCAAGGTTAGCTTCCTCAGGAAGCAGATGCTGAGACAAATTTTGGCTTTCAGGATCCTTATCAAGGGGCTCTTTGGAATTGACAGCACGGAAAGGGATGGAAGGAGACAGAAGGACACAAAGAGAAGCTGTTCTCATTACTCCTGGTAGCTGGGGCCAAAGGGGAATGTGGATGGGACATCACAGAATCCTCCAGAGAGCCCAGCAGCGCAACACTGAGGGTTCAGGTAAGCCCGAGATGTGAAAATACACCTTGATGATGATGATGCTATTGACTAGAACTCGGTTTTCAGAGGGTTGAAGAATTCATTAAAGAAATCAGGAGGTCTGCACCTACTAGAAGAAAAATTAGGCCCTTATCTCCATCATGTTGGCTTAGAACTCAAATTCCTCAAAAAGACTCCTAAAGCACAAGAAGTAAAATCAAGAATCAGTAAATGGGATGGTATAGACTAAAAAGCTTCTTCACAGCAAAAGAAACAATCAAGAATGTGGATAGAGAGAGCCTAGAGAATGGGAGAAAATCTTTCCCACCTGCACCTCAAAAGGAGCATTAATCTCCAGGATATATGAAGAACTCAAAACACACACACACATACACAAAAACAATAATCATCATCATCATCATCATCATCATCATCATCATCATCATCTAATCTAATGGGCAAACGAACTGAACAGGCATTTCACAGAAGAAATACAAATAGTAAAAAGATATATGAAAAAATCTTCAACATCTTTAGCAGTTAGAGAAATGCAAACTAAAACTACACTGAGAATCTATCTCACTTCAGTCAGAATGGCAATTATTAAGAATACAAGTAACAATAAATGTTGGTGAGGATATGGAAAGAAAGGTATGCTCATACATTGCTGGTGGGACTGAAAATTAGTGCAACCACTAAGGAAAGCAGTATGGAGATGCCTCAGAAAACTTGGAATGTAATCATCATTTTACCCAGCTATCCCACCCCTAGGTTTATACCCAAAAGACTTAAAATCAGCATACTAACTACAGTGATGCAGCTACATCCATGTGTATAGCAGCTCAATTCACAATAGCTAAACTATGGAATTAACTTAGGTGTCTTTCAGATGAATGGATAAAGAAAATGTGGCTATAAAGAAGAATGAAATTGTGGCATTTTCTGGTAAATGGATGAAACTAGAATCTATCATGCTAAGTGAAATAATCCAATCTCAAAAAACAAAGGCCTAATGTTCTAATGTTCTCTCTGACACACAGATGCTAACATACAATAAGGGGGTGAGGAGGGAAGAATAGAAGTACTTTGGATGAGACAAAGGGAAATGAAGGAAAGGGAGGGAGGATGGGAATAGGAAAGACAGTAGAATGAATTGGACATTACTTTCCTATGTTTATGTATGACTACACCACCAATGTCTAACTCTACATCGTACAACCACAGAGTAGGAAGTTATACTCCATGTGTGTATAATATGTCAAGATATATTCCACTGTCATGTATAACTAAAAAGAACAAATTAAAAATTTTTTAAAAAGAAATGCAGAAGGAAGTACCAAACTCTTGCATTTGAAGGAGAGCTCAAAGCAGAGTAAAGGATAAAGAATGGGACATGGGAAAGGGAAGGGTTATGGATTGTTGGTTTTAATATGGAAGACCTTTCCCTCCCTGTGACCCAACTGTGTCCCATTAAACACTCCCCCATCCTTAAAATAAATTACCCTTTCTGCACATAGGCAATATGCAACCAGAAGGTGTCTCTCAGTCAGGATTTGACTAGGAAGGCAGAGCTGCTATGAATGCAGTAGGATAAGGGATTTCTACCTTACACAATGGTGGGGTGTGTGGAGAAATCTATGGGAGGCAATTGCTTCTGTATCTGATTTTGGATCTAAGCCACTGTAGATCAGTTAGGCTGGCAGGAAGGAAGGAAGGCTGGTGGAGAGTAAGGACAAACTATGACCCAGGAAGACAAATGGAACTCCTGGGACAAACTGGAACCACAGGGAATGCTACTTCCAACCTTCATGGCTAGAGGGACTCTGGGAGAAGCCCGTGCTCTTCACTGCGGAGCTGCGTGCTTACCTGGCCCAGACCTCAAGAATGGAAGGAGAAAATCCAGGGGCAAAGGGAGGAGCTGGGAGCCTGGATGCTGCTCCATGCAGCAAGGGGAGCAGCAGATCAGGACAATGTGCATCCACTGATGTGGGGCCTCATGTAGAAATGGCGGCTACTCCTGCCTTCCAAATCTCATGCAGATTTCTCTTGTGGCCAAGCCTAATCCCAAATCATACAGAGAAGCAATTTTGCCTCTTGAAATGTACACAGGGAAAAGTCACCACTGAGCCCCAAATAACACAAGTGCTATAATTTCCTTGCAGAATTATCACAAATGGCTAGAGATAATGCATATAAATCTGACAGAGATGAATACATAACTGACCCTCAACAATGAGAGGTGACTGATAATGCTATGAATGAAAATAACAGGATAATTTGTTAAAATGTTATTCTGTGATTTCTTCTCCTTAAATGTTCCCTTTTATTTTCAGCAGATAGCCCTAATTTTCCCCCTCTATATAGCGTATACCTTCTTCTTAGTACTAGAATTCCCTTTAGGACTGTATTTCTTTTGAGCTATGTATGGCTTTGTGAATTAGTTCTATCAGTGATTAGAAAGAGAAGTGATGTGATAGTCTCAAGATTGTCTCCTTAAAGACAAGTTACTGACCCTGGGCTTACTCTCTCTCCCCTTTCTGAGGGCTGGTCACAGACATGGAGGTGACTGAGCTTTGGCCATGCAGACAGGGCCAACACCCTGGGGAAGGGTAGGATGAGAAGGTGGAAGGAGCCTGCATCCTGTATGACCACATGAAGAGGAGCCACAGCTGGCCTGGTGGCTCCCTTCCAGGCTGCTGGTCACGTCTTGTCACAGTCGCTTAGCGTTTACCTTAACTAAGATACACGCTCTTTCCTTGCATCTAAGTTTTTCTCCTAAAGGCCTCAAACACAATTCTTGAAGTCTCTCCTAGATTTAAATATCTCAACTTGCTGAACAGATGCTTCTGGGAAGGGAAAAGAGTAGGGAATGAATTTTGGACAAGAGGAAAGAGAAGAGGTTTGAGGTCTTCAGGACCCAGGAACCCCTCTCTCCTCCCATGTCTCAGGAGGAACCACTACCTGGTGCCCCACGGAAGCTGGTCCGTGACACACGGGCTCCATGCCCCATCATAGAATGCCATGGTTGGGAGAGTAGAGATTCCAGATGTGAAGGTATCACTGGACTAAAACGAAGATCTTGGCAATAACCATCCAATTAAGCAAGATGGTTATGCTAATAATCTGCCATTTTTCCCAGTGGCAATCAGCAGTGAGCTTCAATAATTAAGATGGGTTTCTCTTTAGCTTGGCATGATAAAGATAGACAATAACATTGTTTTAAAGTACAGAAATGTGTCTCTGGAACTTCAAATTTTGTGAGTGTAAATTCAATTGAATACATCATCATTTTTATTACTATTATTATTACCCATGAGTCACACCAGATTTGGGGTGACTCTACGCTAAGGTAATCAATCCCTCTTTCAAAGTACTGGAGCTCTCGGGCTGGGTACTTTTTTCCTTAGTTCTTGTGCTAACTTGGTATCTACTAATTTATCTTTCTTTCAATCCAATATGCTGGGCTTGACAAAATCAAATAGGGGCTGCTTAGGGACTGTGGTTATTCTGCATATTCCCCATCTCAAGCCCTTCTTAGCGCAGCAAGTTCTAGGTTGTCAGCCTCTTCAGTAGAGTGGGGATGGTCAAATCTTCCTTGGAATTACAGAAGAGTCATATCCAGGAAGGATTTTTGAGATCCTACATCACAACCTTCCCATGACCCAGATGAGCAAACCAGAGCCCCAAAAGACAGCATTTACAGAGGTAATTGGAGGCAGAAATGAGACAAGGACTTGTGTTCTTGATTCTTATACCAGGCCCTATTTGTTACACATAGGAAAAACCCAGAGAGAATTTTGTCCATTGATTCTACTGGAAGCAATTTAAAGGGAGATGAAATGTCCATATTTCTCTTCCACACCTATATGCCAAGGTGCTAAAAAAATGTCAGTAATCATTTCAACTCTTGAACACTTAAGTCCATAAGCCTGTATGTTGACATAAGCAGGAAAAGAACTCTGCCTGAGTGTAGAAGGGGATGTGGAAACCAAGGATGCTGGCAGAGGACAACTAAGGGGGCTGTCTTCAGCATCTCTCATTCTTTCTCCCTCCTTCTCCCCTCTTTGCATCACCCTCTCCCTCTTTCATTTTCTCCCTCTCCCTCTCTCACACACATACACACCATCCCCAGCTAGGGGACTAGAGAACATAAGATATATATATATATATATATATATAGATAGATAGATAGATAGATATAGATATAAGATATATATATATATATATATATGATTAGAGATAACAAAGATCAGAACCAGCAGAGAGCATGGGAATCCGCCTGTCCCTGAACTAAAAAGCTAAATTTTCTTAGTGGCCAGTGACCCAGGAAACCTTTGAGATGCTTTGTAAATTACAAGGTGCTAACAAATTGCAGAGAGGCTCACCATAAGGGCCTGAGATTTTTATGGCTCAAAAGCAGGTGTAACAAACAGCTGGAGAATGCAAACAAAGCTGCTTCTTGGCAGCCAGGTGCACTGGTCCAGGGACTTGAAGTGGCCAGCCCAGCTGTCGCTCTCAAACCCTCCTCCCTCCTTCCTTCTCTTCTTTCCTCTCTTCCTTTTATCACTCATCAACCAATCTAAAACATAAGTTTGAGTTTCCCCTGCGTGCCAGAAACCCTGCTCAGATGTTATGGTTACAAAGACAACTTTTAGTCTCTGCCCTAGAGGACATTGCACCATTTTTATTGATTCTTCATTTATCTATTTATTCCTTCGATACACATTTATGGGTTTCTGAGTTGGAAAAAAATACAGCCTCCTGGGAATGGAGTTTAAACAGATACATGCCATACTCAATTAACGACATCCTTCTACAGAGCATGCAGAGAAATACACAGCTCTTCTAAAGATTGAATATAGAAACAACCATCGTTCCTATGGTCCCATCCCTTTCTCAGCCCCTAAACTCCTCTCTGCCTATGTCCACTAATTTTTCTTCCCAATAAGGAAAATAGTTTGTGCCTGAAATTCTAAACTCCCTGATTTCAGACAGGGCCCGGGGGAGTATAAATAAGCATATGAATATTTAGCAAAAATGACTGCTATGCGAAGCTTGAAGCACTGTTGTCATAATGCAGAGCCCACTTTAATCGCAGCCACAGGCAAAGCATTTGTTGCTGTCTTATCACACAGGAATGATTTTCCCATTGGCAGTGGCAGCCTGCCAGCTGGCTGTGGAGCTAGAGGCTCCTTGGTCCTCCAGGTCACAGTATCAGTTGGCATGCTCCACCACCACCAGGCACTGACATTTCTATTTTTGCAGGAGGTGCCGGGTCAGGAAACAAAACAGTAGAATTGCAGAGTAATTCTTATTTACACTGAATGTGAATCTCATTTTGGCTCAGAAACCTATGAACTCCAACCCTTACAGTTCAATACATCAGAAATGACTTGAAGCTTTGCTGATTAAAGTCAGCTGATGGTCTTTGGATTTTATCATTCCCTTTAAAACCCCAAGGAGGGGTAGCAGTCTCCTTAAATCTGTCAGTTATAAATAAAACAAAAACCCAGCCGGGGCATCATCTTCATCCAAGCCCAGCTCAGAATAAGTAAAAAAAAAAAAAGAGAGAGAGAGAGGTGGCTTATGTAGGAAAACTGAATCCTTTGGGAGGAAGGTTTGGAACCATCATTAGTTGCCTCTCCCTAGGACACTGCCAAGGACTCCTTTAGACCTTTCTGAGGCAATCCACAGCCATTAAGACTCCACAATAATTCCCTCTTGGAAATATTTTTAAATTAGATTGTTCCTTCAGATTCTAGACAGGATGGAGTAATAGGGTCATACTTACTTTCCCAGATTAAAAGAAAATGGGCAAAATATATGAAATAACAGCTTTAAGAACACAGAACATCAGGCAATAAAGAATCCCTGGGAGCTCAAAAACAAGCAAGATGAGCTGTGATTATCCCAACTTCCTGACTTGAGAGACTTCAGAGGTTACAATTCAAGGAAGGGAAACACAGGCTGGGTGTGGGGGACTCCCTAAGTTGAGGGATGGGGCTGAGATCAAGGCGGCTAGAACTTTTAGGACAGAATACTTGGGAGGAGAGAGCAGTGCTCAGAGAGCACTCTGAAAAATCTCAAGAGTTTTCCCCAAGTATTTAGTTAAATAATGATCAGTGCATGCATGTGAAGGAACTACATAAAGCTGGAGAAAGAACCATCCAAAAGGATTTGAGGTAATAATAAAGCACCCAGTAATCACATATCACTAGGAGTTGCCCTTCTCCCACCATCCAGAACGGAAAACCCCATGATTCATGGAGCATTAGTAAAGACATAGAAGAGACTTACTTAGTCATGGTGAAAAGTCAGCTATCCACAGAGCACTAATCTAGTCTTTCTAAGCAAGTCTTAAAAGCAAGATCCAAAAGGATCAAAGTATTTCCAGATACTGTAATCCCCCTCCCCACAAAAAGAAAGCTCAAAAATATTTTTAGAAATACAAAATGCCTAGCATTTAAAGTAAAATTTAGAGTATCTGGCATATAATCAAAACTTTCCAAGCATCCAAAGAAGCAGGAAAATACAACTTCAAATGAAGAGAAAAACGATCTATTTAAACTAACCCGGAATTCACCCGTGAGTTATAATTAGCAGAAAAAGACACTAAGACAGCTACTATAACTACATTCTTTATGTTCAAAAAATTAGAGACATGATTAAGACAGAGGCTCCAATTAAACTTCTAGAGATGAAAACTACAATATGCAAGATGAAAAATACTTTGGATGGGACTAATGGCAGATTGGACATTGCAGAAGAAAAGATTCGTGAATTGGAAGAAATTATTCAAAATGAAACACTAAATGAAAGCAGAATTAAAAAAAAACAGAGCATCATTGGGCTGTGGGGCATTTCAAATGACTTAATAAAAATATATTTGGAGTCCCTAAAGGAGGAGAGAGGCAGAAACATAGTTGAAGAAATAATGGGAAGAATTTCCCAGTTTGAAAAAAGCTAAACCTATAGATCCAAAAATGTCAACAGACCTCAAGTACGAGAAATACAGGGTGGGTGCAGGGAATAGACACCAAGAGTCTTCAAAATCAAATGGCACAAAATCAATGGTACAGAGAAAAACAGAGAAACAACTCAAAAAAGGATAACAGCAGATTTCTCATAGAAACAATGCAAGTGAGAAGACAGTGGAGCAACACCTTTCAATCTCTGAAAAAAATAATTCAAACTAGAATTCTATACTCAGAGAAATTATCTTTCAAAAGCAAAAGTAAAATAAAGGCTTTTGTAGAAACAGAAAATTTAATAGATTCCTTCACCAGTATAGCTACATCATAAGAAATGTTAGGGAAGATTATACCAGATGGGAATATGGATAGAAAGAAAAGAATGAAGAGCTTTCGAAATGAAAAGCACATGGGTAAATGCATAATATTTTTTTCTTATTATTTAAATTTCTTTAAAAGGCAATTGTTTAAACAAAAAGTATAACAATGAGTATGGTATTTATATATCTGTATAAAAAGTGTATAAAATGTCTAAAAATTATATCATAAAATCTGGGACTTAATAAATGGAAGTATATTTTTAAAAAGCTTTTATACTATCTCTAAAAAATATTATTATAATATCCCTTAGATATAGGATATGATATGTTTAGTTATTAAATACAAATGCAATCACTAAAATAAGATAGTTATGACTAACAAGAAAAGAAAATAAATTAATTAAAATTCAATTAATCCCCAAATTATAACTTGTTGTTAAAGGTACTAAAAAATCTTGCAGAAAATTAGGCAGCAATTTGCAGAACATAAGAGATAACAGAGGGATAGGGGTCTATGAGAAAGAGTGTAACTGAGACTGGAGAATGGATTATTTAATAGGAGGAGAGAGTATAAAAAGCATGAAGGAAGGTAAGACATGGTGGCATACAACCTGTAATCCCAGAGACTTGGGAGGCTGAGGCAGGAAGATCACAAGTTCAATTTAGTGAGCAATTTAGTGAGACCCTGTCTCAAAAAATAAAAAGGGCTGGGGATATAGCTCAGTGGTTAAGCACCCCTCGGTTAAAGCCCCAATATCTCTCCACCAAAAAAAAAAAAAATTAAGGAAGAAAGAAAGGGACTTTGGAGAGTCAGAAGGTCAGGAAAGAGAGACTTACTTGAGATACCTTCAACACTTCACCCTTTTAAAACAGTAAAAGCTTGCCCTTTAACCCACTTTTGGGTTATAAAACTAGCTAATCACTATTATTCCTCACTTCTCAATATTTCTCAACTACTACATTCAGCTCATGACTTTTTCTTATAGGACACTGAAAAAAATAACAAACATAATGTAGGAGCTCTTTGATCTACCAATGAGCAATTCTAACCAACTACTGACCAACCTTACTGCTACTTCCTGTCCTCTGATACAAATGAAAGAATATCCATCCACTCTCCTTCTTGCCTTCTTATCTTACCCAAGACTCAACTCTCTCTTTTGTATCATCACCCCTTCCCCATTACAGCACATTCCTGTGGCCTAGATGTGTGGTCTACTGTTCCTATGTTTTCTGTATCCCATTACATGACCCTTGGGCTAACCCACCTTTTAACCCCTGCCATGTTGACCCAATTTTGTGGCAGTCTTGCTCCTTGGTTTTCTGCTATGAGCCCCGTCTTGGTCTTCATCATTAGCAATTTTTGTTATAGTTCTGAAACTTGCCTTGATTACATACTTTCTATCCACAGTCATGGTCCTCTTCCTTGTCCCTCTCATATGTAATTATATTAATGATCCTATGACATTTAAAGTGAAATAACATTCCCATTTACAAAATTATAACAAAGTAGAGTGAAGTCAAATGATTGACCCAAGGTCATATAATAAGTAGAAGAGCTGGGATTTAAGCCAAACCATTCTGATTGCAAATTATTTTAATATACCAAAGCAGCTGACATGTGGCAATGACCACAGTATTGGGTGAGCTTTAAATCTTTAGTTGGTACCCGGCTGGGGAATTTCTGGGAAGCTTATTCCCTTTATCAGTTAGAAGAGTTCTCTTGTCCTTTCTGCTATTCTTCTGTCTCTCCAACTATTGAGGAGTCTAGTCCTTGGGTAAGGAAGAATCCCTGTTTTGTCTTTGATTGTAGGTTATTTTGATCAGGAGCAAGAAAGTGAGGTAAGTTAGTGTAGATGAAGTTCCCACCAGATATCCTAACCTACATGAACTCACAGAACCATTACAGCAATCTTTTGAAAAGAACTCTGAACACCATTTATGTATGTGTATATGCGTGGCATGGAGGTATGTGTCTGTTACTTAAACTAAGGTGCAATTGGCTACCTATGTAATAGAAAATAGGAATAATACAGCAAGTTGAAGGATTTACATTTCTAGACATCAAAACTTATTCGTAATTTAATAATGAAAACAGCATGACATTATTACAAAGAAAGACAAATGAAGTAAATCAAAGAAAACAGAGATCATACAATGTAAAATTTATCTAAGCTTGAAGAACAGAAGCATAAGGCTATTCTGCTCACCATGTATCCTATAAAACAGAATGATGGATCTGATTTCAAACATATCAGTCATATCAATAACTGCAAATGGACTAAAATCATCTACTAAGAGACTATCAGATTGGTCCTCAGAGAAATATCCAATTATATATTGCTTATATGAAACATTTTTGAGCAGGGCTCAGTGGCACACACCTGTAATCCTAGAGACCCAGGAGGTTGAGGCGGGAAGATTCCAAGTTTCAGGCTAGCCTTAGCAACTTAGGGAGACCCCATCTTAAAATAAAAAAAAATAAATATAAAAAAGTTTGCAGATGTAGTTCAGTGATAAAGCACCCCTGGGTTCAATCCTTAGTATCAAAAAAAAAATTTTTAAAAAGTGTTCTGGGGATGTAGCTCAGTGGTAAAGTGCATGCCTACTGTTCATGGAGTTCTGGATTGAATTCCCAACACTAAAAAGGAGGAGGAGAATGAGAAGGAGGAGGGTACAAACTAATTTAAAATTTATAAGGAAATAAATTTAAAATAGCCAAAAGCATTCTAAAAATATACTTAATGAGTAGATACTACTAATATTATGAAATTATTAATTTAAGCACTGTGGTACATCAATTAATAAACAAGAAAGTGGATTAGAATAGAAATCCAGATACAGATCCAAATGTATTGAGAAATTTAGTAAATTGTAAAAGGTACTCTTCAAATTAGTAGAAAAAATGTATTATTTAGCAAATAATGTTCAGACAAATGGGTGACCAGCTGGTTAAAAAAATGTTAATAATAAGTTGAACTAGGAACCTCATAGTATACACCAAAGTTATTTCCAGATAAATTAAAGATTTAAATGAGAAAACTTAAAACCCCAACCATGAAACAATAAGTTGATAAATTAACTCTTCAAAAATATGCATGTGTGCACATATTTGTCTGTTTACATGTCAAGAAACACTAACATAAAGCCAACACATAAGTGGCCAAGTAGGGAAAAAAGAAACCCATATTTAGATAAAAGCTAACAGCCTTAATTTAACAATAGTAAGTACAAATTTACCAAAGCTCAATAATTTAAAAATGGGAAAAGTTGTGTTTTTTATATATATATATTTAAATCCCCTAATGAAGATGGTTTTCTTTCATTTTTGAGTGTACCTCTCTGACACCTTTAATATAATTGTTATTACATTTTATTGATTTTTTTTCAGATGATGTTTCTTCTAAATCTTCTCTGTTTATTCGTCTAGCCATTAGAACACCAGATCCTCCATTTAAGTTTCATCATTGCTTACTTCCCTGATAATCCTTTGAGGTCAAATCCAAGGTTGATCAGCAAATTCAGGTCAACTTACCTGCCACCCAGGGATACCATGTAACTTGAACCTAGGTCAGTTTAATGCCTAAGCCCAAGGTTCATCTCATTACTCCACACTCTCTTCCAATCAGTGGATCTGTTAAATGTCCTGTTAAATGCCACATGTCCTGATATTACTCCCTAATAAACATCAATAATTGATCATATCGCCCTTTCAGGTAAATCTTCACCCTCCTTCAGGAGATACTTCAGGCCCATCCTCTTTCAGCTCAGGGTGGATCTAGGTCTGCTTCTACCATAAGTAGCATATATACCATGGCATTCAAAGCTTTTGTCCACCCCATCCCCTGAATGTTCCAGCTACAAAAATGTCAGGGTTCCAACCAGTGCCCTTCCAAGTTCACCATTATTCCAGTATTAGATGTAAACAGTGAGGAACATTTTTTCTTTTATCTACTTCTAACTCAGAGGAGTCCCTAATCTCTTCTACATACAGGACTCCCATTAGGTTTCCATGTTTGTAGCTATTTGTTCTAAACCAAAGTCAGCCTGGATTTATATTTGAAATTTCCTAAAATGTAGAGAAGAGAAAGACGAAGGAAAAGGATGTTATTGTAGTTGAATGCCTATCCACTGAGAGCAGCAGAAGAACCATTTTTGGTTTTGCCAAAATTAGCATTGCTAGATAAATTAGGAGACTTATATTCTCCCTGTTGCCAGGAGAGCATGCCAGCTAATTTTAGCCCACTGTGTAAATATAACCACCACTGATATGCACGGCCTTTAACATCAAGAGGGGTCAATGACGTCCTGTAACAGCCAGAGAAACGCTTACACTGGCCCATCTTGACTGGGTTTCCTAGTCCCTTATTATCCCTGATCCTACTGACTACTGACTTTTACACTTGGAGATGACCTTGGAGATCCCTTGACCTGACCCCCTGCATGGGACGCCGGGGCCTCTTCTATCTCTCTAGACAGAAGATTTCCCCCCAGCAAAATCAGCAACATCCTGCAGCCCTTGAGGCTGGTGCGACCTCAGTCATTTTTCTCTCAACAGTGTAACTGTCAGGCAGAGGAACTGAGGTTGAAGTTTTAGAAGAAAATATTGAGTGCAGTCTTCTTTCTTTTTTCCTAGAAAAATGCCCTGTCTAGTGTAGTTAAATGTAATTGTTTGCTAATCTAACAGCCAGAAAAGGTCACAATAGAGCTCATACAACAAACCCTCTGAATTCTACCTCCTTCAGAAAATGGGTGATGGGTGGGGAGGGCATGATGGCAGTCCCTGGGAGGTGAACACAAGCACAGGGGACAGAAAAGTTCCAGTTCCTACCTAGTACACAGGCTTTTGAGCTATGCAAGTGAGGGACATCTCTCTGAACCTCAGTGTCCTCACTTGTTAGTTCCACCTCTTAGAGTTTCTGAGGAACTTCAATGAGATAGTGCATGCAAAGCCTGCAGAAGAACTCATGGAAGGTGACAAATGCTTCATTAATGTTGGTGATTGTTTTATTTGGGTTGCATGAATCGAAATCACAGTTCCCCGTTTACTAGATGATCTTAGGCAAGATAACCTAATTCTGGATTTTCTCATCTGTAAAATGGGCATAAAGAAAAATCCTACTTTATAGGGTTGCAGCTAGGATCAAATGAATGGAAAGATACAAAGCTCCTGGCTTCTGTCTGGCACCAGCATGTGCCCAGCCTGCCGCAGCTCATCTGTTTACTCCTCCAGGTGTTAGGGGAATTTTTCTTTTCACTTAGCAGTCATACTGACAAACCACTCAGGATTTAAAAAAAAAAACAGTAGCTACAGACAGCAGGAGATGGAAATGTGTTCATTTTCAATCTTTTTCTTGATGGCTACAGAGAGTAGGACAAAATGGTTGCAAAATATGTAAAAATAACCATAGAACAGGATTTGGTAGAGAAAGAACATTTTTTTCTCCTTTATCTGGTTGTTTGGAGGCTTTGTTTCATGTGTTTGTCTTGTTTGTTTCTGCCTCAAAGTCAACCACGAGAATGAGAGTATGAAAGAGTTATTAGCCAAAGTGGACAAGCCATGCTGTTATTCTAGTCTAAAGATCTTGGAGAGACATAGAGACACGTAAAAATGGCATATTGCTTCTGTGAAGATGATGTGTTCCCAAAGAAAGCCCAGAGGAGGCTAATATAAACAGGTGGATAACCCTCCAGTTTTTCTCATTCATTTAAGTATATGTCCTGTTATTTCTGTTTAGCAGCCAGTTAAACCTGCTACATTCTTGCTTAGACTAATATTAAAGTTAGTTTGCATTTCCTGAGACAGCCGCGAGATTGAGGTAAGATAACGACGTGGAGGAAGAAGTTGATTCACTGTTAAATGTGGCAACAGAACAATTGCAAGACCAGTAAACCAAAAACAGAGATCAGGAGGAAATTCAGTATATAAAGTAGAACACTACTGGATTATCTTCTCTTCATGGAGAAGCATTTCTTTTAGGTAAACCATTGCTCATGTTTAAAAAAGAAAAATGTACTCCCAGGAGTTTTTCCCCATTTGTAAGTTCCAAAGACTTAATGCTGATGACAGTTACTATATGTAGACCTTGGCAAAATCTTTCACTGTTAGCCCTTCCCACCCTCCCTGCAACTCTCACAGGAGCTGTGGTCAAACTGTGCTCTTGTGTCACAACAGGCTGTGACAAATATGGAGAAATTGTTCCTTTCTACCTCAAACCCCCATATAAACAGGACTTATCTTTACAGATTCCATGAAAGGAGCACAGACCCAGACTTCAGACAGATTGAGTTTAAAACCCTGTTCTATAAATCTGCAAGCTGTGTGACCTAGGACAAGCTAGGTCTGTTTCTGCTAGGAAATAGGAACCGTGACTCTACTTTGTCTTGCTGGCTCAGTCAATGTTGGTACTTTGCATGCATCCTTCTGTTGAAGCCTCATAACACCTCTGTGAGGTAGGTGTTCTTATTAGTCATATTTCATAGATGAGAAAACCAAGGCTGGTGAATGCTTCAAAAGTCATGTCTATCTATTTTGTAAGGCTTCTACAGTGCCACTAGTAAACACCTCACATGGCTTGAATGGCCCTCACCCAGAGAAAACTGACATGCAAGGAAATGTGGTTCACAGATACTCCAAACAAACTGCACCAGCACTGGCCTCTAGTGGGAGTAGAAGCGAGAAGATGGATTTAGCTTCACTGCATTTATCCTTCTTTGAGCCCATCTGTCTCCCTCCCTTTTTTCCCACTCTATGTTGATGACAATTTTTCTGAACTAAAGAATTTAGTTGACTAGAGGAGCTATTAATTTCAAACTAGTAAAATTTACATCTCATTTCTGTTCACAGATCTTGCTTCTCTGCATCCTCTCCACAGAGGTGTGTGCATGCACACACACATGTGCACACACACACCTCTCCTCATCATTCACCCTGGCCACACAGTTTTTCTTTGCTGTGATGCTAAATAAGGTCCGTTGAGAACCCGAAGCCCAACAATTTGGTATAGGCCAGTCTGCAATAGATTAAAAGGTCAACACAAAAGAAGTAGAGACCGACAGAAACAGAAGTTGCAGAGTTAACCATTGGGACCTCCCAAGGAAAAGATCATTATTCTTATTCTCGAGATGGTCGTATCTCTGGACCCTGCCTCCCCAAAGACTCTTTGTTCATCTCTTCATTCAATTCTGTGAGCTTCTCATGATCACTCTCAGCTATCTAAGTCAACTTGAGAAAGTTAATTTGGTTTGGGCATTCACATTTACAATCAAAAGAGTCCTAATTTAGTATATTCAAATCTTTCAGCACAAAGTTGAAAAGAGGGGCTGGGGTTGTGGCTCAAGTGGTACAGCGCTCACCTAGCATGTGTGAGGCACTGGGTTCGATCCTCAGCACCACATAAAAATAAAATAAAGATACTGTATCCACCTAAAACTTAAAAAAGAAAGAAAATTGAAAAGTAACAGAACCCTACATATAAATACGCTTGGCATCTTTCTGAGGTTGACTCTACACTCATTCATTCAACAAGCTTTTACTGAATATCTACTACATATAAAGCACTGTGAGGAGAACTTACAATCCAAGGATGAATGAAATATGGATCTCTTCCCTAAAGAAGCTTACAGTCTAGAAGAGAAAGCCAGAAACATAGTGAAATTGCAATAAAATGTGACCCATGTTTTGATGAAGTCCATAGTGAACCGTAGGTGGAGGAAGGAAGAAGCAGTCAATTCTTCTTAAAAGGTTCACAAAAGGTTTCAGAGAGATGAGAGTACCTTGCTGACACTTGAAAGACAGGTTTTTATCTAGAGCATTGCTATTTAAAGTGTGGTCCATGGACCAGCAACATCAGTATCACCTATTAGAAATACACACCTGAGAGCCTCACTCCAGACCCAATGAATCAGTATCTGAATTAGAGCAAATTCCTCAGGTAATTGGTACCTCAAAGAAGAAATGGATGTGGGAAGGGTAGAAGAAGAGCAAATTCAAGCAGAGCGACCAGTTTAAACAAAGCCTGGCAGACATAATATAGCATGGTGTGTTTATGAGACTGTAAGTCATAGCAGAGAGTGTGAAGGAGGATATGGCATGAATTTAAGCAAGTCCAGACCACAGAGGGCCTTGCAATCCATGCAGAGAGGGCTGGACTTTATCCTATTGGTAATGAGGAGCAGGTAAAGTAAGGCTGTGATATGATCAGATTGCACATTTAAAAGTGAAGTAAGAACTTTTCTGGCAAGCACAGTAATAGATGAAATTTGGGCATGAGCCCAAACGGAGGGGAGATGTAAGAAAAGAGAATAACATGAGTTGATTGATTTGATTTAATGCAATTTCTTTTAAAGTTTTGACGCTAACTGCCTGACAACACTGCAGAAGATGGATTGGAGAGAGGGCAAGACCAAAGTCAGGGAGGCCAACTGGCATATTCGTAGCCTGGTAAGAGATGATGCCGATTGATCCAAACTATAAACGTAGCAGCAGGATGAAGAGGAAGAGACGGCTGTCAGAGAAAATGAGGCAGAATCTGCAGAGCTCACTCCAAGTTTGGAAACTACATACTGCAGCTGGCTGGGGCAAGAATTTTGGGCTTATTGATAGAAGGAAAATGGTAGAGGAGTCAGTACTGGAATAAAAGATAGGAAGTTCTGTTTGGGGTCCATTAGATTGGAGACCTCTGTAGAACATACAGGTGGTAAACACATGTGGACATTTTGGCACTAGACAACTACCTTTGCATACAAAGTCTCTCTTGAAATTTATCAGTTAGAACCTACTTTGTTTACTTGTAAAGCACTTAACTAATTCCACAAACAATTGGCTCTGATGGAGAACTCAGTGGCTGTGAACCCGGACTCTGCAACTTAAAGCTGATCTTCCAGCTGTTACCTGTGCTTATTGCACAACTAGCACGGAAAGTCATTGAAGTTCAGGAGAACTCAGAGTGTAATTCTGAAGACAGAACAAATGAAGACTTCTTTCTGTCTTCCCTAAAGATCCCAGATTCCTGAAGGTCCTAAATACATTCAATTTAACAAGTAACAACCAAGCATGCACCATGAGCCAGGCATTGTTAGACACTGGGGATACAGCAATAGACAAGAAATTCTCACCTGGTTTACATCTAGTAAGGGAGACAAAGGTTAAACTGAAAGTAAACAAATGCAGGGACCTTCTGCTCAGTTCTGCCTTCAAGAAAGGACTTGCTGCCCAGCTATCAAGAACATAGTTAGCTGGCAGCCTTCAGAATTATTTGGCACTTTTGAGTCTACCTTGACTTTCAAGCCAAAGTCACAGTGATTCCAAGGTGACTTCCCAGACAATGGCAGAAGAAAGCAGCAATAACTAGGGGCGTTTACATCTTGCAGTGACCCCAGATGGATTTGTCAGACTTAGCAAATTGAAACGCCAGACACCCAGTTAAATTTGCATTGCAGATAAAGAAGGAAGTTTTGTTTGTTTTGCTTTAAGTATATTCGAAATATTGCATGAGACATAACTTATACTAAAAAAGTCATTGTTTGTCTGAAATGCAAATTTAACTGAACACTCTATATTTTATCCAGCGGGCTTACTTCCCAACAATAGCTGGGCAAGGCAGTGGGTCAGAGGTCTCCCCAATTCAACCCTGTATACTACGAATACGTAGTTTTTGCTCTGGAGCTCTTGTTGGATTGGTGGTCTTTGTCCTCTCTTCTGACATCTCTCTACACAATCCTGATTTTTTTCCTTTTCCATTAATGTGTATGACACCCCCAAAACCTTTTGAAATTCTAACTTCATCTCAGCATCTACTTCCTGAAAAACTCAACTTGTAATGCTTGATATCAAGAATGGTCTGAGAAAGCAGGAGGTAAGAAAAGGCTTAGGATCTGGCTCATTCACCACTCAGCTGGTGGTGAGGACCCCATTGATGGTGGTCCCTTACAACTCTTGGTATAAGATGGCATAAAATGAAGGTCCAGTTGTTAAAACTCTCATCAGTGGTGGATTGGGATGGCATGTGGCAGAGAGGAGTATACAGATTCAAGTATTTGAAATGCATAGGGCGACTTGTAAGTATGAGAATAAAGGAATTTGTTGAGTATTATTAAATTGTATTAAAAGAAGAATGATTAATAAAAAGCTGAGAGCAGCTACAAATAATGGAAACAAATATGAAAGGAGTCTTTACAATTACTCTTTCTCACTGGGGGTAAGCAGAAAAAGTTGAAGATGAAGCACATGATTTAATTAAGTTACTGAACTTTAAAGACAATTGAGTTTTCAACCAAAGCAGGGCTGTGATACCAAAATCAGGGTCCTATTTGGCAAAACCTGAGACCACGACACTTGGAGTTGGAGTGTCTGGATGGATGTTCCTTAGTTTCCTCTGAACCTACAAAGTCTGTGGCATGGCTCACCCCTTTCAGTTAAGAGCTGGCACATTCCTGTGCAGGAAGATGGTACAAGGGACTTCCCCCCAAAAGGCAATTCATATATATATTGCCTAAAAACATACAGTCAGCAATAATCTGGGCCTGCTTAGGGAAGAAAGAGACCATAACTCAAAGGAGTTATAAGATGGCACCAGGGTGTGCCAGCAGAGATCAAGATGCACCATTAAGAAGGCAAGAACTTAAGTGTCTAGTTAAATTTACATTGCAGAAGTTTTCTTTTTTTGGGGAAAGGGCACTTTTCAGAATTCAACACCCCCCAAAATGATGTGAACTTGCTGCAAAGGTAGCATTTAGAAGCCTAGAGAAAGCAATGACCCCAGCTGAGAGGTTGAATTGCTTATTTGCCATGGAAGACATAGGAAAAAAATTAAAAGTCTCAGAAGTGGAGTATCATGTGAGACCAAAGGCCATTCAGAGAGCATACCATTTACCAAGGCCATCAGGAACATGCTGGTGAGAGGCACATCTGATCTCACTAAGTGGCTCAGTGGTGCATCTCCTCTGGGACCAGAGCTAACAATACAAGAGTCTATCACAGAACTTGGCTCACTGATGGAAATGAGGATGCTGGGCTCCCCTAACTGAGGCCAGGTGTGGTACTTGGACTTAACAACTAGAAGACAGGTAGTTGCAATTATGACAACTAAGAACAGAGTGTCAATCAAGAAGGTCTAATTCATACATCCTCTTGGAGATGGTGAATAGAACTCAGAATTTTTATAAACAAACTAGAAGATGGCAAAAAGGTGCTATTTCATTCATATATATATATATATATATATATATATATATATATATATATATATCCAAAAGAAAGAATGGATGAACAAGAGTCTGAAAGCAATTGCCACAATACAGTGTCATCACATCCTGGCCCATTTTCAGATTGAAATCCTGTTGACTGAAGCAGTTCATAAGGTTAAAATAAATAAAATAAATAAATAAAACCTTATAATATCATGGCAGATATATACACTAATGATTCACAAAGTCCTTCCCCAAAGAGACCTACTATCATTTACGTGGTTGATTGTATAATGAAGAAAAAGAAATAGCCAGACTTTCCAGTGGCTCTTGGACTTAGGGTCTAAATTATAATTGATACACAAAGAAATGAAACTTTATCATGGGCCTGTGTAATAAACAGAGAACAGAAGTATCAGGCAACAAATGGACTACTGACCAGAGAAAGGTTTGTGATGTGAGTCTGCTAATCCATGGGCCATAGAGTAGTCATTTTTCCTGTTTGAAACTGTGTAATTGGTATTATTAATTTGGCATTGGTATTATTACACTGAAGTCTTGACCTCTAGATAAGAACTTTCATACCATAGAAGGTCAAGTAGAAGTCTCAGAAATTGCTGTCTACAAGAAGCAAATCAAAATCAATATTGCATCCTTGGGAGAGTAGTGGAGATTAAAGATACAGAGATGATGGTCTCTATCGTATTTCCACTAACCCCCCACTCTGGACCCTATGAAAACTGCATGAATCTTGGAGACTATAGACTATTGCAACTACAAACAAGTAATACCCTTGATTGTATATGTTGTGCCAGGCATACTACCATTGCTGGAGCTGATTAATAATGCCTTGGGTATGTGGTAGCACACTGGGATTGGCAATGAAAGCTTTTCCCAATTCCAAATAGTAAAGATCATTAGAAGGTGTTCACATTCAAATAGAATGGGCAATATTATATACTTGACAGTTTTGCTCCAGAGATATTTTAACTCTCATGCTTTCTGCCACAATACATTATTAAGAGATCTGGACCATCTGTATAAGATGCAGAATATCATATTGACCCATTAAATTGATGACATGATGAGCAAAGGTGACTACCACACTGGAAGTCTTCATAAGATATGTGGGCTTCACAGGGAATGACAGTAAATCCTAGAAGATTCAGGGTCTTGCCACTTCAGTAAAAGGGGACCTAGGTTCAAACTATGCTAGACATTCTGTCGAAAGTAAAAAAACAAATTGCTATATGTGGCATCCCTACCAAAAACAAGAAAGTGCAAAGCCAAAAGACTTTTAAAAGGTCTGGGACAAAACATTCCATACCTCAAAATATTGTTCTGTTCCATGGGAAGAGCCTGTGACCATGGGACTCACTGGTTGTATATCACACACTGCACCACCCCAAAGTTCTGTTCTGGAGATATTGGAGTGTCCTGCTAAAGGACACTTAAGTACCTGCTCGAGGCAACAGCATCCTCCAGAATGCTACTGTATATACTTTAGGGCAGAGCTCTATAGATGTCAGTGTTCCCAAAGGGAAGAACACAGGGATCAAGAAGCCAAAGGACAATAGTGGGAGGCCTCACTTACCATCTCTCCCACTGACCCTCCACGGCTTTCCTGTTTCCCATTCCTGCAACTCCAGGCTCTGCTGGATTAGAAGTAATGGTTCCCCAAAGGAATACACCCACCAGGGGCACAGAAAGTGTCATGTTGAACTGTAAGCTGTAACTGCCACATGGGAACTGCGGGCTCCGTATTTTCAGAGATCCACAAGCAAGAAGAGGAGTCACAGTCTTATTAGGGGCAATTGATCCTGATAATCAGGAATAAGGACTGCTTTTATACAATGGAGGCAGGGAAGAATATGTGCAGAACCCAATTGATTCACATGGGCACCTCAGTACTCCTTTGACCAATTGTGACTGTGGATAGACAAATATGGCAACCCTGATCTGAGAAAGGTATAGTTACTATGGGCTCAGAGTTTGGGTCTCTGCACTGCATAGACTACCAAGAGTAGCAAATGTGATAGTTGAGAGCAAGGAGGATTTAGAATGGATAATGGAAGAGGAGATTATGAGTATCAGTTTTAACTCTAAGACCTATAGAACCAGTTTTAGTTTAGATTATGATTATCAGTTATTTAGTTTAGATTATGAGTATCAGTTTTAACTCTAAGACCTATAGAACCAGTTTTAGCTTTAGTTTTTCCCACTAACCTCCCTCTTCTAAATTTCCCCTCAGGAATAAAGACCCCCAGAGCCGAGGAAAGAGGCTCCTTGCACAGTCTAAGGGGTAGACTGTGTCAGATAGAGATATGCTATTCAGATCCTCCTTCAAGAAAAAAACATATTGCCTGGCTCTGAGGATTATCATTTGCTGCAACCTCCAATTGTTATGGACTTTAAAAATAAAAATCTCTCTCTCTCTCTCTCTCTCTCTCTCTCTCTCTCTCTCTCTCTCTCTCTCTCTCTCTCTCCCCTTCCTTTTTTTCTTTCTTTCTTATGTGGTGCTGAGGATCAAACCCAGTGAGCTACACCCCCAGCCCTTGTTACCTCCATTAACATCGACCTCAGCCTCCCAGTCAAGGTCATTCTCTTCTCAGAGCAGCCCTTGGCCCAGAACAGAGTGAAAAGGGCCGGCCATTTCCAATCAACACAGAATTATTCTAGTGGGTCATGTACTCCAAATGTCCCTGTTGGCTGACAGCTGGCAAAGACTGTCAGATCTGCATCATGGTCTGACAGCCCTCCCAGGCTTCTTCCTTCCTGTACTGGACTGAATGGTGTGTCAATTTGCCCCACAAAAAAAAAAAAAAAAAGATATGTCCACATCTCCTACTTTCTGGAATCTGTTTACATTACCATATTTGGTAAAGGAGTCTCCTTTGCAGCTGTAAGTTATGGATCCAAGATGAGGGGATCATCCTAGATTATCTGGCTTGGTTCTAACTGTAATCACATGAATTCTTAAGAGACAGGCAGAGGACAGAGACACAGAGAAGAGGAAGAAGTCATGTGACCACAGAGGCAGAGATGGAATGACACAGCAACAAGCCATGGAATGCCTGGAGCCCCTAGAAGCTAAAAGACAAGGATCAGAGTCCACTGGAGCTTTCAGAGAGAATGCAACCCTGCCCAAACCATGATTTTAGACTTACAGTCCCCCAAACTATGACAGAACATATGTCTACTATTTCAAGCCACCAAGTTTGTGGTGATTTATTGTGACTACCCCAGGAAATGACACATTCACCTTCACAAATGTCCCTCCTCAATCTCTGCAGCTACGTCTTAAAGCAATGCAACCTGCAAGAGAGTGATATGGTAGTGTGAAATTGTGGACCGGAAGGGCGCATAGGAAGGACACCTAGCCAGGTTCAGGGGAGGGTCCAGTGGGAGAGCTGGGAGGGCAATCCAGAGGAAGAGGAATCAAGCAGTCCAAAGGATGATGGGAGCCATCCAAATCAAGAGATACTAAAGAGAAAGCATATCATACTCGAGGAACTAAAAACGAGGGAAAGAAGTAGTTGTGGGAGGTAGGGTGGAGAGAGGAGAGAGGAGTGACGCCAGATCCAACTGGGCTTTGTAAGTGATCTTAGGTCTTTGTATTTAATCTGAAAAGGATTTTAAACAGCAGGAGCCCTGACCAGCACTTCGGCTAAGAAAGACGAATTCATTCAGTTTAAGAGAATTGTGAGGATACTACTGTTCCTGAGAAAGATGCCACTATAAAACCTTCTCAATAATTGATGGCTTTGTGTGAACAGCTGCATCCCATCCCATTCCACCAATGTTTCTGCTGGGGAGATGGTGACATTATGATGGCCTCAGGCAGCTTTCTCTTCATAGTTTGATAAGGATTATTCACAGTCTTTTCTCAACTGCATATAAAGTGTGATGCAAAAAAACAGCTTCAAATCTCACTTCCAACTAACCAGACCATCAACCTGAAATCCCTTCTAAATACAGATTCTGGGGCTGCCTTTGGTCATGGACTTTGGGACAAGGAGGATTTTCAGTCTAGGACAGAACAGGAAAAAAATGGCACAACCATCTACAACCTTGCATTACTCTTCAGGGACAGCTCAGGGACTGGATGGGGTTGTTATCTCTTCAGGAGCAGCTGTAGGATGTAACCAGGGAGGGGTGGCAACCCCACTGCCCTCTAGGAAGGCCAGGGCCTACACAGGAAATTGTTGTCTTACCTCCCTTTGGGAACAAAGGGGAAGCGTTGTTTGATGCAGACTTCAAAACAGAGTGGCCTTAGGGGCACATCTGGTGCATTTTCTTTGGTCCTCCAGAACTGTTGTTGTATTTAATTGAACCAATATTCAAATATTAGAGGGGTTTCTATGACAGTTCAGACTACCAGGGTCTCTTGTCAATTTACCCTCCTTCCTGCAGGGATCAGAGCCCAGCGGTGGCCACCCCTTCACATGGGACAAGCCAGCTCTCATCTACACAGTGTCCCATCCTACTGAATTCTCCTCATCACAGAGACCAAGTGCTCTGTTTTTCTAACAAAGGCTTAAAAAATATTTATCTGTATCCACATTCCCACAAAATGTGGGAAAATGAATGTTACATTTGAGAGGATCGGAATTTCCACAAAATGGGAAGACACTATCATATTTCACCTCTGACACCCGCCAGCCTCATTTGATTAATTTACATGTCTGAGTTTGGAACTCTTGTCTCAAATGTCACAGGGCCTCAGTCCCTCAGCTGTCCTAGTACAGTTTCTCTCCTCTGCCTGTGGCATCTCTTGCCATTCTCCCAAACTAAGCCTCCCTCCAGGACTTGGTTTTGAGCAGCTAAGATTCACCTTAGACTGGAACCACAGCAGCAGGGACCACCAGGGGGACCATTCCTGGGAAACTGGGGGAAACTACAGAGAGAACTTCATCAGAAAGGCTCTGATCAAAAAGGAGATTATGTGATTTCATTCCAGGCACCCCTTTCTTCCTCTCCTCTAACTGGCTAATACACCCACATACCCAGTTGATGCCAGACCTCACTATTGGGGGCATCAAGAAATAGAGTTTAAGTCCACTCATGAATGATTCTTTTTTCTTCTTCTTCAAAATCTTTGGTGGCTGAATGATCAACCTGAGGAACTAGCTCCACAGTGCCAGCCTGGTAGTGGGGAGGGGAAGTGCATTTCCTTTCTCCACACAGAAGAAGCAGGTCATTTGGGAGATAGATAAGAATCCTGTGGTGGCAGTTTCCTTTGCTAATTCTGCAGTCTAGACTGTGCTACAGGATGGGGTTGGGGATAAGATAAGCAGTGGCAGTAGAACAAATCACCACTATAAGGGGGAAAGTTTTATCAATGACATTGTTTTTTGTTTTTGTTTTTGTTTTTTTGGTGCTGGGGATTGAACCCAGGGCCTTATGCATGCGAGGCAAGCACTCTACCAACCGAGCTATGTCCCTAGCCCCTACTTTTAAATTCTCTACAGAAAAGGCATCTTCTTATTGCCTGTACCTGGGGCATCCACAGCCATTGCCCACCCACTTTGAGGTGCCTTGTGGCTCCCCACTGTTCACTGCAGCCCTCCACTGTCTCCATGGCCAGCCTTACAGCCACACAGTTAAGTTTATTATTAAACCAGGCCCCACTATCTTGCACGTCTGACCTAACCCCCACCCTCAAAACCCTGGAAGGTTATATAATCAAGTTCACTTTCTACATGAAGAACTGAGACTTAGGGAAGTGAAAAGACTTCCCCAAACTCAGAACACGAAATGGCAAAACACAGAGAAATCCAAGTTCATCTGATTTCAAGCACTTGGGCTTGACTGATCTGCACATCCACTGTTCTTTCTGGTCTGTTTTCCACTCTTCCCAGCTTCCGGTCTGAGAACTATAGCTTCTATTTAGCTTTGGTTCTCCCTTAGGACAGAGCATTGGGGTACCTGGGCTTTTCTGACAAACCATACTTAGATTCCTTCTCTTCCATGGGACAACTCTCTTTCTCAAGGAAGATCCTCCACTTAATCCACAGTAGTTCCTTGGACCTCAGTAGGTTTGCCCCTTTCTTGTGAGCAGGAGCTGAATGACAGGAGAATTCAAGTGTGTCTTTGTATGTGCTCCTGTGCATGCCTGTGTGTGCATGTGTCGTGTGCATGTAGAAGGCTGGAGGTGTGGAGGGGTGTGGAGGTGCAGGGGATGGCAAAGTCCTGTGGGACAGAGTAAGTAAGTAGAGACAGGGAGAAAATCTAGGAGTGGCAGGTCCTGACTGGCTGCTCTTGTATACTTTATAAACATTTCTTCCATGTAGATTTCCTGCCTGGAAGACTATTCCCTGCGTTAACTTTTCCATTTCCTGCCTGATGTTCTTCAGGAACAATTCCTTGGAGCCTTGAACAGTCAGTACAAATCCCCAACTTTGAAGAATAAAGAGGCATCTTCCTTGGTCCTTCACCAGGTCCTCTCTCCCTTCTCTCAGACCCAGGACATTAGGACACAGGCCTAAGCATCTTGTCCTCCTGTGTAACCATGCAGGGAAGCCAGGCAGCCCATTGTTCTAATGCCAACGAAGGAAATGGAATAAAGGTATATTTAAATTAATGCCTTTTAGGTACTACAGAGTAGTTTTAGAAATGGATTCTGATTTCATATGTGATGCATATTTGTTGAAGAAAAATAGAAAATCTATTTATACAAAGATAAAATTCTCACCACACATATGGGGAATCATTGATAACATCTTATTGCATATTATCCAAGACCCTTCCCATTAATATGGATGAATGGATGGATGCACATGTTTTTATAACAAGCATTAGAAGTACATATAGTTTTATAACCCACTCTCCTAAGGAACTGATTATTATGGCTTTGGTACAGTTTTCAATAATTTTCTAGAAATACAGGCTTACCTATATTACACTCTCTTAACTTTTTTGGAATTTAATACATCATTTACCAAACAAGTGACTATGGGTGGGCCAGGAGCAAGAGAATCAATTTTTTAAAGTTATATTTCTGAACTTAAGTTTGGTATATTATGTGCTAAAAGCTATGTATGCATCATCTCATTTAACCCTTATATTAAGATGACTTTATCACTCTCATTGTAGAGATAAGAAAACTCACCCAAAGTCACAAAGATGGAAAAACAGCAGATCCCCTAAGTCCTAACATCAAAATACAGCTCTTTTCAAGTTGCTGACTTTTTAGGGAAGTAGAATTGACTTGGGGAAAGCAAGATAAATATGTAACTCTGCCAATGATATGATTTGGATGGTAAAAGAACATGTCCACCATCACCATGGAGCTTATGTTCAGCATGTAGCATGACTGTCTCTGATGAAGCCCCTACAGAATCTCAATCACAGCCTCTACCAATAATATGCTTGGTAGCATGATATGTTACCAAACCTGCAATGATATGCTTCTTACATGAAGGAAATCAGGGAAACTGAGGCAGCTAAGCCGACTCCTTAAGAGGCATACCGTCTTTGTTTTCTGGATAACAAGAAAAGCAGGCAGATATTTAACCAAGGCTGGACTGACTGAAGCTGATTAGCAACAATATCAGCCCTGCATTGTGTTCCTGGGAATCCCAGGCAAACACACCCAAGGCCTATTAAATTCAACTTCTTCTTTGGAAAAGGGTCCCCTCTGTGTCCTATAAAAATTCAAGATAAAACAGACAAATCTCCCTGTGGTCACTCATGGATATTGGCTGACCACATTCTGAAAGAGCAGGACAAATAACTGCTCCATATTAGGAATCCTTTTTTCTTCTGGAACTGAAACCCAAGAATGTTTGTGCCTGCTTACAGGTTTCAGTATTCCTGCTATATGAGTTAGAGGATTAGCACTCTATAACTTCGCCCTTGGCTTGAAAAGGGAATGGTTATTAGCTAGTACAACAGTCATTCATTTCCTTCAGTGCTTCAGTCATAACTCAGAACTATTTTAATGTCTTTGAAGAGAATTAATTAACTCTTCTGTTGATACTTCTAAAGCACTTTAATGCAGGTCTGGTTTTTACTTGGCCTTTAAAAGAATTTCCATGGCAGCCATTTAACGGATAACAGACTTTTCAGGAAATGTCCAGTGCTTTGTAGCATTTGAAAAGGATCCTGTTTAATGGACATTTGTGCAATTAAAAATATAATTACTCATTGATAAAAGTGGACTATTGATGAAAATTCTTTTAAAAATGAAAGGTAGGTCTCATAATTGATTTTTTATCAGGAAGTAGTGCTCTGGTCAATTTGTTTAATTATAAGGAAACTTTAAAGTTTAGGGAAGTATTCGGACAGTGCCAGGAAAACCACAAATTATTTAAAATATCCAGAGTGAAATTCATTATTTCTCCTGGTGGTACATCCCTATGTCTGACAAGCATTTTCATTCCAAATGTTCTTCTCCATTTATGCTTAAATCAAATTTGTCAGAATCATTAAACACCTGCTGTGTGCCAGGTTAACTTGGCAATCATTATTTTAAATAATTTTCGAACACAATTTCACACAACAGTTAGTGGTAGAGTAGAAAAATCTCCTCATTTTCCAGACATCAAAATCAAAATTTGGGATATGACTAAAATCATACATCTTATAAAGATCAGAACCAGAATTTGAACTCAGGACTTCAGTCTACAGTGCCCAGAGATGGCTTCGCTGACGATCCAGCTCCACAGTCACATGCACACCTGTCCCTTCTTTCTTCCTTGTCTCTAGAACAGGACTCAGGGGCAAGCTCCAGGTCTACTGATTCAATCTTTGTCTTATGCTCTGGGCACCTATATTTTTAAAGCTTTCCAAATCATTTTCATGTAGAAAGAATTGAGAACCCTGCTTACAATCTATGAATCCAATTTCTTTGGCCTCTGCTCATAAATCTCATTTCTACAAACCATCTTCATTTTGCTGTTACTCCCTTTGGGATCCATCCCTCATAATTAATGTGGAGTAGCCCTGTAAGAGCCTGCCAGCTCTGGGAGACAGAATGATAGAATGTGAGGCTGGCTTCCTTCCTGTCAAACCTCCTCTGTAGCTTCTTGTTCATTCAACATCTAGGTTAAAAAAAAAATAGTGGCTTTCCTCCACACCCCCCGACCCCCGCCCCTAAGTTAAGAGAAGTCTGTGAATGTAACTTTGGAGACAAAAACACATTGGTATATTTGAAAGAACATGGAAAGTCTTAGAGCCTTTTAGTCAAACCCTTGAGGCATTTTAGTTAAGACATTCAACCTCCCAGAACCTGTGAAATAAGAATCATCAGAGATATGTCTTTCCGCTGTTGGGGGTGCCATACTCAAAGGAAAAAGAAATGCCCAAATACTTCGGAAAAAAATATACATGTACCTATATAAAAGGAGAAGTGTCTCTTTTAAGATGACAAATGGGACTTAGAAATGGCAGTACACATATGATTAAGACCTGGACCTGAGAGCCGACTGCCTAAGTTCAAATCCTGGCTCCCCTGTTATCGTTTGTGTATCTTGAGCAGGACACCAAGGTCATCTCTCTGCCTTAGTCTCCTCATCTGTAAAATGGATGTAATCATAATATCTATCTCATAGAACCAGAAGTACAAGAGGTAGAACAGTTGAGGTATAACTTGTGGGGCCTACTGCCTTGTTTCATAGAAACCTGTCTTGATTGTACGTAGACTGGAGTTTGCAGAACTTAGATGCAACACTTGTGCCTGTCCCCATTCTCCTTCCTGCCACCCTGACTGCTACCCTCACTTCTGCCCTAATGTAAGTTCCAATGGTCCTGAATCTCTGGGGGCCCAGCTTCTCCTCTGATCAAGGCCTAGATGTATCAATAGACATAAAGAGCAGTTCCTGGAACATAGTGTAGGAAGCATTTGCCATGATGATTAGTATTGCAGTACACAGCACAGAACAAAGCACCCTTATTTTCTTTAACATGATCAAGTCCCCAAAGTCCCACACTGAGTGGCAGCTTCCCTAGTCTCTTGTCTCTTTCTAACATTCCTGTTTCTTTGATTAATGCCCTCTGTCTGCCTTCTAGATATTTTCTTCACATTTCCCCATCCTCATAAACTCCAGCTCTTTCATATGTAATGTGCTGTACCCCGTCTCTGCCTCTCTTGTCTCCTCAGTCCAGCGCTCTGAACCTTTGCTCCTCTCAGCCTAACAGCGACTGTGGAGGCCGGTTAAAGCAGAAGGTGGGAAAATGATTTTGAATCATAAATATACATATGTATATGTGATATACTTAAGATGCATGGCACCTGGTGGGCACTCAATAATACAAGTTTTCATCTCTTCTTTCTGTCAATTACAGAACAAGGGCAAAGCCATCCATTTGGATGTTTATGAAAAGTCCGATACCACCAATTCCTTCTGATTCACAGTGTGCTAATTAACCTTCCTGATGACTCTAATTCTAAAAACCAGTAACACAGATTGATCCACAGGTTGGAGCATATTCGATCTGAGACCTAGAGTTGTGCTGCCACGTGAGCTAGTGACTTACTAAATTTAAATTAGTTAAAATCAAATAAAATTAAAATTCAGTTCCTTATCCATATCTCAAGGGCTCAGTAACTCTGCATGACTGGTGGCTACTACATTGGACAGCACAAGATGTGGAACATTTCCAACATAGCAGGAAGCTCTGTCGGACAGAGCCAGTCTCTAGAGATAGAAACGTGCTATGGTATAAATATGGGTAATGACCATCAGAATTAAAGGCTTGGTTCCCAGCTATTTAGTAGTGGAACTTGTGGGAGATAGGACCAATTGGAGTTCCTTAAGTCACTGAAAGGAAGGAATTATGGGATCCGCCCATCTTCTCTCTCTCTCTGCCCACCCCCCTCCTTCCCCTCATTCCTCTCTGTCTCTGGATCAGGGCATGACCTCTCACTCGGACACAGGCTTCCACCATGATGTGTTTCCCTGCCCTAACCAAAGACCTAAACCTACGGAGCCACCCATTCTTGGATTTGAACATCCAGAACTGTGAGCCAAAATCAATCTCTGTTTCCTAAGTAGCCTGTCTCAGGTACTTTGTTGTAGTTATGCAAAGCTGACTAAAACACAGAGAACAATTTGTCTGTTCGGAGCATCTAATTTCATCATTTCCCGAGCCTCTAGGCCTCAATTATAAGAGGAAACTAAGCCTCCAGAGTTTCAAGATCATCAGAATTGCATTTTGGGGCAGAGGTGAGGGTAGCCAACAGGATGGTAGGAAGGAGAATTGGAACAAACACAGGCTCTGTGTGTAAATTCTGCCAGTTCTGGGGTCTACTTAAGATCAAGATGGATCTGCCAAGGAACAAGGCAGCAACCCTCAATATGACTCATTCTACCTCAGCCATTCTGCCTCCTATAATTGAACTGGGAAAGAAAATCTGAGGTTATCTCTTGCCTTTTAAAGTGAAGTGGAAATTGGGAGCAGTTACTAGGATATTTTGAAGAAAAAAAAAATTGAAAGCTTAAGCCTGGTTAAGGAAGGTTAAGGAAGCTTCTGAAATCTGCCTCAACTTTGCTCCTTTTCCTGTCCTTTTTCCTATTTTTTTTTTTTTTTTTTTTTGGTCCTGGGGATTGAACCCTGGGGCACTCAGCCACTGAGCCACATCCTCAGCCCTTTTTATATTTTGAGACAGGATCTCACTAAGTCATTTAGGACCTCCCTAAATTGCTGAGGCTGGCCTCCAACTTGCAATCTTTCTGCCTCAGCTGGGATTACAGGCATGCATCACCACACCCGGACCTTTCTCCTACTTTTTTGCAGAACCAAGAAACAGAGATAATCTCCGATGTTTATACAATTTACAAGGTCCTCTTTAAGAAAAGGCATTAAACATTATAAATATGAATTAAGCACAAAAATGAGTATTTATTTAAACTTCAAATTCCTGGAATCTTAGAAATTCTGGGCCATTCCTCTAAGATCTTTGAGGAATGAGATCTGAGATATCTTTAGCAATTTACCAGAAATCAGTACATAGAAATGCTTTCCTGATAGCTACATGGTTTTCCCTTCCCACCCAGAACATTCCACAGCTCCCTGAAACAATTGGAATCACAGGAGCTACGCAAGTAGAAATCTCTGGAACTCAAACTTTATTAGCTTGACATTAAATCCACCTCACACCATGGATCATGGGACTTTGGATGGAATTGGAGGGTAAGCCCAGCTATTCCAACCTTCCATTTTTGTTTTTTCCCTCTTATGAATGAAAATGACCCAGCAGAAGTAATTTCCCCAACCCCACAGCTCTTAACATTAGGGCTGCTTCACATACAATTCACATATAATTAATGTTTTCTGGGTCTCCTATTGGTCAGCTTGCATTCTGGCCCTAAACCACTTTATTTCATAGGTGGTAGCTTCATGAAGTACTCAAAGCCCTGAGATTAGAGTCAGAAGATTTTAGGTTAAAAATTCCTCACCAGCGTTTTATCAGAAGTGGGATCTTGGGCAAGTCCAAAAGCTTCTTGGAATCTTAGTTCCTTTGTCTAAATATGGAAAGTATCCTGGAGACTTCTTGGTTTTGTTGTGTGCATCAAGTGAAATAATGTATATGCAAATGTATAGACCATAGTAGATGCTTAGTGAATATAGATTGCCTCCTGTGTCTCATGCCCTCCTTTGAACAATGCCTTTCTACAGGAAGATATGTGTTTGGAACATTTATAATATGATATAATTAAAATTTCCTAAATTGTTTTTCTCAAGTCAAAATGAAAAAAGGAATCCTTCTATCATTTTTGCAATTCAAACAACCCAGATGTTGGGTAACCAGTGTAAAAAATGGCTATAAAATTAGCTGTAACCATCTAGAAAAAGAAAGTACAGGAGTGATTTACAATTAATATATTCTGTATTCTGTTTATGATGTTTTCATGGGTAGTTTTATGCATTTAAAAATATGAATTCAAACCAATATTTAAAAGACGGGGTATTGATTCTATTTCCTGTTTTATCCAATGCCAGAAGAGATTTCATGCTGTCATATATACATTCAAGCAGAAAGCCATTTCGCTTTTTCCATTTGTTTTCATTACATACTTTTTTTCTATATTTGTTCTTTGACACTGTTTGTATTGAAGCCAGGGTTTGCCTTCTTTTCACTTTATCTCTCCATGGCAACAGATAGATTGCAATGCCACACACAAAAAATGCAGAATTACAACCTCTCTGCCAGATGAAGCAGAAAGTACTGTGTACTGTGTAACCAGTAATGAAAACTTGGGATAGTTAATGAATAAGCCGAATCTTTCTTTTGCAGACAGAATATAAATCACAATTCTCTTTTGCATCTTCTTTTCTATCCTGAGGAAAGACCCTTAGTCAATAAATATGTGTGGAATGAAGGACTGATTAACTATCACCACTTCCTTTTTAAGTGCTCACCATTCATCTGATTAGTAATATATTTGAAAAGTTGTAACTAATAATTATATTTCATTGAATGCTTTCCATCTATTGTGCACTGTACTAAATGCTTTATGTACATGAGTTCATTGTACCTTCGCCATAGCCCTATAAAGTGAATACAATCATCTGTTTGCAGATGAAGAACCTGAGGCTCAGAGAGGTTAAGTGGTGTGCTCAAGGTCACAGCTCACAGCTAGGAAGTAGAAGAACTAAAATTTGCTATTTTAAAGTCTGTCAGACACTAAAGCTTGGCCTCTTGACCTCTCTGCTGGCAGGCAGGTCCAGAATTTTGCAGGGAGATCAATGCCAATTTTATTGCTCTACTATTTTTTTTATAAGTTAGCACCTCCATTTATATTTTAAAAGAAGGTACATTTGCTCATCTCTAATGTGTTCCCAGTGCTTTCTCAGAGGTTTCTGACAGTGCCTCTGCATTATTACCCTGATCTCCTTCAGTGCATAGGATTTGTCTCAATCTAGAGACCTGGAATCACCTGAAGTAGGTATGTGGTCTCTTTCTTTATGATTCTAATAATCCTTCCAATATCACATCCAAGTTCTTCACTGAAGATTATTCTCTTTGATCACTCATTTTCCTTAAAAGCACTTGTAAGATATTGACATGTATAAGCACATGCTCTGGGCTCCTAGGATTAAATCCTGTGGGATTTTGGTCAGGTAGCTATTGAGATTTTCTCATTTGTAAAGTGGGAATACAGTCATATGGTACCAATCTCTTGGTATTCTTGGGTGCTCAACAAATGCTACTTTCCTCTTTTTTACCTCTTTAGATAGGGGAGGGGCGGGGGGGATAGGGAGGGCAGCAGAATACAGCTGACATTAGGATTGCTGTATGTATACACATGGATGTATAACCAATGTGATCCTGCAATCTGTACATGTGGAAAAATGAGAATTCATACCCTATTTGAATCAAATGTATGATATGTCAAGATCATTGTATTGTCTTGAGCAACTAATAAAAAAAATAAAAATTAAAAAATTAAAAAATGAGAGATTAGACTTCAGATACATTATCTAAAGCATTAGCTAAATAAGTCTTACCTGATCACTTGCTCTAAAAAACAAACAAACATTTGCTAGTCTCTGTACCTGCATGCTATTTGTTTTCTAGACAGCACTTATCTAGCATTGGGTATTTGTATCATTTATTTTTCCTTCCTTCCTACATCAAGTTCCATGAGGACAGCAACAAAATCTTTTTTATTCCCTACTGTACAGTCATCATATAGTACAGTGACTGGCTCTTGGTGTTCACCCAAAAAATACTTGTCAGATGGACTTAGAAAGTGCAGCAATGTCTTCCCACCAATTCCTTAGCAAAGTCACCATCATGCTGTAAGTCACCAGGCCCAGAACTCAGGTGTTGTGGTTGATCTCCCTTCATCACCAAAGCAGTCTATTGATTTTTACCTTGGCAAGTTGTTTCAGTCCTGCTTCATGCCCTCCCCCGAATTCTGTAGCCTCTAGCAAGTCAAGACGTGTTTATGTCACCCCTAAATTATCACTAGTTTCTTGAACACCTTTTCTTTAAGATCTCTTTCCCATCCAGTTCTCCTGCAAAATTACTGGGGATTCTTTCGTTTAGGAATTTACTGAAGCTTTATAGAACTTCAAGGATAGAAGTGATATCCCTTCACTGTCATTGAAATAGTCCATTTTATTCATTCATCCGAAGACCAGACCTAGCCTAGAAAAATATATAGTTCATTAATACAGGGCTTACTCATTTCTGTTTAAATTTTCTTTAGTACTATGTTCCCAACTAAAATTTCTTCTCCATTCCTGTCTGTCAAAACTTACCCTCTTCCTACAAATTCCTACTTTGCAATGTAATTTCCATGACTTGAGATGTAGCTTCTCTCTTGAATGTATTATTAACTAGTTGGGGATCATGAAGGTGCCCATTAATTTTCATCTTTTCTGGCAATTTACCATAAACTCTTTTTTGTTGTGGTTACTGGGGTTGAACCCAGGGGTGCTCTACTACTGAGCTACATCCCTAGTCCTTTATTTTTTATTTGTTTATTTTGAGACAGATTCTCACAAAGTTACTGAGGCTGACATCAAACTTATAATCCTCCTGCTTCAGTCTCCAGAGTTGCTGGGATTACAGTTGTGCACCAGTGTGTCCAGTCCAGAAATTCTTACATACAAATACTTCCCACAGTATCCAGTGTTCTGGGATTCATGGTCAGTTAAGATTACTCTTTTGCTGGTGTCCACAAATATTTACAACTCAGAGCACCAAAGTAAGATTTAGATGAGTGAGGAACAGGTCTTTCTTTTATAAAGCATAAAAATGACTACTGTGAATATGAACCACTTACGAGCCATATCAAATTTAATGAAAAAATCTAATTAAGTGGTAATAATATGGAAGTCAAAGATCTGGGAATGCATTTTCTTCAACTACCCATGCTCAAGCACTTGGAAAAACTTCTCATTCTTCTAGAAATACAAATGCTCCTGTTTAAAAGTCACTGGACTAGAAGACACTTGAAGTTCTTTCCAATTTAAGATTCTATATGTTATGGGTTGGATATGAGGTGACCCCCCCCAAAAAAAAGCTCCTATTAATGCAGGAATAGTCAGAATAAAATGATTGGATTGTGAGAGCTGTAACATAATCAGTTCCTCTCAGTTTAAATAGATTGACAGAGTGGTAACTATAGGCAGTGTATTCTACCAATTACCAGCTGCATAACCTTGGGAAGGTTACTCATCCATTTTTTGAATATAGAGTGAATATCCTTCATCCATAATACTTGGCACCAAAAATGGTTTGGACTTTGTATGTTTAGAGGTTTTAGAATATTTATTTATACATATTGAGATGTCTTGGGGATGAGCCCAAGTCAAAAGACAAAATTTATTTGTTTCTTACATGTGACGTATGCATATAGCCTTAAGATAACTTTATACAATATTTTTAGTATTCCTGCATTTTTACTTCAACTCATCCCATAAGGTCAGGTGTGGTGTTTTTCACTTGTGGTGTCATAACAATTTTCAAAAATCTTCAGATTTTGGAGTACTTGTAGGACCTCTCTTATAAGGCACCCTGAGGAGTACATGAGCTAAAGCAGGTCAAGCACTTAGAACAAGTGACATATACATTAAGTTTTTAATGAATACCTGTCACTACTGTGACTGCTGCTACTATTACCACTAACGTAACCGGAGAGATGCCTGGAAGAGTTTGAGAAGTCAGTCATTTCTGTATTGTTGAAAAGGTACCTGTACACAGGTGGTAAAGAAACCATGTGCAATGATGTTTCTAAGGAAATTCTTTCATTGATCAAATGCCTATTGATCACCCACTGGCTCTGTGCTCGCAGTTGAAGAACAAATGAATCAAAGGCCTTACCTTTCCAGAGCAAACAGCTTGGAAGGGAAAGTTAAGTCAGTGCATGCTAACATACAATTAAGGGACAAACTGATTGGTAGACCATATTTGCTACAGGAAGTTAGAAAAGGGGAGAATAGCAAGGGCTGAGGGGTAGAGAATCGAGCTATGTTCTAAAAGTGGACTTGCTTTGGATCAATGTGGAGGGGGCTGAATATAAGCAAGCTTTCATATTTTATCCTCAGCCAGAGCTTCAGAAGAAGAAGAAAAGCTAGTATAAGAGGCCAAGGAGGTGACAACTAATGGGAATAAATGCAAAGACCTGTTCTCATGTCCCAAACATCAACTACACAAGGTCAGGAGTAGGTAACCCTAAGCTAACAGTATTTCATGTAAGAAAAAAAAATTCAAGAAGGGGTAGATTAGCTATCAATCAATTGCAAGCTCGATATGAGCAAAAGTTTTCATTCTGGGCAGAAATTCTTGACTCAAGTGCAGGAAGCTACTGACAAAATTGGGGAGATCATTATTCAAGATGAGGGGTTTGGTTTGCTTTGATTTTGTTGTTGTGGTGGTTCTTTGGATTTTTGTTTTTGTTTTTTTTTTTAACTTTTAAAACATTAATTCCTATTTCTGGGACTTTTGTTTGCTTATTTTAAAATTCGATATGTAATGCTTTAAGGTACACATTTTAAAATTTCAATTTTTAAACTTTTAAGTTAAGATTACAAAGCCTATCATTCAATTCTAGTAAATTTAACAATCATTTTTAAAGGGATTTTGAAATAATACTTGGCCCCAATTATAAACTTAAGGATTTGAAATATTTATTTATGTACATATATATTTGATATAGTCTTACATTTTTGCAAATCTCTTTAATGTCTGGCTTAGAAGACAAAATTTCCCAAGCACTTAAGTAATTATTATTAAAACAATGTAAACATGACTCAATTTCTATTAAATGTTTAAATAAGGCATATACACTGAGCAAGATTTTCACTTAAAAATCATACATTCTCAATTATTTAAATTTTGGTAATACGAATGTTCCTTAAAATTTTCTAATTTTTTCGAATACTCAAAATACTAAATATTTGCTGGTTCCTTGAAATAAAAATATTAATATTCTTGGTTTGATTTTCTTAAAACATACTTACATAATTCTAAATCTTCACAGGTTGGAAAGAACTTAAACTTTAAGTTAAATATTTTAGTATCCTGCACAATTTTGGGAATTACCTTCTCATATAATGTGGGAATGACCTTCTCAGAATGAAATTACAAAATGATTAGGGATTTCAGTGGTAACTGGCTGCATATTTTCCTTTGGAAAGGTTGATGGAATGCTTTGAACCAAATTAGCTTTTATTGTAATGACTACATAACTTCAGAGTTTTATGGGGTGGAAGGAAAGGCAAGTTACCCATTTCCCTGGACTCAAGTTTTATACATTACCTACTTTTCTTCTCACAGATGTCTGTAATTCTTACCCAAATCAACAACTTGACTAGATTTTACATTTCCTTGGCTCTTGAGATAATAAGTGTCATTTTCATGTAACTCTAAAAGGTCTTGTACTTGATGAAATATTCCAATTTTTTTCATGTATTTGGATTGCTCTAAGATCATGCCTCTCTTGCAATTAGTATTAGGATATACGTTAAAATTTTGGTATCACTCAAGGTATTGCTTTATTTTTTACCCCAACCTTTAAGACTACTCTAATGATAGTCCAAACTCATGGTATTTGGTGCTGGGCAGAGCATATCAAGTGCCTCTCTCCATGGCTACTCCAGGTGCTTTAAAAAGTATCATGATAGTGCAATGAACATCTTCCAAGGACAGTCATCTAGACTGTAAAGAGGAATATAAAGTTTCATCCATGTCGAAGGGCAGAAGGCGGGGAGGACAGGGAAACAAGACAACAGCCGACAAATGTGTGAATGACTGTCCCAAGGAGGAAGGAGCAGACTTCTTCTATTTGATTCCTGAGACCGCAGGGTAGATTAAGAGTAGCAAATTCAATTCAGCATGAGAAAGAACTTTCCAAAAATTGGCTTTCTTTACCTTGGAGAGAATGAGTTCTCAGTCACTGGAAGTATCCAAGCAAACCTGGGTACACATCTGTCATAGATGTACTAAAAGAGTTTCTAACAATAGTTGTGAGGTTGCCTTAAATCATTTATAAAAATCTCGTCTACCTTTGAGAATCTCTGATTATAGAAAACAAAGTTTACAGAGCTAGATGGCTCATAAAAGGGATCTATAAGTCAAAACTTAGTGATGTCATTCTGGTGCTCTAGGTATTGGAGCACAGGTATGTCAAACTTCTTCCTGATGCTAGAATTCTTCTTTTTTCCAGGGACAGAAAGCCCTTTGAGTTCTACAGAGAGATTATAAATGGAGATGGATCAGGGAACTGAGGTGAAGGAAAGAAAGAGGAAAGAAGTTACAACAACAGTTGGAAGAAATTAGAACCCCCATCAAAATGAAAGGAAGAGCTACCCTGAATAGAGAGAGGAAACACTACCACTCTGAACTCTAAAAAAGGGAAAGGCTTTACCTAAAGACTATAGCCATTGAGCTGGGGTTGTGGCTCAGTGGTAGAGCACTAGCACATGTGAGGCACTGGGTTTGATCCTCAGCACCACATAAAAAAAAGTTTAAAAAAAAATAAAGACTACAGCCCTTGAAAACACAGATGTATTTGTACACACACACACACACACACACACACACATAGATAGATAGATAGATGTGTGTGTGTGGCATATATATATATATATATATATATATATATAGAGAGAGAGAGAGAGAGAGAGAGAGAGAGATACTTACACACAGAGATATATATATCCGTGTGTGTTTATGTATGTATATATGTGAGAAGTAGGCAATGATAATTTGATATATATATAGTATCCATGTGTGTATCTATATGTGAGAAGTAGGCAGTAATAATGTGACCAAAAATCATGTCAACTAACTATGGGTTGTCAGGTCTTGGACAAAATAAGTCATCTGGACACTTCGTTAATTTTTTATCTTGAGAATAATATTAGCTAGTGTATTTTGAATCCCTGATCAGTGACTGCAGCCTCACCAGGTATTTTCCATACTCCATCCTGTTCCACACACCAGGTGTAGGTTCAATACAGTGCCAGAATCAGAGGAGACAGGAAAGTCTAAAGGACATTGTAGAAAGATATCTACTAACCTCTCTTCACACAATTAAACTTTCAGATTCTCTGATAAGATAGATACCTGGCTTTGAATCTCAGCTCCACCATTTCACCAGATACAGAAAATTTAATTTCTTCAATTTTCCTAGATGTAAAGTGTGGATAAATGATACACTCACTATAGGAAGCATTGTGAAATGAAAAGAGGAGATGCACATGAAGCGATTGCTACAGTATCTCTTTCTTTCTTTTTAAATTTTTTACAGTACTAAGATTGAAGCCAAGGCCTTATTCATGCTAGGCAAGCACTCCACCACTGAGCCACATCACCAGCCCTAAGTAAGTGCCCAAGAAATGAAAGTTTTTCTATTGCAGAGTTAGGTGAACTTTTTTCTGTCAAGAATCAGATTATAAATATTTTAGTTCTTCTTGGCCATTGAATCTCTACCACAACTATTCAACTGCCCAATTGATTTATTTATAGACCCTGAAATTTTTAAATGTTATAAAACTTTCACATACCCAAAGTATTATTTTTCTTTTATCTTTTTCAACTATTTAAAAATACAAGAATCATTTTTAGGTCTCAGTCTGAGGGCCGTAGTTTGCTGACCCCGGAGCCAGCATTCAGAAAACCTTTGCTTCCATTCCACATTAGCCATAAGCAAGGTTCTCAGGTCATCAGCTCTTGTCCCCAGAAGAATATGCTTCCCTCTCTAATATCTCATCATTTTCTATCTTCCACTACAAAATGACAATGTGTCCTCACTGGGCTAAGTATTTCCAGGGAAGTAGACAACTTTTTTTGGTACTTCCAACCTTAGTAGAGGTGAAGAGGGAATTTTTGGAAATCTGATATCCACAGCCTCCTTACCAGTCATCTCTTTTACCCTCCCACTATACTTATCCAAACCTATCTGCCTTCCTATTAGAACATCTTCATCACTCTCATCCCTGTGCCACACGATACCCTCCCAACCTAGATCCCATGACAAATTGCTTGAAGCTGGACTTGCAAGCAACATGCACTCCCTTAAAGTTAGAAAATTGTAAAGTGATAAAAAGAGGGAAACACACAGCCTGGTTAAGCCCCCTTTGTGAGCTGTCATTGCCACCTTTTTATCAGAACCATATTAGTGGATGACCTCTGAAATAAATGAACATTGCCATCCTAATGCAATCCGAAATGTCAGCCAGGAAGTTCATAATGCATGAAGACGTGCATTCTACAACTTTCTTGGAGAGCAACTTGGCAATACGTATCAAGATTTTTAATGTTTCCAATCCTTCTGACTAGGTAGATGACCTTCTAGGAATGTGCCCTAAGGATATAACCATGCATATCCAAAAAATTTGTTTTGAACAAGATGTTCATCACAGCCTGTGTCCCTCAGGCTAAAATCTTAAGAAAGACTAACTGATTAGCATAGTTGGACCTGTGATTTTTTTTTTCTACTTGTGTCCTACCTCTGATCCAAACAGCTATGACTAAAAGGGTTTGAAGGGTCTTATGGTAAACTATTGGTCCCTTTCAGGAATTATGAGTAGGAAGGCAATAGTTCTCACACAAGATTTAACAAGATAGGAAAAGAGTCACAATATAAGGGCAGGTGAAAAAGCCAGATGTCAACTGTCTATATTATAGATTTTAACTTAAAAAATATAAGGTAATTCAAAAAGAAGTAGTTATTTGCAAAAATGAATTATTCAGAACAAGATTATATGTGATACAAAATCTACTTGTAAAGAAACTTCGAATGTTATTTCTCTACTTGTACAAGTGTTTCATTTATGTGCCTCTCATGCCACACTGCACCACACTGTCTAATTCATCCCAGCATATCACTGCAAAACATTAAAATGGCAGCCATGATTTATTCCTTCATTTCCTTAAGGCAATGAAGAAAAAGTGGTACAAAGACAGGTTTTTGACATATACCCACAAGTAGAAATTGCACAGTAATCTGTTCAATTATTTTTAATTAACATGTAGATAAGTAACACAAACACACATATACATTTTTTTAATAACCACATACACATATAGAGAAAAGAAAGCATTAGAAGGAAGTACACAAAAATGCAAATGGTTATTATCTCTGGGCGATAAGACTACTATTGTGCTTTGCTTCCTTCTTTGTATTTTTCTGTATTTTGTAGATTGGCTTTCTCCATAAGTGAGCATGTATTTCTCTTATAATACTAAACAGTAAAGGCTTTTTTTAAAGATACAAGTATTAATATTCTTTAATCAAAATAATAACAATAATGACCCCACCAGGCCCCATCCCTAAGCCCCCACCTTCCCCTTCTGTTCTCTTTTCTCTGCTCTTACATATGGAAGGTGGACCCTCACTGTTGGAGGAGAATGCAAAACTATTTTAAGCCCTGAAATGTACTCTGTGCTGATGGCTGACACTTCTACAGATCCACTTTCTTCTCTTCACCCCAAGGCTGGTGACCATGTGGACAGATCTGTAGAGATCTGCTTTAAATGGGCTTATTTGCCCTTTAGGATCAGTGGGATTTGGCCAAGACAAGGTGTAAGCCAGGGGGATTTTCAAAAGCCACAGCTCCACAGCTCCTGTCAGGCAGCTCTTCTCTTTCCTCAAATCCTAGTCGCTGGTTTTTACCCCTCCTCTTCAGACCTGATGGCTCTCTGCTATCTCTGCTCAAGGGGGCTGCCCTATTCCTTGTAGAATTCCCTGAGTTCTGTCCACACCATTGAAATCAACCATTTATTATACTCTCCTTCATGACCTGACTTGAGCAGCTGTATTTCCTGTGGAGTTGAAGACAAATGAATACTCACGTTGCTGTACACATCCTGGGTCCATCACACTCATCCCTGTCACACTCATCCCTGTTTACATTCAACCTTCGCACCCTCCTGGGATCTCCCACGTGGCATTCTCCCCACAAACAGAGTGGGCTCCTGGGATTCCCTGGGCCTTGTCAGACTTACTTTCCCCTCAGATCTCTGCCACTAGAATCAGGAAGTCGGCCTCTCATTTTTTATAAAAGCAATCCTCCTGTAGAGTCATGTTTCTAAATGCTACCCCAGTGTAGGCTCCCAGCCCAGACTGCGGGATACTCCAGGTAGGCAACCACTGTCTCTTTCTCCTTTCCGTTGCATTTTTCCAACACATTGTCCATTTTTATTTTAAATCCCCAAATTCAACCTTGAGTGACAGATTAGTGATTTGAAAACACCCTCAGCCTCTCAGGTGTCTAGATCATAAGCAGTTCGGTCTTATGCTCCTATTTACTTGTGTCTCCATTCACTTCAAATGTTGCTATACCTCTGCTTGTCACTGTCTCTACTAAGAGAGATCCTAAAAGGAAGTGGGAGGTGTTAGGAAGTAGGAGAGGAACCAGAGAATAATCTCAACCACACATTCTGGTGTCTGATTTACAAATTGCTTGTGACACTCACATATAAGAAATGTTCCTTCCTTACCTTTTCTAAATTAAATGAAATATGGATTCAAGTCTGCATATCTAGAGGCTGGAGGTGTCTAGGCAATTGGCTATCATCACCATTTAGCAGAAACATATAGAAACTCTTGGTCTCCCATGACACCTGGAAAATGTGGGCAGTACTGGATCAATGCTTCTGTCCAGTGCCAATTCTCCATTGTCCACCTGACACTAGGCACTTTCTGGATGATCTGCTTTGACGTCCACCTGTCCACCTACAGGGAACTTCCCCACCAATCACAGGTTCTACTACTAGGACTGTGTCCATTATCTGTTCCTGTTTAACTAACCATCCCGAGCTTAATAGTTTATGACAACAATAATTTATTATAACTCATGATTTTGGGGGGCTGGCTGGTCTTCTCTGGGCTAGTTCATATGCAGCAGCTGTGTTTGTAATGGACTGGCTCAGATGAGACATGGAGGTGATGGGCCTCTCTTCTACCTGGTCTTTCTTCAGGATGTCTTCATTGCATGGTGGTCTCAGGAGACCAGGAAGGTAAGAACAGAAGTTGTATATTTCTCCTGAAGCCCAAAGCAAGTCATAAAGTCAACCCAGATCTCAGGAGATGGGAAATTGATTCTTGCTCTTGATGGGAGGAGTGACAAGGTCACATTGTAAAAGGATATGAAACATGGAAGAGATTATGCTATCTTCCAAAACAATCTACCAGAGAAGAGGGAGGTAAAATGTCTCCCCAATTTTTCTTGATACACCTTTAACAACAACAAAGATACCATTGATTTTTCAGATTATTTTTCCAAATTACTATTTTTGTAACAAGCTATATTCTACAAGAATACATATGATATTATAATAAAAGAATAATAATTAAAAATTAAACTAACCCATCTTAAAAAAAATAACATTCCCAATACCTTGGAATACTTTTCTCAAATGCTTCTTCACAATCTGTCCCCACTTCCCTACTTGCCTCAGTCATAAACACCACCCTGTATTTCATACTAATTATTCCCTTGTGTTCTTTATATTTTTATCAGATTGGTATGCCTAAACTTTATATTTCTTAGTTTTGCCTGTTTGTTGAAATTCACATGAAATAAATCATTGTGACTTGATTTTAGCACTCAATATTGCTTTTGAGATTCATCCATGTTGATGTAAATAGCCGTAGTTTTTTCATTTTCACTTTTATAGAGTTTGCCTTTGTGTAAATATACATTGATTTATTTATACATTTTACTGTTATTGGACTTTAGGTTTTTCCATTAAAAAAAAAAAACATGGGCGAAGCTACTATGAGCATTCTTTATGTCTTCCCTTCAGTATGCATATGCAGTTGACCATCTAGGGTATAAAGTAAGGTAAGTCCTAAAAGAACCCTTGGGTTGTGGTGTAAACAATGTTGCTTTGCTAGGTAATACCAAACTTTTCCCCAGCCTACCCCCTTTCCAGAATCATGTGACTGCTCTCTGATTATTCCACATCAAGGCCAACATGTGACCCTTTAATTTTTTTTTCTGATTTAATGATCATAAATTAGTATCCCATTATGGTTTTATTGGATTTTTCACTCAATAGTGGGGTTGAGAGTGTTTCCAAATAGGCTTATTGGTCATTTTTGTTTGTCTGCTTATTATTCTGTTTTTTTTTTTCATCTGTTAATATATTTTGCCCAATTCTATTGAATTGTCTTTTATTTTTATTTTTCTGTAGGTACTGGGGATTGAACCCAGGGGCATTTTACCTCTGAGCTACATCCCCACCCTTTTCATTTGTTGAGATGGTGTCTCACTAAATTGCTGAGGCTGGCTTCAAGTCCTTCTATCCCACTATTCCAAGTCAAGAATTACAGGCTTACACCACTAGGCTCAGCTACCTTTTATCTAGTCTTAAGGATTCTTGAATACCTCAGTACTGTCTTTGTTATATATATCAGGGGGAAAAAATCTTCTCTCCAAGTTAATAGCTCATCTTTTTATACTTGCCAAATTAAGTTGCTCTGGTATGCTTCTAATTATATTCAAAATGATCCCACTTCTCTAACTTCAATCACTTGTCCTTGAACCACTTTTGTATACTTCAACTTCCTTCCTTGGGGGGTGGGGGGGTGGATTCCTTTTTATCAGGCTAGAGATTCTTCTGGTAGCCCCACCCATTCCCAACTGCCCAGAAAACTACAGCTTCCTAGAAAAATCCTAGTTCCAAGTTGAGCCACGAATGGGTCAAAGAAGCCACTAAAGGAGTTGGTGAATGGAGTCAGGCAATGGAGCAAGGAGACCATCCAGCCCCACTGTTAGTTGATCAGCAGACCCACAAACTGCAGAGAGGTGGGAGGAGGAGCATAAGATTGGAGTCAGCTGGAATTATACATACATTGGAGAACTGTAACAGTGGTCCACTTTATGCTTTAATAAAACCCTTGCTACTCTGACACTGCAACTTATTTTAAAAATAGACATGTTTTTTTCTCTCCCTCTCTCCCAGCTCCTCCCTAATCTTTCCCTCTCCCTAATTTCAGGGGAAACAGGATTACCTTTCTTCCCCATCCTAGGCAGAGTTATCTGTTCCTGAGTACACAGCCACCATAGGAAGGAACTAATCCAGACTTGGGGATGGTGCCAAAAGATCTCAGAAATAACTATCTCCCAAATTAACAAGTGAATTACAACTCCAGACAGAGAACACATGGAATGCAGCCTTGGAGTCACCTCTTTAAAAGCCCTCTGTTCTGCTGATAGGGAGAATCACAGCCTTTGGGACAGGAGTCTCCTGTGTGTCTCCTTTGCTAGCAAAGCAATAAACCTTCTTTTTCCTTTTTCTCAAAGTTGTGTCTTTGTTATCGGATTAGTATCAGGGACAAGGACTGAGCTTTGGGCAACAGAACCGCCTCTCTTTCACCCTTCAGACTCAACTGCTTTTCCTGTTCTCCCCCTTGCTCCTTATTCCTTTTCATTTCTCTCCTTTGGGGTGGTTCTGTTTGCAGTCTATGGCAAACACAGGGAAGCACGCATAAGATATTTTACTACCACTTGGACACCAAAACAAGTGTTCAGCTAAAGCCTCCATGGGAACTTGCAGTCAGGTTTGACACTCCTGCTATTCCACAGCCTAAAGGTCTCTCCTGACTTAGACCTTTCAAAGCATTCCCCTTGGTAAAATACCTGTCTGTGAATTGCATTTTGTTTATTTCCCCCTACATGTTCAACAAGAGAAATATGAGACTCTACGTCCTTCTGAACTTTCCCAAGCAAACTTCAGAGTCACCTTGGAATAATCTGAGGTCCTTTTCCTCTAACTCTAAAACCTCACCAATTCCCCATAAACATAAGATATTTTAGAAATTATAGGGCTTGCCATCTAGGTGGAAGACAGGATATAGGCACCATGGCATGCGTAAAATATTAAAAGACATCTTTCTGCCATCTCAGAATATAAAGATATCTATAGTGACAAGCTTAAATAACAGATTTTAAAGAGTTCAAGAAGATCTTCAGACTAGCAACTAAGCCCTCACAACTAGGGCTTTCTCCATTCAGTGTCTGGGACATAATGATTGGTTCATAAATTTTGATTCAATAAAAGGCACCAAGCGCCTCCCTTGGAGACGCACCCATCAGCCTCCTGGTCTCCCAGCACGGCACCACCCTAAGCCTGTCTCATCAATATCACTGTCTCCATCTCCACTTCCCTTTCCCTCCTTTGGCTTCTTCCTTTCCCACACATGCCACGTAGCATCAACTTCTCAGATTAAAGTTGAGATTATGCCTTGTTAATGCAGATTGTTTATATTATGCTGATTGCTAGGGGAAGACTGTGCTCTCAAGTGGCTTCCAAAGAACAGCCAAGCAAACAACCCAGAGGCCAGGATCCACCACAGAAAATTGAACAGAGACAAATACAAGAGCTCCATCAATTACCCTGCCACATTGGCTGGGAGAAAGCTCCCATGGTGCTGGTCTGAAATGTCACTGGTGACAGTACAAGGTGGGATCAAAGGGTAGGAGCACACTCTTGACAGCAGGACATCAGGTCTAGCTCAGGCTGGGACTGGTGAGATTCACCGAGGACTGTGGAGCCCTGATCATCTGCAATTGAGAGCTGCCTGCGGGTTGTGTGTGGACTATATCGCACATTGCAGCCTAGTGAATAGGATAATCTGGTGTCTGGGAACTTCCAGTGGACATTTCCTCTGGTTTACTCCCCAGACACATTGTGAGCCCTATTCAAGCTCTGCCAAAGGTCCCACACAGCACTGGAGATGGGGTGACCTGCTGTAGCCGCACAGCTCTTCTGAGATGGGTGTGATCTGCCAAGAAGCCAATCAACCTGCTTACTGCAAGACATGGAAGCAAGACTCCACCCCTGTAACTTTATCCCTGCCTTTGGTATACCCCCTGAAATAAACCATGAGAGCCATTTTCTAATTGTCTAGCTCCAGCTCATGTGTGGACTGGACCTGTCAAGCCCTCCAATCCTTTAAAATTAATTCTGACTTTGTCTTTTGTTCTTTACTAATTATTCTAGACTTTTTAATTTCTTAGGTGGCTTATACTCTCCTTGGCAGGAAGAAGAACCTCTAAGGAGGTGCTGGCCGCCTCCCCATAATCTGCATCACACATTTGGAAATGGATCACATGTTGCATGCTGCACATTCTGATGGTGTCATCTTATGTCTCCATTGAGTTCTTGAATTCTTATTTCTCTTATATGGTTTTACATCCTGCCTTGCCAACCACACTCCAGTTCTACAAGAGCAGGAACCCAAATATATGCCTCCTTATATAACACATAGAACTCTACAGGTGCTTGATAAACACCAATCCAATGAAATCGTGTCTTTTAAACACTTAACTCCCTCTCTTTCCAAAGGAAGATACTAATTATTCTAGTCTTTCTTCTCTTATAGATGATTCCTCCAACACTGAATAATTATAGTTCCTCTTTTCCAAATAATCTTTTTTATGTTCAAAGAAAGGTATTTCAGTTAAAGAAGAGTCATGAATTTAGAGAAGCAGATATTTAATTTTTTATGAAAGACTGTTTTTAATTTCCTATACCAGGTTAATGAGACTGTGCATTTTCTTGCCTATCTTAGGAGAAGTAACATATCTTTTCAGGGATCCATCTAAGCAATGTATGTAGCTATCAAGGTGTGGCCCACAACCCTTAAGGTCCCTGAGACCTACTTAAAAAGTCATTTGCATTTGTCACTCTGCTGGATTAGCACTGACAGTGCAAAAGCAATGATGGGTCACACTGCTGGCTCCATAGCATGAGCAGTCACTATATTCTTCACCACCATACATTCAGTTTAAAAAAAAATTAAAAAGCCAATTTCACTTAGAAGTCCTTGATGAAGCTGTAAAAAAAAATATCAATTATATTTAGTTGTGACCCTTGAGAACATGTCTTTTTAATATCCTGGATGACAAAATGAGAACCATACATAAATCACTTTTGCTGCATTCTAAATATGAAGTCTGTCTTGAGGAAAAGCACACATGCAATTGAATTGTGAGTTACATTCATTGCTTTTTTGCATGGAACACCAGTTTTATTTGAGAGAATGACTGATGGACAAATTTTGAATATAGAATTTTGGCAGACTTTTACTCCAAAATTAATGAAGTGAGCCTATCATTTTAAAGAAATAAAGCTGACAGTATTTGTTGCCAGTGATAAAATTCTAGTTTTTAGGTAAAAATTAGAAGTTTAGAAAACTTGTATCACTTTGAAAACTGAACGGCTTCTAAATGCCTACAGACTTTTCTGATGAAATCCATCACGATGGGTTTCATCAGAAATCCTACACAGTTTATATTATAGAATAAAACATATCAACCTTAGGAATGTCTACAGAATATTATGGAACAATAATTTCCAAATGAATAATTCACTATGTAACAAAAATTTAAAAATTTTTAATTATTCTAATTGCAAGATAAGCCAGTGGATTTTAATAGAACATGAACATTAATGTGGCTTCAGATTCTCCATTACAACTAACCTCTAAACACCTACCACTTGTTGAGTTTGGGAACAGTCTCAAAGAAGGATATTTGCAATTATCAAAAAAGAATGAAAATATATGCTTTTTCCAACTACCTATCCATGTGAAACCAGAATTTCTTCATAAACTTCAATTCAAACAGGACTTCAACAGCTTGAATGCAGAAGCAAATATAATCTTTCCAACCATTTTCTACTGTCATACATGACAGAGATTTGCAAGAATATAAAACAATGCCATTCTTCCCATTATTTTTTATATGGAAAATATAGTGAATTAGATTTGTCATATTTATATTAAAATGTAATAGATTTGTTGTGATTTTTTTAAAAATTAACTAATACATGACTCTTTGGAGCCTTAATAAATCTTAATTTGGGGTCCTGGAACCAAAAAGTTTGAGAACCATTTACTGGTAGGGGATAAAATCTTAAAAGGATAAACTCTATAAAGTAGAACAAGATTACTTTGCTTACACTGAAGCTTCTATGGTATACTTAGAGTAGTCTGCATGGTTCTATTAAAGAATATCTTGTTGAACAGGATTGCCCTCTTTATTTATTACCCTTAAAGGCTTTATAGAAAACTTGTCTCAAAGACAACCTCCTGCCCTTGACTATACATTGCCCTTGGTTTCACAAAACCTCTCCGTGGGATTGTCAGTGGCATGATCTAGTCAAAGGCTGATGATAGTCCAAATACCCTACATTCACAGTTCCCCTTCTCTGTGAATGCATGTCACCCCTTGAGAATTTGTAAGAGATTTTTAAAGATGATTTCTCCTTATACTCAGAAATGATTCATGTTAAAATAGCATTCCCAGTTCTATATGATCTTATAATTCCTACCTTAAATTGCTGATATAAATTTGATCTGAGAAAAGTTATACCCTTTCCTGTTTTTGTCATTCATAGAATCTCTCCCTTCTCCCTTGAACCTTCTGACCTCCAGTGGCTTCTTTTATTACTCTAGTATACAATGTACAATTTTTCCTCCAATACCTAATTTATATAATTGGTTGCCACAGTCTGGCTGGGCACAAATGCCGCAGTCTGGCTGGGCACACAATCACGAGCCACCACACAGCTTGTAGATTAAAACAGCAACTCTTTATTCCCGAACTCACCAGCCGTCTACAATCACGTTCTGGGGAAATCCACGTTCTCTTCCCAAATCCACCTTCTCTCCCAAATTCACCTCCACTGGGCTTCTATCTCCAAAATATACTGTCTGAATCCCATGAGAACTCAAGGGGAACTCAGGCAGCAGGATACGCCCTATTCCCAGCAGGAATAATCTTAAACCTTAAACCTGGAACCTAAACTGGGAATGCCCTAAACATGATTATCTTAAAACCGGGAACACCCTAATCTGCCTTGGTCCTTGAGCAAGGTCACGTACATTCAATGTCACTGCAACATGGGGTACGCTCCCAGCATCTCCCCCCTTCTGATTAATTAAACAACAAGCAATGTGGCTTAAGGACCGTGCCTGGTAGGTTGTCCAATTCAACATATGGTTCTTACCCGTCATGGGAAAACTGACCTTTAGGCGTCAGCCTCCTGTCTTAGGTTGATACCACTGCAATTGAATCATACCCGTCACTGACTACCGGTCCAGCATACAGCCATACTTGTGGATAGGTCTATGCACCAGTGGGGGGGTGAGGTTCTTTGCCTCACCTCTGTTGGCCCCCAAATTTGGCCTTGGTGCCAGTGGGGGAGTGAGGTTAATGTGGCTTATGGACCGTGCCTGGTAGGTTGTCCAATTCAACATATGGTTCTTACCCGTCATCGGAAAACTGACCTTTAGGCGTCAGCCTCCTGTCTTAGGTTGATACCACTGCAATTGGATCATACCCGTCACTGACTACCGGTCCAGCATAAGCCATTGGCCCCCAAATTTTAGACCATCACTAGCAGAAGGGAGGAGGATACAGAAATGCCACGACACCAAGCCAATTGACGGCTCCTTGGGAAAAATTGCATCACTGGTGACACCATCAGCAAAGATATGTCAGCACTACCACAATTCGCTGCACCAAACGATAGTTACATAGTCCAGGCAAGTTCTGCAAGCAGTTCAAAGCAGAGGAATCTATCAATATGTCCATTTCCTCCCAAAATCCGTTTCCTCCCAAAGTAAGTTGACTCTTTGATTGAGCATTACTTGTTGAGTTCTTCACTGGCACTGGGATGGAGATAGGAATTCTGGCAATGATGCTAAAGAGACATTATCCTGAAAAGAATTATTAAATATAATGAAAAGGAAAGGTGAAAGTAAACAAACAGATCTGTTAACCTACTTTAAAAACAATCCTTAACAGCTTTTTACCTAATTTAAATTAGTAAACAAACATCTGTTAACCACCTTTAAAAACAATCCTTAACAGCTGTTTACATAATTTAAATTAAACCATTTAAATCACGTGAATAAAAAAAATAATAATTCGGATCCATTTTTTCATGAGCGCTCCTCATATAAGAAATATGGACATACGCACATACAGACATACAACACAAAACACAAGAGTGTACACAAACGTACAACACATAAGAAAATAGTAAAGGCCTTGTAGCTTTACCTAGGTGAAATCTCCATTGCAATGTTTAAAAACTCCACAGTCAAAAAATAAAACTGATCAGAAAAACATTAACCTAGGTTTGTATGAGCTCAAAAAATAAAAATAGAACCTTATGATGTGGAAAAATGCAATAATAAAATAGCTATTGAAAAAAGCATCCTGGTTAATCACTGTCGCAGATGTAAGAATGGCCAAGCTGGAGTTCTGGATATCAGCTGTTATGGATTTGAGTCAAATCATCTTCTTTTCGATCTGTAGAAACTGTTTTAGTTAATCTCTCTGGAATCCAAATGGGCTGCTGTTCTCCCTGTGGAAAAACACAAACAGACCCCCGACTCCAGACAATCACTGGGTCAGGACCTTTCCATTGTCCTGTTAGAATATCTTTCCAAAGTACTTTAGGCTTATGTACATTTTTTGGATACATATGCCTTTCCGCAGCACTAAGTCCTGATGAATCCAAATTTAAAAAGTTTAGAGTAAAAAGCGTTATTTTAAGTTTATCTTTGGGGGATATATACCCCCTTCCAATTCCCTCTTTTTGCTTTAATAAGTATATGTCTGTATCTAATAGTTGTCTTAGCTTTTTGCATTTTCTATCTGTGTAATACCTTACTTGACATTTTCAACCATTTTCTATCTTATTTCTATCTTCTAGTTTTTTTTCCTAAGGTTTGTATTTTTACCCTTAGTTGCTTATTTTCCTCCTAGTTTTTTTTTTTTCTATTTTGTGGGTTTAAAATTCTTGTCTTCCTACATTTTTTAATCTTTCTATATCTTGTTTATCTTTCTTTTTTTTTTTTAACTTTCTATACTTCTGTCTTTAAAGTTTTTCACTTTAAATTTTTAATCTTCTTTATCTAAATATCTTTTATCCTATTATCTTCCCATTTTTTTAAAGTAATGCCTTTAAGATTAAGCTGCTTTCCTCCATCATGAAGGCATTTTAACCACCTTCAATTTAACCTTTTCAAGCCTTTTAATTATCATCTATACTGTACTTTTAAATGTACTTTTTCACCACCTACAGCTTCACTCTTTTAAACGAGGCTTAGATTTTGTTTAAATCGCTTCAATGTTAGTTTACATGGCTGCCTTTCAACCAAAGGCTTTTTTTTTAACTCCATTGAGAAGCTTTGTCTCAATCTGCCATGTACAAATATCTTTTTCTTCTTTCTTCCTTTCTCAAGCTTTTAAATTAAGTCTAGTTTCCTCAAATTCTTTTTAAATGGCATTTTACAACTTTTTACTTTACCACACAGATTATATCATCTAGAATCATTTCTTTTTCCTTTAACCTTTTATATTAAAATATATTCCCACATCTTGAATCTTTTTATCTCTTTTTTAACTGTTAACCCTTTTTATAAATTTACATTCTGAAACAACTCTTATAAAATTTCTGATTTAGACAAATTACTCCACTTTAATAAGATGAAAGACTTTCATGTTTTTTTATGATACTATAATACTATAATTGAAACCCAACTGAAAATTTTTCTACTCTTTGTATATAAATTACACATGATAGAATCTTAACTCTTAGTAACCTTGTTTCAGCAAAGACACAGACACAAAGCAATATTAAACTTTTTTTCCATTTACCAATTTAGGAAAACACACATAATGTTTAAATATATTACCTTATGGAACTTAATAAGTAAAGAGTACTTGATTTCATATTTAGTGGTTGATATTTTAACACTTTAGCTTTGTAAATTAATCAGATGTCTGTAAAAACCAAGATCTTAGACAAATGTAGTAAACAGAATTAGCCATCTCTTTCTTGTTGAAGAAAAATCCTTCTATAGGATACCATGATGGTCCCATTGATATACTTAATAACTCGTCTTTAAAAGCCATGGGCTACATTTTTGTATTGTATCAACATATGCCCTAATTGTTCTTGGTCTCACTGGGGTGCCTCTTTCCTCTAACAATTTCTCTTCCTCGGAGGCAAACAACTTCAAACCTTGAGTCAACCATTTTCCCCAGTTTGCCTGAGAAAGTTCTAGGAACAGGCAACTTGAAATAAAAACAAAATAAATCAAAACAATAACACATTGTTTTTTGAAATGTTCACCCATTCTTTCTCTCTTCCTCAAGGGTGAGAAATTTCACTTACCTCTAAGCTTCAGAAGTTCCCCGCACGGGCCGCCAAATGCCACAGTCTGGCTGGGCACAAATGCCGCAGTCTGGCTGGGCACACAATCACGAGCCACCACACAGCTTGTAGATTAAAACAGCAACTCTTTATTCCCGAACTCACCAGCCGTCTACAATCACGTTCTGGGGAAATCCACGTTCTCTTCCCAAATCCACCTTCTCTCCCAAATTCACCTCCACTGGGCTTCTATCTCCAAAATATACTGTCTGAATCCCATGAGAACTCAAGGGGAACTCAGGCAGCAGGATACGCCCTATTCCCAGCAGGAATAATCTTAAACCTTAAACCTGGAACCTAAACTGGGAATGCCCTAAACATGATTATCTTAAAACCGGGAACACCCTAATCTGCCTTGGTCCTTGAGCAAGGTCACGTACATTCAATGTCACTGCAACATGGGGTACGCTCCCAGCAATTGGTAACATTTATTTCTCACCAATGAATTTTTAAAGTCTTCATATCTCCTCTGTATTATTTGTTTTAAATGTAGCTACAGGTATTTATTTCAACCTAGCAGTTTAGTCTTATTTTCTTTTTAAAATTAAGCATCGTAATGGTTTTTTTTTTCCCCTTATTTTATTCTCCCTCTAGATTCTAAATTCAATTATATGGTCACTGTTATATAACAGTTCACCCACAACTACTTTCTGTAGCTATTCCTGATCACCACTCAAGACAAAATGGAATATGATTATTTCCTTGTGGATTTAAAGTCTAACTTTTTCTAAAAACAACAACAACCAAAAAAAAAAAAAAAAACAAAAAACAATTTGCATTACCCCTAACTCCTTATTTCTATAGTGGGTCCTGATCCAAAAGAATTACTACAAAACATATAACTCCTTCTTTGGGGAGAACTACCTGGTTCTTAACACTTGATCTAATTGTTTAGCTTTCCACTTATTGTAACATATCAACACAGTTTCATCACTGGCAATAAGCACGAGTCAAACACACACTGGGATAAGTGCTGTTGGGGGTACAGTTATGGAAGACAATATTAAGGACTGAACACACAATGGCCTCTGACTTCCAGGAGCTCAGTCTAACAAGGAAGGCAGAGTCTGGCAAGAACAACTCAAATTGGTGCAAATGATGCTTTGGGAGTTCAGAAAGGGCAGCAGGAACTTCTGGTACAAGAGCTACATTCTTGAGGTTCTCCATCACCCTCTTTGCGCAGCCCTTGTTCCTCTGAGCTATACCTGTCTGGGCAGTTATGAGATTCAGGTAACAAGAACAAAGATGTTTGCATCCATCCGCCTCAGAGGTTATATTTGATACCCTATATTTCCCAGCATGCTCCTCTCTGATGGCTACATTAATTGTTGTCAATCTGCTTGGAACCCCACTGCACACCCACACTGTGAACATGCCTGCCAGAGCCCCTGGGGCTGGGCTCTGCTTCCCTTGATGCCATTACTGAGAAAGTTTTCTCTTATATATTTACACACCCATGCTCACATACAGATTTTTAAACAAAATATTATACTATGCTAATTGCTTTAAAACTTCTTCTAATAATAATACATTGCCAAATCAATTCATAAAAACTCTTCTTTCCTTTTCATTTGATTCATAGTATTTCATAATATGTATATATCAGACTTTATATAATCATCCCCCTACTCATAAATATTTACATTATTTCCATATTTTTCATTTTTAAGACAATACACAATGAACATCTTGAATGACAAATTATGCATATTTTGATACATAATACTGAAACAAGGTCTAAAAATTCTTACTAATCATGCTGTTCCTCGAATACAATGTTTCTACCTTTTTCTATTTGTCCATCCCCATAATTCATCAAAAGCTTTTTGTATCCTCAACTGATACTATGTATCCTTGTTGTATCTTTAATTCCTAGCACAGTGCCTAGCACTAAACAGTTATCTAGTAGGCTGGAAGGAGGGAGAAAGGGAGGAAAGGAGAAAATAAGTGAGGAAGGAAGGATGGACAATTACTTCAGTGCATTCATTGTCTTTTTATCTGTCATCTGCATGTCTTCAGTATGACTTTTCTACACTCTCCATGACAGCAGGTTGCTTAAAGAGGTCTCAGTTTAGTCTGGGAGCCCTTCTATAGTGATAGAATGTAACACAGTAAATTCTTTTCCTTGGCTTTGGAAGCCCTAGAATCAAGAAAGAGCTCAGATGTTGTAGATTCTTTGCAAAAAGGGCTACCATCATTCCTATGCTTTAGTCATCCATTCATGTGTCTTTAGTCTTGGCCATGTAACTTGTTTCAGCCAATGGGACAATAGAAAATGGACACAAGCAAAGGCTTAAAAAGTATTTATATATTTGGGCTTATTTTTCTTTTCTGGCTGCTTTTGGGAACCCTGAGACCACCATGTGAGAATGTTACAATTTGAGCTAGACTATTGGAGGTTTAGAAGTCACGCGGAGCAGAGGCAAGCTTCTCAACAAGGAACCATCCCAATAACCAGACCTATCAGTGCTGCTATCTGAGATTGTCAGGGCCCCAGCCAAGTAGACTCCTGACTAAGCTCAAATCAAAAGAAACACTCACAGCTGACACAGAATTGCATGAAATAATGAATGTATTTCAAGCAACTATATTTTGAAGTTTTCTTTTTAATACATCAACAGCTAACTGATATACAGAATTTATTAGAAAATGACATCATGAGAAAGAAAAATTTATAACAATAACAAAAACACAAAAACCATACATAAAATACAATGATCACAAGTTCAAGGCTAGCCTCAGCAACTTGGTGAGAACTTGTCTCAAAATAAGACATTTAAAAAAGGGCCTGAGGATGTACGTTAAGCCCCCCTGGAACCCATCCCTAATACCAAAGATAAATAAATAAATAAAAATTAAAAAACAATTTCTAATATAAACTTTTAACAAACAGCAACAGAAAACAGAAGAAAATTTTGATCTTAAAATGTTATCTTCCCCCAAAACTCACATCAAATATTATAGTTGATGATAAAATTTAGAATGTTGCCCTTTAAAATTAGGAATAAAATTAGAGTATCCACTATCACTGCTTCTACTCAGTAACATTCTAGAATTCCTAGTCAGTGAAATAAGTAAGGCAAGAAAAACAATATGTAAAAGGATTTGAAAGAAATAAAACAATTTGTCATTCATAGAGAATATGATTGTGTAATGTGGAAAAATCCAAAAGCATCTAAAAATTGCTATAAGGTTAAAAGATTTAAATATATGGGTACTATACAAAACCAACACATGCAAATCAATAGCCTCTTCCTTAATACCAGCAGTAACCAATTAGAAAACAACACATTTAAAAATAATAATCACCACAGTCAAAGTCCAGTCTACTCCTGATTTCTTTGCTCATCTTGGTTATATTTCTGTGGAATGTGGATGGACTAGCTGCATATTTCTAAGTTCCATAAAGGTAGGAGCAATGCCTGTTTTACTCACCACTGTTATTCTAATGCTTGGGAAGAGTAGGTATTCAATATTTTTTCCTAAGAAAAATGATAGAGTGACCAACTGTCTTGGTTTGCCTGGGACTGGGGAGCTCCCAAAGGCTTTCAGCACTAAATCCTTCAGCGCCAAATACAGGATAGCACTGCTGAGCAAAGTATGACAGTTGGTTGCCTTACCTGTTAATAAAATCCAAATGGAAGAGAGAATCTAAGTGTCTACCCTTGCTTAACCAAGGATTTTGTTGTTGCTTTCAGGGTTTAAAATGAAAAAAAAAAAAAAAAGAATATTTTTACTGAGGTTGTTTTGGTAAGTAATTAACCATGTTAGGCAGAAGTTAAGGAGTGGAATATGAAACAGTGCTTCTCCATAACAAAATTTATACAATGATATTTTGGGATCTATGGTAACATAAAAACCACCAAGATTATGTAAAATTTATAAACACAAGATTCTGCCTACATTCTTCCCAGCACAATCCAACAGCATCCCAAAGTGAGAAGCCATTAAAGAATTTTCTTTATTAATGCATATAACTGCAATATCTTTTCTCCCAAAAGCAACCTGAAAAGAAATCAAAAAGCCCTGTTGCTCTAAGAATAATAATGAAAGAATGCTCATCTGATGAAACAACTACTTCTGATGATAAATACAAGAAATTAATTTGCACTACATTCGATACTTGAAAATTAATTTTTCTAAAAGTCCCTCAGCAACACAGATTTCTATTTCAAAATAATATTCATTACATTCAAAATGTTGAAAAGGCAAAGACTATTTGTCTACTGCAAGAGACTATTCAATAAATAAATATCTGCTGTGGTGTGAATATGTGGGTCCCTCCAAAATTCATGTGTTGGAACTTAGACCCCAAGTGATGGTTTTGTGGGGTAGTCTCTGGGAATGACTAGACCATGAAGGATTAATCCTACTCTCATGAATAGGACTAACGCTCTTAAGAAAAAGGATTCAGCAAACTGTATGGCCTTTGTCTCTCTCTTTCACCAGGTGAAGACAGTGTTCATCCCTTCTGCCATGTGAAGACAGCAGCCAGGTGCCATCTTGGAGGCCAAGAGTGAGACTTCTCCAGATATTGACTCTGCTGGCACCTTGATCTTGGACTTCCTTGTCTCCAGAGTAGTGACAAATAAATTTGTATTGTGTGTAAATTGCCCAATACGTAGCATTTTGTTATAGTAGCAGAAACAAATCCAGACAACATCACTTTCCAAAAAGTGTCCTGTCGCTTTCCATGATTTACCTATTCACAAATAAGCACAAATTCCTTCTGCATTTTTGATACTGTGAAATATATAAATATATTTAGTCTTCATTCCTATTTCCTGAAATACACCTCCTAAAACATTTGGCATTTCTGGGAGTGATAAGAACATTTTTTGTATGCTAATAAGATAACTGATGGTTGAGGACTCCTAGATAGCTTCAGGAAGGGAGCTGATCACCAGAAAGACCAAGGCAGGATTAGAGGGTTGGAATAGTCAGTCCTACCCTCCAAACTCTAAGGAGGAAAAAGACACTGAAGTTTAAGTTGATCCCCAATAGCCAACAACTTAATCAATCACACATATGTACTTAAGTTTCTACGAAAGCACAAAGGACAAAGGACAGAGTTTGGATGAGTTTCTGGATAGCCGAGCAAATGGAGACTCTTGGACGATGGTTCACCTGGAGAGTACATGAAAACTCTGTACCCCATCCTACATGTCTTGCCCTAATCATCTTTTTCCATATGGCTGTTCATCTGTAGCCTTTGTAGTAGTCTTCATAATAAATGGGTAAACATAAAGTGTTTTGCTGAGTTCTGTGAGCCACCCTAGCAAACTAACTGAAACCCAAGGAGAGGGTCATGGGAACCCCAACTTATGGCTGGTCAGTCAAACTCCTGGGTTGCAACCTGGGATTTGTGATTGGCATCCGATGGGGGTCGGGAAGTCTTGTGGGAATGAGCCCTCCACCTGTGGAATCTGATGTTATTGAATTATCTGCTGCAGAATTGTTTGGTGCATGGGGGGAAGTCCCCACACAACTGGTCACAAAAGTGCTCTGTGTGAAGTATTGTATGAATGATTATAATAGAGTAAGAAAGAACACTCTGTTTTTGCCTCCTATTGATTGCTTCTGCCACCAAAATGAGTGGTTTGTCTGAGTAGGAAAAGCACTTTGGTCTTTATAGCATTTCTATGTGATTTACCACTTCCTCCTAAAATCTTTTTCTCATGTATGGCTCCTGTCTTAAAATAAATACCTCTATGATATTTTTCCTAATTATTTGATTCTACCTAAGCTATCCTATGTCTAATATAATGAAAATAAATAGAAATCAGATGCATTTAGGGTGCTTTTGGATTGATTAACTAAGGGGTGACTGAAAAGGAGTAAAATAACATCTACTTAGCATATACAATAAACCATTAAGCAAGTTGTCTCATTTAATCTTTAAAACAACTCTGAAAATTGTTTATTGTTACCACTGTTTATTTGTGAGAAAAGTGAGACTCGATCAGTTTGATCATATTGAACAAAGTCATTCAGCTACCAAACTGTGGAGTTCAGATTCAATTCCATTGGGTCCAGGTTGTTCACACGCTCAGGTGGTATTGGTAGTCTGCAATATATTAAGAAATTGGACCTACGTCATTGAAAGTGACTGGTTTTGGTTTTAGCTCATAAGAAATAAAAAAAAAAGTTGTGTAAATGTGTACTTCTAATTTGAGATGTGACTTATATCTTCAAATATAATTAAGCTCAACTAATAAGTTGCACGTAATTTTTTTCTCGTTCCCCTGCAAAAAAGTAGTAAAACTCACTACTCTAGGGGCTGGGGATATAGTTCAGTTGGTAGAGTGCCTGCCTCGCATGCACAAGGCCCTGTGTTCAATCCCCAGCACCACACACACACACACACACACAAATAAAAATAAAAATAAAAAACCCCTCACCACTCTATAGATAAATCCGATCTCTTATTTTTGCTTTAAATGTATTAATACTTGGGATTTTATATAATTTCAAAACTTAATCTAATGTAACGTATCTCTTTTTTGGATCAAATTATCTGATTGAAGGTAAAACAGATCATGCACAAAGTCACAATTGCTATGTAACTTTTCTTACATTAAAAAAATTTTGCCTCAAATGCTTGACTTTATTAAAATTTACATTTTCAAGTGATAATTGGCTCCACTGTATTCTTTGTTAAAATTGTTAGTACTCTATAAAAATCTCTATAACAAGTCAAAAATGTAGTTTCATTTTTTTTAAATTAATAGGTGAGGTTAGAAAAATGGGCAGGTGTCAGTTTATTATAGGATCTTATAGATCAGATAAATGAATCATGACTGTAATTACATTCAATTGGGAATCAATGGAAGACTTGAAGCAGGGGAACAACATAATTTGATTCATGTTTTAAGAAAAGCACTTCCACTGCTGAGGGGAGAGTGGGCCATAAAGGAAGACAAGAGCTGTATCCAGGAGCTGCAGTCCAACAACATCAGGGGAATAGTCAGTAGTGACTGGGATGGTGGGGAAGCAGTGGAAACAGAGAGAAGGGACCTCTTTGTATCCTATTGGTGGCCTGCATTGGGGGTGAGATGAGTGGAGAGAACAAAGAGTCAAGGTATCTCCTAGGTTTGAGGACAGAGCTATGGATAGAAGCATTTCTTGAAACAGAAAACAATGGAAAAGCAAGATACTTACTCTATTATATGAATTTATGTGTGTGTGTGTGTTTGGGGGTTGGCATGCCTCCTAGAATTTCACCCCATTCCACTGCTCAAATTCATTTTGTAGTTTTCTAATTATGGCAGAGAGACTCTAGGGTAACCCCTATGATTCCAACTTCCTGGTGCTTGTGTCTTGTAGGATTTCCTCCCCTCAAATAGGGAATGGACCCGTGACTTGCTTCTCTGTATATAGCAAATGCACCAGAAGGTACAGGAAAACATGTCCATGGTTGCGTTACACAACACTGTATCCCATTTTGCTAGGAGACACTGTCTCTCTTGTTTTCTCTGAAAGAATAAGCTGCCATGTTGTAAGCCCACAAATGAAGAGGCCTAAGCAGCAAGCAATTGAAGGCAGCCTCTGGTTAACAGTCAGTACAAAACCAAGGATCTCTGTGCAACAGTCTGCAAGGAACTAAAAGTTGCCAATGACCACGGGAGCCTGGAAGCAGATCCTGCCCCACTGAACCTCAGGTAAGGTAGCAGCCCCAGACAATATTTTAATTGTAACTTTTTGATACCTTGAAGAAACTAAGCTGTGCCTGGACTCCTGAGCCACAAAACTATGAGACAATCCATAGGTATTGTTTTAACCATACATTTATTATAATATTGCTAAGCACAGTAATGACCAATGTATCAATTTTCTCAAAAGATCTTCTTAAAAGAAACAGTAGCATAATGAGATTCATATTTATCACATATATCAATCCTTATTCCTGTTTTGAAAAAGTCACGTTTTGTAAATGTATATGAAACAAATAGCTGTAGGTTTAAAACCTATATAGAACTATAAATTACAAGAAAATTCTGAATGGGTGAAGCAACTTGCTTAAGTTCCCACAGCTAGTTAGTGACAAAAGCAAAACTTACAACACTGAAATATTATTTTAACATACATATGATATATAACCATGAGGAAAACCTCTACAATCTTTTTTTTTTTATACCAGGGATTGAACTCAGGGGCACTACTGAGCCACATCCCTAGCCCTTTTAATACTTTATTTAGAGACAAGTTCTCACTGAGTTGCTTAGGGCCTCACTAAGTTGCTGAGGCTGGCTTTGAACTTGAAATCCTCCTGCCTCAGCCTCCTGAGCCACTGGGATTACAGGCATGCACCACCATGCCTGGCAATATTCTATCTTTAAAGAATGTACTATCAAAACTTTTAAGAACTCATAAAAGACCCCCCACACACAATTTTTTTTAACCACGAAGGTCTACTACCATATATAAATTTCAGCATTATGAAGCTCATCAGAGCTGAGTCAAATGGCTTTGACTTTATTTGACTCCTTAATTCACTCTAAATTATTCAATGATAAAAGAGGAAATGTTTTCTTAGCTTTTCTGTTTCATTCAGGTTGTTATTAGATACATATGCAGCTATAGCAGGTGCTGGAAAAGAGCACACAGCCTCTGGACTCACAAAGCTACTTGTTTGAAAAGGCTTGGATAGATCTATCTTAGCTTAACAAAAGGCAATCTGAAAGCATTTCATTTAGTCTTGATAAGAAAGCTTTCAGGATGACACATGCACAGGACCTGGCAAGAGTAAATGTGTCTATTGTTCTAATTACTAGAGAGAAAGGAAAAGAGAGGCCTGCAGGAACAGTGAGTACCAAACTCTAAGTAAATGATGGAACAAACCACATTTTCATCATTTTATCATCTTGATCAATAAAAAATCCTGATAAACAAAAAAAGAGCATGTTTAGTGTCATACAAGGAGTAACTGGGAATGACTGGTCAAAGTGAACAATTGCCCAGCCACTGGCAGGTGTGGAAAGTGCAGAAAGTTGCACTGATACCACCCCAAAAACCCTTTGCACTTATGCTGAAAGTCTGGGAAATGTTAATAATTTAACTTCAGTGTTGAACAAGCAAAACCTAATGCTCACTTAATTCTTTATGGCAGATATTTCTTGAGCACCTACTATGGATCAGATACTGTTCTAGGTACTGGGAATGTCAAAATGAATAAGATATTACAAAAATCACAGCAGATGCTTCCCAATTTCAGAATTTACTACTGAAATTGATACAGTGTGGTGCAGGCATAGGGTAGACATATAGATCAATGCGATAGAATTAAGGGTCTAGAAATAAGTCCTTCCATTTAGAGGCAAACTGACTTTTGATAAAGGCGCCCAAGACATTTTGATGGGAAAAAGAACAATCTTTTCAGTGGTGCTGATCACCAGATAGCCACATGACCAAGAATGAATTAAACCACTACACATACCAAAATCAACTTGAAATGGATCAAAGACCTAAAATGTAAGAGAAGAAACTTGGAAGAAATAAAGGAGTAAATTGTTTAATACTCTAGAGTAGACAAAGCCTTATTAGGTATGATTCTAAAAACTCAAGTGTCCAAAAAATTTTTTAAATTTGATTCCATCAAAATTAAAAACCAGGGCTGGGGTTGTGGCTCTGGAGTACAGTGCTTGCCTAGTATGTATGAGGGACTGGATTTCCAGCACCACATATAAATAAATGAATAAAATAAAGGTCCATCAACACCAAAAATTTTTTTTAATTAAAAACCATTATGCCTCTTTAGACACTTCATTAAGAAATTGAGAACACAGGTCACAAGAAAATATTTGCAAATCATTTATTTAGTAAAAGACTTATCTTTGGAAAATATTAAGAAACTCTTACAACTCAATAATTAAAAGACAACAAATTAAAAATGGCATATGTTCCAAAGAATATATAAAAATGGCCAATAAGCATGATTAGATACTTAACATCATTAGCCATCAGGGAATGTAAACAAAAATTACAATGAGCTGCCACTTCACATCCACTAGCATAATTATAATTCAAAAGAGATTAAAAACAAGTATTAAAAAGGTGTAGAGAAATTGGAATCCTCATATGGTACTGGTGAGAATCTAAAGTAGTGCAGTAATTTTAGGAAAACGATTTGGCAATTCCTCAATGTTAAACATAGAGTTACCATATGAGCCAGCAATTCTACTTCTAAGCATGTACTCAAGGGAAATTAAAACCCATGTCCACACAAAAACTTGTACGTGAATATTTATAGCAGTATTATTCAAAATAGCCAGAAGGTGAAAACAACCCTAATGTCCACCAACTAATGATTGGATTAATAAAATGTGTTATATCACTTTAATGAAAGAACATTTGAAAATTTAAAAAAAGAATGAAATACTGATACATATGATGAGGAGGAACCTTGAAAACTTGCTAAGTGAAAGAAGTCAGACACAAAGAATCATATATTGTATGATTTCATTTACATTAAGAGGTGAAATCCTAAGACAGAAAGTAGATTGGTGACTGCTTCAAAGTAGAGGTTTGAAAGGGAAATGGAGATGGGATAACCATTAATGGATTCAGGGCTTCTTTTGAGGTTGATGAAAATATTCTAAAAGTGATTGTGGTTGGCTGGACATGGTGGTGGCACATGCCTGTAATCCCAGTGGCTCAGGAGGCTGAGGTGGGAGGATCGCAAGTTCAAAGCCAGCCTCAGCAAAAAGTGAGGCAATAAGCAACTCAGTGAGACCCTGTCTCTAAAATAAAAATAAAAATAGGGCTGGGGGTATGGCACAGTGGTCGAGCACCACTGAGTTCAATCTCCAGGATCAAAAAAAAAAAAAAGTGATCAAGTGATCGTGGTGTTTATTGCACAATCCTGTGAATGGAGTAAAAATCATTGAACTACACACTTTAAGCAGGTGACTTGTACAATGGGTGAATTGTCTCTCTACAAAGCTGTTAGGAAAAAAACAAAAAAGCATAATGGATGTAGGATTCATGAGGGTGTGAATGGACTGGATTCCTCACCCCTCTCCATACCTATGCCCTTTACCACGTGACTTTCTATTTCCTCTCATAAAAAGAGTCATCTCCCCATCCATTGAATTTGGACTGATCCTGTGACTTGCTGTGTCCAGGAGGGTGCAGGGAAATGACCTGATGCCTGGAACTTAAGCCCAGGACTTGGTGCCCTGGTGACTAGAGTCTGGGACTCAAGAGCCCATGCATGTTTCCATTTGACCTTTGCTCCTCTTCCATTGCCAGGAGAACCTGCCTGGATTAGTCTGATAGAGAGAGATATGTGACACAGAGAAGATTCTTGTCATTCATTCCCTCTGAGGTTACCCCAGAGGGTCAACAACCAGTCAATTCTCAGACATGTGAATAAGCCCAGTTATGGCCAGAAAAACTATCCATTCAAACCCAACCCTAATTGTCAACCTTCAAACTCATGAACTAATTAGATGTTTGTTGTTTTAAGTTACCAGAGGGATTATTTGCAGCAGTGTGTGTGTGGGGGGGGGGGGGGGGGCGGAGAGAGAGAGAGAGAGAAATATAGGTAACTGCTATGGCAGGATAACACAGCATTCAACTGTCATCTTAGCAGAAACTTTAAAGAAAAGGATAAAGATAATAGGCAATGAAATTTGGAACCTCCTGGCCACTAAGTCTCCTACAGAGAAAGAGTAGGAGAGTTAGATAAACATATATTCAATTGAACATGCATGCATAAATATATAATGCTGGTAAAAATAATACAATGTGTTGGGAATTCCATAGTGATGTTTTAAAAATGTAGCTATATATTTGTTATCTAGAAGTGATTACACTGAAATTTTTACCTTAATTTTTTTCTGTGAAAAAGTTTGACCAAGCAACATGACATCTGTGGTATTCTTGCCAAAAATATACAATCTCAATGTATCCACAAGGAAATGTCAGGGTAATTCAAATTGTAAGACATTCTTCTAGAAAACTGACCAATAACCTCAAAAATGTCAAGATTTGAAAGAGAGAAAGGTTGAGGAACTTTCACAGATTGGAGGAAACCCAGAAAACACAATTAAATGAAATGTGGAATCTTTGGGTTTTAGAATCATAAAAACACATTGGTGAAAAGATTGGCCTATTTTGAACAAGATCTTTAAACTAGTTAATAGTGAAAAGCATTGAGCCAATGTTAACTTTCTGGTTTCAGTAATTGTCTTATCTATAAATCAGCTTATTAACACTTGGGGAAACTGGGTGAAGGGTTAAATGGGAATCCTGAGTTTGTAACTCTAAAATTACTTCAAAATAAAAAAGTTCAGAAAACAAGTTAGGCTAAGTATATAATCACATAAGTGTGTGTGTGTGTGTGTGTGTGAGAGAGAGAGAGAGAGAGAGAGAGAGAGAGAAAGACTGATACTGGGAATTTAACCCAAGGCATTCTACCATTGAGTAACACCCCTAGCCTCCCTCCATGTTATTTTGAGACAGGGTCTTGATAAGTTGTTCAGGTTAGCCTCTAACTTGCAGTCCTCCTGCCTCATGTGTATTATACCACTATGCCCAGTTCATGTTCATATTTTTTTTAAAGACAGGATACAGAAAATTGTTAAGAGCAGTTATTTTCCAAAAGAAATCTGTTGACGTGCTAGACACTATTTTGGTATGGGGGCTACAGCAGTCGATAATAAAGCACACTCCTTGCTCTTATGGATTCTATTTATCATATAAAGTAGACAGAAAACATACAGGATAATTTCAGGTGGTGCTAAATACTATGTAGAAAAAAAAACAGGATAAGGGAGTAGGAACAAATGGGGCGAGCAGCTTTAGATTAGATGGTCAGGAAAACCATCTTTGAGGGAGTGTTATTGGACTGAAACATGAGTCAACTTTGCGAAGATATGAGACTTTTAGGCAAGGAAAAGCAAAGCAAAGACCCTGGAGCAAAAGCAAAGATGAAGTGTGGAATGTTACCAGGTCAGCCCAGGAGCAATAGGCATTGTCCAAAACAGGAAAGATGGCAAAAGGAATTTGTATTTTATTTTCTGTACAAAAGGAAGCAATTGGATGGTCTTAAGAGGGGTAACATGTGATGCAACTGGTTTTCTTTAAAATTTCATTTCATTTTTTGTGAAAAATAACTGGCAGGAGGACGACAAGAGTAACAGAAGGGAGGCGGGTAAGGAGGTTTTTGCAGTAGTCTAAAGGAGGGATGGTGGCTTGATTAGGGTAGTCAGTGAAGTTTGAAAGCAGTGAACGGTTCTGGATAATAGTTTGAGATAGAGCTGACTACAATTTGCAGATGAGTTGACTGGCAGTGAGAAAAAGCAAGGAATCCAGATTATTTCTTGTTTTCTTGTCCAACTTGCATGGATTTGGGTGTGATTTATCAGGGAAGCATTACAAAGGAAAAGGATTTGTTTTTTGGTGGGTGGGGGGGACAAAGAATTCTGAACATTTTAAATTTGAGGCATTTTTTAGACTTTCATTTTCTTCTTTTTGCAATGGTTATGTAATAAATATGTAAATGCAGAGTGGGGTTTTTTGTGCTTACATTTTTAAAAGCATAATGAAGTAAGTTTTGGAACATTTAAAAAATGTTAAGCCAACTGGGTGCTTCAATTATTCCAATAAAGACAGGGGGCCTATCTCACCTGAGAAAGTTATTGAGATGAGACTAATAGGACAAATGCCTCTGTCTTGAAAACAAGCAGTTGTAGAATTCACAAGTAAAAGCGATGTGTTAAATTTGTTCCTGAGCATGAACAATGATGGGCATCCATGAGTGAACCTTTTCACAATGGTCATAGCCCATAAGAATACGTTTTTTAGGAGAAAAACAAGTGCAATCATGCAGCTGTCCTTTAAGTTTAGAAAAGGGACTTTGACCAAATGTGCATGTGGGAAGGGATATAGCAGTAATTTCTTCCTCACAGGAACAATGCAGAGGGAATAGGAGGGCAATTATTGGAGAGACTATAGAGTATACTGGTCAAGGGTGTGGTTCTGGAGCCAAACCAATGTGCTCTAATCTTACTTTCACCACTTACCTAGTTGTGTTTCTTCATTTAAGTTTCACAACTTCAGCTATGTTACATAAAAAAGGATTTAAGATTCCTCTTCTCAGTTAACAGCCCTTTGGGGGGATTGCCTTAGCTAGGGAAATCATCCATCCTAAGACAGCTTCTTATTCCAGGGGCAGTCACCTGAGTGATCAAAAGGTGCATGAAGGAGGGGCTGCTTGTGTTACTCCAATGCAGGGCAGCTAGCAGGGCCTCTCTAGATGCACAGCTCCACATGGACTTGGCTGAGGCCTTCACTGGGGCTGCATTCCAGTTCAGGCTCTCTGCCCAATCATGCTTTCTTCTCCTTCCTTCCCTATGTTTGATCCCAAGACCACTGATTAATAAACACCCTGCATGCTAAACTCCCTCTTGGGCTCTGTTTCCCAGGGAACCCAACCTGAAACAAGTGTACCCCCTTCATAGGGTGATCCTTAGAAGTAAACAAGTTTCACCATCAAGAAAGGACTTAAAAGGGTGTTTGCACATAGTAAGGGAAATGTGTTGGCTGCAAGTATTGATCTTCCTGGGGCTTACCAACTCCTGTAATAGTCTTTATTTTTTTCTGCAGTCGTAAAGGGTCATTGTAGTGTTGAGTTAATTTTGTTATGTTGTAAAATAAAATTAACTGATTTATTTTATGTGATAAGACAGTAAGTTATTTTTTGGCCTGTTTGTTGCTATTGGAATCCCCTCAGTTTTGGTGTCGGGGGCCATCTCCATGTTTGAACCCCAATAATAAGCATGTTCTCTATTTGGATATTGGGGTTTGGTGATGTTGTTGTTGAATTGAGAAAAGGCAGTAGGAGTTAGCTGTATTTCCATTAGCTTAGATTACATATACCTCCTAATAGAGCCTTGTTCATGGCAGGAATCTGTATTTGCAGGGTCCTCTTCTGAAATTTGAGGAAACCAATGTCCTTAGCTCAGTCTGTTCCATTCAGACAGAAAAAAAAATTGTGATAAACAGAGGATTGAGTTTTAAGCTCATTTTGTTGTTTCTCCCTCTCCCCACACCTTTTTTTGGCCTGGTTCAAATACTTGATCCTTATGGACTAAAACAGAGACTGAACTTTCCCATAAAATGAAAGCCTCTAAAAATGAGAATAATCACAAAGCTTCCATACTCACAAGCAATGAATACAAGATCACATGAGACTAAATTGGAAAACAAATGTTCCCAAGATTATTCATTAGATGAGGCCACATTCCAACACATCAGGAGAAAGAAAAAAACTGATCAATGCAAACTGGCTTAATTGGTTAGGAAAATATCTTTATTTTACCTACAATTCTTCAAAGAACATTAATGTTCATTTTACCTACAATTATTCAAAGAACATTAATTGTATAATTTTGTTTAAACCATATATACAACATGTGACTCTATTTCTCCTGTTCTAACTGGAAAACCAAAAGATTATGATCCCACTCTTCCATATTTGTTTCATATCATTCCCTGATAATGAACCTTTCACACTATGCAAAGTTGGTAAATGATTACCAAACAGGTGATCCGCCCTGACCTGTTTAGTGGAAATTCTGTGCTATTTGTTTCTTATCCACCTTTGTCCACCCATGACAGTCAGGTCACAGCTCCTAACTCCAGTGGGCACCTCTCTTCTCAGCCACAAGTTGAATAAATTGGGAGTGGCTGGCATAAAGCTTGAGCTTATCATTAATGTCTACCCATTTCACTTCCTTGGCATCATCACCAGCTTTTAGGGGAACATTGTCCATTATTTCACCTGTTTCATCATGGTAGTTCACAGCCTCTGTCTCCATCCACGCATTATCTGTGTTCTGAGGATCATCCACATAGCCTTTATAGACCACAAAATGCTCCTGGCTGAATAGTCTGTGCAAGCCTTTCTCCAGCTCCTGCCTTTCTACTCGAGATTTCTGTAAGGAGTTCATGGCTTCCTCGCCAAATTCTCTCTTCAGCGTCGTGCTAATCTTCTCCCCTGGATCCACCATCCCTCCTGGGATTGCCCATTCACCACAATCCTTCCTTTTGATGGCTACAAATTGCAGCATGTTTTTCCCAGAAATAGGATGATTAACTGTGTTGCCCTTGGAGTCCCTTTTCCACCTGGTTAAGATGGGATCGGCGGCATGATTGGGGCCCCAACGACCCAAAAGCCCTCTGCCAGCCAGCCCTGTCCGACCGGCAGGATTTCTGGGTCTACCATGTTCAACTTCATATAAGCCGTTCTGGCTCCTTCTGTCCACATGCCCATCCTTTTCATTGAAGTTGGGAGAGAAGTTCCTTTCACCCACCGGGGGGTCTGTCCATGCAGGCAGAGCCAAAACAGCGCCAGCAGTGTATTCCACAGGGCTGTAGTCTGGCCACTCAACCAACCAGCTGACTTTCTCATGGGGACCTTGCTTCGCTCCACATTGGAGCCAGGGTATGGAGATGTCCTGGACTTTTTGTGCAGGTTCTCCTCAGTCAAGTTCCAACCCAACATGACGAAGTTTAGAGGAAACTCACAAGAGGAAAATGGGCTCCCGTTGGCCAGGATGCTGGGGCAAGCTGCTGGGTCTGACTGCCCCAGAGGCCAAGGTCCCAGAGAGAGATACAGTCGCTAAAGTCTTTGCTAGGTGGCGTCCAACCATCCGCGACCCAGCAACCCACATGAATTTTGGCCACTCTCCACCTGACCAGGACGCAGCCTCTCCCTGCAGATCTGAAAGGCCCCTGGGGCATGTGGTCACGTTTATCCCATAAAAGTCCTCTGATGGACCGGGTTTCCTAAAAACCACCTGGTGCTTCCAACCGCCAAGGCTTGGGACAGCACGTGGGACTAACGTAACTGCGGAACGGTTGGGGGTGTCCCCAGCTCTGTGCCCCCACCCAGTGGCTATCATGGCGCTTTTAGTTTAAATTGAGAAATCTGCACATCTGAAAGGGTTCCCAAGTGGGAAATTCCTGGGTTGAGAGCCTCACCCTAACAATAGGAATAAGAATAAAATTAGCAAACAAAAAAAATTTTTTTTAAGTAACAAAAGTGCTTTCTTGCTTTCCAAGGCATTAGCCATTTGCTGGTAAATTTAGTTAATAGGTTTTAAGACTGTTGTGTGTTTGGGCAAGGGCAGAATGGATATAGGGGTAGGGTGGACAAAATCATCTATTTGGGGCACTCAAAAGTCCAGTGAAAACCATCTTCAAGGAGAGGAAGAACTCAATAGTTACACTGAGCATGCATGGTCTTGATGAAAAAATTGTGTATATTATGGAAATAGTTTCAAAACTTTCACTTCCTAAATGGTTTGGGCAAGTTGCTTAATCACTGTTTTAAGTGAGTATTAGCTACAGCATGGCAGGTCCTGTGCTAGCACCCAAGGCTGGACTGAGACACATTTGTTCTTTAAGGATTCTGGGTCAGGAGGTAGCACTACATTTATTTAAAAATAAAATCAACCCTGGAAAGGCAATGTCTGATAATAGCTAAGAGTAAAGCACAAATTTTAAACCCATTCCCAATCCTCTTCATAAAATGAGACCTATTTGGACAACGTTACTAAAAACTCTCTTCAGTCTTCTTGTGTGCACAATGGGAATATTAATAATACCTACTTTATAAGATTGTGATGACATATAGTATGTTATATGTAAAGCTGTTGGCATGATGTATGGTCCACAAGATACACTCAATAAATGCTAGTTTTCATTGCTAATAGTTAATTAACTTTTTTTTTAAACTCTGCACTTTGAAAACTATGTGATTAGAACAGAACAGCCAAAATGATTATGGGAATTGAGCAGCTCACATATGAGGTCAGACTTAAACAATCTATGATTTCTGTCTGCAGAAATTCAGGATGAGAAATAACAGCACCTAAGTCCTGAAATAATAAATAAAAGGAAGAGACACATTACATAGAAGGAAACAAACCCTGGGGAAAGGCATATTATTGTTTAAAAATATTTTATAACAAATGGGATAACTACTATGTGTTTAATTGAAACTCATAGAATATTTAACATTTCCCAAAGTTTGTTCCATGTTATACTAGAGTTTCAGTCAATAAGTGATTTTAGGATCAAATATGTTTCAAGAGTTCTATATATTTTATGACCCTCCATCCTCCCCAAAAGTGTTAGTCAGCTTTTTGTTGCTGTGACCACTATACCTGATAAGAATAACCTAGAGAAGGAAAAATTTATTTGGGGCTAAAATTTTTAAATGTTCAGTCTGTGGTCAACCAACTCTATTACTCTGGGCCCAAGGTGAGGCAGAACATCATGGTGGAAGCGTGTGGCAGAGGAAAACTGCTCAGCTCGTGGCAGCCAGGAAGCAGAGACAGGCAATACAGACAAAAGGTTCTCAGTGACCTATTTCCTCTCCTCATGCTCCACCTTCCTACAGTTTTCACCCAGTTAATCTATTCAATCAAATTATTATTCCACCAAATGGGCCAATCCACTGATTAGGTGACTGTTCTCATAATCTGATCATTTTACCTCTGAACATTCCTGAATTGTCTACCATGAACATTTGGAGGGGACAACTCACATCTGAACCATAACATCGCCCTTAGAAATTCAGGATTTACATTAGTGTTTTAAATACCTGAGAATTCCTTAAGAACAAAACAAACCAACTCTAAACTGTTTAATTTTGTTTCATCCAGTATTCTCCCAAACTATCTGACCAGAAAATGCTTCTTTTGTGTAGTAACTGGTAAAACTTTAGGAACATACTTTCTCAAATTTAGAAAGGCATCAAAGTATGTGCATATGCTTGGGGATAGATTTACAACTGTTTGAAGTCACCACCATCTACTATAGAAGGCAGATACTGAATATGCAGCTAACACTCTCATTTAAAAAACAAAAAAACCCTAAACTAGGTAGATGAGACAGGTATCCAGAAGGCTTGAAATCCAGAAATAGCAGGCACTATGGAGAATAAAATGGTAGGAAAGGACTGAAAGCAGAGAAATATGGAACTGGTTCATCACTAACCATTGTTGTCATCAGTATTGTTGAGAATTTACTGTGCACCAGTGCTGTACAAAATACCACAGGGGAAGAAAGGTGATCCACTAAGGATACTGTCCCAGCTCTGTACCTCTTGTCTTATTATGCCTGAGTTTTTTCAGTCATGGAAATACTATTCTCTGTGCCTCCTGGAAATGTATTTAAAAACCCACTAATATAAAGATGATCATCTGGGGATGATCCTTGTGAATTCCTCATTTGTCATTTCCAGATATCCAAATTCAACTCATAAGAAACAAATGAAGCAGAAGTCTTGGAGCTGGTTCTAGCTTCCTCTCGCCATGGTCTGCGTAGATTTGCTTTTGATACTTGGTTTCTCTGGGTCTTGGTTCCTCTCTGTAAAAGGAATCTGTTGGCCTCTGTTATCTACAAAAGTCCTTCCGGCTTTAACATTTTACAATTCTAGCATCTATAAAAATCTCATTATTGGAAGGTCAAGGTCAACTTTTGCTATGAATCAGAAATACCAGATGTTCAAACATAAACAGATGCTCAGGGGGAAACACACACACACTTGAGGGTAGCAAGAGAGCAGAGAAGGCGTGGTGGTGTATCACATAAGTTGCAGAAATATAATGGGCCAAAGAAGAATTCATGGAAAACCTGGAAAGTGAGTTCCAAACCAGCAATGGAGCATTATGTTGTTGTTGTTGTTTTTGTTTTTTGTTGTTGTTGTTGTTTTTTTTTTGAGTATCATGAAAGGGCTTAAGACAGTTAAATCAGACCATTTTATGATCATGGTACAAAATATGTCCTAAAGGAAAGAAATGAAATACTATAGTAGAAACCAAAGAATTATTATTTGCAGGGAACCACTGGGGAGATTCCCTTTTCTAAATTTTCTTCTGAGGCAGAAATGTCTGAGATAGAAGAATAAACAGAGCTAAACAAAAAAATTTTTGGTCCTCTCCATGAGAAAGCCCTAGAGGATCTGTAAAAGATAATCAGAGAACAAATTTTTGGTGTCACTATGAGCTATGCCTTGATAAGAGATTTCCTTTATGATTTCCATTTTATTGATAATATTAAGGAAGGCAGAGTGGTATGAGGAGGACCAGGGTGATTTCAGGGCTCAGGCAATACAAAACCCCTCCTGCCTCTCTTTGGGAAGCAGAAACAAGCAATATCTAGCACATTTGATTATAAAGAATTATCCATCTCTTCCTAAAGTAGTGCTAAGACTCAATTTCAGAAAGAAATCTGAAATGAAAGCAGAGGAAAGGTTTTTTTCCTCAATTGAATGAAGTAATGATCATAATATATAACAACAATAAAATAACTGTCATTTATGAAGTTCTGGATATCAAACCGTGGTGAGCAGTTTTGTCCAGTTTTGAATCCTTGTTCAGCCACTTACCTGGTTAACCTTGGGAAAGTTTCTTAATTCCTCTGGGCCTGAGTTTTCTCATCTAAGAATAATAATGGTATCTATGTTATAGAGTTAATATGAGGGAATTCATTTAAAGAGCTCAAAATAATGGTCATGGTAGGGCTTCAACAAATACTATCAGCTGTCTATCACAACTGTTATTATTAAGTGCTTTACATTTATTATCTCATTTAATCCTCAAATAACTATGGGTTAGGACCATGTACTAATAATATCACAAGTTAACATACCTAAAACATTGTGGTTCGTGGAAGTTAGATGTACCCAAGATCACATAGTTAGTATATTTTTCAGAATTGGAATGACTTGACAATAATAAACTCATATTTTATTGATGGTCTAAATGTATGTTGAATTTGTTTGTATATGGCAAGATGGCATATATGTTGTTATAACTAAAAATTTGAGTTATATCAAGTTGGTTCTGGATGGCTCAGGAGGCTGAGACAATTTAGGAAAGGAAATCTGCCCAGTGGTTCCCTGCAAATAATTTTTTGGTTTCTACTATAGTATATAATTTCTTTACCTTAGGGCATATCTTGCACCATGATCATCAGCTGGTCTGATTTAACTGTCTTAAGCCCTTTGATGATGCTAAAAATAAAACATAATGCTCTATTGCTGGTTTGGAACTCACTTTCCAGATGTTCCATGAATTCAGTGACATCAAGGTGCTAAGCAACTCAGTGAGACCCTGTCTCTAAATAAAATGCAAAATAGGGGTGGGGATGTGCTCAGTGGTCTAGTGCCCCTACGATCAATATCCAGTAAAAAAAGAAAAGACGGTTGGGTCTTTCTCTTACTCTAAGAAGAAGAGGTTGGAGACAGTGGAACCCTTAGCAACCTATTCTAGCAACAGAGTTGTCAAGTGAAAATGCCCTCAATTATGGGCCAGTTCAGACTAAAAAGATAAGAGAGAGACAAACCAAAGTAGAAATGGAGGCCTAAAGATATGGAAGAGTCAAGGATCACTCATTTTAGTCCAAAAGGGTCCAATGGACTGATGGCAGAAATAGGGACATCTGGCAATGATGGGTTCACCACTAGGCACATTTTAAAGACATGTAGATGGAGCATGGGATGGGTGCTTTGGGAACTCAAGGATCTGCCACTAACATTTCTGTGCCTCAGTTTCTTCTTTTGCAAAATGAAGAGCTGATCTAAAATTAACCCTTTAGATTCCTTTCAACTTCCTAGAAAAAGCATATGAAGGAAGTAGTGAATGCACAAGGTAAATTTCAGGGATTGAAGAGGCATTGAGTGGGCTGAGAATGTAGTTCAGTGATAGCCCTGAGCTCAATTCCCCAGTATTGGGAGGGGGGACATGGAGTAATCAAAGTATTGGATTAAAATCCTATCTTTGATGTAAAAGAGAAAAATGAGGAAATTATTGACTTTTTTAAAAACTAAAGAAAATAATACATTTTAAGAAATTACCTAGGATATTAATTCAGCCATATGTAGAACCAATGCTGTCTATAAATTAAGAAATCTAAAGTAAAATGTGTAACACTGAAAGTCAAATAGTCTTTATTTGTAGAAGATAAGCTTCAGTTTGTGTAGTGTGACACGAAGGTGTTGGAAAAGTCCAGCTGCTCAAAAAAATGTCTTCCTGGCCTTCTTAAAATACTGCTTAGATTTACACCATTAAAATAAACCTCTTCAAATGCACTTTATGTTGTAAAATGCACATTTATTTCACATTCAGCTGTTGTCATGTTTTCCAGTGAATTAGTGTAGCAAGATGACAACTTGCTACAGAGACCAAGATCTGGAAGGGCAGGAGAAAGGGATTCCTTTGGTATGTGTGGTATTACTCAAATCAGTTCAACATGTATGGCCACCTGTCTCATTCCAGATATGGAGCGCAGTTCTAAAGGCAAAAGGTCAAGTGTGGTTCATTGCCTCAAGATGCTTACAGTCCAGAGAAAGTGGGCTGCATAAAGATCATGCGACAGAGAGAGTTTTGAAAAGTGGGCCCAGCAACTAACAAAGGAAAGGCGGAGGGAAAAAGAAGATTGTTCTCATCCATTGCTATGAGATCTTGGGTACATCTAACTTCCACAAACCACAATGTTCTAGGTATGTTAGCTTGTGATATTATTAGTACATTGTCCTAACCCATAGTAATTTGGATGAGAACAATTATTTTGTTAAGCAATTAGAAACCCTAAATTTAAGGAAAACCTTTTTTCTTGGTCCCTATAAGAACCTATTAAAATTTAGGCAGGTAGGTTTGATCCTCTGTGGGCAGATCATCCAAATCCCTTTAATACAATAAGTTTTGGGTCCTTTGAAATTTAAATTAGTAAGATTTTGTATCAGATCTTATAAACTATATGGTTGACCATGAAATACAAGTCCATGGCTAATTTTCATGCTCCTCAGCTCTCTGGAACTTTACTGTATGGCAGGATTGCTAAGACTGATGGGGGAACCAGGGCTGGCAAGATTAAGAAGAAAGAAATATAAAGGAATTGGAACTACAAAGATAAAGGAGAACCTCTTTCAACAGTAAACCACAGGGGCACCCTATTTTCACAAATGGCATTAAACAAGCACCATAAGATATAACATCATGCAATGCAGAAAATATTGGGCTGCTGGGAGCCATTAGCCAAGTAGGTATGACAATTTCCTTGCCAGCGTACCCCATGTTGCTGACATGTTGCAGTGACATTGAACGTAGGTGACCTTGCTCAAGGACCAAGGCAGATTAGGGTGTTCCCGGTTTTAAGATAATCGTGTTTAGGGCGTTCCCAGTTTAGGTTCCAGGTTTAAGGTTTAAGATTATTCCTGCTGGGAATAGGGCGTATCCTGCTGCCTGAGTTCCCCTTGAGTTCTCACGGGATTTAGACAGTATATTTTGGGAGATAGAAGCCCAGAGAACGTGGATTTGGGCAGAGAACGTGGATTTGGGAAGAGAATGTGGATTTCCCCAGAACGTGATTGTAGACGGCTGGTGTGAGTTCGGGAAAGAAGAGTTGCTGTTTGAATCTACAAGCTGTGTGGTGGCTCGTGATTGTGTGCCCAGCCAGACTGTGGCATTGGGCTTAAAAATTGGGGGAACCACAGGAAATCATAATAACATTTGCTTGTCCTTATTGAGTACTGACTATATACCAAGCATTGTGCTTCATAATAGAATGAATGTTCATGAACCCCCAAATTTTATCAGTTGAGATCTTGATGATTTTAGGAAGTGGGGCCTTTTAGAGGGGATTATACCATGAGGGTTGGATCCTCATGAATGGGATTATTGCCCTTATAAAGAGATCCCAGAGAGCTCTCACTGTCTTTCCATTGTGAGGATTCAAGAAGTTGGCAGTATGCACTCTGGAAAAGAAAGAGTGCTCTTAACAGAACTTTGACCATGCTGGCACTCTGACAACAGACTTCCAGCTTCCAGAACTGTAGAAGTAAATGTATGTTGCTTAAGCCACTCAGTCTATGATAGTCTGTTATAGCAATTCAAATTGATTAAAGCAATATTTTCACATGTAACAGAATTCCTAGGACAACCCACTGAGGCAGAGATTATACCATTTCATCTACTATACAGATGAGAAAACTTAATCAGAGATAAGTTCAAGATCCTATAACCTGCCATTTTTCAAAGTAGAAATTTGAAAAGGGGTAGTCAAACTCTAATATCAAATTTTAATCACCTGTATTTCCAAGTACCCAAGTCTTTTAGGGCTCAGATTCTTCACTTAAAACAGACACTGAAGCACAGTAGTACATCTTGTCATTCCAGGGATGGTGAGGCAGGAGGATTGTAAGTTCAAGACCAGCCTCAACAACTGGACAAGACCCTATCTCAAAATAAAAAGGGCTTGGGATGTAGCTTTTTGGTAAAGTATCCCTCAGTTCAATCCCAAGTACTGAAAAAAAGGAAGAAAATAAATAAATAGATAAACACTTCAAGCTATCAGTGTAGCTCAGTGGTAGAGTGCAAATTTCACATAGGAAAGGTCCTAGATTGGACCCCCAAAATAAGTAAGAAAAGAAATAAAGAGTACTATCACATATATTATAAAAATAAATGGACATGTTAGGCTAGACAATGTTGAGATTTCCTTATGACTTAAACATGGTTCTAATTATATGAATTATATCTGTATTTACTGTATTTATAGTTAATCTGTATTTCTGAGTAGGCTATCTCAAAGAACTGAGATTAAAGACAAATTTCCAAAAGACAATCTAGTTATCCTAGCCTTCCTTTGGATTTCAGTCAAGTTGGACCATATTCTTTTCTGTCCCACCAAGAATGCCCTTCCTTAATAGATATCTTTTCAAATTCTATCCTTTCCTCAAAAGTTAGCTGAAATGCTACCTCTTCCCAGTAGCCATTCTCGATCTTTGGAGATTTTGAGTGGGAATGGGTTAGACTGTCATGGGTTGAGATTTGGGGGGAAGTATCTGTACTAGTGAAGGGAAAAGATATAGGCTAAGAAGAAAGGGTATAAGGAAACACAAATATGAACCATAACAGAACTGTCAGCAATGTTGTGGGTGACCTGCACAAAGCCTTCTCTGTGACAGACAATAGAAAAGCCACAAATTGTCTTCAGCCAATGCCCAGCTAATAGGTAGGAGATGAAGATTAAATGTGAGATAATGTGTGTAAAATATATAACGTAGTATCTAGAAGAGCAATGACATGGTAGTTCCCAACTGCATTACCTATTAAGAAACCCAGGCATCTCTTTCATGCTGAAGAAGGCTGAATCCTGCCTAGGGAGGGATATGACAAGCAGAGGTGAAAAGAGACTCAGTGGGGGAAAGAGATGTCAGGAGGAAATAGATGGGAACACAAAGAAGAAAATGAGAGCCATAGATAGAGAAGAGAGAGCAAAAGGAACGTCAGGAAGTCATGGTAGAGAAGGATAGGAGGAGAATGGAAGCCAAAAGTCAAAGAGAAAGGAACGAAAGGAACCGGGAAGAAAACCTTTGGTTGTACTGCAGATTCTGACCTGGAGGAGAAATCCCAGAGGCAACGAGGTGCTGCACCCAAGCTCAGGGCAACAGTCACTTGTTATTGTGCTCTCTGATCCATTCTCCTTTTCCTTCTCTGGCTTATACTGTGGGAATACCAACATCACGCTCTGTCATATAGTCCGCTGGCTTGTCCTGCTTTCTATCACTGGGCGGCTCTGAAGGGTGGGAGAAAAGGGGTAGCCAAGGAATTTCTCCCCAGCACCCTGCTCCAGAAGGGGTCTCCAGCAGTTGCTGCACTTCCTTCATGGCTTTGGTTCACAATGCCTTTCATGTTCTGGCAACCTTCTCTTTCAGTCCCTCAAGCCCTAGGGGAAGAGATGCTTCCAGCAGTTGCTAATCTCAACACTGCCTCATCCTCTCCTGGTTGCACTCCAGTTCTTTCAATACTTTTGTAACTAATTGGCCACATTGAATTATCACTATTGAATTATCTGGGAAAGAAAACTTTGCTTTCATTTGGATTCACCTCAAGTTCAAAGACATTTTCCCAATGGGACCATAAAGCAGCACATATATAGAGAGAAAGGAATCCAGCCATCCCAAGAGTCCAATAGGGTTTGGGTCCATCCAGAGGACAGATTAGAAGCAGCGTTTGATCAGACAGGGACAAATCTACACCAGCTATCGGTACTGGGGGCTCCCCGCCCAAGTAAATATCTGTAAAATGACAGCATTCATGTCTGTTCCTGACTATTCCTCCATGGTGTACTTTATTCACTTTGATCACTGTGAGCTTTGGCTTAAGGAACGGCTCTGTAAAATTCAGTTTTATTCCTCCAAGGGTCAAGTGCCCACTATGAGTATAGGGGTACATAGTGGTGGGAAGTAAATACAGAGACACAGGGAAAACAGAGGGTGTGTTCAGTTTTTGGAAGCATTTGATTTTGGCAAGATGAAGTTTGTGATACAGACTTCGATTTTTCCAGTCCCAGCAGCGCTGCAGACATTGAAAGACTACAGGGTATTATTCTCACAGCTTTCATTTCTCCCATCACCAACACCCTGTTGAAACCAGGCTCCTCTTAAGGAATCCACAGACTAGTGGGGCTACAGCCTAGGCACAAGACTGACTCCCAAGTCAGAATGATGCCAACCACAATCAGAAGAATCTAGGAGGATTTTTGACAGGTGGAGGAAAACGGAGTTTTCAGGCAGAGAATAGAGCAGTCTCCAAATAAGAGAGTGTAAAGAGATAGGCATCTGAGGTTCTGTCTGTAGACAGGGGCTTTAGGGTGATGGTTGGGTAGTGTATAGGAGATCTAAACATGGAGACCCACTTGTGGAGGGCTCGGAGTTTAATGCATTGAAGCTTGAGGCCATGACGGGGTGTCATCAGAGGATCTTGAGCATCAGAGTGGCAAGGTCACTTCTGGGAGGGCAACGTTGGATGCAGTGCAAAGGACAGATTAGAAGTAGAGAAGCCTGAGGCAGGGGAAGGTACTTCTAGTACCCGGAGGGCAGGTTAAACAGGAAGCCTCGATGTGATCCTCGCCAAAGGAGCATATTCACATTAGGGAAGCTTTTCTATCTATTCAAGGGCAAGCTTCCTCCGTCTGTTTGTGTGGGATGAGGTTGTGTGGTGTGTGTGTGTGTGTGTGGAGGGGGGGGGGGACTTCTGCTGCTGGATGATAAGAAGTCTCTAGCCTAGGAAGTTTCGAGTTTCTCCTTGCCAAGGTCGGTCCACTACAGGTGGGCGATTGCAAGCCCGGGGCGAACGCTTGGCTCGAAGCCCGTCCTGGACAGCCGCCGCGCTCGTCCCCTCCAGGCCCGGGCACTGTCGTGGGCCGTGCAGGGCAGGCGCTCCGGGAGCTGTGCGGCGGCGGCTTGAGGAGGCCTGGCGGGCGGCGGCGAGAGGCTGTGCCCCAGTTTGTGTCCAATCAGGGAGTGCGGGCTGTGCCCCGAGCCGGGCAGCAATGCGTAAACAAACCCACGGCAACTCCTCCGCCCCCTTGGCGCGCTCGCCCCGCGCCCGCCGCTGCTGCTGCCGCTACCGCCGCCACAGCGAGCTCCGCTCTCCTCGCGCCCGCCCGCCAGGCTGCCCAGCCCCCCGCCCCGCGCCGCTCGCACCCCCGCTGCCCCGCCCCGCCCCCGTCGGCGCGGGCTCCCTCACCTACCGCCCCACGCGCGCGCGCGCTCACGCACCAGGCGCCCCGCGCGGCCCGCCCGGATCGTGGCCTCTCGAGAGCAAGGTAAGGGCGATGCGCAGAGACCAAGGCGACTTCCCCGCCCGGCACAGCCCGGGGAAGTTTCTGGCGTGGCTGTTTTCCGCTGGGCTAGGGGAAGGCCCCCGGCGCCAAGCGAGCCTGGCGGGCGGGAGGGGGCCGCTCGGCGCCGAGGGTCACAAGTTGCCTAACCTGACATTGGTGCGGGCTGCGCGGCGGGGCGGGCGGCGCACGGAGAGGGGCTGCGCGGCGGGCCCGGCGCTGTGCCGGCTAGGGGAGGGCCCGGAGGAACTTTCTCCTCCCCAGAGGGGCGCCTGCCAGCCCCGGCAGCGGCCCCGTCACAGAAGCAGCGGCTCCCGGGCTGGAGGGAGACCATGAAATGTGTTTGAAGAAGCTGACGCAGTTTGTGACGCTCGCAGCTTCCTGATGGGGACCGGCAACAGTAGCGCCTTCGCCTTAGAGGGACTAGCCGAGTCGGCGCTCGGCCCTTCCCCCGCCCCGGAGCCGTGCGTCCAGGCGCCTAGTTCGGGGGCCGCTGGCTCAGGGTGCGAGCATCTCCTCCGGGCCGGGAGACGGGCCCCGGTAGCGCGCGTCGCTTCCGTTTTGATTAGCTTGGGTTATTATATAAGATGTCACGGAGAGGAAAGGGGCGAGCGGGAGGCGCGTCGGCGAGGACGCTCTGGCCTTCCGCGAGTGGCAGGGAGCGGCAAGAGGCTGGGCCGGGCGGGGACCCACCTGTGCGCCCTCCACGCTCCCTGCGGGCGCCGCCCGCGCGCGTGTCAGGGTGGGGTAGGGGAACAACCGTGCCCGCCACTCCCCTCCCAGCCCCAGAAACACTTGGGCCGCGGCCGAAATGTGCTGTTTCCTCTCCGCCCCCTCTCCTGGGTCTACACGTTTCTGGCTCCAGGCGTTTGTACTTTGAAACATTTGTTTAATATTAAGGAAGCTGCGTGTGCGGCCGTCATAGTACGCCCGGAACGTGTGGCAGTGAGCTCCAGGGCGGTGAATGAATCATCGCCCCGCGGACCCGGCTTGGATGATTCATGCGGGGTACACACACGCGCGCGTACTCGCCGTGTGCCTCAGACCCAGGGAGAGCGGCCCTTCTGCAGTGATGACGCCTGGAGTGGCGGAGGAGAGATAGTGCAAAAGGGCGACGGGTTTCCCTCCCTTCCACATTAACTTTGAGGGTGTCAGGTTCCCCATTTTCCCCAAGGCTTGTTTCGCGTTTTTGGATGGGTGACAAAATTCTACCTGGCTGCTTTAATGAACCGGTGGAGGAAAGCGGATTCGCTGCAGAGCTTGGTACTATCTCATTCAGAATTTGGATGGTGTCGAGTGAGGGAGGTATCAGACTCTGAAGGAATCTTTCTAATAATTTCATCTACTAAAGCAGCTATTCAGTAATCAGCAAATATAAAAAGTAAGTGTATCTTTAAAAAATAAGTGACTCCTTAAGTGGATGGTCTGAAAGATTACATTTTGGGCTTTTTGTTTGTTTGTTTTAAAGGCCAAATTCTAGACAACACCTAGTTTACCATTCATAAACAGATTTTTTTCTCCCACTGTGAACCCCCCTAAACACTAACTTGACTCATTCCCATCCCACTCCACACTTATAGGATGAATAAAGTTTTGTCATCATATTAGGCTCCTCTCAAATAGTGGCTATTCACCCAGGCCCTCTCCATTACTCTACTAACCTCTTGACCCTTTCCACCTCAACCACCCTCCGCTGCCCTATTTGATTTTCTTCATAGCATATAATTGTGTTCGGTATATTGTTTAGGTCCCATCTCTTCTTACAGAAATGTAAGCTCCACTGTGGTAGGGGATTTCATTTGTTCACTGCGTATAACCCTAACATCTAGAACAGTGCCTGGTATATATTAGGCTCTCGGAATTTATTGAAGAGTGAATAAATTAACTCTTTTCCTGGTTTCTTGGTAGGGCTGTCTTTGACAGTTTGAATGGAATGCGTTTTATGGGAAGTCACCACGGTGATAAAGTTTTAATTTTCTCTTTTGACTTCTAATTTTGATTGATTTCTGTCTTCTGTGCTGTTAACTTACAGCACAAGATGGCTTTAAGCATCCTAACCTTATGGTATGAAGGAAGAAGGCATTTGGATCCTTGTCAAGAAAAAGTGCATTACTGTGTAGGTTAGTGGATGATTAAAAATATTATCTGTGCTACTTGAAAAAGTAGTGCAAAACACTGAAGCGGAATCTGCAAAGTAAAATTCTCACATTCCTGTATGTTCCTACTCATTTCAAATATTGATATTCCATATTCCTTCCTCCCCACTACTTGTAAACCATCCTCAAACTTAGCTGTAGTATGGGAAGGTCTATAGTAGATGTGAAGTATTAATTTGACTAAATGAATACAAGATATATTCTACAGAGGCCTTAATTGAAATTTATTGTTGTGGTCAATGTCAGTAACTCCATAGATGAGTGCATAATAGTTATTTAAAATTACAGTGTAAAAAATACAATTATAAAGTAAACATCTTAAATGAATTGTAAAGAATTAAAGATTACTCAGGAATGTGATGAAAGAAGGATTTTTGGATACTCTTCTAGATGATTAACTTTGATAAACTTTATGTTATAAATAATAAACGTTGGATGCATACTAATCAGTTTTAATCTTGTAGCAATACTTTTTATAATTTAGTACTCCAAAGTTAAAGAAGAGTGTGCACTTTTCATAACAGTAACTGTGATCACTTTAGAAGCTTAATCTCAAGAGTGATCTCAAAGAAGATCAAATTTTAGAGCTAAAAGAGACCTTGAAATTATTTGGCACAGTTCTTTTCTTTTTAACAATCTGTTTACTGAGGAAATTAAGGCATAGTGAGATGATTTGCTCAAGATGCAGTCTGGGATTAGAACTGAGTCCTGATTCCTACTCTAGGCCTTACATTGTTGGAAGTCCCTGAATTAACCAGAGCGCCCATGGGGCAGTGGAGGTCCTCCCATCAGTAGATGCAGGCAGCAAAAGTATGTGTTTTCCAACTTTGTACCCTCCAGTATCCCTGGACATCTAGGTACTGAATGAAACTTGTTGAATGTGGTTGGACAAATGAATTTTTAAGTTGAAAATGTATTAAAGAAGGGAAAAGCAGGAAAACAAATTTATTTTCTAGATTGAAGACGTTTTCTGAGAATAGAATGAGAATGTTGGGGGCTGAAGAATGTAGCTCAGTGGTAGAGCACTCATTTAGCAAGTAATCAAGGAAATCAAGGCCCTAGGTTTGATTTCCCCAGCATCCAAGAAAGGGGCTTGGGAGTCAACCTACAACAGTGTAGAGCTGGGAATATTGCTCAATGGTAGAGGTCTTGTCTGAAAAGCATGAGGCCCTGGGTTCGACCCCCAGCACCACAAAAATAATTAACAAATAAATTAATTTGTTTTTTTAAAAAACAGAGCAAGAGAGAGAATGAGAAAATGTTAGCAGTAAATAACCTTAAAATCAGTAAAAGTACTGATTAATTGCTAAGTTTTCATGCTCCCAAGATTTTTTTTTAATGACTTAAAACTTATTAAGTATTCACATCACTTAGTTGGCATATTCACTGGAGAAACAGTAGGAGACAGGAGTTAGAACATCAAGTAGGGCTTGTATATGCCACAGTATTCAATAGAAAAGCCAAGTCTTTCCAGCCAACCAGTTGGGGCTGAAACTCAGCTCTGCTTCTAACAAGCAGTATTCTATACAGCAAGCTACTTAATGTCATTGGAAATTCTCTCATCTCTAAAGCATGTATGTGGTGGTGGTAGGGTGCCCTTTACCTTGAAGGATTGTTGTGATACTGGCATAATGTGTAAAGAGTCTGCTTGCTATGTATGAGGCCCTTGATAAGTAATAAGTGCTATAGTTCCAACTATTGATTTGTATGACTATGGGGATCAGCATAATCTCTAATTCTTCAAATTCCTCAACTATAGAATTGGTGGTTGGGATGGGGGAAGGATCTCTAATGTCTTATCCGCACTTTATGATTTAGGGAACCAATTAAAATACACAATTCAGCGATTTTAGTTTAAGTAAAATGATTTCTATACTCTTGATCTAACGAGAGGAACTACAAAATAATGGGTAGTTTCTAGGCCTAAGAATTTGCTTTAATTAACTTTGATGAAATGAAGTATAATTTATTATTTTATTATTATTAAATAATATTTGTATCCTATAATAATAAAATAATATTATTTTATTATTATAGGATACAAATGTAAATTGAATGTTCTCTTATTCAGCTTACTATAGGTCAGACAGTACAAGGAGGACATGGGTTAATTAGACATGGAATCTTTCCTTTGAGAAGCTCAACAGTCATATAGAGGGTAAAACAGGTAATGAGAGCCTGTGTTACATGGAAGAACTATGACAGAGGCACAAAGAAAATGCTTTTCAGAGAAGGAAAAAAAATCTATTACTAGGCAAAAATTTGGGGAAAGAATTGCTGAGAGCCAAGGCGGAGTCTGTATGGCCCCTGGCATTTTGCCAACAGTATTGATTGACAGGCGAGGCATTACTATCCACCTCTGCCGCAACTTTTGAGTTCTCCCACTATTTTGGAGTTCTCGTGGGGATTTCCGGGGATTCCCCGAGAGTTCCCATTGGTTGGGGAAGTGCAGGAGGAGGGATTTCCGGGAGAGATATTTCCGGCTGGGGGTTCCTGGACAAGCCGCCTGGCGTTCAGGAGGATTCCCCGGGAGCTGTGTGAAGTGTTTTCCTGCAGTTCAAAAATAAAGTTTGTTCCTGCTTGAGTGACTCCTGATTTGTGCCCAGCCAGACTGCGGCAATTGGCGGCCCATGCGGGGAACCTCTGAAGCTTCTGGGTAAGTGAAATTGCTTGCCCCTAAGGGAAGGCGAGAGAATGGGTGACCATTTTAAAAAACAATGTGTTCTTGTTTTGATTTGTTTTGTGTTTGTTTCAAGCTGCCTATCCCTAGAATTTTCTCAGGCAGATTGGGAAAAATAGTTGGCTCAAGGTTTGAAGTTGTTCGCCCCTGAGGAAGAGATAGAAATAGACCACAAATGCACATATCAAGAAAATAGGAAAATTGATACAACGATTTTTTGTTCCGTTTTTGTTTCATTCTGTTTCGGTTTTGTTTTGTGTTATCTTATTGGGTTGCGTTATCTTTATAACAGATTAGAAATTAGTAAAAAACAAACTGAAAGACTGTTAAGTAAATTGTTAGAGGTTCAGACCATGGAGAAAGACATTTTAGATCAAGCAAAAGAGAAGGTCTCTCAAGCTAGTCAGACAGAGGAAGAAAATTTAAAGGAAGAAAGCTTAGAGGAGAAACAGCTATTAGGGAAAAAGCTACAACAGGAGGCTGCTACTAACACCGTTCTATCACCAGAGGGCTAATTCAACCAACAGCTCCCCCTATGGAGATAGCTGAGTGGCCCTCAAACCCCGTAGTTGATAGATGGGATCCTGAGACAGGACCTCAAAGATTAGCATGCCCTGTACTTGAGCAGGCAGGAGGGCAGCGAATTCACCGTGCTTTAGATTTCAAAACAGTGAAGCAGTTAAAGGAGGCTGTAACAACCTATGGTCCTCAAGCACCGTTCACTGTAAGCATGGTCGAATCCATTACCAACTTGGACATGATGCCAGCAGATTGGGCTAGTATGTGTAAATCTGTGCTAAATGGAGGACAATATTTGTTATGGAAGGTTGCCAATGAGGAATTTTGCAGGGAGACAGCTAGGCGAAATGCAGCAGCCGGTTACCCTCAAAGAAATCTAGATATGTTATTAGGAAAAGGACCTTATGAGGGTCAACGGCAACAAATTGAATATGATCCTGGCGTATACGCACAAATTGCTGTAGATGCGGTTAGGGCATGGAAAACTTTACAGGGGCATGGAGATTTACAAGGTCAATTATCTAAGGTAATACAAGGAACTAATGAACCTTACGCTGAATTTGTAGATAGGCTTATTCAAGCAGCTTCCAGAATTTTTGGGGATACAGAACAGGCAATGCCATTTATAAAACAACTGGCTTATGACCAAGCAAATCGTTGCTGCAGAGAGGTCATTAGACCATTGAGACATGAAGATTTAAACACATATATTAAATTATGTAGAGACATTAATGAACAAGGGCAAGTCTTAGTAGCAGTACAACAGGCTTTAGATGCCAGGCAAAAAACATGCTATAATTGTGATCAAACAGGACATTTTAAAAGGAGTTGCCCCATAGGAGGAGGGTTTAACAAAGCTAGGTATCAAAGGAATAGAATACCGGGTATTTGCCCACGATGCTGTAGAGGGAAACATTGGGCTAATGAATGCCGTTCTCAAACCACCATAGAGGGTATTCCGTTATCAAAAAACAGACAAGGACCAAGTGTTTACCCACGATATCGTGGAGAAAGGCATTGGGCTCCATTGCCAAAAAACGGACAGGGGGGCCCAATGCTCCGGGGCCCACAACCACAAATGTACGGGGCACTGGAGGAACCCAGAAACACCATGGAGGAACCCAGCAACACCATCAGGGTAGTGCCCAGGACACATTATCCATCAGATCTCTCATCAGACGAACCAGAGGGAGCGCAGGGTTGGACATCTGCGCCTCCGCCAGAGCAGTACTAACTCCAGAGATGGGAGTTCAAATCATTCCCACAGGAGTAAAAGGACCAGTAGGCTTATTGTTAGGACGCAGTTCTTCTACGCTAAAAGGACTTATGATAAGTCCCAGGGTAATTGATCCCGATTATGAAGGTGAAATAAAAATTATAGCTAGTTCTCCAAAGGGTATATCAGTAATTTCACCAGGAGATAGAATAGCACAGTTATTAATAATACCCAGCCTACATGATAAATTTTCCAGTAGTACTATAGAAAGAGGTTCCAGGGGATTGGGCTCCACAGGTGTAGATTGGGATATGCTGTCTTTAAATTTAGATTCTCGCCCCATGCTAAAACTAAATATTCAAGGACATGAATTTAATGGGCTACTGGATACAGGTGCAGACCTTAGCATCATATCTCATCAAGAATGGCCAAAACATTGGCCATTACAACAAGCCACTCAAACGCTTCGAGGCCTAGGAGTGGCGACTAATCCCCATAGAAGTGCAATGGTATTAGATTGGAAGGATCCTGAAGGATGTGAAGGAACTATACAGCCATATGTATTGGATCATCTTCCTATAAATTTATGGGGACGAGATGTCCTAGATCAATTAGGTTTGACATTAACAAATAACATCAATCCAAATGCGCCCACTATTAGGGCTAGACAAGGTTTCAGGAAAGAAAAAAGATTAGGAGAACAAGGTATAGCAGCACCAATTCAAATAGATCAAGGAATAAATAGACATGGACTGGGTTTTCAGAAGGGGTCACTGAGGCAATAAAAATTACTTGGAAATCAGATAGACCAGTATGGGTTCCTCAGTGGCCCCTGACTAAAGAAAAGATACAAGCAGCCCATGACCTGGTCAAACAACAATTAGCGGAGGGACATATACAACCTTCCATATCTCCTTACAATACTCCCATTTTTGTCATTAAAAAGAAATCTGGTAAATGGAGATTATTGCAAGATTTAAGAGCCATTAATAATGAGATGGTTATTATGGGACCTGCTCAATCGGGGATTCCTCAATTGTCTGCTTTGCCAAAAACCTGGTACGTTTTAGCTATAGATATTAAAGATTGTTTTTTTTTCAATTCCAATTCATCCTGAGGATAGTCCACATTTTGCATTTACTATCCCTGCACTGAATCATGAAGGTCCTGATCAGAGATATGAATGGAAAGTACTCCCTCAAGGGATGGCTAACAGACCAACTATGTGTCAAATTTATGTTAACAAAGCAATCCAGCCACTTAGAAATCAAAATCCTAAACTACAAATATTTCACTATATGGATGATGTATTGTTAGCACACAAAGATAAAAACACATTGCTAGAATGTTATGCCACACTTACAAACTTATTAAAAAATTATAATCTAGAGATAGCAATAGATAAAGTACAATTAAATTTTCCAATTAATTATTTAGGAGTTCTATTATCCTCAACCATGGTCCGTCCACCAAAAATTCAAATACGAGTAGATCAACTCAAATCACTTAACGACTTTCAAAAGTTATTAGGAGACATAAATTGGATAAGGCCTTATCTAGGTATACCAACAGGAGAGTTGGGACCTTTACTTGATATCCTAAAAGGTCCATCAGATCCAAATTCACCCCGCATGTTAACGCCTGAAGCAAGAAAGGCATTAAAAATTATTGAAACATATATGGAAAATATGCATTTGGATAGAATTGATATAACTTTACCTTTATTATTTATTGTAATGCCAACAAAAAATATTCCTACAGGAGTATTTTGGCAAGAAGGTCCATTATTGTGGATACATTTATCTTATTCTCCTAACACTATTCTTACTAGGTATCCTGAGGCTGTAGGACAATTAATACTCAAAGGAATAAAAGCAGCAAAGGGAGTGTTTGGAATTTCTCCCAATAAAATTATTACTCCATATACTATGGATCAAATTGATGAGTTAGCTAATGAGTTAAATACTTGGGCAATAATCATGTGTAAATCTAATGTTTCATTTGATAATCACTTACCATCTAATCCTTTGTTGTCTTTTTGGTCTTCGCATCCTGTAGTTTTTCCAAAAATGACAAGAAAAACCCCTATCATGAATGCTCCAAATGTATTCACTGATGGGTCAAATAATGGTACAGCAGCAGTAGTTACCCCTGATCAAACATTTACATTTTTAGTACCCAAACAATCAGCTCAAAAGGTAGAGCTTAATGCAGTATTACAAGCTTTTGTGATGTTTAAAGATTCTGTATTTAATTTATTCTCTGATAGTCAGTATGTAGTTAATGCTATAGTATCCCTTGAAGATGCTGGCAGGATTTCCCCTTCCTCTACTGTTTTCTCTTTGTTTTCTGCTATACAAAGTCTAATCTGGAACAGAAAAGATCCATTCTTTATAGGACATATCAGGGCACATACAGGATTGCCTGGAGCCCTTAGTTTGGGCAACGATTTAGCAGATAAAACTACACATGACATACATATTTTCTCTACACTAGAAAAAGCTACACATTTTCATAAAAAGTTCCATGTCAATGCTAGATTTTTACAAAAGCGTTTTAAAATAACTAAGGAACAAGCTAGACAAATAATAAAACAATGTCAAAATTGTGTGACCTTTTTACCACAAGTTAATCTTGGAGTCAATCCTAGAGGACTGATACCTAACCCTATTTGGCAGATGGACGTCACACACTTGCCACAATTTGGAAAATTAAAATATTTGCATGTTACAGTTGATACTTCTTCCGGATTTTTGATGGGCTCCCTTCATTCCGGAGAAAAAACTAAAGATGTTATAGCTCATTGCTTACAAAATTTTGCCACTGTGGGCGTTCCCAAACAGTTAAAAACAGATAATGGTCCTGGTTATACTTCTACCTCTTTTAAACAATTTTGCTCATCATTTGGCATTACTCATATAACAGGAATCCCATACAATCCTCAGGGACAAGACATAGTTGAAAGAGCTCATCAAACTATTAAAATGTACTTATTAAAGCAAAAAGAGGGAATTGGAAAGGGGTATATATCACCCAAAGATAAACTTAAAATAACCCTTTTTACTCTAAACTTTTTAAATTTGGATTCATCAGGGCTTAGTGCTGCGGAAAGGCATATGTGTCCAAAAAATGTACATAAGCCTAAGGTACTTTGGAAGGATATTCTAACAGGACAATGGAAAGGTCCTGACCCAGTGATTGTCTGGAGTCGGGGTTCTGTTTGTGTTTTTCCACAGGGAGAACAGCAGCCGATTTGGATTCCAGAGAGATTAACTAAAACAATTTCTACATACCAAAAGGAAGATGATTTGACTCAAATCCATAACAGCTGATATCCAGAACTCCAGTTTGGCTATTCTTACATCTGCGACAGTGATTAACCAGGATGCTTTTTTCAATATTTATTTTATTATTTGCCTTTTCCCACATCATAAAGTTCTATTTTATTTTTGAGCTCATACAGACCTAGGTTAATGTTTTTCTAATCAGTTTTATTTTTTGACTGTGGAGTTTTTAAGCATTGCAATGGAGATTTCACCTAGGTAAAGCTACAAGGCCTTTACTATTGTCTTATGTGTTGTATGTTACGTGTGCACACTTCTGTTTTGTGTTGTATGTCTGTATGTGCGTATGTCCATATATCTCATATGAGGAGCGCTCATGCATAAATGGATCTGAATTTTTTTATTCACGTGATTTTAATGGTTTAATTTAGATTGGGTAAACAGCTGTTGAAAATTGTTTTAATATGTGAACAAATAAGGAGGTTAACAGATCTGTTTGTTTACTTTCACCTTTCCTTCTCATTATATTTAATAATTCTGTTCAGGATAATGTAAATTGTTCAAAAATTGTTTTCTTAGTGCCTGTTGGAATGTTACATAATTTTTTTCTTAGCATCATTGCCAGAATTCCTATCTTCATCCCAGTGCCGGTGAAGACAAAACCAAACTACAGCTTCTTCGATAGTTATCACAACAAACTGTATAAACTGATGCATCAATGAATAATAACTCAACAAGTAATGCTCAATCAAGGAGTCGATTTACTTTGGGAGGAAATGGACATATTGACAGATTCCTCTGCTTTGAACTGCTTGGAGAACTTGCCTGGACTATGTATCACTTGTATGCATTGTGAACTATCTGTTGGTGCAGCGAATTGTGGTAGTGCTGGAGTATTTTTGCTGATGGTGTCATCGGTGGTACAATTTTTCAAAGGAGCCCTCAATTGGCTTAGTGTCATGGCATTTTGCATCCTCCTCCCTTCTCCTAGTGATGGTCTAAAATTTGTGGGCCAACAGAGGTGAGGCAAAGAACCTCACCCCCCACTGGTGCAAAGGCCTATCCACAAGTATGGCTGTATGCTGGACCGGTAGTCAGTGACGGGTATGATCCAATTGCAGTGGTACCAACCTAAGACAGGAGGCTGACGCCTAGAGGTCAGTTCATCTGATGACGGGTAAGGACCATATGTTGAATTTGACTGCCTAACAGGCACGGTCCCTAAGACACATTGCTTGTTGTTTAATTAAACAAAAAGGGGGAGATGCTGAGAGCCAAGGTGGAGTCTGTATGGCCCCTGGCATTTTGCCAACAGTATTGATTGACAGGCAAGGCATTACTATCCGCCTCTGCAGCAACTTTTGAGTTCTCGCACTATTTTGGAGTTCTCGTGGGGATTTCCGGGGATTTCCCGAGAGTTTCCATTGGTTGGGGAAGTGCAGGAGGAGGGATTTCCGGGAGAGATATTTCCGGCTGGGGGTTCCTGGACGAGCCGCCTGGCGTTCAGGAGGATTCCCCGGGAGCTGTGTGAAGTGTTTTCCTGCAGTTCAAAAATAAAGTTTGTTCCTGCTTGAGTGGCTCGTGATTTGTGCCCAGCCAGACTGCAGCAAAGAATTAGGGAATTTTGAGCAAGGCCTTAACGAATTGGTCGGACATCAACTGGCAGAAATTTGGAAACCAGCCTTTATTAAGATTTGAAGCAAAAAATATAGGAGCTTATGCAGGAATGGAGAAGAAAGTGGTTATGATGGAGATTGAGGAGCATGGAAGCAGTTTAATGGGAGAGAAGGTGGCATGGGAAGATTAAGAACACATTGTGAAGCATCTCAAATGCTAGACTAAGCCTGTTGATTAGAGAACCACCAAAGATATGCTAAGTGGGGAAATGGTGTGTTCAAAGCTGTGCTTTAAGACTGATCTGCATTGGGAACCATGGGTAGTCCCAGTCAGGAAACTGTTAAAATAGCCTCCAGAAAAGAAGGGATGATAACCTAAATTAGGGTGGGGGCAGGCGGGTTGGCTGAGATACATTTAGAAGTACATGCAAGAGAACTTATTGGCTCATTGCATGTGGGAGTTGAGGGAGAATCAAAAAGAGAAGCTGAGTAACCAAGGATGGGATTGACAGGAATTCAAATAGATGGTCAGGAAAAACCACTAATAATATACCTGCAGGTAGTGCTCAATCAATAAATATCTGTCTAATTTATGGAGATGTTTATATATTAGGAATTGGATATATTAACTTTTTTGTGCCTAAGAACTATCCAGATGAATGAGAACCATTAAAACAGAACGTTTGGAGGCATTCTTTTGGGGGAGGATAATAAACCTATGAGAATATCCAGAGTGTGTAGGTGAGAATAATAAAAGGCCTGAGCAGAGCCTTGGGAAAGAATATTTGAAGGCTTGGAGGAAGACAGAAGGTAGCAGCCAAGATACTGAAAAAAGAAGCATAAGAGAATGAGGAAAACATAGGTGATATGGTTTATATATTAGGTTCGATCCTCAACACCACATAATAATTTTAAAAAGTTATTATGTTTACCTACAACTAAAAATATTTTTTAGAAAAAGAAAGGCGAGGAAGGAGAATTTGAAGGAGCCTGATAAAATTGAGGGGCTGAAATTGAAGAATTGCAGGTGCTCATTAGATTTGTCAGTGAGACCATTATTAGTAGCCTTTGAAGAGCAGGGTTCATTAGGCAATGGAAACAGAGGTCAGTTGGATACCTGAGGTATGCCTGAATGCAAAGGAAATGGAGAGAGCAAATATAAACTGTGGCTAATCTATGAAAATTGAAGAACTTAATAATGAAGGTAATGTATGGATGTGAAATTTTCTTAAATAAAAGACTGCACAGAAAGCCCCGGACTGTTTGTGGAGGGAGTAGCTACCAATGGAGGGGAAGAAATTGAAGACCAAGGGAGCAAATAAGAGGAGAATTAATGTGCCAGGCAGTCCTCAGGAAGGACAGGAGCAAAATAGGGTGACCTTATATCTGGATTACCCAGGACAAGTATCAGTTCATACTTATTATCCAAGTTTAATTAATTATGGAATAATATTTGGACAGATAATACCCATTTTTAATCTAAAACAAATTCTTCTGAAAACAAATTATTTGATCACCCTAATTATGATAAAGAAGTTTTTTTTTGTGAAAAAAAAAAACACATGGTGATAAGACAAGAAAAACAAATAAAAAGTATACTGATTGGGAAGGAAGATAAAAGTGTCATTATTTGAAGATAACATTATTCTATATAAAACATCTGAAATAACCAGAAAAACCTCCTAAAACTAATAAGCAGTTATAGCAGAGGTACAGCATACAAGGTTAATATACAAAAATTAATCACTTTCATAAATACAAGAAATGAAATGACAAAATTTGAAATGAAGAATATAGTCCAATTTACATTAGCATCCAAAAAGAAATGAAATACTTAGGTATGAACCTAACAACATGTATAATATCCATGTGAGGAAAACTATAAAACTGATTAAGTAAATCAAAGAAAAAACTTAAATAGATGGAAACCGAGATTCTACGTTCACAAAGAGGAAGACTCAACATTGTCAAGACTTCCCAATTTGATTTATAGATTCAGTGCAATATCAGTCAAAATTCTGGCAAGTTATTTTGTGGATATTGACAATTTCTCTACTCTAAGGTTTATAAAGAAAGACAAAAGAAACTCTAGATAGGGCAGAGGGGTTGGGGGGAAGGGAGGGGGTGTGGGGTTAGAAATGATGGTGGAACATGATAATCATTATTATCCAAAGTACATGTATGAAGACATGAATTGGTGTGAATATACTTTGTATACAACCAGAGATATGAAAAACTGTGCTGTATATTGTAATAAGAATTGTAATGCATTCAGCTGTCATATATAAATTTAAAAAAAAAAGAAAGAAACTCAAGAAAGGCAAGAGACCCAGAACAGCCAACACAATAGTGAAGGAGAACAACAAAATTAGAAGAAAGATAAACAACCTAACTTTAAGACTTACCATAAATCTGTAGTAATCCAGGCAATTTGGTACTGACAAAAGATTAAACAAATAGATCAGTGGAATGGAATAGAGATACCAGAAATGGACCTACATAAAGATAATTGACTTTGAAAAAAGAGAAAAGGCAATAAAATGAAGAGAGCATCTTTTCAGCAAATGGTGTTGGAACAATTGGACGTCCACATGAAAAAAATAACTAGATACAGACCTATACTCATTACAAAAATTAACTCAAAATGAATCACACCCCTGAATATTAAGTTATAGAACTCCTAGAAGATAGCATAGGAGAAAATATATCGGACCTTTGATTTGGCGATAGCTTTTTAGATATGAGATCAAAGGCATGATTCAGGGAATAAAGATTTGATAAACTATGCTTTTATTAAAATTTTTCAAAAGTCTGCCTCACAAAGGACATTGTCAAGAGAATAAAAAATGAGCCCGTAGATGGAGAAACAATATTTGGGGAAGACACACCTAATAAAGGACTATAACTCAAATATACAAATAACTCTTATAATTCAATAATAAAAAAACACCCAAATTTTAAAAAGTGGGCCAAAGTCCTTAACAGACATTTCACCAAAAGAAAATATACAACTGGCAAATAAACATATGAAAAGATGTTCCACATCAAGCACCATCAGGAAAATGCAAATTAAAACAAGTGATATACCACTATGTACCTCTTAGAATGGCCAAAATCTAGAACACTGACAATACCTAATGGTAACAAGGAAATGGAACCATTCATTGCTAGTGAGAATGCCAAATAGTACTGGCATTTTGGAAGACTGTTTGGTGGTTTCTTAGAAAACTACACTTACTTTTACCATGCAATCCAGCAATTTCTTTCCTTGGTGTTTGCCAAAAGGAATTGGAAACTTCCGTTCACCAAAAAAAAATCTGTACAGTGGTATTTATAGCAATTTTATTCATAATTGAAGTAATCAAGATATTCAACTTTGAAGCAACCAATATATCCTTCAGAATAAACTGGTATATCCAAACAATGGGATATTATTTGATGCTAATAAGAAAGGAAGAAATGAGCTATCAAGCCATGAAAAGATTTACGGAGGAAACTTACATGCAGATTAAGAAGTACAAGGAGGCAATCTCAAAAGGCTACATATTGTATGATCAATTTTAATTATATGACATTCTGGAAAAGTAAAAACTATGGAGACGATAAGAAGATCAGGGATTGCCAGGAGTTAGGGTAGAGGGGCAGGGATAAATAGGCCAAACACAGAGGATTTTTAGAGCACCAAAAGTACCCCATATGATACTATAATGATGAAACATGTTGCTATACATCTGTCCAAACCCATAGAATGTTCAAGCAAAAAAGTGCAGATGTGACATGGAGAAAGAGAAATTAGATGAAGGTAAAAGAGGTTCTGAGTTTTAAGGAGCAAAGCTGGGAGAGGGCTGTATTTAAATGTATTGTTCTCTTTTGTTGATTTGCTAGAAATAAGTTGAGAATGAGACATGAAGCTGAGATAGAGGATCCTGAGTCAGAAAGACTTGGAAAGCTGTGGATCTACATGCAATTTGAAGATCCAAAGGTGATGAGGCCTGGACAAGTTGCTAGAAGGCTTTGCTCCAGTGATAGCATAAATGGTTATTGTATTCATGACTTTCTCCAGCAATGCTCAGAAAATTTGGAAGTGAAGATGGTGTGGGTGTCATTAAAACTTCCAACTCCATATGGGCCCTCAGTTGAGTGGAAGGGGCTAGAGACTGAGTATGGGGATGAGGCCAGCCTGTGTGATGGCTGGTTCTGCAGGAGCAAAGGAGAGTGAGAAATGGGAATCTGGAGGGACATTCTGAGGGTAATGGTAGAGGGCACGAGGAACTTTCAGGGGATTTTATAATTATAGAGGGCTCAGTTCTGAGTGATGATGTTATTGCAAAGTGTGGCTGAACTTGAGGATTGTGAAGGGACTGAGGTCATTGGAGGCAGAAGGTCATTAATTGGTCTTGAGTTATGAGACCAAAGTATCAAAATGATTGTATAACAGTGCCAATATCTGTTTTAAAAATTAGAAGAGATTATGCATGTTAAAGCCTTTCTGAGCATTTAGTCCATAGGGTTGGAAAGTGCCTTAAAGATGTTAAGAAGGTATTCCTTCCTTTAAAAGATAAGGAAGCTCTAAATTCTTTCAGACACTTTCTATAAATGTGCTAAAGATCACAGACATGTGGCAGAGCTGGCACTGGAGAGAACTAGTTTCCCTGAATCTCAGTTAATATTGTCCTGTAGGACAGAATTAATTAAAGTATCCAATCAACAAAATCTTAGAAAGCTTCCCCAAGTACAACTTTTCCAGTACTTTAGAAAACACTAGTGTAAAAGTGCACAGAAATCAGCAAGGAGAGCTATGGTGTATGAAGCCATGTGCTCTGACTTCTAACTAAAGGCAGGTGATGGCATCTTTGAAGAAGACCCATAAAAAACACCACCAGTTTTTAAAAAGATAAGAGTCAATGGGAGGGCTGAGGCTGTAGCTCAGTGGTAAAGTGCTTGCCTCTTATGTGTGAGGCACTGGGCTCAATCCTCAGAACCACATAAAAATAAATAAAGATAAATATAGATGTGTTCATCTACAACTATAAATAAAACTAAATCTACAACTATAAATAAAAATAAATAAAGTTGTGTTCATCTACAACTATAAGTAAAAATAAATAAAGATGTGTTCATCTACAACTAAATATTTTAAATATCATCTACAACTATAAATAAAAATAAATAAAGATGTGTTCATCTACAACTAAATAAATATTTTAAAAAATAGGAATTCCCTCTTGAAGTTGTGACTGCATTTAAAAAAAAGAATCAATGGGTAAACAAAATATGAACTTCATTACTAATGAAGGCTAGTTTGGAAAATATACCTTGATGTGAAACCCAAAATGATCTCATGCACCTCCATTCCCCTACTCTAAACTTCACATGGAAAGTTTGAGACTACAGAACAGAAATACTCACACAGGTTTCTGCCTTTTACTGACCAGGTAGAGAGCAAGAGGAAGAAGCCAAATACTTTATGCTGAATATCTTTGATAGAAAAAGGCTATCCATTTTAGAACTGAGACCTGTGAAACAGTCACACACTTGCTCCACCTCTATGGGGAAGAATATGGTGTAGGATGAGATACCAGGAGTGGATACCTAATATCCTTCCTTTGGAAACCTCCTGAGTGGCAAAGAGGTGTTGTTTTCCCTTTAACATAAACTTATTGAATACTTATAACTTTGTTTTTGTTTTTGCATTTGAATTGAACTACTCTCTAAGGCATCAGGTGCGTTGTTATGAACTGAGAGTGGATGAGATGACCAAGAACAGTTTGACCACAGACCCTTGGTTTATCAGTTTTGCAATCACACTTCCTGGCTCCCTCCTTCCTCACTGGGCATCTTAGGAAATTCATAGATGTCATGACAGAGACTACCAGCTTTGAGATCCTTAGAAATAAGAACTTCGGAAAAGTAGGGTTTTTTTTTTTTTCCTTTTTCCTTTCTTTTCCCCTTGTAAAATATTTAAGCCTTTTTAGACTTATGTTACTATTTTATGTCCTGATTCTGTCACTATTTTTAATCCTTGCTTTTTTTGTGTGATGATGGGGATCAGACCCAGGACCTCACACATGCAAGGCGAATTCTACCACTGAGCTATATCCCCAGCCTACTATTTGTAATCTTATTAACCAATTATTAAGTGCCCCAGTTTCCTCATCTGTAACATGGGAGAATATAATCTTTGTACTGTCTCCTGAGGATTTGATGTGAAAGTTCTTTGCAAATAGTGATATGCAAATGTAAAGTATCAATACTACCATGGGGGATGCAATGTCAACTGTGAAGTTTGAGAAATTTTATTTTAAATAAAATGTTTTGAGTAAAACAAACTATTTAAATGTGGTGGAATACGGGTTTAGCCTTTTAAAATAAATCATAGCAGTTTTTCTCCTTTATCCATGTCAGACTGTATATTAATTCTAGCCAAGTGAGATGAAGGCAGTAAGCTCTCTGACAAGTGAAATTTCTGCCTTATCTATTTCTCTTTTAACGTTTTTTAGAAAAGTTCTTTTTATTGCAAAACATAATATATACAGAAAAATTTTGAAATGTAAATATACACTTTAATGAATTGTGAAAAGTAAGCAGCCATGTAACTACCATCCAAATCAAGAACTAGACATATTTAATAAAATCAAATTCCCCATGGGAATTTTTTCTCCTGTTAGATGCTTGGTGGTTTCCCCAGACCAACTGGGAAGTCATGATTAGTAGCAGGAGGCAATTATCAAGTTTTGGTGGGTCCAAGCTATATGCTCATTTCAAATGGAATTAGACGAAAGGTGTAATATTAGTGTTTTGTTCTAATGATTCTCTTGAAATTTCTTATTTTTATAGCTGCAAATTTAGTGTTTAGGGAAAGCACTGTGTCTTCAGACTTAAAAGATTAAAATCTTTAGGCTAATCATCTTTATATTCGTGCCCTTTTACATGAGAGTGAAAAGATTGTGATCCTTTGGATATGAGAAAGGTCTTCATGCTTGATTATTTTTTAAAAGTTTTCTTCTTCCTTCCTTTGCCTGTTTTTAGAAGCAATACAGACAAGATTCAAGTACTGATGATGGCTTTATACAGTACACAGAGGTCTGCTTGGAAAATACTTGACAGTTATCAAGGCAAATACCTTTCAGCTCAGGTCACCCACCATAGCTGGATATGAAGTGGCAGGAAGGATTCAGTGAAAAAGCTTTATTGCATGAAAAATACATATTCCTTTCTTTAATATTAGTCTAGTGTTATAAGTCCTATCATGTTTTAAGACTAAATTAATAAATTAATAGATTAAAAGTCTTTTGTGTTATTCAGAAAAGAATTCTCTTGAATAATATTTTTCTGTGATTAAGAATGAAAGACTTTTCTCACATTTTAATAAATAGTAAGAAAATTGAGAAAATAGCTACTCAGATGTGTCTATAAAACAGAAAAAGCAATGTGTTCTAAAAGAAATCAATAAAGAAAGAATCTTCTTTGATGGCAATCTCTGTGGTTGTAAGATTTGGTTAATGGGTCTTCAAATTAGAATTTGGTACATTGAATATATGTGTTTACTATTAGTCCTTCCTGAAATGAAAGAACTCTTTTCTAAGTAAACTGAGAAGGCTTAGAGAAAAGACCTAGAGATGCTGACATTTGAAATCCCACAATGAAAAAAAAAAAAAAGACTCATGACTTATTCTTTCTACAGTGAACCAACCAGTCAACAACCCCAGAACCCTATTTCCTCCTACCCACCATGAACATGGAATTCAGTCAGCTTTTTAGTGCCTTGCTCTTGAATACAATTATGTGGCCAATAAATATGAGACATTTGAAGAAAGCCTTCAACAACGACAACAACAAAAAAGACTGAAATCAAAATAAATATGAAAGCAACAACAAAATCAACCATGGAGCCAGGTGAGGTGGCACAAGCCTGTAATCCCAGGACTTGGGAGGCTGAGACAGAAGAATCGAGAGTTCAAAGCCAGCCTCAGCAACTTTGAGGTGCTAAGCAACTCAGTGAGACCCTATGTCTAAATAAAATACAAAATAGGGTTAGAGATGTGGCTCAGTGGTCGAGTACCCTGAGTTCAATCCCCTCACCCCCCCCCAAAAAAAAAAAGAAAGAAAAGAAAAAAGAAAAAACAACCATGGAGAAAGAGAAATGCAAAGAGAAGAAGAAAATGAAAATAATCAAAACTAACCTACTTAATATGTAGAGAGATGAAAAATTGCTCCCATAAAATAAGAATAGGAACTGAAAAAATAGTAACCAAAGAATAAGAAATAGATCTTAATATTTAAAAGTAAAATGGCAAAAAATGTCGTTAAGCAGAACAAGAAGATCAAGTAAAAATTAAAAGCAAAAATATCAAAATTAGGAGAGAAGAAACAGAAATAAAGGATCAGATCAGCAGCTCTCATATCAAACTAATGAGAGTTCTGGAAAGAGACTACAGAGAAAAGCAAAGGACAGGGGAGATTATCAAAGAAGTAATACAAGATTTTCCCCCAGAACTGGAGGACTTTAATTTGAGGATTAGCCAGGAGAATGAGGAAAAAAGACCACAAAAGACACCGACTGTATGAATCATATCACTGTAAAATTTCAACATACTAAGGAAAACGGAGCTACCCTAAATCCTGCAAAACAGGTTGCATGCAAGAAGATTGGAAAGTGGAATGGGACTAGATGTCATAACAGCAACACTGGAATCTTCAGAACAGTGGATTTATTCCTTCAGAATTCAGAGGGAATTTTTCTCAAAGTAAAATTTTAAATGCATCAAACTATCAAATGCAAGGTAAAATAAAAACATTTTGAGATAAAAGATCTAAAAATTTTATTCACTGTAAAATTTCATAGGAAGCAACTGGAAGGTATCTTTTAAAAAAATCTTAATTTGAGAATAAACCATGACAAAATATTATGTGAAATTCCAGAAGCAGATAGTCTGATATAAAAAGAAAGAAAAATAAAAAGAAAGAAAATTCCAGAATGACAAGTTTTAGAAGCTAGTCTAGATCCAAATAGAAGGCAGGATGATTCCAGGAAGAATAATTTATAGGAGTTTCCAAGTAAAAATAAAAACAAACCTGATAGATGACCTGATACATTTGGCCAGGTGTAAAATATTTTTTCAGAAGGAGTTTCTAGATCCTGTGAAACTTCGAGGATGAATTACCAATTCAAAAAATTGCAAACTCCAGAAGAATAAATGGTTGTATAAGAAAGAAACAGAGTGAAAATGGCTCAGCAGATATTTACAGAGGTCATGATAATATAAATCACTAGAGTGCTAGTTAGAGTGTAAGACTGTGCTGCTATAATAGATACTCCTCAGATTGTGACTTAAAGAACAAAGTGATTTATTTTCATCTCATGTGTCAGTTCAAGGTGAGCATTTCAAGTGGATTGATGTGCCTGCTTCATACAGTCATTCAGGAACCCAGATTTCTTCCATCCTGTTCTCTGGGAATTCTCTAGGGCATTGCCCTAATCTGTATGGTCAAAACCTGGTCAGTCAATGTCTGTGATCCAGCTCATAAGAAAAGGAAAGGGTAGCAAGGGACAGAGGTGTAAGACCCAAGCCTGGAAGTGGCGTACATCACTTTTGCTTAGATTCTAACAGCAGAAATGTAATCACGTGGCCACACCTAGGGGCAGTATTCAGAATTTTTAACAACTGGTAGCCCAGCCACTGACAAGTCAGAACACAGGTCTGCTGTGGAGTGGAGGCAGGTCTTGAAAGCTCCCAGGTGCATCACATGCTAACTCTTTGTTTGCTGGATTATGGGAAATGGTGGGTTGGGGAGTGTCCAAAAGAAGGATTAGATAAAACTTGGGTAGCAGCTATTTACCAGCTGGTGTAGAAGTCTTTTAATGGTATACTAATTTATAGTATAGAGCTATACTAAGCCATACAGACTAAATATTGACCTTGGCTATACCTGATGCAAGGGAGACTGGGGAAAAAAATGTTGCCATGATTCTATCAGGTGAATGGAAGAGGATCAACTGGTATATAGTGGGACATCTGCAGTTGTACTAGTTAATAAATGTCTAACAATAAATCAAGAAACATACACATGTTGTTTAGGATATAAAACTAAATTTCAGAAGAAATAGCTAAAAATTTTCTTAGTAATTCCCCTTAGTGGAGAGGTGAAGCAGGGTACTGCTATTTTTCATATTCAACTTGATAGTATACTTTGAGTTTTCAAATAATTTTCATGGGTTATTTGGATAAAAATAAAACTAGTAATTAGTGATTTTCATGGATAAAAATAAAATTAATAAGAAAAAAAGGGTAATACGGTGGTAATGAATGAACTGAAGAATGATTTACCTTGTATCCAGAACTTTAAAATATGTATATTAATTGTTAAGAAGCATTCTTGCTTTGAAGTTAGAATTCTTCCCCACAACTGTGATCCCAGCATTCACTCTGTCTCCAAAATAGTTTATGGGAGCTTTTAGAAACTTCATGTAACCCCCCTTTCCAAGATTCTGATTTATTTCACTTATTGCTGGGCCCTAGAGAATTAGTAATTTTAAAAACTCCCCAACTGCTTCTGGGCTAGCCCCTCCAGCCAAGTAGTTTAAACATCTTTGCTTCTAAAAATCTTTTGTATTCTTCCCACTCTGATCTCTCTCACTACTTCCACTTCTAGTAAGACCTTCTCTACTCTAGGTCTGAACTAGTATGATCCCCTTCACATCAGACTAGTGGGAGGACAAAAAGGGAGAGAGATAAGAGAGGGCATTCAGATGACCTGTGAGTAATGGAAATGGTTGTCAGAGAGCCAGTGTCTCTTTTTGTTCTATACAAACTACTTAAATTGATGACCTTATCTTGAATTTCTTATGGAGTAATTTTAGATCTCAAGTTCAAGCAAATTTGACCCTAGTAGCATATTGTTATATCCTTACCTTTAGTGTTAACTCTTGGGGCTATATCAGCTGTACCCCCAGGTTGCCCTCCAGTTTTTTCTCTTCCCTGGATTTTCCTTCTTAATCTCCCAGCTGCGGTCTTCCAAGAATTCATAAGTAGAAACATTTCCAGTTTGCAACCAAGATCACCAGCACTTTTCATAGCGCACTTGTTTCTATGAAGGAATTCTTAGGTGATTAATAAGCAAGTCATGAAGCAACATAAGAACTATATAGTTTCCCAAAGTTAGAAGGTTTTTTAAATTGGACTTTAAAGAGATTTTGTATTACCCAAAGAAGAAATGTTTGTTGTGTATATGGGATAAATGTTCTAGACATCAAGGAAAAACTTTTTTTTTCCCAGTTCTAGAAATGGAATTCAGGGCCTTGCTCATGCTAAGAAAGCACTCTACCATTGAGCTACTTCCCCAGCTCAAAACTTCTTTATTTTGTAAAAAGTCTAACTAGATTTTTTCAAACATCAAGTTACAGATAAAACTTACTTTGTACCTTTCCCCAGTTCTGTTCTTGGCCTCCCTAAACTCTGCTGCCCCCGTGAATCAAATGTATAAATGATCTACTTATAACTTGTTCACATCAAGTCAATGCCCTCTCTTATGTAGTGCTAGAACTTACCTCTAGCATTCTGTTCATGTATGGGGAGCTATCCTGGGTGGCTTCTGGGGAATATATATACATTCATACCACTGGACCAGAATGTGTTTTTTAAAAAAATTCTTATTTTTTTAGTACTTTTATTTTATTTTATTTATGTGGTGCTGAGGATCGAACCCAGGGCCTCGCACATGCTAGACGAACGCTCTACCACTACCCCTGGGCCAGAACGTTTTTTTTTAATTTATTTTTTAATACTTTTATTTTATTTTATTTATTTTTTAATGTGGTGCTGAGGATTGAACCCAGGGCCTTGCACGTGCTAGGTGAACACTCTACCAGTGAGCTACAACCCCAGCCCCCAGAATAAGTTTTTTAAGGTGAGGGATTGATCCATCTCATCATCAAATCTTAAAGTTTGCCCACTTGATCTAAGACGCTTTTTAGGCCAGTGTTTCTCACACACAAACCACTGGGAATGAATGGCTTTACATCACAGGTTCTGAATTAGTTGTTCTCAGAGAGGACCTGAGAGTTTGCATTACTAATAAGCAAGGTTCTGGCTAGTGGTCTCAACCCTGGTTGCACACTGGAATCATCTGAGAGCTTTTTAAAAGTACTGGTATCTCAAATCTATTCTATGGTGATTCTGATTTAATTGGTTTAGGATAGGGCCTGGGCATGATGTACAGGTAGAAATGATATAGGTATGTCAGATTTGACATTAATGTGAGAATAGGTTGAGAACCATTGTTACAAGCTCGGAACACTTCTTCTGTGACTCATAGTAAAGATCTTCATGTGTGGATTTTGTAGCAATCTGGGAAGCACCTCACATAAACTCTATGATGTAAATATATGTGCTTTGTGGATACAGAACATGGAGAAGGGATCCTCTTCATGAGCAGGTTCCTGGAAATGATATGGAAGAGGCTTCGTAGGGGAATATACCAAGAATGAAAAAAATGGTCTTTTCATAAAGAACAGAACCCATATGTCAACTGATATACGAAGGTTTGAATTGATGATTGAATGTGAATTTGGCATCTCTTTGTTCAGGAGACCCTTCTGTTTTCTGTGTCCTTTCAATAAGTATGTTATAAACATACCCTTGATGCTTATTTCTTACTTCTTATCTCTGTTTATGTTTACCTAAAAATATACATGCCTTCAAAACTTCTGCATAGTTAAAATTCTATTATTTGCATGTTTCATTGCCCTTAGTTAGAAGAATTTAGGGTTTTGTTTTTTTGGTTTTTTTTTTGTAACATTCACTTGTCCTCAAATTTGAGTGACTAAACATCCTGATAGAAGGACTTTTGTTACACTCAGGAGCTCCCATTGCTAATGGCAAATTGATGAGTTGTTTGCTCAAAATTCATGGGTTTTTGTTTAAATGTGAAGTGTTTTGTTATTATTTCAAAGATGATCCTAGAAGCAGAGAAAACAATTTATATATATTGTTTTTAATATATATATATATTAAAGTTATGGCTAATAACACCTTCTTGAAAACAATAAGCTTTAAAACCAGTGGATTAAAATGAAATATAATTGTGCTGTTAAGAAATTGGAATTTTCTCCTGTACTCCCCACTATTGAGTCATAAAAAACTTTGATTTTTCTTTTCTTGATATATATATATATTTTTTTTTGTCTGCTTCATGGTCACTGTCTTCAGTAACATGGTCTTTATTTGTAATCATGTTAATTTCCTCCCTGAACCTCCCTACTGCCATCTTGCCCCTTGGATTCTTCTGTCAGAGACCTCTCTTGTGGAGGTAAATGTGTGGGTATGGCCCCCTCCTTGTCTTCTGACTTAGCCTACTTTTTCTCCACCCACACCCTCCATCACTTCCTTTAGGAGAGATTGAGGATTGGGAAGGAAATATGTGAGATGTGAAGAGAAAAGTAAAGAGGCATGAAAAAGTGGTTTGGGGGAGTAAATGGCACTGAGGAAGTGAAGTGTGGTTCCTGGATAGTGTGAAAGGTCTACTGATTTGGGTGATTGTAGATTTAAGTCAGACCAACCCCTGTATGGCTGCAGAGACACAGATATAGAGGACATGGACCTTGTTTTCTGCCAATGCCTGATCAACCTTTTCTGTTTCTTCTCTCTGCTTTTGTATAGACCGGGGCCTCCATCAGTAACACTTTCCCTATCTTTGCTTGGAAAATCCATCTCCTCTTTTAAGACCCTGATTGATAATTTTGTCCTCTTTTCAGACCTTCTCCCTTTACTCCCATGGTATTTGGTCATCTCCCTCCATTCTGTCCCCATTATCCCATTAGCCAGCCATTGTTGTTACACTTTCTCTGCCACAACAAGCATCTGTTCACATGGATCCCCACCAGATTGTGATCTCGGCATGGGTCAGTATGTGATTATTTGAAATTCCTGTTCATAACATGGAATGTGGTACATACTGTACCCAAATAATAAATATTGGGTAAATGAATGAAAGATTCTCAACCCTGTAAGTTGTTGCGATTGGGGTTGGGGGTTCAAAATGAATTCTTCTTAGTAATATATGACATAAAAAATTATATCTTTAATTATTATTCTGATTTACCTCTACCAAATCCTAACTTAATAGCATCTCTCCAGATATATATACAGTTGTGTGTGTATGTATGTATGTGTATATATATATATATATATATATATATATATATATATATATATATCACACAGATCTACATAAAATTGGAGAGAAGTTAAAAAGATCAAAGAGTATTCATAAATATTAGATATCTGAGATAACAAACTTCAAAGAAGTCTGCACAATGTACATGGTTTAGCTGTTATCTTTCAGATGGGCCTCCTTGACTAGTAGGAAACATGTCATCCAATATTGAACACACCTATATTTTCGAGTTGCATTGAAGTATGAGAATAAAAATGTAGTTTGAAAGATTTTCTTTAATCATGTGGAAACGTGGAGATTTTAACTGCTGAACAATTTCATATAGTTGACAAATAAAAAACAGACATAAATTACTTGTGCCATTTATCCTGGGTTATGGCTTAGTTCATTTGGGCTGCTCTAACAGAATGCCATAAACCAGGTGGCATATAAACAACAAAAATTTGTCTCTCACAGTTCTGGAGGCTGGGAATGTCAAGATGAAGCTTCAGGCAGCTTGATGCCTGCTGAGGGCCCTCTTCTGGTTTCTAGATGGCACCCTTTGGCTGTGTCTTTATGTGATAAGGAAGGACTGGTGGGCTTTCTGTTCTCCTTTATAAAGGCACCAATCTCAGTTGTGCCCTCATGAGGTAATCACCTTCTGAAGGCCTTACCTTTTAATACCAGCACCTCAGGGGTTTGTATTTTAGTGTATGAATTTGGAAGGAGACACAAATATCCAGACCACAACAGACGTAACAATATGATTTCACATTATTTCTTAGGAGGGAGAAGACTTGGGTCCTGGTTATGGTGAGTTACTAAAGGTTTCTGGTGTCAGACAATCTGCCCTACCTCTCTAAGCTTTAGTTTCTCCATGTATAAAACATGAGGTTTGGTCTAAATTACTACCAAGGTCATTTTGAATCATCTGTGATTCTGGAAAGTTATGAAACACAGCCTGTAACCATGGTGAGGAAAGTTGATTGGTGGCTCCAAAAATAGACTTATTTTCTCCTTCTGTATAACATTGATGCTCTCCCATTGAGTAAGTCACTCTGTGTATATTGCCTTAATAAACCAATTTCTTGATTTCTTTTTATGCCAGCTGCTCAAAAGTGAATGGAAGGCTGTCTTAAGAAATACCAAACAAATGAGCCCTTGTCTCTTGTTTTATATATAGATCTGAATTATTGTGCTGTTTTTCATTTCTGTTATAGGTATTCAAAAAAGCAGAAGGTGGTGATTTGATAAATTTAGAAACTATTTCACATCAGTCCCTGCTGTCATTTATGTTTGTGTGAGAACCCCATTCAAAATATACCTTATTTATTCTTCTCTTAAAATATGCTTTCCTTCATTTTTTGCCTTTCTGCTGCCTGAAAGTCCATATCTATAAATATTTACAGATTTTTGTCGAGATCTTTGTGTTGGTAATTATTTTTCTCTATTAACACATAGGTAATCTAGTTAGACACCATCATGTTTTTTTGCCCCTTAAGCCCTTTGATTTCTAAGTGTGTCACTTCATAATCTTGTCTTTGATGTAGTGATGTCCTAAATGGCCCTCTGAGAATCACTCAGGTTCCAAGGTCTGTGGTCCTGCTCCTTGGTGATTGTCCCCTCTCCAGAAACACCCCATCTGAAGTGAGATGTCTTGACTTGACTGGGACAAGTACCAGGCTGGTAGGCACTGTCTCCCTGTGTATGATCATTCCGTGCCGGATCCAGCCCTTTGATGTAGAGACTCAACTCATTAAATGAACATTTTTAATGCCTAAAGCAAAAAACATTTAATTTTCACTTTCTTTATTCTGTAATAATCTGTATCCATAGTGTCATCACTGACCAGCTATGTGAAAATAGACAAGTTGCTTACCCTCTCTAAGCCTCAGTTTCCTCCTCCATAAAGCTTGAATTTTATTTCTAGAATGTCTTTCTAAAATTCTCTTCCTCCCTTTCTCTCTCCTTTTTTTTTTTCTTTATAGCTTTGTCATCCTCTCTCTAACCTTAAAGTGTCTGGGTTTCTGGACACTTTGAGACCAGATTAACTCAACAACTCATTTTGTTTTGCTTGTATACCTGCATAATAGTACAAAAATAAAGCATTCATATTTTTATAGAAATTATGACTAAACACATTTTCCCCAGTGAGCATTTCTGTGAGTCTTTATTAATGAGAATTAAATTGGTTAGACACTACTGACCACAGCTCTGGGGAAATACTCAGAGAGAAGTTCTTTGATATTTACCAATCTCGTTCATCGTCAATTAGAGATCTTTGATCTAATTAGCGTTTTCAAACTGTTGCAATTAAAGGAGAAAACCCTATGGAAATGGTTTTGGAAAATATTTTAGTATTAAGTTCATTCACTCATTCAAGAAATACCTATTGAGTTGTCTACAGGAAGTCTTTGGGTTATCAATGTATAAAATGAAGATTCTTGATTTAATGAAGTTAATTTTCTATCAGGAGAAGACAATAATCAATAAGCATAATAAGTATGTTATGTCTTATTATAAGGTGGTAAGAACTATGGGGAAATGAAAAAAATCAAGTAAGAAAAGGGGAATCCAAGGTGGGCAGGACATGGAGAACTGAGTTACAATAATGTATAAATACTATGGTCAGGAAACGGGGTGTGGTAGGTAGAATGACTCCCCCCGCCCCCCAAGAGGTCCATGCTGTAATTCCTGAAACTTAAAATTTGATTATATTGCATGACTAAAGGAACTTTCCAGCTTTCATTAAGATTAAGTTTACATACATTAATGGAGATATTCCTGGATTATCCAAGTGGCCTAATTGAATGAATGAGCTCTTAAAAGTGGAGAAATCACACTGGGTGTACCCTGAGAGAGGTGGCAGAAGTTGTAGTGATTCAGAATGTAAGAGGGACTCTACCTGCCAGTGCTAAAGGGGGCCATGTGGAAAGCATGAGAAAGAAGGCGACCAGCCTTGAGCACAAAGATCAGCCTCCCACTGATAGCCAGTGAGGAATTGGGTTCTCAGTCCTACAGCCAGGAGAAACTGAATCCAGCCAACAGCTGGAAGGAGATTCATCCCCAGAATTCCAAAAAGGAATGTATTCTGCTGACACCTTGATTTTGGCTTTGTTAGGCTCTAAGCACAGGACCTACCTGATCCACATTGTCTCCAGACTTCTGACTTGCAGAACTGGAAGAGAATAAAGGAGTGTTGCTTGAAGTTTCTTTATTATGGTGATTTGTAATGGCAGCAATAGAAAACTAATCCAGAGGGGAATGGAGTTAGCCAAGCTGGTCCTGAAAGAGTATTTTGGGGAAAGAGTATTCTAGGCAAAGAGAACAATAAGAGCCAAGTCCTGAGGTGAGGTACACCTGAGTGTTAGAGGTGCAGCCAGGCAGCCAGTGTGGCTGGAGTGGAGAGAACAAGGGTATTAGTAGGAGATGAGATCAGTAAGGAAATTGGTGGAGGGTGGAGACTATAAAGGGCTTTGCCTTTTATACAAATGAAATAGGGTATTGCTATACATTTTGATCAGAGAAGCAATATGACTTACTTCATTTAAAAAGGGGTCACACTGGCTGCTCTGAAAATAGACTCTAAGAGAGAAGGGGAGAAACCTGAAGGCCAATTAGAAATGATCACAGGAATCCTGACACAAGGTGGTGGTGGTGCCGACCAGAAAGAGTGGAGAGAGTGAGAAGTGGTCAGTCTAGATATATTTTGAAGAAAATGTCAATTTCTTTGTGACTTAGATGTGAAATGTGTATGTGAGAAAAAAGGCAAAGACTTTTCCACAGATTTAGGCCTGAATAGCTGGAGGGGTGGAGCTGTGGTCAGCTAAGGTACAGAAAGCTGCAGGTGGAAGGACTTGCTGTATGTGGTGAGCTAGAAGTCTGTTTGTACGTAGTGTCTTTCAGACATCCAGTTGGAAATAGAGTTTTATAGGCAGAGTGATGTCTCCCAAAGAGGTCCACATCCTTTCTAGTCCCCATAATCTGTGAATACGTCATCTTAGGTAGTAAGAAGGACTTTGCAAATATGATTAAGTTGACCTTGAGATGGCAGAATTAGGCTGGATTATCTGGATGAGCCCAACATATTCAGGAGTCCTTGGAAGTAGAGAACCTTTCCCATGGTGGTGAGAGGCCAATATGACTTTGGAAGCCTGGTCAGAGAAAGGCAATGTTGCTAACTTTGAACATGGAAGAAGAAGGCCATGGGCCAAATTTTCCACCTTTTTAAGGTGGAATTGACAAGGACATGAATTCTTAGAATTGTCTTATAGACATAATTTAGGGAGGTTATTTCACTATTTATCTACTTGTTCACATCCACTATGGGTCAACTGTTGCCCCATGGGATGTTAAGTCCAGCACAGGACTGTGCGTGGCTCAGAGCATCCCTCCAGATAGCCCTCATGTTAGCAGCAGAGCAAGCCATAAGAGATGAAGGTGTAGATGAAGTGAGACACTTGTCAGTAAGCTGGAGTGGAAAGGTCTACCAAGAGTAGTGAAATGGGTCAAAATTGTCTAGTAATGTATTAATTACAGAAATCTCTACTAAAATTTATTGTAGCACAGACCTGAATTTTTATATACAAAGTTCAAATGTTGATTTCTTGGATTTCCTAGTCTGGACGGGGATGTTGCTTAGAGGAAGAGCGCTTGCCTAGCATGTGGAAGGCCCTGAGTTCAGTCCCTAAAATAAAAACAAACAAAAAAAACCCTAAGCAAAAAAAAAAAAAAAAAAAAAATATGGGCATATTTGTTGAAACAGCTGGGCAACCACAGCTTGATGGAATCAGTTTCATGTCCCTTCCCACCTCAGGGCCTTTGCATTTATGCCTTCTTGGTCGGTTTTTTTTTTTTTTCCCTTGGTACTGGGGATTGAACTCAGGGGTACTCAGCCACTGAGCCACATCCCCAGCCCTATTTTGTATTTTATTTAGAGACAGGGTCTCACTGAGTTGCTTAGTGCTTCGCCATTGCTGAGGATGGCTTTGAATTCGTGATCCTGCTGCCTCAGCCTCCCCAGCTGCTGGGATTATAGGTGTGCTCCACCATGCCTGATGCTTTCTTGGTCTTTTGTTCTCTTATTCTTTCCGTGGCTTCACATTCATGTAGATTTCAGCAGAAATGATAACATCCTCAGACTTTCCTTGCTACCCTAACAAAATATCCCACCCACCCTTGACACATACTCTCACCCAGCTCCTTCCCATTGCTCTGATGTATTTTTTTCACTATTTCAGAGAGTGACAAAAGTGATTTGTCCATTACTTACGTGTATATCATCCATCCCCTTCCACTGCTCTGTAAATCACACACCCAGCTCCATAAGGGCAACTCGACAGTAGTACTCCCAGCACCAAGTGAAAGGAGCCAGGTCTATACTTGATGACTATATGGTTTTCATAATTCATCTTCTTTCTTCACTTTTTTTCCTGGTAACTGGTTTCATCCCACTCAAGGAAATCGCTTAGTGGATGAGGAACTGCTGAGACATTGAGAATCTCTGGAAGACAAGATACAGGCCCTCCACACCCATCTCACAGTTTGTAGAGGAGCTTCCAGGTTCTTTGTATCCTGTGCATGTGGAAGCTACTCACATCTTTTTTTTTTTTCTTTTAAACAAGAGAGTAGCATGATAGGGTTTCTATGTCAGAAGAGATAGGGGAGTCAATTAATGGCAGCGTTCCGGTTGTCTGATGCAAAGTGACAAACCACCCCAAAACTTAATGACTTAAAAATGACAGTAATCATTTCTTATCTCCCACAGTTTCTTAAGTCTGGAGTCTGGCATTCAGTGGGCTGTGTGGCCAGTCTCTCTTCCATGCAGCATCTGTAGGGTGGGGTGGGATGGGAGCTCAACAACTGGGGTTTGGAATCCCCTGAAGGCTTGCTCACATGTCTGATATGTGGTTTGAGACACCTGGGCTCCTTGGGCAAGTCCATAACTCTGTGTGACCTCTTGATCACATGTTATTTTCCAAGGATGGCTGCATCACCATGTGTCTGTGGAAAACAAAATCTCTTCAGGCTGCATTACCATCACAGTGGCTACTGAAGTTGTTGAGGCTTACTGTGGTCCAGGCAGTGCCTAGTGTTATACGTGTGTTCTGTTATTTTGCTCCTTACAAATCTATAAAGTAGCTGGGTTGTTTTTAAAAAAAAAATAATAATAATGAAGCAATAGAGACTAGGTGAGGTTCTGTGACTGGTGTATGCTCACAAAGGACTTCTGAACTCAGTGGTGAAAGGGTGGGTGGGAGCCTTGCTTCCAGAGGAGAAGCAGAACACGGATCTGTTACTGAGTCCTCTGTCAGCAATCCCTCCACTCCTCATGGCCTTCTTTCTCTTTCCTCCAGTATCAATATATCTTCATTTTGTTCAATTACATTCCAATGATGTTTTTCCTACTCCCTTTTTCCCCCATTGGAAATATAAATCACTCTAGTTGTGTTTTGAGTCTGAGGATTGATGTGGAAATATGTCAAAAAAAAGCATTCAAAGTGATTTTTGAAAATCTTTTGGGACAATAAGATATTGCTGTATTGAAAACTTTTATATAGAAAAGGGACACATTTCCTTTTATCAGTGAATCCCAAACTTTTTTGCAACCAGAGGGTACTTTTGAGAATGACTTATGCCAGTGATTTTCAGAGGAGGGGCCTCACCTTGACAGAGGGGGAACCAGTGTACTTTGTAGGTGCTCCCCACCCTCACCTCCACCCCACCCAGGATTCTTCATTCCTGCTTGAGAATGACCAGCCAAACCTACCAGAAAGGCAGTTATTCCAAAATCCTGTCCATTTTCCACCTTAGTACTGAGCCTCTTGTAGATAATGTTGTTCAGCATGTGTTTAATGAACCAATTCCATAAATGTGAAGCTTCCTGAACTGCTGATGCTTCTGTGGTTTTCCCCTGAACCTTGGCATCTTGTTTTTAGAAATTACAAACATATTTGGTTTTCAGGGCCTCTCCTAAGTGCCTCAAAGAGATGATAAATAAATATTTGTTGTGATGTCCTCACAACAGTGATTTAAACACCTTCAAAGACAGACCTTCAAAGGATACAGGAACAACATTCCTTGTCTGGTTTCCTGTTGCCATTTAGGAAAGCGCTCAGACTCTTTTCTGAAGATGATTTGTGGATTCATTCAATAAACTGATTATCTACCAAGCACAAGGCACGGGTGCAGGGTGGGGTGGGGGGATGAATCTGCACCAGTGAGCACCACAGACCCCAAACATCTGTCCTCACAGAGCTTAAATTCTAATTGAGATAGTAAATATAGAGCATATGTAATGGTCAGATGGTTAGAATACTGTGGAGAAAAATAAATCCCAAGGAGGGGAAGAAGCAGGTCATATTCGTCTTTCTACTCAATTATATCCCCGTTGAATCTCAGAAGGCCCTACATGATCCAGCCCCATCTCCCTTACCTCAGCCCCTGCTGCTTGTTCTCAGCTACGTTGGCCTCCTTGATGGAGGAACCTTGGGCCTCAGTATTGTTCCAGGCATTGCTCCTGGCATTTCCTTTCTCTCTGAATAGCCACTCTTCCTTCCGATTAACTATGAAACCAACTCCCTCACCTCTTTTTATCTTCTTGCTGATGCCTTTGCTGACTACCTTATTTTCTATTTCAGTTTCCCTCTTTTTCTAACCCAGGACCTCTGTTTTCCTGGAGGTCACAGCCCAGCAGAGAAGGTAACCAGATGCCACCAGTTGGGCACAACCATGGGCAGAGCAACATCACGAGCCCCTGAAGGTTGGAGAGCCCAAGTCCATCTCTGTCCTTCAGTACTGATGGGAAAGTTCTCAGGAAAGGCCCTGCCTAGTGGCAGTACAATGGGAATCTCCCCAGCCTCTGCAGTAGCATTGATTCACCCCTGAGCTTACCTAGCCAGAATTCCCAGCATGACATTTGCTCTTGTCACACCATGGGCCCCTACTCTTTTGGATTGGAGTTAGTTACTTGAATCGGAAGGACCTTCTTCAGAAGGATGGAGTATTGGCTGGGTGTGTTCAGCCTGGTTAGTCTGCTTTCCCTCCTCAGCAAGGCTCTTCTTCTCCTCCTCTGAGATGTTTCTCTTTCATCACCCTCTGTGGCTGCCTCTTCAGTGTTCTCAGCTTTCAGTTTCACTGGCTGAGCTGACCTTTTTTGTATTTCTTGTTTTTGTTCAGAAACTGAAACTGCATCTCATACATAACTGTCTGGCAGCTGGCTCATTCCCCTTTTATTAAAAGTGTAGCTTCTTTTTCCTTGTCTGTACCACATCTTAGTCTTTTATAGCATTAAAAGGAATACCACCGGTTTCACAGAAAGACCTCCAAAGTGCACAATTTTTGTGACATTAATAAAAAAAATTTTAAATGTAGTTGCCACAGGTTGGGTTACCTAGGAAGCAGATTCCGAGGTGGGCTTCTACATGCAAGAAGGGTGGGAAGGAGGCCAGCAGGGCAGAAGAGAAGTTGAGCTGTGGGGCCAGGCTGATGGGGAATGCTGGAACTTGAGTGGCTCTTCAGAGTTGTCTTGACTTTGACTGAGCTGGTGAGGCCTTCAAATCCTGTATCCCTCAGTCATTACATGTTGGCTAACTTGAGAAAGTGACCTCTTCAGCTGAGGCCATTCCTGCACAGGCCAGCAGCACCCCTGGCAAATGCAGCTTGAAGACCTCACTGAAAGGGGGTCTTCTTCAGTATCTCCCGGCATCTTTTGCAATATTGTAGTTGAAATTCTGCTTCAACTCTAAGACATGACGCAACATTTGAGCTAAGAAGCAACCTTGTGGCAGTTTTAATTTAATATCGAAACCATAGTGTATCAGAGCCCAAAGAGGCCATTGAGATCATCCCTGCAGCCCTTTTATTTGACAGAAGGGAAAGTGAAGTAATAAAAGAAGGGAGAGGAAATCTCAATGTGCTTCCCCCAGACATGGACCCTGAGATCAAGATTTGAGTAGGTAAGTTTATTTGAAAGTTTCTTCCCAGAAATGTCATCAGGGAAGTAGGAAAGGGGGACTGGAAGAGAAAGAAGTTAATAAAGGGTGGGTTCCAAATAAACTACTGTTGCAGATAGCTGGACTCAGGCTCTTCAGGGACCTCCAGGCATTAGTCTACACAGTTCGGAGTTGTCCTACACAGAGGGCAAGGAAACAGGGACATTGCCCGTCAACCGCCCAGCCATCCTGACTGAAGGCTGTTTCCTGGAGGTGTTAACTTCCCTGCATTTTCACCTCACTCTGTGAGGGGGACCTGTCTGCCAGACATAAGTACCACAGATATCCAAGAAAGCTGCCTTCAGCATGTGGAGGTGATTCTGAAGTGAACCATTAAAGAAAGGGGCTTAGGGGAATGGCGGCATCTGCTTCAGGGGATTGGCCCAATCTAGAACTCATGTATTCTGACTACCGTAGGCCATGGTTCTTTCCACTGATTATTGAACATCTTCCTTCTTGGTGCCCCAAACAGTTCTAAGTAATCCAGGGAAGAGAGAGTGAGGGTATGGAAGGAGCAGAGGATGTAGCCCCTGTTTGAGAAACAGTCTAACTGGAGGGCCACATACACATTCATGTCTGAAAGAAGAGGAGAAGATTGCATAAGCATTACACCAGCACAAATGATAAAAATGGTTGTGATAACAGCTGTGTATTGCATTTGTCACTTTGCTGCTGTAAAGGGCTGCTCCAGGACAAAAGGGGCTTCTTGTTCATTTTTTTAAAAAAGAGATTTAGTCTTGAGAAGTCTCAGTGGGAATTTGAGTATGATTGTTGCAGAGGAGAGGCAGGATAGCATCCCGGTGAAGAACTGGAGGTCTCTGTGCGGAGAAGTTCTTCATCCTATCTCCATTACATAGTGGTCACTGGGCAGACTGCAAGTTAAACCTTAGTTTTCTTCTCTATAAAATGGGATCACTAATAGAGCTCACTCACCAGGGTGTTGAGAGCACTCTGTGGAGTAATTGATGTAAAAAATATTTAACTCGGAGCTTGCCATGTAGAAGTTTGACGGACATCAGCAGTGGTAGTGATTGTTGTTAGCAGAGGGGAGTGGAAAGGCAGTGTCAGGTGAGAAGATGGCCAGGGCTTGGGTAAGCATGAGATTCAAGAAGCACCAGGAAGATCTTTCTGAAGTTCAACTACTGAGGTGCTGGGGAAGCAATGGGGAAGGCTTCAAGTTGAGAACTTCCAATTTAGACCAAACTGTTATGGGAGCCTAGCTCTCACCAAAGCAAGCCATATGGGGAAACCCAATATGTAAAATATATAAACAGAACTACTCATTTGAAAGTGGAGTGGGGAACCAGGGTCCTGTCTCCTTTTCTCATTCAACCACCCACAACCCTTGAGGGAATTCTGAGAAACCCCAAGGCTCCAAGAACAAAAACAATTTCTAAAGAAAAAAAAACTATTGTAATACCTCATTTGTTCTGAATTGAGTTAGTTTTCCAGAGAACCATTTTTTTTTTAAGAAACTCTTCTTGGATTAAATTTTGCTTGTGTGTGAGTGTGTGTGTGTGTGTGTGTGTTTAACGTTATTAACAAAGATGAATGAAAAACCTTTTAATCTGTCTTGGTGATTTTTTGATTATACTAATGAACATTTGGTTATGGTTCTGTGCTTTAATATGGTGCTTTCCAACCTCCGAGGTTCTGAAGAGTAGGAACTGTTGGCTGGTACTGAGCTTTAGGAATTGTTATAAGCAGCAGCATGGTATCGGGAAATTCCTGGATGTGGGAGCTGTGCTGTCCAGGCTGTGTCCCAGCCTTGCATCTTACTAGCCTTGTGACCCAGGCTGTGTCCCAGCCTTGCATCTTACTAGCCTTGTGACCTTGAGCAAGTACTTACCCTCTATCTGCCTCAATTTTTTTTTGCAAGTTGGGAATAATAATCATATTTACCCAAAAGGCTCCTGTTGAGAAAAATTAAATAAGTCTTTAATATGTTCAATACTTAGATCAAGCCCTGCGTTTAAAAAGTGATTTATCAGTGTGATGATGATGATGATGATGATGATGACGACGATGACAAAGACAACCACGATGATGACAACATAGTATCTGGGGTTTTTTGTTCGTTAAATTTATTTCACTTATTTATTTTTTAATGTAGTGCTGAGGATTGAACCCAGTGCCTCTTACATGCTAGACAAGTGCTCTGCCACTGAGCCAAAACCCCATCCAAGTATCTTTTTTTTTTTTTGTAGTTTTCCTCTCTTTGTTGTAGAACAGTGGTTAAGCCCACAGGACTCTGAAACTAAATAATCTGGTTTGAATACCACCACCACTGTGATTTTGGAAAGGTTAATGTAATTCTCTGTGATTCCATTTATTTATCAGAAGAATGTGGCTAATACTACAAACTAGTTTACATGGTTTTTATGAAGATTAAATAGTATAAAATTTGTGAAGCCCTTATTAGCACAATTTCTGGCACATAGCCATCATTCTTGTTAATTATTAAGAGTCCAAATGTAATATATAGTGCAGAGCCAGGAGTTTTTACTGTATTTGATTCCTTAGAAACCTTTGAACAGTTTCTTTTTGTTACTTATTTGCTTTCAGTTAATAGAGGTTGTTAACTTATTGATCTTAAATAATAAGTGTTTTCAATGTGCTTCTTAACGTTGGGACAAAAGGTAGGTGGGTGGAGAGATTAACCATTTTTGCTATATAATATGATGCTTATTATCAAACTATGACTCAGAATTTTAGATGTGTTTATGTTGAAGGTGTTGGGTCATTTAAAAGGTTGACATTATTAGCATTCATAGCAAGGGATTTTTTTAAAGAGGAAGAAAAATAATAAGAAAATGTGTTGGTGGAAGTGACTAGAAGCAACACAGGCTAGGCAGCAAATTTTCTGATGCATCAGAAACAAAGGACCAATGTGTGATATAAAGCAAGAAAGCAAACCACCACCAGCAGCAGCAGCAATAAAAAACTGTGATTTTGCAGCCTTATTGGGGGAAAGAGGAAGTTCATCCTCCATCTCCCAGCATACCCCTTGGTCCTAAGCATGTTAAAGGTTATATCATACTGGCCCATGTATGAGGGTTTTGTAGAATTGTCTAAACACAGGGCATGAGCACAAGGATTGTAGTGCATCCTTCCAGTGTTATCCTGGAGTACTGTTAGACATCCTAGGCAAGGATCACCTAATTCATTAGGAAAATGTACCTTCATTTACCTTACTATTGATGAATTAGTAAGACCCAGATTCTGCAAAGTAAGATGTGAATTTGTAGACTGATAGCTAGCAAGTGATTTCTGTCTGGTAGAGAAAGTATCCCCCCAAAGGTTATAGTTTTATTCTCCTATGGGACATAGGGTTTTTGTGACTAAAGAAGAAATCTTATTTCAGGATTCTGTCTGTCATTGACTATATATATTTTTGTCTGTCCTATACTCCATTGAACCACATGTACCATCCTGCTGGTTTCTTAATTAAGGGACTAAATAAATTTTTGACATATATTTCATATATATTTGTATAAAAGTCATGGGTTTTTTAAAAAATATTTATTTTTTGTTGTAGTTGGATGCTGGGAGCCATTAGCCAAGTAGGTATGACAATTTCCTTGCCAGCGTACCCCATGTTGCAGTGACATTGAATGTACGTGACCTTGCTCAAGGACCAAGGCAGATTAGGGTGTTCCAGGTTTTAAGATAATCGTGTTTAGGGCGTTCCCAGTTTAGGTTCCAGGTTTAAGGTTTAAGATTATTCCTGCTGGGAATAGGGCGTATCCTGCTGCCTGAGTTCCCCTTGAGTTCTCACGGGATTCAGACAGTATATTTTGGAGATAGAAGCCCAGTGGAGGGGGATTTGGGCAGAGAACGTGGATTTCCCCAGAACGTGATTGTAGACGGCTGGTGTGAGTTCGGGAATAAAGAGTTGCTGTTTGAATCTACAATCTGTGTGGTGGCTCGTGATTGTGTGCCCAGCCAGACTGCGGCATTTGTGCCCAGCCAGACTGTGGCAGTTGGATACAATATCTTTAATTAATTTATTTTTATGTGGTGCTGAGGATTGAATCCAGGGCCTCGCCCATGCTAGGCAAGTACTCTACCACTGAGCCACAACCCCAGCCCAAAAGTCATGGTTTTTAATTTTCCTGAAAACTACATATAACAAACCCATTGTCTATTTATAGAAAATTTCCTTTTATTGCTATTTTCTACTTTTTGTTTGCTTTCCTTTATAATTTTGAATTTTTTTTTAATGAAATGGAAATATAATTTTGAAATTGAAATAGATCTTTTAAGTCTTTTGTTCTTCTAACATAGGTGTTCTATCAATAACAGAAATAAGTGTAGGTAGTTGAAAGTTTTAATCTGATGGTTTTAAGTTTTTTAATTTTTGTGAACCTAATGATCTCAAGTTAATACCCACATTTCTGAAATGAGTACTGTGTTGCCGCGTCCGGCCAAGGGAGCCGAGTCCGGCGAGGGACGGCGAGGTTAAAAGACACACAGGACACCAAGGTTCTTCATCCAGGAGTCAATAATCTTTATTGCTAACACACCTTTTTTTATACCCCAAGCAGCAGAAGTGGAAAACTACCCAAAAGCAGGAGGGAGGGGGGAGAAATTTAGTTTCAACATCTATTATTGTCAGGTACTGAAACCTCCCTTAACAATAAGTCCATCAGACCAGAAAAGGTCAAGGCATTCCCGTGGGATACATATGTCTCAGACGGATAAGCAGGAACAGAAAAACCGCAAGTTCGCCATGGCCTTGTGAGCTGGCCACACTGGCATGCAGAACAAACTAGTGGAGGTAGGGCTCCAGGGGCCAAGGTGGACCTGTTGCCAACAAGTCCCCCTCTTTTGTTTTTTGCATGCCAGTGGGAATCAAGTAGCCCCTGTCTTAGGTCGTTCACAGCCCTTGCGATGCTTACCCGTCTCTGGGAAGGCCCCGATTCCCTGGCTTAGGTCGCACAGCAAGCGTGAAAGTTGCCCGTCACTGGGTACTACAAGATCAGCTCAAGGTGTTATGACCTATCAAGACATTATTGCGGTGAACGCTTAACCGTCTCCACCTACGGGACCCACGACCGTCACCGCCGAATGGCAGATGTGATTGGACCGAGAGATTAGACAGCAAAGATCCTAATACAGGAAGGCAAGAGGGAGAGGTATGCATAGAGAAAATATATGGCAGGAGTTCTTCTTTTAAGGAGGACACTCATCTTCGGATAGGTCTGAAGTATATCTCAGAGAGGCGATCATCCATCTTCAAGCGTTGATAGTGAACCTGTATTGGCTTAGAGGCTAAGATATTAATTTGATCCTTAATGAATTGTACTATCTTATTTACAATGCAGGGTCCTATTGCCACTACTAGAAGGAGGCCTAACAATGGTCCTAATAAGGGAAGAAGATAAGGCAAAAATCCATTAAGTCCAGTCCAGAGAGGGTTCTCAAATAATTCCCTCCTCCTTTTTTCTAGGTCTTCTTGGAGTTGTTTAATTTTTGTGCGAACTATGCCAGACTTGTTAGCATAAAAACAGCACCTCTCCCCAAGGGCTAAACAAATTCCCCCTTGATTGGCAGTAAGCAAGTCTAAACCCCGCCTGTTCTGAAGAACTACTTCTGCTAGAGAGTCTATCTGGTCTTGTAGGTCCTGAAGAAGTCTCCACTTCCCAGACCCCTTTTGTATAACAAAAATAGGGGTATTCCAAGGGGAGGTAGAGAGCACCACGTGTCCTAACTTAAGCTGGTCTTGAACTAATAGGGAAGCGGCCTGTAATCTGTCCTTAGTTAGGGGCCACTGTTCTACCCACACAGGGTCATCTGATAACCAAGTAATGGACAGTGGAGGTGGCCGCACTTCAGTGGCCCCTAGGATAAATTTCCCAGTCCTCTCCGGTCTCTTCCCTGCCGGGTAACCTGTTCTGCTGGATCCACGGGTGATATTTTGCCCTCATGTCTCTTTCCTAGTCCCCTTCCAGGGATCCATCCCATGTCTAGCATTGCATCATTAACAAAGTCATTATTTCCTTTCAAAGTCTGGGTAGTGAGAATAGCCCCCATTTGATGAAGCAAGTCCCTCCCCCAAAGGTTCGTGGGGAGTCCAGTCACCACATAGGGCTGGAAATGGCCACTATGTCCTTCGCCATCTCTCCATTTTAAAAAGGAGGCACTTCTTTTTGGTCGGGTCTGTCCTATCCCCTGTAATATGGCTGAGGGACTCTGGAGGGGCCAGGCAGGTGGCCATTGTTTTTCAGAAATGACAGAGACATCCGCCCCCGTATCTAGTATTCCCTTGAAAGCCTTGTCCTGTATCTCAATGGTCAGGTTGGGACGCGAATCCAAATGAGCTACCCAAAAGGCCTGGGGAGTTCCAGTGGAGCCAAAGCTGCCGTCGCCCCGGGACCCACGGAGGGCGTGCCCAGGAATGGAAGCTAAGGGTAGCAGCAGCAATTGAGCTATACGCTCCCCGGGGGGAAGAATAACAATTCCTTGGGTAGCTTTTACTACTATCTTTATTTCTCCCTGATAATCAGCATCAACAACCCCCGTAAGAATCTTCAAGCCCCACTGAGTTGCGCTACCTCGTCCCAACACTAGTCCCACCGTCCTCTCTGGCAGGGGTCCAAAAACCCCAGTAGGCAGCGTCTGAGGTCCCATTTGGGGAGTTAATACCGCTCGGGAGGTGGAACTGAGGTCCAGTCCTGCGCTTCCTGGTGTTCCCCTGGGGAGTTCCCAGATAGAAAGGGGTTGGTCAGTGGGAGGCGGCGGAGACGCCCACTCCCTGGGGCACTGTTCTGTCCCTGCACTGCCCCGTACACTTTGGCTTCCGGGGCCCGGGGCGGGCCCCTGCTCCCGTTTCCCGACGGTATTGGGTTACCCTGGATGTCAAATTTTGACCTGCACTCACTGCTCCAATGATTTCCTTTATGACATCTAGGACAAAGTCCAGGCATCCCTCTGCCAGCACCCTCGCTCCTTTCCGGGCAGTTTCTCTTTATATGTCCCTCTTTCCCACATTTAAAACACCCCTTAGAGCGGGTTCCCCTGTTATCAGCTTTTTGCATTCCAGTCTTAAGGGCAGCAGCCAAAACCTGACCAGTAATATGAGGCCCATCTATATCTTTGCATGCTCGAATCATGTCATCTGTACTTTTGGCCCGGGAGGACTTAATAGCATTTTGGCAGTAAGTGTTAGCGTTTTCATATGCCAGTTGTCTAATAAGTGGCATAGCCTGTTCCAGATTAGGGAATATTTTTCCTGCAGCCTGCATTAGGCGGGCTATAAAGTCTGAATAAGGTTCAGAGGGTCCTTGAGAGATCTTGGAAATTTTTGCTTCAGTCTTAGAAATGGGCAGGGCTTTCCAGGCATGAACTGCAGCTGAGGCTATTTGAGCATAAACACCTGGGTCGTAATTAATTTGTTGGCCTATGGTGGCATACTGCCCAGTTCCTGTCAACATTTCAGCATTTCGCCGTTGATGGCCCGCATTCAGGTTAATCTGAGCCAGCTCGCGGCACCTTTCATGATATTCACTTTTCCACAATAAGAAATCCCCTCCAGATAACACAGCCCTGCAAAGTTGCTGCCAATCATTAGGTATCAGTTGACTGGCTGAGAAAGACTCGAAGAGGGTCAATGTGAAAGGGGCATGAGGTCCATAGTTAATGACCGCCTCCTTAAGCTGTTTTATGTCCTTGAAGGCTAGGGGGACATGGGCTCTGGCTGGCTGTCCATCAGCATCGGCGTTTTCAATCATTGGAAAAACCTGAGCCGCTCTAGAACCCCAGTGGACCCCCGCCCGTCTAGTAGGGGCGTCCTCATTCCAATCAGGATTATAGGGAGGAGGTGCGGCAACTGAGGGGGCCCTAGGCACCCTCACATTTGCCCTTTTAAGGCGATGTTCTAATTCCTCTATCTCCCTTTCTAATCCCTCCTCTTCCTCAGAGAGAGAATTGAGGTCCTCAGGATCATTTTTGGGCTTAGAAATCTGGAGGCGTTTCCTACCCCCCGAGCCCGAGTCCTCAAGGGGACCCTCATCCTTTAAGGATTCTGCCATTTGCTCTTCCTGCACCTGATTAAGGGCCTGTTCACATTCAGCAAGCTGATCCTTGATCTTTACTTTATCTGTTAATAAAGCATCCTTTACCAACCTCCATAAGGAAAAGGTGGCAACTGGGACACTGTCCGAGCCCCGGTCCCTCAATAATTTCTGAAGGTCATGCCTCACCAGGTCCCAGTCACTATTATTAAGAAATCCTCCTGTCAGAAACCAAGGACAAGCCTGGGCAATAATTTCAACGAATTCGGTTGCAGTCTTAGTTTTTATTCCTGTTCCTTGTGTATTTAACAGCTCTTTCAGTTCGTTGGCCAGACGAACCTTCGCTGTTGAGTTACCCATGGTACGTACCCTGTCTCTTTAAATTATCTTTAAACCAATCCTCCCCCTTCTTTCTTAGAAGGTGAGCCCCGTCCGCTTACCCCTGCTTTCCGGATCTCAGTGGGAGCCTCCAATTGCCGCGTCCGGCCAAGGGAGCCGAGTCCGGCGAGGGACGGCGAGGTTAAAAGACACACAGGACACCAAGGTTCTTCATCCAGGAGTCAATAATCTTTATTGCTAACACACCTTTTTTTATACCCCAAGCAGCAGAAGTGGAAAACTACCCAAAAGCAGGAGGGAGGGGGGAGAAATTTAGTTTCAACATCTATTATTGTCAGGTACTGAAACCTCCCTTAACAATAAGTCCATCAGACCAGAAAAGGTCAAGGCATTCCCGTGGGATACATATGTCTCAGACGGATAAGCAGGAACAGAAAAACCGCAAGTTCGCCATGGCCTTGTGAGCTGGCCACACTGGCATGCAGAACAAACTAGTGGAGGTAGGGCTCCAGGGGCCAAGGTGGACCTGTTGCCAACACTGTGTCAGTGTAAGCTAATGTAACATTTAACGCACTTTTCATAATGTATTTGTACAAGTAGTTGTCATTTATGGTTGTTGAGTTTGTGAAGCATGACACCACAAAACTGTAAAAATGTTTCAATTCATGTAACCAGAACTACAAATGAGGTAGTGATAAAATTTAAGAGTACATGTTTTGTAATATTACTTGCTTTTATAAAGATGAATTTTTTCAGAATTATGAACAGAATGTTTTGCATACATTGTCCATTCTTTAAATAAAATCTTCCAACAAACCTTGCAATAGGGAAGAGGTCCAGCTGTCAAAGACATTTAGACAGGATTTCAGCATTGGGTAACAAATTGAACTTAGGATATTTAAGGTTAGTCAGATTGTTAAAGATCTTCATGAATAACTTTATATTAGTCCCATCTTCTTTTTTTTGAGAAGTTTGTGCTCCATTATCTGTTTTAGATATTCTTAACTAATATTTACTTATCAGATATTAATTTAACTTAATTAATATTTAATTCTTCTAGAAGGTAACCTCCTCAAAGACAGGGCCATGTTTATATTCACCATTGTGCTCTAGGCACCTGACATGGTTCCTAACAGATGGTAGGTGCTCATCAAAGTAGTTATGGGATGATTGAATGACTGCATGCCACTTACACTCCATTACAGAACAAGGAATGCATTAAATGAATTTGCTGACAGAACAGGGTACACTTCTGTAATTCCAGTGACTCCAGAGGTTGAGGCAGTGGGATCTCAAGTCTGGGGCCAGCTTCAGTGATTTAGCAATACCCTGTCTCAAAATAAAAGTAAAAAGGTCTGGGAATATAGCTCAGTGGTAGAGTGGCATCGAGTAAAATCCCTAATACCTACCAACAAAGAAAAAAACCCAAAAACTTGATAATAGATTATTTCAAATGCTGTAAATTCTGAATGTTTTTAAAATGTTTTCAGTGTTTTAAAAAACTGGATGTTTTATCCAGTTCTTCACCAATCTTCTAGAATCACAGATATAAAGAATGTCCTTTTTTGTTAGTATATTATAATTATGCATATTAGTGAGATGAATTATGCCATATTCGTACATGCACATCACATAATTTCCTCATTCTCCATTACCTCCCCTTTCCCTCCTTTCTTTGCTCTGCTCAACTGGGTCCAGGCAGCAGGGAAATTTATACTATTATTATTATCTTTTAATTATTATTGCATTATAATTATAGATAAAAGCAGAATTCATACATGGACTTAGCATGATTTGATAGATTTTTATTCCCCAGTACTTCCCCACCCACTTCTCTCCTTTCTCCCTCTCTATCCCCTTCCTCTACTCTGTTGAACTCCCTATTATTTTCATGAGATCCCTTGTTTATTCCTCCCCTGCCCTCTCGCCCTCTATCATTTACTTCTTTCTCCCTTGCTTCACTTCTGCTTTCCTTCTCAACCCTCCTACCCTCTCTCTAGTTTCCACAAATGAGAGGAAACATTCTACCCTTGACTTTCTGAGTATGATTTATTTCACTTAGCATAATATTCTCCAGTTCTGTTCATTTACCAGCAAATGGCATAATTTCATTCTTCTTTATGGCTGAGTAAAACTCCATTGTGTATGTAGACCACATGTTCTTTGTTCATTCATCTGTTGCAAGAAAGTATTTCAATGAATACCCATACATCTCTCACTTATTTTCACCACTTGTTAACATGTTGCCATATTTGCTTAATTTTTCTATACCTGTTCACATGATTACAGCTTTCACTGAACCTTTTAAGAATAAGTTGCAAATAGGAATCTTTATCTCTAAATACCTGGGTTTGTATCACCCAAGGAGGAGATACAATTACCATCATATTTTTATTTAGTTATAATGTTTCTTTGACTTTTTCTTAATTTTTCTTTGTCCTTCAATGACATTACTATTTTTGAAAAGTATAGGTCATTTGTTTTGTAAAATGGCCCTCAATGTGAGCTTATTTCATGTGTCCTCATGATTAGAGCCAGGTTAGATATTTGGGGCAGAAATATGACATAAGTAATATTGTATCTTCCTAAGTATATCACCTCAGCATGATGTCAGATTGTCCCATTAATAGTGTTGTTAAATTTGACCACTTGGTTTAAAGGGTGTTGATCAGATTTCCCCCACTGTAAGGGAATTTTTCCCCTTTGTAATCATAAGTTTACATTATGAATTTTAATTACATAAAACTGCAGTCTCTCTATGAAGAGATATTGTAAAACTAAATAAATGTCCACTTCCCCAATAACTTTCACCTAATGGTTTTAGGATTCCTAGGAGTTATTGCCTGAATCAATTCATAACGTTGCAAAATGATGATTTTATAACTCTCTTATTCCTTATACATTTATAAGTTGGCAAACTGTTGTAAAAAGGAACCCTATCTTTCTCTATTTGTTGCTTGCTTGTTATAAATATGGACTCATGAATTTTTTTCTTTAAATTCAATGTGTTATAATCCCTTACTGTCATTCATTTTGAGGTTTACATTATTCTAGAGTTGGCCTGTCTAATTTCACTGATTCCTAGCATCTAAGGAGAGAAATACCTAATCCCAAGAGTATTAAGTATTTTTAGTCCAGTCACAATACTTCTCAAATTTTAATTGCACACAAATCACCCTGGGCCCAGATTCTACATTTCTGATGAGTTTCCTTGTAATGCTGATGGTCCATGGACTGCAATTTCACTAAGCAATGCTACATGAATTTGTAGGCTGATCTAGAAGAGTTAAAACTCATGTTGCTCTCCTTGTATTACTATGAAAATTTTGCCTCTTCAACATGAAAAAGAATGATCCTTTGGAGGATATGTGAGCTCTGGTAGACAGAGTGACCTCACCTAATTGATTCCCAGAAATTATGGTAATGAGGAGAGCTAAGTTCCCCACATTCATCATGCTTATTACTTTTGCATTTCTCTTGAAATCTTGACCTTTCAGGGAGTTGGATTCAGCCATTGGATTCTGGGTTCTGGGGGAATAGTAATGATCTCCATGGTAGATGTGTATCTACCAATATTCTTGAAGTCAGCTCAGATCCTATCAATGAGAGAAGTTAAGTAATTTGAGTTCTCAACAAAAAAACAAATAGTAAAATGCATTATGCCATATTCATACATGCACATCACATAATTTCCTCATTTCCCGTTACCTCCCCTTTCCCTCCTTTCTTTGCTCTACTCAACTGGGTCCAGGCAGAGGGGAAATTTTTCTTGCTCTGTAGGAGTATGAGCTTTAAGCCATTGACAAGTCCTTCAGTGGCTTTTGGTCAAATAATTTCCATTTTTCACTTTAGAAGTCATTTTTAGCAAGATTGTTGTTGGCACTCTCGTCATTTGTAGTTTGTCCATAACTATTACACTCATTAAAAATTTCCAAATACACGTGGTATTTTGTATTGCTTGGTAACCTTGTTAGTTTACATCTTTATCAGTAATCTGTTTTTTCCTTTCATAATTTTATTTGCCCATCTATCATCTGACTTATATTTCCCTTTTCTTCATTCTATTAAGAATTGATGGGATTTTTTTTTCCTGAAAGAAGAGAACTTCACAAGGGAGGAACTCCCTCTGTGGAGGTCTGAGGGATGCATCAGAAATCAGAGGACACCTGCTGAATAAAATTACAATCATCCTAGATTAGCAGCTACTAATGGCATTGGGGAATGAGTGAATGCAGATCGGATATGTACATGTCAACTCAATTAGCAGAATCTGGAAGTTTTCCAAATTGAGAGTTTTGGGTTTTGCTTTGTTTGTTTGTTTGCTTAATCTCTCCAATTTGTGTCTTTTGCTGTTTCTGGCATTTAGATAAATATCTGATCATAGTATCAGACTTCTGCGAAGGCTGTCCAGTTTCTGACCTATATATGACTCACTACTTTGTATGTCCCACTGCTCTCTCTCAGTTCCCCCTTCTTCACAGAGGACTGACCCTGCTGAGGGATATTAGACACCCTTCCTCTTCTTGCAAAGAATCTACCTGCTGCTCCAGCCCCTTTCTGTGATAGAAAATCTCCCATTCTGTGCTTGGTCCCTGGTCACAGCACATAGTTACATGCTCATGGAATAAAGTGACATTAAGAATAATTTTATTCTTCCTCCCTCCATAGTGTGTGTGTTGCCTCAATAATGTGTTAATATAACCACACTATGGAAATATTACCTCCGAAAGCTTATCTGGAAATCTCCTAATAAGATGCTGAAGCTTGTAGGTACCTTTTAAGCCTTCTTTGTGGGAAGATGCCACCTGAAGATTTCTAGTATCCAACTGTATAATTGGCTTAGCCTTGTAAGAGTTCACTGTCCCATCAAGGACCAGTGGTTGCTATAACAGTATGAGACCACAGAACTTGTGGTCTGTGTGAGCCACTATCACAGTATTGGGGGGCTTGGTCATGGCTGCATGCCAAGCACATTGGAAAGCAGAAAGGCTATTTCAGTGCTACTAGTGCTAGACACCTGGCACCAATTAGATCACAACTGCTTGCTGCTATTTGGTCTCTTCCTTTTTCTATTCCATGAGTTTTTTTGTTTTTTTTTTTAAATCATTGAAAATCAGAAATGTTTCAATTACTGGCCCAGATCTCTGTGAATCTTTATAACCTCTCAAAAATGTGTATAAATTCTTGGGGTAATAATAAATAAGAGAGCAAGTTTCACCTATTCTCTCATTTAAATGTAGAAGAATATCTCATTATTTCTGACACTGAAAATTTTCAGAGGAGCTGCTTAATACACACATGCACACACACACACACACACACACACAGAGAGAGAGAGAGAGAGAGAGAGAGAGAGAGAGAAATTAGGAGGACTATGGTGGCATCTTGAACAGTGCACCAAACAGTTTTTAACATGCATTAGGTCCTTTGAGGTATTTGTGAAATAATTGTTCCAAAGCAAAAAGCAATGGCAACTGAATACATTTTATTTTCATTTTTTATCTTATTTGCTTTTATCAATTATTATTTTGGTTACAGAAAACTTAAATCTTTCATTATATTTCCAATGTTTGCTTGAACATTAGCCCCTGGCTGTTTATGCACACATATGTACATAATCTGGCTTGCTACATCCAGCACAAAAGAGCAAACCTAGTTGTATGATTAGCTAGAGGAACTGATTGTTAGGTTAAAGAGTACCCTGGAAAGTTAGGTGGTTCCTTTAATTTTGCCTGAAAGATCTTCAGATGATTTCTTAGAGTATACTCCACGACAGTGTACTGTATTAACTTTAGTTACTATATGGCTATAGAGGTTATTGTAAATTCAACCAGCATTTATTGACTACCGCCTAGATTTACAGCCTACCTGTCCCTGCCTTCAGGTTATTTACCTCTGGACCTGATTCACATAAACATAAAACATCAATACTGATACAAAATTAGTTGCAGTATCAGGTGCATGGGTCTCCAGAGTTCTCAGAGAGATTCCTATGAGGTAGGAAGTTTGGACAAAGGAACAGTGAGGGAAGGTGCAGGATTGCAACTGGCCTGAATGGCTGGAAAAGAGGGATAGGAGTCAAGTACCCCAGGTAATGGGGCATGGCATAAATAAAGGCTGGAAGTGGATGTTCACACTGTGTTTGATGAACAGTGACCAGGCCTGGCCTGATCATTGAAATAAAGGTTTTTGATTGGAAACAGTGGAGATGAGGTCAGAAATCTCCAATCCCACAGGTGTTCTGCTGCTGCAGAGCAAATGGTCTGAAGGGGGTTGAGCAGCACCAGGATGGTTCTGAAGGCACACCATCAAGCTCCACTCCTGCCTCCATCCATCATGAGCTGTGGGATCCTGGTTGTCAGGCAAGCTCTCAGTGTCATGGTTGCCTCATTTCTAAGGTGATAAATGAGGAATTATTTTATTTATCACACAAGGTTGTGTAAATGACAAAAGAAATAATAGCCATCTAAAAGGCTGAGCATCCCTGTTTGGTAGAGCTCCTTCCATTATTAGCTATTAAGGAGGGGCAAAAAGTATTCTGTGCCTTGGAAAGCTTCCAATGTGCAGAATAGGTTGATGGAAGCTTTGAGCAGTTGCCTTTCACCTTTGTAGGGTTAAATACAGGATTTTAGAGGAGTTGCCATGATTTCCAGTTTCTATACAGGAAGGCATAGAAAAGAGTATTTGGGGTGAAGCATTAAACAAGACCATTCTGTCTCCCTTATATCTCCAGTTCATAGACTTGAGGAATGATCGTGTTCGAAAGACATTCAGAAATGATTTGGTCACAGTCATTGGAAGTGCCTTTAATAGCCAGAGAGAACTCTAATGTTGGTCAGTTGGAGGAAGTGAATTATTTGGCCAGAAGTAATTAGAAGTTTGTTTGCCTGCTTTTTTTCTTGGTTAATATTTTATATCATGTATCTAGAGGCTACTGTGCTGACAAGAATGAGAATAGAGGATTCAATCTAAATAACTCCAAGTGTAAAACAACTACTATGACTATTCCTAGAAGAATTGTAGTGCTTAACTATACTACCTGGGCAAGGCTGATTCTCTTTTGGGGCACTTTGGATGGAAAAGAATGTGGAACATAGCTCTCTATAAAAACAAGACTTCTGTTTGAACATTCTTTCTTGAAGCTTTTCTTTCTTTAATCACTTTTTAAGCTACAAATAACTAATTCATCTAGTAGGAAGTTTGAATTTTTACTAAGCTTGACGTCTTTGTAAAGACAAGAATAAGTTACACTTCAGGCCCCACTTGGAAGAAACTGTATGAGCAATTTTATGGTATGTGTACTACATTATATAATAAACAACATCTTCAAAAGATAATATCACACCTACAGTTTTGTTTATCACAATAAGTTTTATTTCCTTGATTCTGAATATTATAGATGTTTCCAAATCTGTTTTGGAGTATTCTTACATGAAATTTAAGTGTTTTCAAGAGTCAAGACTTAGAAATGCTAATAGTGAGTCTGCTGTAGCCTTCCAAATATGCCATGCATTTATTGATACAGTAGTTGTTAACTGTCTTGATGATATCTGTGCCTTATATAATGCAAGAGACGAACCTGTTAAAAGTATGACTGTAATATTTGAGGACATATAGCTCTCTATTTCTTAGACTGTGTAGATTCTGAATGTGTGTACATGTCAAGTAATCTCAATAACTTGCTATTTGTAGCACAAATTAGTTCTATGCCACATATTATAAGTATTAATCTTATAAGATTTCTTAGAATAGATCCAAAAGAATATCTAGAATTAAGTACTGCATAAATTAATTTTAAATAACCTTATTCTGGTTTATACACTTGGGAATTGCACTAATATGAATAAGGATCAACCACTCATTTCTGTTTAGTTCAGTTAGCTCCTCTCTGTATCCATTTTCTTCCTTGTCTTCTCCAAATTCAATGCAATCATCCTTAACTTTCTCCCTGTTCTTATATACACTTCATCGGTGGTCGTGTAGTCTGTTGCTAGTCCACTTATCCACCTGTATGGCTCCCTTTCCAGTGGCTGTCTGTAAATCACTATTACAGAAGTATGCTATTCAATTCAACTGGGTTCTCAGTGTTACAATTGGTTTGGTTTTTTAAATCCTCCTGTATAAGCCTGGAGAAATTCTCTCCCATTTCTCATAGCCATGATTCTAAATTTTATCAGTTAAACTCTGATTTATTTTATACTCAGGTAGCTGGGTATAGTCCCTTCTCCTAATGTAAATGCCTCTGGGGGGAAAACCCCTCCCCTGATCACACAGTTAGGATGCTACTGAGCCAGTCTCTGCCTCTGCCGCTGCCATCAGGTGGCCATCTTTGTTGTATATCTGTGTCTTCACATGGCATTCTCCCCATCTCTCCTTTTCTTATAGGGCCATGGTCATCTTAAGTTGATTATTACCTTCAAGGAACCTATTTCCAAATAAAGTCACATTCACAGATACCAGACTTTAGGACTTCAACATTTCTTTTTGATGAACACAATTCAATCCTTTACAGGCACTTAGAGTAAATTAGTGCAGTGCTTAACATGTAATACTTAACAATGTGGCATGTTAAATAATGAAGGTAATGAGCAAAGTACAGAAAAATGAAATGCTCACATGATTGTCAAGTATGGGTATTATAAATGTCAACTTTTAAAAGCTAAATTTTTTTAATTTGGTTTTGTCAATGGCTAGTTTATTGTTGGGTACTTCTAAAGTGAACTGTCTTCTCGTGTAAGTCCATGTATCTTTGCTTATAACTTCAATTTCTAATTGCAGAAATCCTTCCCTTTTCTAATAAAAGGGAGTGCTCCATTTAAAACTTCAGTGTTTACAGGTAAAGAGGACTAAAGATTAATTAAGGAAATACTCTAAGGGAAATGGTGATCTACTAATTTGTAATCATCAAGTTCCAGTTAATTTCATTGGCAGTACTGGTGATAAGCATCATTCTAACATTTTTAGGAAGTGAAGTAGAAAGTTCAAGTCAGGAGCAACAGTTCTTAACAAAATTTGATTTTTAAAAGCATACATGAATAGAGTACATCTGATTACTTCTCTTCTTTGAGTTTTTTTTTGGGGGGGGATGGGCAATTTTCTCAAGTTAGTAAATTAAAGTGACAATATATAAGTGATCTAATATCAAAGTCAACTCCTTTGTAATTCAACAATATACATAACAAATGGACATCAGTCTTGGTGACTTTTGTGCAAAATTCTTTGAAACCCTCTTCCCCTATTCACAGATTCTTCTTGAGTTGTATATTATAGTCATCCCAACAAGCTAGAAAGGGAAAATATTGTCAATGACTGTCCACAGTGTTAATTTCCTTGTTTAGCGTTATAGAAATAAAAGTATTTCTCCTTAGGCAAATTGAGCCAGATCTGGTTCCCATAGCTGCAGTGTCCTTATTTTCAAATGTGCCCTCTCTTGTTGTAGCTGCTGTCTTTCAAAGGTGATGGCATGGTGAGCTCTCACCAACCTGTCCTTCAGGGCCTCTTCCCAGACCAGGACCTAGGCTGCTGAAGCTGGCCATGGCAAGGCTGGAGCTGGCAGATAACACACTCCAGCATGACTTCCTGAGGTCAGGCCAGCTTGCAGCGCTCTCTGTAAGTAAGTATGTGCACAGATAGCTACCATTGAAGTCCTCTTCTCTTAGGTCAGCACCCTAGACTCCTGGACAGAATGGGGAAATATGTTCACTTTAAATATCATCACTAAGACTGGTGTTTGGAAGTCATAAGTGTGAGACCAAGTCTGATTTTGGGCAAATAGAAGAGAATGTTTTTGTTTAACATTCCTTTTCTCTTTGTTCAAAGACTTTCTCCACTGTGACAGAGGAGAAAGATCAAATTAAATCTTAACAAAGCAGAATAAATAGATAGCTTCTAACTCCCTGAGCTGTTTGATATGATGATGGTGATATCATTTGGTAGCTAAGCTTCTATGTTTTATTCGCTGCCTAAAAATTAGAAATCATAAAACAATAAATTAAGACATTGCACTAAGATATTCTAATTTTAAACTGTCATCAAGACCTTAGAAGTGGTCAGTTATGGGATGTAGGAAACTTTTAAATTGTTATTGTTTATACATATTCATGAAAGCTATTCACTATATCAGGAGTTAAACAACTACAGCTCTAGTGTCAAAGTTTTATTAGAACACCGCTGCATGCATTTGTTTACATATTGTTTTTGTGAGCTTTTGCCCTACTTGGGCAGAGTTGAATTGTTGCCACAGAAGCCATATGGCCTTCAAGCCTAAAATATTTACTGTCTTTCCCTTTACAGATAATATTTGTCAACCCCTGTAGTAGATAATGCTTCCAAGTTGCACACCATATAACTGAAGATCTGGAAGGATCCTTCAAGATTACATGTCCCAAATCTACAGCAGTTTTATAGATAGGAAGATCAAGTCTCATGAAATGATGTGCTAAGGGTCTTACTATTGGCTAATGATTTTCTTTACCTTTTTTTTTTTTATAAAGAGAAAATTTTTTGCTTGCAGTAGAATATAGTCATAAAATTATTAATTTTATACTTCAGGGCACTTGCTTTCACTGTTTAAGTGAAATACTCAATGCAAATTAATACTCAGAAAGTAACTTTGTGGGCATTGGAATAAAATCTGAAAATGGAGGATGGTAATTTTGGCCTAAAAAAACTACTACTCTGTGGAAAACACTTCTGTGGTGACTAGTTCAATATTCGCCAAACTTGATATCTTTTGGTCCTAGTCAGTGTTGCCTGTGCAGCCAAGACTGTGTCTTTTACACTTTCCTTTTGTGCTCCTTACTGATCCCTCTTTTTCTGTTCACATAAACTTTTTCCAGATAGGGTAAAATATAGTTGATTGTGGATAGGTTTACTAAATATATTTCATCCAGTCCTGTCTCCCTAAGTCTATTGGAGTTGTTTGGGTTTTTTTTTTTTTTTGGGGGGGGGGGGACTCTATCTGGGGATTGAACTCAGGGACACTCAACCACTAAACCACATCCCCTTATTTAGATACAAGGTCTCCCTGAGTTGCTTAGTGCCTCACTTTTTGCTGAGGTTGGCTTTGAACTCATGATCCTCCTGTCTCAGCTTCCCCAGCCATTGGGATTACAGGTGTGCACCACCATGCCTGGCCTACTCAATGGGATTTTGAATGTTTGTAAAACTCTTTAGACTTATGCATGCATTCATTTTAAAATTCCATCTGGAGAAGACTAGTTTAAGCTGCGACTGCCGTATTTTGCTTATTTTCTTATACTCTCTTAGAGTGTAACTTTATTTTCAAATTAGGTGGGGGAAGGGGACACCCAACAGAGGAGTCAGACAATTAACTTTTACCTCTGTATATACACTAAAAGGAAATATTTGTTCTAGTATATTGACTTGGTTCTTTTTGTTTCTGACTTTCCCATTTGCCACTAATATTCACAGCTTTGGGGATTATGCCATGTTGTCTTTATAACTGGCAGAATAGGCACATGGGACTAATTTCTTGACCACTCGTAGTGTTCTTTTTTCAACTGGAGTTCTTGTCCCTTGATCACGTTCCATTTAACACTTTATTAAATTTGGTATATTGCTGAATAATTGTTTCTTGTGGATAAGTCTCTACTTCCTGGTGTGATTTTAATTAATAGTCCTAGAGGGCAGGATTATGACTTTACATATCCTTTGTAAAGATCCCTCCAATAGAATCCCAAGAAAGAATAAAATGCGTCATAAAATGTGTCCAATATTTCAAGTTTTTTGATAAATATTTATGTGAATGCTTATTGTTTGCCATCCACTCTACAAGGGATACATAATCAAATAGTAGATCCACTAGGCTTATATTCTAATAGGCAGTTCAGACCAGTTAATCAAATAATCTAAGACACAGTGATATGTGTTTTAAGAGAATTAAGTATAAGTTGCTATTTATGTATATGGTCTGAGTCTATAGAGGATGACCCTCAGCAATTTTGAGGTGTCCAGGAAAGTGGTTTTATTGTTGTTGTTGGTGGTGGATACTGGGGATTGAACTCAAGGGCACTTGACCACTGAGCCACAACCCCAGCCCTTTTTTGTATTTTATTTAGATACAGGGTCTCACTGAGTTGCTTAGCACCTTGCTTTTGCTGAGACTGACTTTGAACTCTCTATCCTCCTGCCTCAGCCTCTCAAGCCACTGGGATTATAGGCCACCGTGCCCTGCTCAGGAAGGTGGTCTTTGAAATCAACCATTACCTAAAGGATTAACAAAGGTTGGCTAAACTTGCAGGGATGAGTAAGGGCAAAGGGATTGTATAAGGATGTCCATTTGGAAGAAAACTCATCTATTTAGCCAGAGGGTAAAGAGGTTCACTACAGCGGAGTCATGGAGTTCAAGCAAGGGGCTATAGAAGTGGCAGGGATGGGATGGCATTATTAGATGTTTGGGTTTTCTCTTCAGAACAAAGTTTTTTTTTTTTAAAGCCAGGGAGCAGCATGACCAAATTTGTAGTTAAATCCTTTGTGCTCTGGAGAATGGTTTAGTAGACAAGAGCTGTAGAGAGATTACTTAATAGTCCATTGAGTAATGGTGGGTAGAGATGATAGCGATCTGAACCGGGAAGGCAAAGTGAAAAGATTCTAGAGACATTTGGCAGAGAAGAGTCCTTGAGAATTATCAGATTGTGGGGGAGGGGAGAAGTACGAGAAAAAGAGACATAGTCAAGGACAATTGGAAATCCTTCAGTTCTCTATTCTCCTCCCATTCCTCTATCATTGATTTTAGGCAGTAATTGATTTTGAGCTATAATGTTTATGGTCAGAAAATAAATACGCTTGGGCTCAGTAGGACACTTATGTTAAATTTTAATATTCTCTATAATCTCTATGGGAAGACTTTTAGATTACAGAGTGTAGTTCATATGTTAAAGAAACTTTGTGTTGAAAGATTGAACAGAATATTTAGGTATATAAAATCATTTATGGTAATGAAAAACCCATTTGATTTAATATTTTAGGGAAATGTAAATATGTAATCATATTTTTGAAATGTTATGCCATTAAAATCAGTTAATTTTGATGATATATTTACTACGCAAGAAAGGAATGTGAACTTTTCAGTATAGAACTATCCATCCATTGCCTATCCTTAACTGAAATAAAAACGTAGACATAAAATATAAAGTAATGAGTAGTTCCAAGGTTTATCAAGAACCATTTGTGATTCCCTGAAAGGATCTGGATCAATAATCAAGTGAATAAACAAGTTATGCTTTTTTTGATCAGTCAGTTGACTAGTTCACTCCTAAATGCCATCTAGACAGTTATTTCCCTCCCTCCCCTCATTCATTCTTTCCTCCTTTTCTTCCTCCTTCTCCTTTTCCTCTCCCCCATGTTGTTTCAGAAAATGTTTGTAAGTTAATCTTTTTTTTTTTTTTAAAAAAAAGAACTTCCTTACCCTTAAATTCTTATGCTTAAGAAGTTCTCCTAAGAGGTTTAAATAAAGTTGAACTGACACCTTTGTTTTGATATTGGTACAACCGAAATCAGCTCTATGATTATGAATTTGCCACTTCTTTGGATCTTGGTTTCTGTATCTCTAAAATGAGAAGACTGAAGTAGATTAGTGATAAGGGGACTCCCAGCTAGGATTCTCTTATCCTGCCTTTTCTTTTTCCTGGTCTTATATATTTAGTTGTTCTGGGTGAGCCTTTGCTTGATGGTCCCACTAGTATTTGAGGTATGTTTTCAGAGTTATCCTCATCTTGAGGCTTCAACAGTTAGTTCTTGTACCCACTAGCAGGACCAAGGGATAATAGAGAAGTAACAGGAAAGCAGCCACAGGGCAGAGAGAGAGGCCACACGGCAGCTGAAAGTTCCATGTCTGCAAATTTAGAATCTACACATAGCTCTGTTGCTCTTTGTAACATTCTCCCTTGCCACTGCTTTTGTTACTATTTTTTTAAGAAGAAAAAATTATTGCTTGTTTTTTTTTTTATTTTTGTTTGTACTTTATTTATAGGGCTAGGAGAAGTGGGTTGGTTGCTGAAGAGGGGAGGAAAAAATCACACAACATTTCACTACAAACCATGCTGCCTCTAGGATACAAAGCACAGATTTCCTTACAAACGGTGAGAACACGCCCCCCTTCACAGTAGCAGACACACATGGCAACCCCACCTCACATCCTTCTGCAATAAAAATATAGACATGAAATATAAAGTAATGAAAATGTGCTATGTAGCATGTTTGTGATCCCCCTTCAATTGCTAATATATATCCTACTATCCACCCTTAAGTTTATTTTTCTTCTGAGAATGCTAATTAAACTCCACTTAACTGCTAATCACCAATCACATTCATGCTCCTAGGACTTTATTAGCTGTTTTTCTTTTTTTAAAAAAAAATACATTTAAAATAAGTTCAGGTACAAAATAGAAAAATATCAAGTCATGTGTATATGTTGTAGTATATACAGTAATATCATCCATTGCATATTTTAAATACAGTATAAATTAGGTGACTTTTCTATATTGCTCTATTCAGTTTCTAGATGAAGACATGATGACTAATCCTTCTGCTATAAAATAATTTGACCTGACTTGTTTTCTTTTACTTATTGTAATTTCTGTGTCTCACTGAAGTTGATCCCAATTGGACACTGGCATATAGTTTTGCAAAATTGTATTTAAAGGACTACAAAAAATGTGATCATTTAATGTTGTTTCAGAAAACGAATTGTTCCTGCTGTGATATTAAAGTCGCAAAATGTCTTACTTATGTCTGCTTTACATAAGTTTAATTATAAAATGAATAGTTTTAAAACTGCCTTTGTCTGCTTTTTGGTAGAATTTCTGCTGGAATACAGAACCAGTGGTTGTTGCATTTATTGGTTTGCCTCTAGGCTCATATCCACAATCTAGCACTCTGATAATAAGGTGATTTCTATTAGTAGGAAATAAAGCAAATACTTGACATTAACTTTCAATTGTTTAGCCATCCCTACTCTGGTTCCTGCAAAGGAGACAATGATGGAATTGCAAATTTTATTTTTCTTTCTGAAACATCAGATTGAAAGTTGCCTTTTACAACTTTCCCTTTAAAATGTTCTTTTAAACTTTTGTTTCACCAGTGAAGAGTGCATTAATTCGCCTACTATCCTGGGATTACTGGATTACAATCTTTTAAGGAAGGGAAGGGCCGGATCTAATTTATGTTTAGCAAAATTATGGTTGTAGAAATTTGTGAGTGCGTGGAATGTAATAGAATAGGATTGAATGACTGAGGAATGCAGCTTTAATGCAAGCTTTTGAATGAATGTTTTTTTGCAATGAATGGTCTCTTGTAAATCTCAAAGTCCACTAGAAAGAGTGCTGGGGTTTTTTTGTTTGTTTGTTTTGACCCTTGCAAACAGCAATAAATCTTTTCCACTTACCCTCACCCTCACCCCTATCTCCACAACGTTCCAGTTACTTAGAATTGTCAACTCTCAGGATCACTGGACCCATCCAACTCTAACAAGTTCGTTAGTGGTTTTTAAATAAGGTCCAAATCCAGGGATGTTTTCGTCCCCACTGCCGCCCAGGTGGGACTGATTTTGGGAAAATGCAGCAAAGGAGACAAATTTTGCTGGGTGACTCAGTCTCATCTGTGACCGTTGCTTTTAAACCCGCCAGGAAAAATATACTAGTCATTGTTGTGATGAAAACAACAGGGAGGGGGTAGGGAATATAAAAAGAACCGAGATAAAATTTGGCCAAAGCTATGAGCCATGCGCGAGCCACCTCTACAGGACAGAGGAGGCGATCTCAGCACCTGCGAGGAGCCCGGGCAGGCGGGCGTGGCCTGCGGGCGTGGCGGCGGTGGGCGTGGCTCGGCGGCGGAGGGCGTGGCCGGCCGCGGGCGGGAGGTGCCGGCAGTTGAAAGTGGGTGGAGTTGCCCTTGGAGGCGGCACCGGCCCTGGGCCCCGAGGCCCGCCGCGCCCTATCGGGCCCGAGCCGAGTGGCCCCGCGGAGCCGGCGCGCTCCCGCCTGCAGGGGGAGGGCGGACGGGGCGCTGGGACCGGCCAGGCCGCGGCGAGCGCTGTTTCTCTTTCACTTTCCTTCGTTCCGAGGCCGTCGCGCTGGCGGACAAGGAGCTGCGGTGGTGGCGGCTGGGTAGGTACCGGGCGGGCTTGGGAGGGGCCGGGACACTGGCGGCCCCCGCGCTCCCCGCCCAAGTTTGCGCCGGGGCGGGAGCTGCACCTCTAGACACCTGCCGCGGCCGGCCCCGCCTGAAGTCGGGGAGCCCCTTGGGGGCGGGTACGACCGGCTGAGGTCTGGGGGCCTCGGGGCCGTGCCCTCCCCTCCAGGAAGGAGAGGGCGGCCAGCTGCCGGCGCCCGGCTCCCAGGGAGGCGGCTGGTCCTGCCCGTGCAGACCCGGCCCGGCTCGAGCGGCGCATCGGCTGGGCCCGGGCCCGCGCACCTGCCGAGCGGGCGGACGTGTGCTTGAACCGCACGGATCTGTGCGCCGGGTCTTGGAGGAGGACACGGAAAAGTTCCCTCCCGCCCCTGCCCCGTCACTGCGAGGACTTGCTTCCTTTAACTGTCTTGTTGACAGGGCTCTGTGCCTTAGGATCATAATACGACCCAGGTCGGGACAGTGCATTTCCTCTTTCAGAGGACTTTCTCTTACTTTTGAAGCTTCAAGGCAAATCTGTGGAAAAGGCAGGGCAGTTAATCCCAAGGTGTGGAAGGGGAGCTGAGACCCAGGGACGGCTATTAAATGCTTCTCTGAAGGTCATACAAGGCTAAGGGCCAGAACCCTGATGTCCTGGTTAATTACACTTTCTTTCTGTTACACCCTCAACACTATTTCCTGAGCGGATAGGATGATTACACGCGGAACCTATTCCCTGAACATTTGCAATGGGTACGTGTTGAGGGAATGATGCCTTTTACTTTTCCTGTTACTTCGTACTTGGAATGCGTTAACAGTTAAGATGGGGCAAAGTTCCTGTTTACAGAATGAATTTAGGAAAATCAGCACCTAATTTCATGTTGTGGTAAGAGGACACCTTCCTTGTAAGAAACTAAAAACTTTTAAAAACTAATTTAATTGCATGCCAACTCTGCTGAAGATTGTGAGGAAAAAATAATGACATTTATTCAGTTTTACTGTGTGCTAACTAGCTCTTTGTATAGTGTCTCATTTAATCTTCACCACTTTGGGAGGCTGACACTCATTTTCATTTTACAGTTAAAAAAAAAAAAATCCCTGAAACTTAGAAAGTAACAGTGCTTAAGCTATATACTTACTAAATGTTACCGGTTTCTATTGAGGATATTTCAGTCTAATAGAGGAGATAAAGAAAGAATGTAACTAAAAAGGGAAATGTAATATAAAAAATAAGGGTTAAAAGGAAGGAGAGATACATTGAGGATGGCATTGGAGAAGGGTTTTGAGGGTTGTGTAGGAATGCAGAAGAAAGGAAGGCTTTTAGTAGAGCCTGCAGAGACTGGTGAAGAGAAGTGATCCCTTCATTTGCCTTAAGAAAGTTGTTGAAGGATATGTTATGTGTGTGTGGGTGGAGGATTGTGTTATGTGACAGAGCAACTTAAAGATTTTTCCTGTTTGTAAAGAGGAGACACTGACATTCTTTTGAGATGAAGACTCGATTGTAGGAGATATAATAAAATAAATCTGATAGCAGAATATAAGATGGGCTGTAGGTGGAGAGACACTATACAAATAGAGTGGAAAAATGGAAATAGGAACATTCTGATTGGGAGAAAAATGAATTTGGTTTTGAATCTTTTAACTTGTAATGACAGGAACTCCTCTGAAAGAGCGGTCAACAGATTAACAACAACTAACCTGGAGTGATTACATAGATGCCCTCCACCTTTTCATGCATTTGAAGTTAAAATGCATTACTGAATCAGAGTTAATAGCTTTGTGTGTCATTAGTATGAGGTGAGAATTGGAATTCCAAGATTGGATAAATTTGTTATTATTCTGAATTAGAGTATAGCAGATTTGCAGGTTAACTGCATAGTAAAGGATATGTTCTATTCACATTTGAACCATGCAATATTTTCTGTTAGAATAATGATTTTAATATGGTATGAAGAAATTGACACCTTTTTCTCTCATTTTCTTATAATGATTATGGAAACAGATATGGCAAAGCAGAGCTCCCGAAAGGAGTGATGATCAGCTATCTCATGATAAATCTGGATATTAGTTCTCATGCCTCGGGACATCCTATTGGGAACACCACGCCAGCTCCTGGGATCAGACTTTCATCCACTTAGTACCCACCCGTTTGTCTGAGCTACTAAAGCCAGCTAACTACTAATGGCTACTCAAAGGAAACATTTGGTGAAAGATTTCAATCCTTACATTACCTGCTATATCTGTAAAGGTTATCTGATCAAGCCAACTACAGTGACAGAATGCCTCCATACTTGTAAGTATCCTTTATGTCATCTAAAAAATTGTACCTATACCTATACCTATATTTGTTCTTTTAAAACTGCCATGTTTTGTTTTTATCAAAATTTAACTTTTTAAAAAAGGAATTCTAAGAGTTATCTTTGAATGGATTTTCAGATTATTTGTCATTGAGATATCAGTGGCATATACTTTTTCTGTTATTTGAATCTCAATACATAGTGGATTTTTATTAAAATACAAAATGTTCTAAAAATCAGAAGCATACTATTGATTATGACTTTTTAAAAAAGTGACCTATTTTAGATTTTTATTTTAAAAAATTGTGCTGAAGGAATTAATGTGCTCAGAGATTTTGTTAGACTTTTCATACTTCACCTCTTTGGTTCTCAAATTGTGTGATTCCTAGACAGGCAGTGCCTTTATGAGTATACCCTGGGAACTTGTAAGAAATGCAGGTTATTGGCCCCACTCTAGATTTTCTGAATGAGAAACTCCAAGAGTGGGCCCAGCAGTCTGTGTTTTAAGGTGCCTTCCAGGTGATTCTGAAGCATGCTTAAGTTTGAGAATCACTATTATAATATCATATCTTCAGATATGATATTATCTCATATTTTCTCATGTTGCATTCTCACCTGTCCCATCAGAAGAGAAAGAAACATTTTTATAGTCACTTATGCCATAATTACACATACTTATGTTTTCTTATTTCAATGAAAATAATTCTTGTAAACTCAAGTTGAATGCCTATTATTGCACCAAAGTAGATACTTTGTATGCTTGATTTCATTTTAGCTGTACAGTAGCCTTGAAGCTGTTTGGAGTAGATCTAGAGGGAGAGAGGATATACAGATTTATCTTCATTTTAGGAAATTAAGAGTTAAGTAACTTTCCTGGTCTCATAGTTACTGCGTGGTAGACCTGAGTTCAGCTCCAAAACTCATGCTTTTTCCAATATAGCTTGGTGGGGTTTGTTTTTCACTTGTTTGGTAAATCTTCCTCTGCTGAAGTGAAGTGGTACAAAATAGAATAACCTAGAAGTTGTTAAAATGGTAAATTTTATATTACATATATTTTACCCACACACACACACATCCCCACCCCCACTCACACATACAAATAGAATCACCAGGGGAACTGTTTAGATATACACATGCTCAGGATCTTACCTGGGAAGATACTGTGGGTTTTATGGTAAAGCCTGGGAATGTGTATTTTGGAAAAGCTTTCCCACTAATGCTGCTGTATCATTGCCTCATTTTGTTCAATTAGCAGTTAAATATGAAATGTCATATTATTAATTTGCCATCGCCTTGCTTAATTATTTTAACTTGAATGGTTCATAACTAATAGTCCTTGAACATACATTGATTACCTACTATATGTCAGGCACTTTTCTAGACACAGAGGGTACAGTAGTCTCAAGATAATCAAAGCTTTGTGCTCAGAAAGTTTACATGCTAGTAAGGAGAGGTAATATAAATATGTACTATGTTATGGTTAAATACTGTGAAGAGGAGCAAAGTAAGATTGTAGGTAGGATTTGGGGGTTACTTTATATAGAGTATCCAGGCCAGCCTCTTTGATATAATGATATTTGAATAGAAACCTGAAAGGATTGAACTCTCTGAGTATGTGGAGAAAGCATTCTAAGCAGAGGGAAGAGCAAATACAGGATTTGAAGTAGAAATGTTTGGGAGGTTCAAGAAACAGCAAATCAGAAGTCTGTTACTATAGGTCAACTGAAAGATTATAGGGCCTCAAACAAGGTAATAAGATGTGAGACTGACATTGTGAAAAGTAGTTAGGTTATGGATATTTTTGAGGACGAGCTGATAAGATGTGATTATTATAGAGTAGGGACTTAAGCCAGTTGTCTGGCTACTTTTCCTATTTTACCAAGCATGGTACATGGTTTGTAGTTTATCTGGTTTTGCTACTTCTAAAATTTGTGCATTGTTTTTATATTTGGATCTTTCCAGAAAAAAACTGCCAACTCTGGGAAATAAGGTAATTTCCTCAGTTTCTATCTGTATACTACAAATATTATAAATGTCCTTCAGAAAGAAAAATTTGAAATAAAATTCGATCTTAAATGTCCCCTTTTTTGAAGTAAAAGCAAAAGATTCTGCAAGTATACACAGTTTATAACTAATGATTAGTTTTACGTTCTCAACAGCAGTTTAAGGCCTGAGAGTTAAATGATAATTTAAACTGCTAATTCATTCTGGCCTAAAAGATCTTTTGGCATTCGTCAAGCACCAACATGGAAGAAGTATGATTAAAATACATTGGTAAATAACAAATGTAGCCTTTATCATCAACAGAGAACCTGGGACGATAGACTAAATGATTGAGTCAAGTACACAATCTAGTGCCTGAGTAGAACTAAGAAGTCTGTAGCACTAAATTCTTGGATTTCTGTTTAGTTTTTTAAAAATTATTTATGTTGAGGTTTATAGGCTAAACTAACATACTTGCAAAGTATTTCCTTTTTGCATTGATAGTATTAATAGTACCATATAGCAGTGTTATGCAAACTTTTGATGAGTCTTTGGTGTGTGGTGATACTCTCGGTTTTATCTCTTCTTCCTGGTAGAAGAGATAAATTATATATGTATCTATCCTAAATTATATATGCATATATAATTTAGGATAGATACAGTGGTAGTATGATTTGGAATATAAAATTAAGTTATATGATATAAAATTAAGTTAAATGACCAAATGGGAAAGGCAATAAGAAATATTAAATGACATTGTGATATCCTATAATATTTTTAGATCTTGAGTTAGTTTTATTAAAAAATTTTATTAAAATAATTTTGCACAAAGATTACAATTGTGTAACACTATAATTAAAGAATGAGTAAACACTAGTTCTTGTTATGAAAACTTGTAAGAAACTTAAAGATTTTGGTGTTACTATCCAAGTGAGAAATATATAAGTGAAGCTTTATTGTTGATGAACAAAACCAGAGATGGAATCTATGCTCCAGACTATGTAGTCAAGTGAAGAAAGAGTAAATGAGTTAATAAACTTATGAAACAAATTCATATGCTATAAGTGTAATGAAGATAATGACACAGGGTGATGTAATAGATATTGGTGCAGAGTGGAATCTACTCTAATTCAGAAGGAATTAGAATGCTTCTGAAATTCGTAAAGCCATAGACTCTATGGATCAGATGCCCTTGGACCTGGCTTCAGTAAAGATGCCGAGGGCTTCATTGCTGTGGGAGGCAGGGGTCATCCTCACTTTGATGTGGATACACAAAGCTGTTTCAGCCTTCTCTCAAATTACTATGCAAACACATTTCAACTAAATTTCTCTTCCTCAAGCCAGATAGATTGTTGCTTTTCCATTTTCCATAGAAATTCTGGAGCTAACACTGCCTGACTGCCCTGTGGTTATAGAAGGAAGAACCAAAGGCCAAGCAGAATGGTGCCTACAGCACTCTAGCTATGTGGAAGAAAGAAAAAGGGACAAACCTTCCCCATACACACATACAAGGAAGAAGCCCCGGTGCAGTGATACAATTCTATAATCCCAGTGAGAAGGATGAGACAGGAGGGTCACAAATTCAAGGCAGTTTGGGTAACTTAGTGAGACCTTCTCTCAAAATAAAAATTAAAAAAGGGCTAGGGATATATGTCAGTGGTAGAGCACCCCTAGGTTCAATCTCCAGTATTGCAAGGGAAAAAAAGGAAGTAAGGAAGGAAAGGAGGAAGGGAGGGATGGACAGACAGAGGGAGGGACAGAAATGGTGGGGCATCTATGTCCCAGGCTCCTGGCAAGGAAATGCAAAACATCATAGAAGTCACACCTTTAACTAGACTCCCACTCCTAATATCACTTCCCTTATATAGGTCAAGACATTTAATAAATAGATAAAACTTTAAAATGAATTTTAAATTTTCAAACACAAGTGATCATTTAATACTAGATGAACTAAATCTACATTAACCATGGTGAGATAATTTTAATAACCTGGTCTAAAGGAAAAAACTGTTCACACAAATAATGTCTTAATTTTTAAAATAAACAATTCCATGTCAGGAGCTTTTCTAGTAACGGGGGGTAGAGTGGTAAATAAGGTAAATTTGGAACTTATGCTCTAACAAGCAAACTTTTCATAAACCAAGAAGAGATTCTGACACATATAGTATTTGGATATATCTTTCTTTTCTATGTGTACTCATCTATTCTGAGACTTCAGCTAACTATGCTGATGTCTCCTAAATCTTTCTGTCTTATAGCTGTCTTCTCTTGGCTTTAGAATCCCAATTGAATGTCCTAAGCCCACTTGAAACACAGCATATCTAAAAATGGACAAGTGGGATACTAACATTGAATTGTAGCAAAACTGTGACAGTCCTGTCTGGTCTCTCTCTTTGATATTTCTCAAGACTGTCCCATCAGTTCCATCCCTCTGTTACTGTTCTATTTTGGACACTTCTTACTTCTCACCAGAACCACTGCAGCACATTCTTAACCTGTGTCAGAGTGGTGGTACTTAAAAACTGCTTAATATCTCTATCACTGTGACTTTTGAGCCTACCCCAAAATTTTATAAAGGTACTTTCTTGCCCTTAAAACTACTTAGCTGTGATTGGTTTCTGCCCGTCTCTTTCTGCCACACCACTTGGCACACACATATGCAGATACTTAGTTCAGCTGTTTATACTGTGCTTGGAGTGAACTACTTTTCCTCTGGGCCCAGCTAACAGTTAACCATCTTTTAAAACTCATCCCCCCAAAAATGTGCAACCCACTTGCTTCCAAGACAGATTTGGGTGAAATGTCTTCTTGGTATCTTGGATTTGAGTACTCAATAAAAGCTTAAATTAACTTATGAATGACTAATAAATTATTATTTTATTGTGTTTTTTTCTTTCAAAAATTTTAATGCAGTAGTAGATAATCTGAAAGGCATGTAAGCAGTGTTGGTTAGGAATTATAATTTTAGAAATACTGTCTTGGAAAATCTATGTAGGTGTCTTATGGGTCTCAGGAAAAGGGAAAGACTCTGGGGACTAGAAATAGGTGGTCCTAGATTAAGGGATATTCCATCTCTTGCACCAGGATCCTGAGAAGTTTTCTGAAGCTGCATAGAGTGTTTGCTGGTGATTGTATAGGTTGTTGACTTAAAATGAAAGACTTTTCACTTAAACTAAGGACAAAGGAGCTTTGTTCGGGCAACTCAAATGTGATGAATGCTGTGCATTGGTTCTTAACCCTTTTGTGAACAGAGGCCCCTTTAGGAGTCTGATGAGTCTTTGCTCAGCACAAAGTATATTTATAGACATGAAATTCTGTGGTACAGGAAAGAAAAGCTTTCTGTCCTTTCAGAGATTATGGCAGTAATCCCTTACCACAGAATGAATTCTTTGGAAAAACACATTATTGTATTTATTTTTTTTATTTATACAAAGAAGAAGGGTTCATTGATAAATATAGTTGATGTTACAGTTAGAAGACCTGGATATTTTATGTGGCCATGTGTAAGAGTGAAGGAATAACTTAATCATATGATGGCAAATTGAAGTACTACCAACCACTTAATTGTTTTTGAATAAGGACTTAAATACACAAGTATTAAGGCACAGAGAACTCATGATTATTTGAAATTTAGCATTTAAAACTCTTATGCTACATACACTTGCTACTCAAAGAGCAGTCTTCAGGCCGGCAGCATCTACTAGCAACAGCATCACCTGGGAACTTATTAGAAGTGCAAATTCTTGAACTTCACCATAGACCTACTGAATCATTCTCTCTGGGGAGATGGCCAGAAATCTGTAATAACAAACCCTCCTGGTGACTCTGTGGTTTACTGAAGTTGAAGAAGCACTGCTCTGGACCAGACATTTATAATACTGACATCTCTGAAACTGGGTATTGTACTTTTAATCATACATAGTTAAAATGAGTGCTAATGAAAGATTAAAATAGCAGCTATTGTTTATTGAATGTTTCTTATGGGTTTTCTATTCGTTGTCTTATTTAATCTAACAAAGAGCCCTCTACCTAGATGGTATTATTTAATCATTCAGTAAATGTTTATTAGCACCTACATGTCATGTGTCAGTATTTTCTAGCCATATTCTAGGAACACAGCAGTAAACACAATAGGCATAGTCTGAACTTTCTAGAACCTGTGTTCTGACAGGAAAGACAGTAAGCAAGTAAAGAATGTAATTTTAGAGTTTGTATATAACAAATGCTATGAGGAAATGAAGCAGAGAAAAATCTTTCTTGGGAGTTGCTATTTGAGAAGACACTAAAATAATAGAAGGAAGTAAGCTACATAAAGGTTTGAGGGAAGAGTACTTCACATTCTTATTCCACATTTTTTTCCGAGACAAGATTGAATAATGTTAAGGAATACAGGCAATAAATGCTTGAGCTGGGTTCTGAATCTGCAATGTGCATTGTGACATTTCCCTATTTTTTTCTTAGTTCTACTTAGTTTTATGAAATTTCTTTAAGCAGCATGTTAATTGGTATGCATGATAGGGGGACCTCTTCTATGTTTTGGTGATTATATGAATAGTTATTATGTACCTAATTAGGATCTGAATTTATTATCCTGAATGAATAGTCATTATAATGAAGAAAAAATATATATATAAATTTGCAGTAATGCATTCTTTTTTTTTTTTTTAAAGAGAGAGTGAGAGAGGAGAGAGAGAGAGAGAGAATTTTAATATTTATTTTTTAGTTATCGGCGGATACAACATCTTTGTTTTGTATGTGGTGCTGAGGATCGAACCCGGGCCGCACGCATGCCAGGAGAGCGCGCTACCACTTGAGCCACATCCCCAGCCCCAGTAATGCATTCTTTACAAAATTTTAATTTTAGGGTTAAAAAATCCTACTTTTAGAATAAAAATCATATGCCTAAGTAGAAATTACATTTATTGTATCAATGGGTTTAAATAAAATGTTTTAGATTACACTCAAAATCTAAGTCATCAGCGTACTTTACATGTTTCAAATAGTATCTTAGCAGAAATATTCATTTATTAAAGTGATTGTAGTGATCATACATACATTTTGATGACTTTAAATATGAAGAAAATTATAGGTTTTAAATAATATGGAAATCATTTATTAGTAGTAATAATATTAAAGATGAAATATATTAGGTGTAAGGTTATTTTAGCTTTTAAAACTGTGTTGGCTAGGAATGTTTCAATAGTTGAGCAAAAGCATCATAGCAGACACTAAAGGACAAAACTGGGGAAGAGCAGTAGTGAATAAGTGATATTATATTCTGTATTGACTTCTTAGAGTAAATAGTATCTAGGTCAGAATGAGTTGGGACTGATATCAATGTTAGACTGAGGAAAGCACATTAACCAAGTGCAAAAGTATTCATGTAATCATGGTGAGTATGTAAGTGTTTTAATAGTCTAGCTAGAAAGTTGGATGTAAGCATTATGAATAAGTACAGTCTAACTTTGTAAAAAAAAAAAAAAGATATTTTCTTTTGATTACTCTGAAGACTTCATAGCTACTTTTGTACATATTGGATTTTATCAGACTATTTGATATTGAGTCAAAAAATTTAAAACCAGTAAGTAGAACTTATTTCTCAGAATACTCAACCATTGACATTCCTTTACTGAATTAATACAAAATTACCAATGTTAGATTTTAGTTAATATTCAATTAGCTCATTTTTTACTTTATACTTATTTTTATAATTCTAATTTGTTATATATGACAGCAGAATGCATTACAATTCATATTACACATACAGAGTACAATTTTTCATGTCTTTGATTGTATACAAAGTATATTCACAACATTTATGTCTTCATACATGTACTTAGGGTAATGATGTCCATCTCATTCCACCATCTTTTCTACCCCCATGTCTCCTCCCTTCTCCCTCCTCCCCTTTTCCCTATCTAGAGTTTGTCTAATCCTCCCATGCTTCCCCTCCTAACCCCACTATGAATCAGCCTCCTTCATTGTCAAAAAAGTCACTGGTAAACTCAAAATTTCTTATCTTGTGTTAGTTGGAAATGTAGGCTTCTTTCTGACTTAACTATAGTAGTATATGAATAGGCCCTTGAGTCTTGAGCCCCCTTTCTATTCTAATCCTCTTTCCTCATTTATTCCATAAATATTTACTGTGCGCTTCCTTTCCCAGGTCCTGTTCTAGGCATTTGAGACACATCAAGAAACATAGTAGGCAAAAAGTAGATCATAATGTATATTAGAAGATGATAAATGCTGTAGAGAAAAGTAAAGTCAAACTGGGCAAGGAGAATTGGGCAGTCAGTGAGGTGCTACAATTTAAAATCAGCCTGTTTCAGGGTGGACCTCACTAAGTTAGTGACTTTTGAACAAAAACTTGAGGTAAAGGAGTTAGCCAATCAGATATCCAGAGGAAGAGTGTATCAGGTAGAAGGAAGAGCAACATGCAAGGCTCTAGGGCGGAGTGTGTCTGACATGTTGAGAAATGGCCTTGAAGCCAGTGTAGTCCAACATCAGTGAGTGAAGGAGTAGTCAGAGAATTGATGGGAATGGGTGTGGCCACAGGCACAGTTCTTAGAGGGCCACTTAAAGGATTTGGGCTTTCATTCTGAAAAAAATGAATACCCCTTTCAGGGAAGGTTTTAGGTAGGAAAATGACAAATTTTTTTCTGTCTTATGTTTAAAAGAATCACTTAGACTGCTCTGTTAAAAACAGACCTATTAGGAGACTACTGTGATAATCTAGGCAAGAGACGGTGATGGCTGGCATCAAGGTGGTGGTGGTGGTGGTGGTAGACAATTGTCAGATTCTGAATATGTTTTGAAGGTAGATCCTTATTTACCTAGTGAATTATATGTGAATTATGAAAAGGATAGCTTTGAGATTTTGGCCTGAGAAACCAGATGGATAAAGATATTGTCAAATAATATAGGGGGATGGGGTTGTGACTCAGTGGTAGAGCACTTGCCTAGCACATGTGAGGTACTGGGTTTGATCCTCAGCACCACATAAAATAAATAAAGGTATTGTGTCCATCTACAACTAAAAAAGTTTTAAAAAATGATACAGGAAATTCTAAGGGTGGAAGATCAGGCTATTTAATGTTATTTTTTAGAAATTGAATGTAAGTTATTTCTTATAAATGGAGGTATCCAGCTGAGAGTTGGACATATCAACCTGAAAAATCATCTGCATTATAGGTCATACTTAAGCAATGAAAGCGTGAAGGGAGTGTACCTAGGAAACAGAAGAGGAACAAAGACTAAGCCCACAGCAGCTTTAACCCCTCAGGAAGAAAAGGAGGGGAGAAAAATGGAAAAAGTAGAGTCCTTCAAAGGAAAGATGAAAAATGGAAAAATGGAAAGAGAAAAATGGAAAAAGTAGAGTCCTTCAAAGGAAAGTAAATGTGTAGCATGAAGGAGGAGTTGTGTGTGTTGTGTAGCATGTTGTATGTGTTGACTAAGATAGTTCTGAGAACAGACCACTGGATTTAGCAATGCTGATCTTATTGAGCAGTTTCAGTGGAGTGGGAGGAGGGCAAAAAATTTAATTCCTGATTTTGATCATTATACTATAAAAATATAAACATTTAACTTCAACAAAAGTAAGGATTTTAGAAATGAGAAGAGAGAAATTAAAAGAATAAGTATAGGTAGCTCTTTCAAGGAGTTTTAGTGTAAAATAGAACAAAAATAGAGTGACTGCTGATAAGGGAAGTATAGCCAACAGAAGTGCTTGTTTCTGGGGCTGGGGATGTGGCTCAAGCGGTAGCGCGCTCGCCTGGCATGTGTGCGGCCCGGGTTCGATCCTCAGCACCACATACAAGCAAAGATGTTGTGTCCGCCAAAAAAATAAATAAATAAATATTAAAAAAAAAAAAAAAGAAGTGCTTGTTTCACACTGAGGAAACGATATGTTTGAATGTTAATAAGAATCTTCAGAGGTTTTCGTATAGGTTATGGAGAGGGGATCTTGTGAACTGGGCAGAGATTGACTTTAGATAGGTACATGGTATTTCTGCAAACAGGCAAGAGCATAAGTATAGATGCTAATAGGTGAGTAGGTGTGGTGGTACAAATTCTCTTTGATACAGTTTTTCCTTTTGTTTTCAGTAAAATAGGAAGTGAGGTCTTCAGTGGAAAGTGAGGATGGAGGAGGATATGATGGGGGTTTGAGAGAGAGGAGAAATATGAAGTACTGGCAAGGAGTATAATGGACGTGGGTCATTGAGTATGGCTGCCTGGCAGATGAAAAACCTACGTCATGAGGTTCATGGTCATATATTTAAGGTGAGAGACCAGTCAGCATGGTTGTATGTTTTTCTCCTGTGATGTCCAGCCATCATCTTATAGAAGCATTATATAGAGAGATTTGGATTTAGACAGAATTGTAGTTTAATTGAGCAAGTATGACCAAGGAAGAAAGGGCATTTTATCAGATTTTTATTACTATAATGAAATACCTGAGGCAGACTGCTCAAAAAAGAGGTTTTTTTTAGCTCACAATTTAGGAAGTTTAGAGTTCAAGATTGGGATATCCTCATTGATTTGGCCTCTAGTGATGGCAACAGATGGCATCACATCATGACCAAAGCAGATGTAGGAGCAGGTGGTCACATCTCAAACCAGGAAGCAGGGAGATGGAGGTGCTGAACCTTCTCTTTTCATAAAAGCCCTTTTGTGAGAACTACCAAAGGATTACAGGAGAGCAGCCTTAATCCCTTTCAAGGTTAGTGCACCCAGTGACCAAAGGACCTCCCACTAGTTTCCACCTCTTAAAAGTCTCACCACCTTCTGCATCATCATTCTAGAGACCAAGCCTCTAACATATGGACCCTGATGGGGGACAAACCACATCTGAATTATAGCAGAGGAATAAAAAAAAAAAAATAGAAGTAGAGAAGAGCAGAGCTATCAAAGTTATATGAAGAAGTAATTATCTTGAGTGATCATGCAATTTATATTGGTAAGGAAAGAAGTAAGGCCATCACAGCACTCAAGCTTTATGCAACTATCTAGACCTTGTAGTTCAACTTGACTCCACAAGCCAGACTAAGAAGTAGGTAGTCTTGGGCTGAGGTTGTGGCTCAACAGTAGAGCACTTGCCTAGCACGTGCAAGGCCCTGGGTTTGATCCTCAGCACCACATAAAATTTAAAAAAACAAATAAAAATAAAGGTATTGTGTCCAACTACAACTAAAAAATAAATATTAAAAAAAAGAAGTGGGCAATCTTTCCTATCGCCCCTGGCCTGCTCAGTCTACAGTCTCCAGACCATGCTTAAATCAGACTCTGTCTTGACCCTGATCAAAAGTCTCTAGTCTGCTGCTGTTCCTTTATCCTAGCAAGACAAACAAAAAACAAGAACAAAAAGGAATATAGTGTTCTACTCAGAAAATAATGCCATCCTCAACATTCTCCATGAAATTGCAATTCATGTCAGTCTTTGAAAGAGATGTGCCAGATGTAACAGCATAAGAAAAATAAAGATGTTCATTGGTTCTTTAGGTAAAATAAGGAGATACTGTCTCATGGAAACAAATTACAGCTATTCTGGATTTTTAAAAATTAATATTAGTTTTACATGTAGGAATACATAAGAAAAGCAGGAAACTGATACCTCTTTTCTTTGCACATGACTTTATCTTACTTATAAACTGTTACCAGATAAAGTTTTCAAGACAAATAGTATATAAAATATTGTCAAGAATGGTACATAGAGTTGGGGTCAAGCTGTATTGTTTTAAAATGAAGGAATTTTATTACCATGAATATAAATAATGTATGTAAAAAGTATGAAGATGGCACAGTGTTAAAATCATGTGAAACTACAATATTCAAGTAACAAGTTGTGGGACAATGTTCTAGGGTTAAAGTGCCAAAGCCATTTCTGTACTGATTGTTCTCTTTTTCAGGTACCAGGGGAGAAGGATGGCCCTTCCTTGTTCTCCAAATCATGTATCATTGTGTTCTAGCAGTAGAAAAGACCTAGCTCTTTTCTTATAAAAGAGGCAGAAACCAGACAGGCTGGTTCAGAAACAAACCAAACTTCTCAAATAGAATCTATTTCATAACTCAAAAAAAAAAAAAAAAAAGAATGGTACATAGGGGCTGAGTATCTAGCTTAGTGGTAGAGTGCTTGCCTAATATCATGAGGCTCTGGGTTTGATCCAGCAACACACAAATACACAGAACAAAAAGACAGTCAAGTGCTTAAGAAAGAAGGAAAAAGCATGCATCTAAGTTAACAGATAAAACCAGCACAACCAGATGATTTTAGCAAAGAAAGTCAGCCCTTGGTCAGCTTTCATAACAGAGCATTAGCAATGAAAGACAATGCCAAGAACATGAGAGAAAAGACTATTCTTGTTTTATTATCCATGATATAAGAATTTGTGCTCAAAAAGAAGAATATGTATAGATTGTTTTATGCTATCAAAATTGGTAAGCTTGTTCTGTGTGATACATAAAAGAGATAGGTGGGTCATATATCTAAGACCCACAACAATAAATAGTCTTATACCTGTTGTGGGGATGCCCCAAGCATTTGAAAATACCCCTTTGATAATTCAACTATGAGATCCATATATAATAGTGTGTCAAAGCAGGTATATTCCAAGTGATTGGTGAGAGACAAAATAAGCTAGCTTTTACACCAGTGGGGCTTGACTAGTATTGGCTTAAACATGATGTTAAGATAAGAAGCCTAACAGAGAAGTGTTGGTGACTCTTAGAAACTCACTCCACCCCATCCCAGAAAAAGAAGTGTCCTACATTAAAAGGGAGGCAGTTCTATTGAGATGAAACAGTGTGCCTGAAACATCATACATGAGTTTCAAGACTAACCCTGGGTGGGATTGCCTGCAGGGAATTAAGACCAACAAATGAGAGACATTCCATTGTTTCAGATAGCATATCAAAATAATCAGTTGATTCTATTCAATGCTTGATTATCTTTCTTATGATTTTATGTTCATTTAGCAATCTAATTTATAGTGATGGCTTATATTTATTAAGTGCTTCCAAGTTATCAGACAATGCAAACCAATAAACATTACATGCATTACCTTACTTGATCCCTATAAGAACTCTTACTTGATCCCTATAAGAACTCTGTAAGGTAAGTATCTTCGTTACCTGCATTGTACATAGAGGCACAAAATAAGTAATTTATCTAATGGCAGACCTGGGGTACAGAACAAGGCAATATGCCTCAGGGTTCTTTGGAACAACCATGCTATACTATCTTAGCTTTTCACATAGATCTTCATTGTAGGTACATTAGTCACATATTCTTTTGATTGTGTATTGTCCTGTGACTGTGATTTCCTAATGATGATAATAAAATGACTTCTGACTGTGGTTTAGCAGAGAGCCAGGTCCTGGAATGGAACCTAACAAAGAAAGGTACTAGCCAGGAAAGCTGGTTTTATTGTTGTTGTTGTTGTTTGTTTCTTTGTTTTTCTTTTTGTGACCATCTCCTGGCCTCATTGGCCAGTGTTTCCCAGTTATATCTGGCTACATCAGTGAGAAGTCTTTGCAGAGTAGAGTCCTGGTGCTAATATCTCAGATATTCTGATTTAATTGGTCTATGGTGGAGACTGCAAATGTATTCTTTAAAAAATCTCACTGGTGGTTGTGATGCCCATCTAAGAAAAACTGCTTTAGAAGGCACGGTGGAAATTTCTCTGTTAATTTGTAAACAACTTGTTCAAATCTAAGAAATGGTAAAAGTAAGGAATTCATGGGGTAGTTTTAAGTTTTAAGTTAAATGATATCTGTGATGAGCTAAAAATAAAGATCAATTGAAGATATAAAACCTTGATGCCAGGAACCAAATGTTATTTATTCTAAGATACAAATCACATAGTGGTTTGGATTTTAAGTCTGGAGCTGCACCATCTGGGAATGGATGCCATCTCTGCTACATGGTGGACAGCTGTGGGCAGCCTGCTCAGACTGTCCATTCTGAGTTTGTGTTACTCATTTGCCAAAGGGGGATGGTAGCAGTCCATCCTATAATCCATACAAAGCTCTGATCCCTGAGCCTGATATTTAGTTAGTGCTCAGTAAATGTCAGCACTTGTTATTTAAGTGTTTTTCCAACTGGGGATGTTCTTTGGTGAACCTAACTCCATTTCTGACCCTCGTGTTTCATGTGGCTATAGCATCTGTCTTTAGTCTGGTTGGTGAGAATGGAGACTGTAGTTGGTTTTGATTCTTAGACTCAACTATAGACTAGAACCTTTTCAAAATAATTCTGGGACCAGCTGAGTTAACCAGTACAGCATTTAGAGAGCTTGGATTAAATCTTTATGATGTTTCTTAAATGTGCTCTACTGCTAGTATAGATTTCAAATTATTAACTAAGACTCACAGGTCAGTTTTCTGGTCATTAGAAGTTTTTCAAGCATCTAAGGGAAACCAGTTTCTCATTTTACTTTTCAGTTTATTTGAACTTGTGTCCTGGATTTCCTCAGGTTTTAATTTATACAAGTTTATACTTTAATAGCTTTTAAAGCTGTATGGAAGATGTATTTTCTAGATTTTTTTTAAAAAAAGAACAAATAAGCTACTTAAAGGGGATATTTTATGCAAAATATACTAAAAAGAGAGCTAAGTCTATAAGTTGACATATGTAAGGCTTTCTAAGGCATTCTTATTCTATATATTGTAGATCTATAGAAATGAAAAGCAAATGTGTCCTATACACATAACGTTGGTTAAAATAAAATGGACTCTAGATTCAAATTCTGCTTTCACTACTTTCTGGCTTCATGACTTTAAATAACTTGCTGTAGTTCCCTGATTATTTTCTTCATCTAACTAATAGGGTTATAGTAAGGATCAAGTTATTAAATTGTGTGGAATTCTGAAAAAGAAATTTTAATGAAAACAAATTTTTGACCTAAGCCTCTGGAAAAAAACTTTTAAAAAATTTATATCAGAAAACAAGTTGACAGGTGACATCTCCTACAGAAACCTCTCCCTTTTCATCTGCAAAAGTGGAACAATATACTTTACCTCAAATGTTGGTATGAAAGGTAAACTCACTTCTTGATGGGAGTTTCTGTTTCCATCTAGAATAGCACTCTTTCAGTAGAAATAAATTTATTTCTCTTTCAGTAGAAATAAATTTTGAGCCACAAGTGTAATTAAAATTTTTCTAGTAGCCACATTTTTTTAAAAAGAAACAAATGAAGTTTATTGTAACAATGTATCTAACCCAGTATCTAAAATATTGTCATTTCAACATGTAATTAACAAAAACTGAGATTTTTTTCACATTTAATATTATAGATATAGTATGTGTTCTACAATTACAGCATGTCTCAACTCGAACTAACCACATTTCAATTGCTCAGTAGCCACTTATGGCTGATGATTACCATATTGAACTGTCCAGATCTAGAATATAGATTAGTATTCCCTATCCTTGGTTACTGGTGCTTGTTTTGCCCGCAAGCAATTAGCATAGCCTATTCTTAAAACCTATTCTTTACTGATCCTTCGGTTCATAAGCGTGATGATTGGGTATTCACGCTCTTGTGTGAGATGTGCCTCCCTCTAAACCTTGTTACAACATTGGCACATTACCCGTCTGACGTGAAAAAAAAAAACAAAAAAAAAACCTATTCTTTAGATGCTTGAGCCTTATATCTTCATCAGGCAACTTAGATTAGTATCTTTGTCCCTAGTAGGATTGGGTCCTATCCTTAGCCTTTTGGCTGACCTACATGAGGATTTGCTCTGGGCATTACGTGTACCTCTCTGTTTGATCAAGGCTGGTACACTACCAGGGAATGCTAAATCCATTGAGTGTGATAAACATTTGAACCACAAGGATTAGGGCTTCAGGTTAGGCTTTGTAAAACCCCTTCACTCTTGTTTCTTCTCTGTCCTTCCCCCCCGCCCCCCGCCTCTTTCCCAAAGTTCAAAGACTAATCTAGTGTTTCTGGGAAAAGAGCAAATACTAGTAATCTTTAAAGGAATTCAGCTTCTCTCTCCTCCACTTCAATTTGGCATAACAAGGCAGCACTCTCTTCTTAGAAATTATTTTTGACTTTTTAAAAGATATTTAGAAAGCTTTTTGGGGTCAAGAGATGTGGGGAGCAGTGAAGGTATTCAATTGCACATGTTTACACCAAGTTAATTTTTTGTATCTAAACTTTAAAAAATATTTTTTTCTGATACTTTCACCCATATTTTGGGAGAATTATAATGAAGGGGGTGTTATCCTAAATAGTGATATGAAGTGCAGAAAGGTAGGGAGTATGGGATTCAAGTGTACTCATTCCACAAAAATATCTGCTCAGCTGTCACCTTCTTAGGGAAGCCTACCTCATCATTCTATATAAATAGCTTCCAACCCCCTGCACCCTATCTCTACCTTTTGGGGAAGAAGAAGGTGATAAAAATATTACTTATCACTGACTTAAATTATTTGCTTGTTTTTCTGAATAGACTATAAGCTCCATAAGGATGGGACTTTGTTTTGTTTACTTCTTCATCCCCAACTCCTAGTATAATGCCTAGCATTCAATTAATGCCTATGGAAACAATGAATAAATATGTGAAAATGCAAAGATGTTGTTTTCTATATATACTAAATGATTTTAAAATTAGAATTACCTAGTAAAGTTCTTGTCTGACTATTACTAGTTTGGCCAGTATACGTGATATGTTTGAATTTTCAGACCTAATTTCAATGGTAGAATCCTACTGTTTGCTCTTGACCATACATTTAGGTAAAGTTTTCTTTCTTTTAGAGTATAGGGCTTGAGAAGGGGGAAAGGAGTAGCTTGGAATGCAATTGTAAAAAGAGGGTGCAGTAGCCAGTCTATACCTGATGAGAATTTCAAATTATGCAGGGTAATAACATAGAGGAAGGGTATTAGGATAGGGAATTGGATTATATAGTGCAGGTACTACAAATGTATCCAAAGTTTGAGGCAAGACTGATGGCATAATAGAAAAGGTGAAAGAGTCATAACCATAGAAATTAGTATTACTCAAAAGAAATGTGGGGTTATATAGGGTTATGGCCCCAAATCCACGAATCATGTTTCCATTGTCTTGTTTAGAATCTGTGTTTAAAATTTTAATTATCCCTCTCAGTTGTTCTTCCGGTTTACTCTCATGCCTTTCTACCAATATGATACTATTTCTGTACTTGGTGCTCCGCAGAACTATGGTACTTTGAACACAGACTCTTCACATTCTGCAAGGACCAGAAATTTCATTGTAACTCCCTACCATTAAAACTAACCCAACATGTTGAGAACTCTCAAATTCTATTAAGTTGTATTAAGAACTATTTATGTTTCATCCAAACTGTTAGCAAAAGTAGTAAAAGCAAATTTATCAATTTTTGCTTTTCTCTTTCTTAATTCTTTAAATGAGAAAAATCTCTTTTGTGTACATGCACCAGGTTTTTAAAGAAATATGAATAGAGTAGTGTTTAATAAAAACAATAAGCAAAGATGTTATTTTCTATATATATTTAATGATTTTAAAATTAGAAATACCTAGTAAAGTTCTTGTCTATTATTAGTTTGGTCAGTATATGTGGTATGTTTGAATTTATCTAAATATTTTTATGTTGTGGTAATAGGCTTTCATTTCAGTTGGATTTTTTAATAATGTTATAAATTTAAGGTTTTATAAAGTTTGATTAGTTAATAGTATTCCAATTGTTGTAGGTAATTTTTTTTACTATTTCTGATTACATTTAATTTAACTTTAAATCAGTGTTCAAATGATGCATTTTTTACCTTACCTCTTCTTTCTTCTTAGTCTGTAAGACTTGTATTGTCCAGCACTTTGAAGATAGCAATGATTGTCCAAGATGTGGCAACCAAGTTCACGAGACAAATCCATTAGAAATGTTGAGGTAAGGAAATGTATTTCATAGTTCAAACTTAAATGAATTGTATAAGCTCTTAGATTTTATAATACATCATGTTTCTTAATATCTTATGGATTATGAATTTTATGACTTTTCTTTTAAAGAATTTTTTAAAGTATTTTATTGAGTTAAAAATTAAGACTATATACCTTAAATATTTAGGAAATACAATTATAAAATAAAATTATAAGTTTCTCTTAGCTTCTTAGAGTGATTTTTTTAAGTGCAGTTATTTTCAGATAACAGATGCTATGGGTAGATATAGTGGCAATAGTCTGTGCAAGTATGTTTTCCATTGCTTTATTATTTTCCATTGAGGAGAAAATATTCATTAGCCAATAGCAAGAATGATAAAAAAGGATATGGAGGGCTAAGGAGAGAAAAAAAGGAAGTTGTCCAAGAGATAAATTGACAAGGAAAGTGTAGTATGATTCCTATTGGTTTTATTTTTCTAATTTGTTATACATGGCAGCAGAATGCATTTCAACTGATAGTACACATATAGAGCACAATTTTTCATGTCTCTGGTTGTACACAAAGTAGACATCATTCATGTCTTCATATATGTTCTTAGGGTAATGATGTCCATCTCATTCCACCGTCTTTCTTACCCCCATTTCCCCTCCTTTTTCTTCCCTCCCCTTTGCCCTATCTAAAGTTCCTCCATCCCTCCCATGCCCCCCCACATCCCAATTATGGATCAGCATCGACATTTCAGAGAAAATATTCTGCCTTTGGTTTTTTGGGATTGGCTAACTTCACTTAGCATAATAATCTCCAAGTCTATCCATTTACTTGCAAATGCCATGATTTTATATTCTTTTAATGCTGAGTAACATTCCATTGTGTATATGTACACATACGTACATACACACAATATGTGTGTGTGTGTGTGTGTGTATCACAGTTTTTTATCCATTCATCTACTAAAGGGCATCTAGGTTGGTTCCACAATTTAACTATTGTGAATTGTGCTGCTGTAAGCATTGATGTGGCTGTGTATTACTATGGTATGCTCTTTTTAAGTCCTTTTGGTATAAATTAAGGAGTGGGATACCTGGGTCAGATGGTGATTTCATTCCAAGTTTCCCAAGAAATCGCCATACTGTTTTCCATGTTAGTTGCACCAATTTGCAGTCCCACCAGCAATGTATGAGTGTGCCTTTTTCCCCACATCCTCAAGACTTATTGTTTGTATTCTTAATAGGTGCCATTCTCACTGGAGTGAGGTGAAATCTTAGTTTTGATTTGCATTTCTCTAATTGCGAGAGATGTTGGACATTTTTTCATATGTTTGTTGAATTATTGTATATCATCTTGTGAGAAGTATCTGTTTAGGTCCTTGGCCCATTTTATTGATTGGGTTATTTATTTTTTTGGTGTTAAGATTTTTGAGTTCTTTATATATCCTAGAGATTAGTGCTCTATCTAATGTGCTGAGAATAAGCTTTTCAGTTGGAATCCATCCCATTTATCGATTCTTGATTTTATTTCTTGCGCTTTAGGAGTCTTATTAAGGAAGTTGGAACCTAATCTGACATGATGAAGATTTGAGCCTACTTTTTTCTTCTGTTAGGCTCAGGGTCTCTGGTTTAATTCCTAGGTCCTTGATCCACTTTGAGTTTTGTGCATGGTGAGAGACAGGAGCTTAATTACATTTCGCTGCATATGGATTTTCAGTTTTCCCAGCACCATTTGTGGAAGAGGTTGTCTTTTCTGCAGTATGTTTTTGGCACCCTTGTCTAATATGAGATAACTGTATTTATGTGGATTTGTCTCTGTGACCTCTATTCTGTACCATTGGTCTACCAGTCTGTTTTGGTGCTAATATTATGGTGTTTTTGTTACTATTGCTCTGTAGTATAGTTTAAGGTCTGGTATAGTGATGCCACCTGCTTCACTCTTCTTGCTAAGGATTGCTTTAGCTATTCTGGGTCTCTTATTTTTCCAGATGAATTTCATGACTGCTTTTTCTATTTCTGTGAGGAATGTTATTAGGATTTTGATTGGAATTGCGTTAAATCTGTATAGTGCTTTTGGTAGTATGGTTATTTTGACAATATTAATTCTGCCTATCCAAGAACAAGGGAGATCTTTCCATCTTCTTTAATTTCTTTCTTTAGAATTCTGTAGTTTTTATTGTAGAGGTCTTTCATCTCTTTCAGTGATTCCTGTTGGTTTTAAAAACACATTTAGGTTGTAGTTTTGCATTTGAAGGGAGATTATTGTTTTCTTTTCCAGGCATGAGTACACAGTTGATGGAGAGCTGAATTTAATTAGAATTGTGATTATACCAAATAATTTGGAGCAAATGAGAGAGGGACATGTAATCAAGGGTATGTGCAATGGAGTGATTTTAATGACTGCCTGTGGATCACATCACTTTAAACTGTATAAAGAGAGCAGTGAGAATATCAGAATGGTGAGGAATGACCAGGCATGGTGGCATATACCTTGTAGTCCCAACAGCTTAGGAGGCTGAGGCAGGAGGATCTCAAGTTCAAGCTAGCCTCAGCAACTTAGTGAGGCCCTTTTTCAAAATAAAAGATAAAAAGGGCTGAGGATGTGACTCAGTGATTAAATAACCAGGTTCAATCCCCAGTACTGGGGGCGGGGGCGTATGTTGGGAGGAATGGGGATGATGGGATGATATAATAGAATTAAACTTCTGTCTTCCATAAAAGGAAGTCAGAAAAACCTAGACAGAAAAAAAAGTATGGCTTTTAAAAAGTAGAAACATGAAAGTAAATACTAGAAGAAAAAGGTTGGATTTGAAAGTGGTTGCCTCTGGGATTGTAGAAATCATGAATAGGGAGGATGGTGTGTGAGAATGTTACGTTTTAATATAAACTTTGTAGGGAAGTTTGATTTTGAAATTATGTACATGGTTTGGTTTAAAAATGTTAGGAAGGGGGAAAGTACTATTTATTGTGTATAGCAACATTAAATTGGGGGAACTTTGTAAATGAGTTAGTATTTGAGTTATCTTAAAGAATAAGATTAACATTGGTTTGGTTAGAGAGTAGGAAGAGCATCTGAGCCAGGATGAAAAACATGAGGGAGAAAAACAGATTTGGAAACAGAAGGAATTCTTGGGATAACTGAATAATCCAATTGGCTAGAGAAGAGATACATGAGAAAATAGCGCCAGTTATGATTTATAAGTTGGACTCAAGTTATATAAATACTTGATAACAGGTAGTAGGGAGAAGTTAGTCTTTGAGCGGAGAAACAATCAAATTAGTGCTCCAGGAAGAATCATTGTGAATATCTCAAGTAAAAGGAAAATAGCTCTTTGTCTTGGCCTAATAGGGTGGTGGCTGAGAGAAAGGAAGGGGGAAAGGATAAGTGAGAGAAACCTTGAGGAGCTGTGAGTGAGGCTTGGTGAGAAGTGTATGAATCAAGAGACAGAGAAAAGTTAAGATAATCCTTTCATTTTGAACTGATTTGGTACAGTGTAGTGTCATTTAGAAATTCAGTTTTAAAAAATGAGACAGTGGGGGCGGGGAAGTGGGATGGATACTCAGTACTTTATTGTAGGAGGGTTGATGAAGTAGTCTGGACCTAGATGAACAAAAGGAGTTGATGGACGTATTTAGCTTCTGTTAGCAATATGGAACTGGAGCTCAGTAGAGATGTGATAGACTCAAAGTTAGTTGCCTAAAAGTGGCTGAGGTCCTTAAGAAAGATGGCTTATTGAGAAGTTCAAAGAGTACAGAGTTTAGAGCAATGGAGAATACTCAGAAGTACAGTCAGTCCTCTGTGTCAGTAGGTTCTACAACCATGTATTGAACTAACCGTGGATTCAAAGTATTTTGGGAAAAAATTGCATCGCTAATGACATTTACAGACTTTTTAATACAGTATTTTAACTGTGACCTTTACATTGTATTAGGTATTGTAGGTAATCTGGAGATGATTTAAGGTATATGGGAAGATGTGCACATAGGTATATGCAAATTATACCATGTAAAAGGTTTGACCATCCAGAAATTTGTATACCTGTATGTTGCGGGGGTGGGGGTGGGTGTCCTAGACCAATCCCCTGCCCACATTGAAGGACCACTTTTGTAAAAAGAAAGATACTAAGAAACAAAGAAAGAACAGACAAGAAGAGAGAGGGAAAAAAAACAGGAAAGGAAGTTTTCAGAGAGGCGTATTAAGCAACACTGTCAAACTGCTACAGAGCAATATAGGAGAAAAGTTAATCTTTAGCAATTGAAAACTTTTATAACTTTAAAAAGTTTTAAAATAACATAGATTATGCTTTCAGATTTCTTCTAGTTAAGAGAAAAGATTGTGAAACAGAGTAATAGCTTTGGGTTTGTTGTTGTTGTTGTTTTGTTTTTTTAAAGGTGTGAGAAACCTGTGCATGTTTGAAGTCAGAGGAGAATAATGTTGAGCAGGGTCAGGGAGATGGAGGGAAAAGAGGGTATTGTTGGAGCAAGAGAATGGGTTGAAGAAATAAAACCATGAAAAGGAAGGGTTATTATAGCAGGAAAAGAAAACAAGAAAAAAAAAAGAAGTCAAGATAAATATTTGAATATTTTCTCTAGGAAAGTACAATAACTAAATGGTCTAAATTTCTAAGAAAAGAGGAATGGAGGTAATTTCCTTTTTAGGAAAGAGCCAGAATTGTGGTAAAAATCTTGTGAGCATATCCACCTGTTGCTGCATAGCAGATTACCCCTAAATTAATGCTTGAGACAGTTTGCATTCATTATTTTTCATAATTCTATGGGTCAGCAGGTCATTCTGGTTTGAGATGGGCTCACTGCTATGACTGTATTAGCTGTACATTGGGTAGGCTGCTCTGCTTCTTTGGGCTAAGTTCTGTCACATATTGGGTGGACAGTCTGTGGACTACTCTAAGATAGCCTGAATAGGGCCACTTGGCTCTCCTCCACATGGTGTCTCATCCTCTAGGCTTTTTATTTTATTTTATTTTTATGCTAACAGGATTCTGAGAACAAGTAAAAGTGTTTGATGGCTATTGAGGCAGGGTCAGAACTAAGCACAGGGCCACTTTTGCCACATTCTCTTTGGCAAGTTTCAAGGCCATCCTGTATTCTTGGGGTTGGAAAATAGACTACCCCATAATCAAGGGAGAATGTCGAGAGATTTGGGGTCTGGTACCATTTTTTGAAATAAGTATCTCACTGGGGAAAGCTAGAAATTGGTGTGCTCCACATGTAGCAGAGTTTGGTGTGCTAGATATGCTAAAATCATCTGTGTTCTGTATTTTGAAATATACAAAATATAAATTGCAAGTATTTACATATGTGATTTTGATGTCTTCATTGTTAGTATATTCTTCCCCTCCCCAAAGGTTGGATAATACATTGGAGGAAATTATATTTAAGCTGGTACCTGGACTACGAGAACGTAAGTTGCTCTTTAGGTTCTTGGAGACTTTTGTGTTTTATGAAATCAACATTTCTCTTAAAAAATTTCATGATTGTTCTTATAGTTTTTATACTTTTTTCTTTTAAATTAGAAGAACTTGAGCGTGAATCAGAATTTTGGAAGAAAAATAAGCCTCAAGAAAATGGACAAGGTAACTTTTTATTGTCTTTATCTGATAGCATTTCTCAAATTGGCAACTTTTTGTTGCTTTGGTGAACCAATATCTTTCTTCAAACTTAAATTTTCTCATCCGGAAAATTCATGCATCCCTTTACTTGCATTATTAACCTATTTTTCTTCATGAGATTTTACATAAATCTATCAAATCTAGAGTCACTCTGAGAATAATTAAAAATATTGGAAACCCAACTTTGGGGCTTGAAAAGGGAGATAAATGAGGAAACTGATTAGTTGATTATAGCAATAGTTTCTGGAGAGAAAATGAAGTAAGAAATAGCCATAGCTTTCAATCACTTAATCAGGAGTTTTACATTTTTATTTATTTTATAAGTTCATTTTATTAGGAAAGGGAACAGATGTGGCTGAGAGCCAGACCAGGGGATTTTTCTATGTTTTGATCCTCTGGAATGAAGTTTTCATGGGCAGAACTTAGATGACACAAACCCATGTGCCTAGTGAGGAGTGCATCCCTGTACAGTTGCAGTTTTTATAAAAACACAGGTATTAACATGTTAAATACTTTGCCATTCAAGTTTCTCTAATGGAATTTTAACATGTTACATAGTTACATACATGTAAAAAAACGAATTCTACTCATTTTTTCACTAGCTGACTTTATGCATATCTAATAATTTGAAATTTTAAGAACTCAAAGAGAATATTTTATAAAACTTAAAAGTAAATACTTGGTTTTTAATTTAAAGACTCATATATTAAATTTGGAAGTAATTTTATATCCTGTCTGCTTTCTAAAATGGTCTTAATCACTAACTGCAGTCATTCTTGTGACCAGATTTAGCTAATCTAGAATCTTTCCTTTAACTGTCCCAATAAACTAGAAATCTTAGGCCCTGGTAAGTCTCTGATGAGTTCTGTTTGTTTGTTGAGTTCATTAGAGCAGTTAAAAGATATTAAAACTTTTCATTATTCTTCAAAAACTATTAAGAAAGTTGATTTTTGTTGAATGATGTTGATTAATTTGAAATATTCTGTTCCATCTAACTTGATTTCATTTAAATTATGTAGACGATACTTCAAAAGTTGACAAACCTAAAGCAGATGAAGAAGGTGATGAAAATCAAGATGATAAAGACTATCATAGAAGTGACCCACAAATTGCCATCTGTCTAGATTGTTTACGAAATAATGGACAATCAGGGGACAACGTAGTAAAGGTGAGCGGACAAATACAGTTGTACTTTTAAATGATAAGTTTATAATAAACCTTTGATAATTTGTTAGGGAATTGTCTAATGTTTCAAAATATTCTCAAAGTTTTTACTAATATATCCCATTAGAATGTTCTTCTCTGACAATCCTATATCTACAAATGGTCAAGCAATTGTTTTTACATCTGGTTTTTCTCAAATGCTAAAATTATATTGGGCCAATGCCACCATCTAGTGGCTAATGCAAGAATCACACCTCCACTTCTCCACCTCCTTCTATACCTTTGTTGGGAGTTCACATGCATTGTTTCTCCCCTTTTTAAAGTCTGGTAACCTACTCAGGTAATTTCATGCTAGGCAGTGACTCTAACCTATTAATTAATTCTCATTTAATTTTGTCCTTTTTTTAAGTTTTAATTTGCAACTTAGCAAGTTTTCCATACCCAGGCTAATGTTGTATGAATAATATAATTAATTGGTTTTGAAGTATTGTAAAGTGCCTATGAACACAAATTGAGTGTTGCAAAGTGCCTGTGAACTTTAAAAGTTCTTGAAGGCTTTTTGATTCCTGTAGAATCTCCATTTCTAATCCTATTTCCCTCTTTTGTCTATTAATTGAACCTTTTCATAAAGCATCTTAAAATACTTTCTTGATTTTTTTTAGTCTTTATTGCTCAAATGATGTTTTCTGTTTCTTGTACTGCAGTCAACTTTAATTGCATTATAAACATTTACTACTTTTACTTTTTACTACTTTATAATCTCTTTAGATTTTGTCACTTTGTTCTAGCTCATTAAAGATTGTTTTTTTCTTTGTATTCTCTGTATTTTTCAAATCCTATATCCATTATTCATTTCCTCTCATTTATTTTACTCCCTCTGTATAAATCTGAAGGCCTGTGTGTTAAACTTTTTAATAATACATTTAATGGTATGTTTCTCTTGGGAAATGAAAAACAAATAATTTTTCAATTCCATTTAAGTTTTCTCAGCATCTTACACCAATAATATATATGATCAATAATATATATGATCAATTATTATTTATCCACCAGACATCTGTTTTTTCTCAAATGCTAAAATTATCCTGGGCCAATGCAATTTATATCATCATTGCCAATGGATATTAGGCAATGATGATATAAGTTGTAAGAAAAAACCTATTGCTCCAGAAACTTGTTTAGGTCTTACGCATACAAGGAGCCAGAATACATTAAGATTGTTGATTTTGTTAATGGGGAGTTGGTTTGACATGGTATGAAATAAAGTATAACCACCTTTAGAGAAATGACCACTGTCCCTGTTTGTCCTTCCAGTCTTCTCTGTTGCTTTTTATATTCCAGAGCAGCCTCTCTCCCCTTTTGTAAGTGTTTTCATCGGGGTCTTTATGGCTCTGTTTCTCTTCCCAGCCACTTCTGTATCTCTTCTTAAAAGTTCTTCTTCAACGAGATTGTGGTCATCCTTTAGCTTTCTAATGCATGAGTTGTTATCTCATAGTGAAAGTTAAGTAAATACAAAGGCCAAATGTAGTTTCATAAATAATTGGGAAAGCATGATTTCTAGTATGAAGGTTAGAAATTTATCTAAGAAAGTAAGTACCCGCTTTAATATCCTCCTTTTTGACTTCTGACTCTCATATTCCAGTTGACCTTTTATCCATTTTCTCTTTCCTTGGTAGACTTTTCATCATCTTTATACATTCACTCTCAAAACAACTTTCTTGGCTTATAAGTGACTTCCATGCTACCCCAATTCTAACCTTCTCTCCCAGGCCTTTTCTACTTTGTTTCCACTGGCTCTGCTTTTTGACTTGCACTTGATATACGTATATCCCAAAAACTTTAGGTCTCTTCCATTTTTTTTTCTCCATCAGCTATGCAGAGAACTTTTAAATCCCTATTACCAATCCTGCCATTTCTCCTAAGTTGAAGCATTGTAAATACTTTTAAATGCTCATTGGGAGTTTCATTAATACCTCAGACTTAATATTCCTTAAGGCAAATTCATTATACTTTCAACCTAACTTAAATCCAAATATTCATTTGTGTTTTGACTACCATCTCTCAACTAGTTATACAGTTTCAAAACCTTGGGATCATCCTTGATCCTTTACTCTTTTCCTTTGACCAGGCACCAAGTCCTGCAAAATTTCTCCCAGTTTAGTGCCACTCAACCTTTATATCTAATTTTGGAACATATTTTCTTAAGTGTTTTCTATACCCTTAATTTCTCTTGTTATAGAGGGATAGTGTCACTTGCTTGAGTGTGGGCAAGTCAGAAGGTAAGGTCATGGATCATGACCAATTTCAGGGTCAGAGAGTAAATGTTTTAGGCTCTGTAGGCCAGATAGTCTGTGTTATAGCTACTCAGCTTATTCATTGCAGCACTAATGTAGCTGTGGACAATAGTGAATGAGTGGGGGCTTGTGTTCCAATAGAACTTTATTTAGGAAAACTGGTGACTAGCCAGATTTGGCCTGAGGACATGGCCAAGATTTGCCACCTTTTTGCCTACAAACTACTGTTTCACTATTTACATTAGCATTCAGGGCCCTTTATAACTAGCCCATCTCTTGCTACTTTTATCTTTTATTAACCTCCCCCCAATTAAAATTCCATTCTCAAGACCAATGATGGTTGCATTACATATAAGTTGTGTGTGTGTGTTAGAAATAATATATCTGACAAAAGATTTGCATTTAGAATGTATAGACTTATGTTATCAATTCTTCAAGGCCTCTAAACCTTTGACTAATTCTTCCTTTTTGGTGTTTTTTCCTCTTTTTCTCACCACTTTATGCTTCTGTCCAGACCCAAGCAAAGATCCTTATTCTTTTCATTAATTTTTATACCTAGTTGAGTCCCTTTTCTGAAATTATGTAAGGCTTAACATTTATCTCTCAATTAGAGCTTAGTTTGTTATTTATGAAGTGTGTTCCTAAGGGTGGTAGGCATTTATAATTATCTTTTAATCATTAATTTTATCTTTTGTGATGTATGGTTTGTCCTTGAAAACCCCTCAGAGGAAGAGATACCATTTGTATTGCTTCATAGCTTTCTCAACTGTCTTATTCTACTTTAGTGGGTTGTGATTCTCAAATGTGGTGGCAGGGTAGTTGCATAGTTTATACAGTATACCTTACTGCTTTTATAACATGAAAATCAAAGTCAAGAGTAAGATGTTAGTAAAAACAGTGGAGTAAGAACCTCCAAAAATTTGTGTTTCCATAAAAGCTATGAAAAAACTGGAAACAATTTTTTAGGATCACATTTTTCAGAGATCTGATACTTAACCAAAGATTTATAGCAACCCCTGGAGCATTTAATCAAGAAGATGACTGACTCTTGTGAAAACAGGAAAAATTAACAGCCTGATTTTGTATTGCAATCTCTCAGGCACCAAGGGAGCAAAACAGGTAGAGCTCTTTCAGAGCCTCATTACCAAAAACAAAAATTTCAATGTTTGGGGCTGGGGCTGGGGCTGGAGCATTTGCCTCACATGTGTGAGGCACTGGGTTTGATCCTCAGCACCATATAAAAATAAATAAAGATACTGTGTGTTCATCTACAACTAAAAATATATTTTTTTAAAAAATATCCTGTCTGGTTGTTTCCTGGAAGACCCCACTTTTAAGAATGTCTGTATCTGACCTGACTTGGAATTTGCCCAGTGGAAAAAGATTTATCTGTGAGTGGGAAGAAGGGGCATTTTCCAAAATAATTACAGGAAAATAGTTTAACTTCATGATTCTCTGAGGCATAGGCAGTCAGTAGACTAACCTTAAAAGAAAAAAAAGGGGGGAATTAGATGTCAGTAGGAGCTTTGAAAAGTTCTGACATATTCCTTAGAATCTAAAAGCCATAGGGTTGTGTACATGCTCAGGAAAGTCACGAGAAGACCCTGAGCTTGTACCTACTGCTGATGCTGAGGCTCTGCACAAGCAAAAAGTGGAGAATAAAGCAGAGCCGGCAACCTGTGTTGAGTGTTGTAGGTTTGCCCCAAACAGTGAAATTGTGACTAACACAAGAAAAAAGGTCTCAATTAATAATCCAGTCTGCACCTAAAAAAAAGAAGAGCAAACTTTAAAATCAAACAGAAGAAAACAATAAAGATTAGATTAAGAGAAAATAGGAAAATAAAAGAAAAAATTTCAAGTTCAAAAATTTGTTCTTTGAGCAGATTACCAAAATTGATAAAACTTTTGCTGAATGAACCAAAACAAAAAATAAGAGAGAAGAATGAATTTATCAAAATCAGAATGAAAGAGGGGGCCATGACTATCAACCTTATAGAAATAGAAGTGATTAGGGGCTGGGGTTGTGGCTCAGGTGGTAGAGCACTCGCCTAGCACATGTGAGGCACTGGGTTCGATCCTCAGCACTACATAAAAATAAAATAAATATATTGTATTCACCTAAAACTAAAAAAAAAAATAAATATTAAAAAAAAGTAATTGAAGTTATTATAAGGGAATGCTATAAACTATTGTATGCCAACAAATGAAATGGAAAATTTATTAAAATATAAAAAGGAAGAAATGGAATATATGAATAGATAAATAACAAGTTAAACAAAAATGAAGTGGTAGCAAAAAAAATAAATAAATAAATAAAAATAAAACTTCCCACAGAAGCCCTAGCATTTAAAGAATTAGTACCAGTCTTTCACAAACTCTTCCAAAGGATAAAAGAGGAGAGAACATTTCCCAACTCATTCTCTGAGGCCAGTATTACCCTGGTAACAAAACCAAAGATGTAACAATAAGAGAAAACTATGGATCTTTTATGCATCAAAAGACAAGGTCAAGCTGGGTATGGTGGTACACACCTATAATCCCAGCGACTCCGGAGGCTGAGGCAAGAGGATTCGTGAGTTCAAAGCCAGCCTCAGCAACAGTGAGGCACTAAGCAACAGTGAGACCCTGTCTCTAAATAAAATACAAAATAGGACTGGGGATGTGACTCAGTGGTTGAGTACCCTGAGTTCAATCCCTGGTACCAAAAAAATAAAAAGAAAAGAAAGACATGGTCAACAGAATGAAAAGGCACCTTGTGGGATGGGAGAAAATACTTGCAAATCGTATCTCAGAGAAGGGGATAATATCCAGAACATGTAAAGAACTCTACAACTTGACAACAACAACAAAAAAAAATCAAGTAATCTGATTAAAAATTGGGCAAGTGATTTAAATAGGTATGTCTCTAAATGTGATATATAATGGACAACATCACTAATCAGAGAAAGCATATCACAACAATAAAACATTACTCCAGACCCACTAGGATGGGTACTATACTTTTAAAAAAATGAAACAAAATGTCAAGTGTTGATGAGGATGTGGAGAAATTGAAAGAAACACTTGTTTTCTGTTGGTGGGGTTTTAAAATGGTGTAATCACTATGGAAAACAGTATGGAAGTTCCTCTAAGAATTATAAATAGAACAACCATATGATCCACAATTCTACCTTCAGATATATTTTTTTCAAAAAAAAATTGAAAACATGGTCTCAAAGAACTTTCTGAACATCCATGTTCATAAAGGTACTATTCACAATAGCTAACAGGTAAAGCAACCTAAATGTCCATCACCAGATGAATGAATAAACAAAATGTGATATTACACATACAATGGAATATTATTCAGCTTTGAGGGAAATCCTGTTTCATCCTGCATTGTGGATGATAATCCCAAAGGATATTATGTTCAGTGAAAGAACCCAGCCACAGAAAAACAAACTGTATGATTCCACTTATGTGAGGTAGTCAGAAACAAAATAGAATGGTGGTTATCAGGGTCTAGAGGGGAGGTGAAAGGGTAGTAGTTGTTTATTAGGTATAGAGTTTCAGGTTTGCAAGATGAAAAAGTGGTGAAGATCTGTTTCATAACAATGTGAGTATATTTAACATTACTGAACTGTATACTTAAAAATGGTTAAGATGGTCAATTTTATGTGATTTTTTTTGTCTTTTATTGGTGCATTATAATTATGCATAATACTTGGGTTCATTTTGACAAAATCATACATGCATGGAATTTTATTTACTCCATTTCAGTCCCCAGTGTCCCCCTTTTCCTCTCCTCTCTCCCTATTCTTTCTATGCTCTACTGATCTTCCTTTCATTTGTTTATTTTTTTAATTGGTGCTTTTAGATATACATAAAGGTGGAATTCACTGTGGTACATGCACATAGCATAATTTCATTAAATTCATTCTGCATTTCCTCCCCTTTCCCAAACCTCCTTCTCAATCTCCTTCTTCTGTTCCACTAATTTTCCCTATGTCTTTATGATATCCAGTTCTCCCCTGCTCTCTTTTCCCCCTTTTATTTGTCTCTAGCTTTTACCTATGAGAAAACATTTGACCCTTAATTTTCTGGGTCTGGCTTATTTCACTTAGCATGATCTCCATTTCCATCCATTTACCAACAGATGCCAGAATTTCATTCTTCTTTATGGTTGCATAAAACTCCATTGTGTACATATTCTACATTTTCTTAATTCATTCATTCAGTGTGATGTGTTTTTTAACCACAGTTTTTCAAATGTAAAAAAAAAAAAAAAGAATTTTAGAAAAGAAAAAGTATGAGTCAATTTTCCTCATGAATATAGTTACAAAAGTCCCCAACAAAATGCTAGCAGACTTAATCTATCTAGAAAAGAATATGCACCAACATATACTGAAAATATATATATACACCAACATATAGCCAAGGTCAATTCAACATAATGAAAATCAGTCAATTAATATATCTTTTTAATAAAGTACAGGTGTAAAAAACCCACATGATCATCTCATAAAGTAAGAGAAAGCATTTGACAAAATTTATCATCCTTTCTTTTTTGAAAATGCTTGACAAACCAGGAATTAGATGGGAACTTCCTTACCCAAATAAAGGACATCCATGTAAAACTCATGATTAATGATCAAAGACTGAAAACTTTTTCCTAAAATCAGGAACAAAACAATGATTTCTGTTCTAATCATCTATTTTCAGTGTTGTATTAGATGTTCTAGCTAGAGCAAATAGACAAGAAAAAGACTGTAAAAGAAGTGAAAGTATTTGCAGATCTTATACATAGAAAATTCTTAGGAATCTACTGAAAAATTAATAGCTAATAAGCTCAGCAAGTTTGCAGGATACAAATCAATATACACAAATCAGGAGTAAACAATCAAAAAATGAAATTAAAACAATTCCACTTCGAGTAGCATCGAAAAGAATAAAATACTTAGGAATATATTTAATCAAAAACTAGAAAACATTGTCAAAAGAAATTAAAGGCCTGGGGCTGGAGTTGTGGCTCAGTGGTAGAATGCTTGCCTTGCATGCATGAGGCACTGGGTTCAATCCTCAGCACCACATAAAATAAATAAATAAAAGGTATTGTGTTCACCTACAACTAAATATATATATATATATATATATATAATTTTTTTTTTTTAATTAGGGCTGGGAATGTGGCTCAGTGGTAGAGCGCTTGCCTATCATGTGTGAGGCATTGGGTTTGATTCTTAGCACCACATATAAATAAATAAAGTCCATTGACAACTAAAAAATATTAAAAATAAATAAAAGTTAAAAAACTAAAGGCCTAATGAATGTGAAGGCATCAAATGATTATAGATTAGAAGACAACATCATTAAGATGGCAATACTACACAAATTGCTATGCAGGTCCAGTGAAACTTGTAGCAGAATTCTAACTGCTTTTTTGCAAGAATGGCAACTGATCCCAAAAGTCACATGAAAATTTTTAATTAATCCACATTGAAATTTTGTTAGATTCATGTCAAAGCTTATTGAGTTATAAATTTAAAAGTTTTTGACCCATTTTAAAAATGTTGCTTTAACTCATCTGACATCTCTAAAAAAATTATGTTCTCTGAAAGATTGGGTAGTGATATTAAGGTCATTTCTGCATTGATATCAAGGTTCTTCTGCAGTTGAGATTACATTCAAAGGTCTCCCAGTATCCTCACATGCTTTGACTTTACTCAAACTTGCAAAACTGTACTAATGTAACTTTTAACTTGCTTGTTTTCTTTTAATAGATACTTTACCATTTGAATTGTGATCAGTTATCAGTTGTGGATTTGTTTCTGTTAATTTTTGTCAGGAACTGTGTTTTGCTAGGAAGTGAACATTAACTGAAAAGTTCTACTTTTAACTTAGTAAATTTAAAAATACTTAAGGTATTGTTCTGGATGTTGACCCAATTTGTTAGGCATCTAAATAGGAGTAATACTTTGTATCTTTAAGATTCAGTTGTATTTTGTTTTTGTTTCAGTTTGCAGATAACTTTTCAGGTTGTGAGATGTAATTTTGTTTCACATATTGGTTCATATGTTTATAATGTGTGTGATCTCATTTTGTCTCATTTTTAATTTGAATATCTATTCTGGGATATTCTTATATCTTAAAGATGCTCAGGCTTGAAGAGTGAATCGGTACTGCTCTGTGCATTTTACAAATGAGACACATCAAAACACACTGACCTGTTTTTTTCCAGTCAAGTATTATTGTAGCTCCTCAGAGGAGCATGATTTTTTTGAAACCCAGATTCTATACTGTATAGCTTTTAGTTGCTGAGGCATGTTTTGGCCTAACTGGCTTCTATTACATGCTAGAGCTCCTCAGGTCTCATTTAAATCAATGCTCTTTCTAAAATCATTTAAGTTATGGCATCATGTTTAGAAAATGTCCCTAATGCTTTCAGAAGTGATGATAGAATATTTCATGCTTTTTGTGGTATTTTATTTAAACTCACAGTGTTTTCTGTACTAAAATGTCTTAATAATAAGCCTATTGTCTTTTTGCCAGGATTTTCCTTGAACGCATAGGTATACATATTGAAGAATGTATTGTAAATGAGAACCAGGAACATTTTTACTTACAAGTACTAAAGAGCTATAAATTGAAACATTCTCACAAAACATTTTGAAAATACTCAAAATGATAGTATAGTGAAAATGGTTCATAAAAAGTAAAGTAGAATGTTTTAATTAGCCATCTTTATTTCCTTAGGGTCTAATGAAGAAATTCATTCGGTGTTCTACACGTGTAACTGTAGGAACTATTAAAAAATTTCTAAGTTTAAAACTAAAACTTCCAAGTTCTTATGAGGTAAGTTAAATAATGTCTAACCTTGCTTTTTAAATTATTATTATTATTTGGAGGGTGAGGGGGAACCAAGGTTTGAACTAAGGTATACTCAGCCACTGAGCCACATCCCCAGCCCTATTTGTATTTTATTTAGAGACAGGGTCTCACTGAGTTGCTCAGCTCCTTGCTTTTGCTGAGGCTGGCTATGAACTTGCAATCCTCCTGCCTCAGCCTCCTGAGCTGCTGGGATTATAAGCATGCATCACTGCACCCAGCCTAATCTTTCTTTCTTTTTTGCTTTTTTTTCATAACTCTGTTCTGAAGTAAAATTCTAACAAAAAGAATGAGTTTTAACATAATATATTCAAATTAACTTTTGTGGAAACTTTCATCTTCTTATAAGAAATGATAATGATTAATTTGATATTGATTATAGCTAGCTTACGTATTCAGAAAATATTATAAATAATAAGCATAAGAAAAATACAGTGTGATAGGATTTGAACATAGGCATTGACAGGTATGAAATCTGTATTTTAAAGGAAGCCTTTGATCTTAAACTTAAGTTTTCTCTGATGACTGATTAGTCTGGGTTAATTTTTTATTATTATTATAGTTTGGTCTAACAAACACAAAAGAAAAATTCCAAAAACATAATTTTTTGTATTAAAAAATTGCAACAATTAGATATCAGAGCCCAGTGATTGGTAAAAGTAAAAGATAACAATTTATAGATATAACCACAGTGAAAAGTAGACAATGTAATCATTTTTATGATGCGGTTTTATATTTTATTTTCTTCTTGCAAAATACCATGTACAGTTTTATCTCCTTACTTTTAAGTCTTATTAATTTACCAATTTCTTGTTTCTATTCAGAAAGTTGTTAGAGCTAGGAACACTTACTCTCAGTATTACTTCTGGCAGGTTTATATTTGTCTGTAGACTAAGATGGAAAGAAAACAGATTTATTCCACGGATAGCTCCTTATCTATCCCAAAGAATTTTCCTATGATTTCGTAGAAATATTGTTTGTCTCCCATTATCTTGCTGCCTGGCCTGTTAGGGGATGATTTAATGAAATGCCTGGCAGCTGGAACTTCTTTTACAGACTTGCTAGTTGGGGAAGGATAGTTATTTGTTAAATGATTAGTAATAGCATCCTATATAAATTTCTTTACTTCTTTGCTTGTGAATTTTACAGGCGATGTAAAGAAAGGGAGATTATTTACTTTGTTTTTTTAAGAGTTAATAAAATGATGTCTGAAAAGCATTTTGAAGTTCATATAAGTCATCATCAATCATCAAAAGATCAATTCAGTCTCACATGTCTAATACAATTGGGACTATATTTGTTTTAGACTTAATATTCAAAACTGTAATTTCTGTCTAGCCAGACATAATTATTTAGAACTCATTCTTTGGAACTCTTCTTCATGCTTATGAAATCTTACTAGTTGATTTCAATAGCTAGAGAACTGAAATGTTATTTATAGAGATCTGTTTAATTATGCTTTGTCAAATTAATGAACAGTAGCCAGAGTTCCTGTGGCCTTCACAAGGATTTGGGGAGTTGTTTGGTTCCTGCAACATAGACCAAAAATGATCATTTATAAGTATAACCCTTTATTGACAATTCATGCCTGGTAAGAGGAAGATCCTGTAACTATTGTACAAGTACCAACCAAGTACCCAGAGAACCCAACTAGCCCTGGAACACAGATCTGTGCTATAGTCCTAAATATTGTGTCAATTTAGTTATCAATAATTACTAGAAATTCTCATATACTTCAAAGACTCTATAAATTATTGTATCTATATTCATTACCTTCTTTAAATTGGAACTAAGTAACCCCTTTCGATCTTGGAAAGTCCAAAGGATTCTGAGAGATGAATTTAGAAGCTAGAGAAGCTGTAAGGAACTATGAGCTTGCTACAGTTTGTTCTCATTCAGCAAGGGCAAAGTGTAGCTAAATCCTTTGAGGTTGCACAGAGATGTGGAATAAGAAGGTCTGTATTGCATTTATGAATTATGTGTTTGAACTTGAGAACCAGGTTATATTGGACAAGATAAATAGTGCTTCTTTAATTTATATCTGAATTGTTAATATTCTGTGAGAAAGAAAAGTGCTAGAAAGTAAAAATATTGAGTGTTCTTTTAAAAAGAAATAGTTCTATTTTGTTATAATTGTTTGGATCTCTTGAAATCTGAAAAAAATTAAAATTTGTGAATTGAAAATTATTTATGTTAATATTATCTGTAACTTCTTTTTAAAGTTGGATGTGCTGTGCAATGGTGAAATTATGGGGAAGGATCATACTATGGAATTCATCTATATGACAAGATGGCGACTAAGAGGAGAAAACGTAAATTGCTTTTATATTTACCTATGTGTATATTTAGTTATATACTATTTTATTATTAAAATTTAACAATATACTTAGGAATTTTATGAAAATATGGCTTGTGAAGAAGAAACTGGTTCCTCTTGTTTGTCTCAAGCATTCTGAAAACTGGTTCAATTACAAGACCAATGTCTGTGTTATACGTGTTTTTGTTTTTTAAGGTGAGTTCAAAACTCCATTAAAATATGCTCAGGATTCTGCTAACCTCAAGAAAGATGACACATATTTTTTAAAAGCCCAGTAACTAATAGGAACTTATAAGTATATAGACAGGGGGTGGGGAGACTAAGTACTGCACTAAATGGTATAATTAAGGGTCAATGAGAGAATTCATTTAGAGTTGTGATAAGGGACATATTGGGTAGAATCTGGATAATCTCTTTTTCAGGTACCTCCTTAACATTGAAAGTATAAAATCAGACCTAAGGGTAAGTGAATTTGCTGTGGTTTCTGATACCAGAATTTAATTATTGTGCCTATGCCCTAGGAGAAATTATTTAGAGGAGAAAATCTAAGAAAACCAAAAAGTAAATTTTGTATTTTGAACTCTCATCTTTTTTATTAGTCCTAATATAGGTTTGAGTACATCTGAGTTTAATATGGGATATTAGGGAAGTTTGAGGCACTAGGGATTATAAGACTGATTTGTGGGAGTAAGGAATATTGCAGTAATGCTACTGAAATTCTCTTCATGATCTGAGTGATGAATAAGCCTTAATGAAGACTGATTGAAAAGTTGGACTAGATAACTTCTAAGGTCACCTTTAAGATATTAAGATTCTGTGGTGTTTATGGTACAATATCGTACTTTCCAACTCTGAGTAATGTAATGCTTTTATTTTGTAAGTAGGTTTTATTATATTTTATTATAAAATGTAAGTTACTCATAAAATAAAACACAAAATTAAGAAATGTTACCTCTCCCAAGGAATAGGTAATGTAAAATCCAGATATAACAGGGGTTGCCATATTTCAGTAGTTCAAACATACTTACATTGAACGTAAATATCTTTGCAACTGTTAAAAAGCAAACAGTGGGTAAAACATTTGGCTGTTTTTCAGAAGAAATGTCTTGATATGATATAATAATACATGAACCACCTAACTTCTTAAATCAGAATTTTTTCCTATTTGAGTTTCACATGGGTGAATCCTTTTTGTGAAGCTGAATGCATTAGCCATAGCAAAAAGAGTTCAAGACCAGGAAGAAAAAATTACATTTAGTGTCAGTCATCAACTAGTTTGTTGATCTCAAAGAATTCATCGAATCTCTTTGTTTTGTTTTTTTAATTGTCTTTGTATTTGGTAAATAACTACTTGCCTTTCTGTGACATTTCATAGTGCTTTTAAAGGGTTGTATATGAATTACTTTTGTTGTAAGTATTAAAACCAAAATCTGTCAGATACCAGGTGCAGATTGCAGAGAGAGTAAATTCTCTTAGCCAGTACTGTTGGGGAGGGAATATTGTAATATTACCTAAAACATTAGCATTGTATTGGATGTCCTTTTAGCTTTCTTTAGTTCAGTGTTAAAAGAGATGTAAATGGCCATCAGTGTGAGGCCTCTGCTGGTGCTCACCTGTCCTTCACAAGATCCCTGTCAAAAGTTACCCATACTGCTAGATATGACTTCACAGAAATTGTGTATTAATAGACTATAGTTATATCAATTTTTAATATAATTAAATTTCTGGTAACACATTTCTGAATAGTTTGAATTCTTTAGTTATTTGAGTCATTTTAATAAAAGTTCAAAAAGTGATTCAATATCATGATTTATCATTTAGGTGAAAAACAAAACAATAAGAAAAATTACCACCTTTTACATCTAGTACATAGTAAAATAATATATTAGTCTATTTTTTTTTCTATTTTCATGATAATTCTGGTTGTTTGGTTGTTCTTCTCCAAACCTATGTCTCCCTCATTCTTCATAGTCTCAGTGGTTTTGAGATTGGTAGCTTCATTTTTCCAATTGCTCAGACCAAAATTCCTGAAATCAGCCCTGATTACTTTCTTTTTATTTCATTCATCCTTAGCAAATTCTAACCACTGCCATCAAAATACTAGAATCAGAATCCAGCTGTGTCTTACTACTACTCTGGTCTCATTCACCATGGACATTTTCCATAATGATTCTGAAAGTCTCTTAGCTGGCCTCTACCCTACTACCCACATACTCTCCTCACCTGATACCACAGCTAGAGGACATGTCACTCTGTGCCATTCTGTTCAATTTATTATCATTTAGATAAAAGGCAAGTCCTTCCAAAGACCCATAGAGATGGCTCCCACATAGTTCTCCCTGTCACTCCCACCACAACACACACTTTACCATTTCCTCTCTCTTTGGCTCACAGCCCTCTAGCCACAGTGTCTTCTGTGCTTCCTCAAACATGCCCTACTGGTATTGCCTTCCCAGGTATTCATCCAGCTAGTTCCTTCACACATTTTACTTCAAGAATTTTGCTTCTGTGTCACCTTCTCAGTGAGGCCACTGGCCTCCCTTAAAATTAACAACTCCCTCTCTGATGACATTCTTTAATTCCTTTTCATACTTATTGTTTTTCATAGTTATTTTAAACCATCTGACATACTGTGCCTCTTGTTTATATGTTTATTATATGTCCCCTCACTTAGCTGTAATTTAAAACCTAAGATTTTAGCCAGGCATGGTGAAGCATGCCTGTAATTGCAGCAACTCAGGAGGCTGAAGCAGGAGGGTTGCAAATTCAAGGCCAGCCTAGGCAATTTAGTGAGACCCTGTCTCAAAATTAAAAGAGAGAGAGACAGAGAGACAGAGAGAGACGGGCATGTGGCTCAGTGATCAAGTGCTGTTGGGTTCAATCCCTGGTACCAAAAAAAAAAAAAAAAAAGACTGGGATTTTCATTTGGTCACTGTTGAATTTCCAGCACCTAACACACTGCCCAATACATTTGTTTGAAGACTAAATTAAATGAAAATTTTATCTTTTATAAAGTAGTAGTTACATGAAATATATCCTAAAGATAATTTTATTTATTTGAATCTTAGTTTCTTGTTTGTTTTCTGTTAAACAAACTTTAAATTCTTGCTCTGGTTCCAATTAAGTACAAAATTATTATTTTAAATGAATTCTGGCAGAAGAGTGACCTGGACAAATGTAGCAATTAAGTAATAAAACAATCATTTCTTCATTAAGCCCCTACTAGCCTATTTTTTGTGATTCATTCCGTACTATCTCTGCCATCAAGAGGCCAGGATGTCTGAAAAGCTCTCATTATTCCATCTACTGCCATGGATAACTAGTTCTGCTTTGGGCTGGGGTTGTTTCCTAAACTAATGAGTATGATGTGGTTGTTTCACTTCTTATCCTTTCTAATAGTAAACATTTTAATCCACCTGGGATTGATTTATTTGCATACACATGTTCACAAGTCCTAATTCTATTTTATTCTAAATTTTTTTAATCAGAAATAAAATTTATTGAATAATCCATACCTTACCTTATTATTTCAAGATATCAGCATTATCTACACATATGTATACATGTATATGAATGTATACACACATACACATATGTGTATATGCCCCTGGGTATTCTGGTTTGTTCTTTTGAGCAGGTCTTATTCTGAACCAGCATTACACATTATATAGCTTCTTAAAAATCTGATTATATAACACCCCTGTCTAAAAACCCTGTTAGAAAATTGTCCATTTACCTTGGGATAAGTTTGGTTAGAGTCTAAACTAAAATGTCTTATAAAACAAATAGGTCTTCTAAGTTGCTTTATGATGTATATTAGTACCTATTGGGGCAAAAAAATACCTATTTTTAAAAAATTGTTTAGTCTGGAAGAATGGGTAAAACTAGACAAATCTTTGAATGGGATTGTGATTGGCAGTGAATTATATTTCTAGGTTGCTTCACTGGAATTGGCATCATTATAGTTTTTCATTGTATTTGCTTCTGTGAGACATCTACTCATATGTTCCTTACTCTTTATCTATGTCACTGAGTAAATCTCTTTATCTATATTGGCTATTTCACCTCTAGCAAGGCTACTCCATATTCAGATCACCCCTTACCTTGTCCCATTCCTACCCTACTGGAGGAATCTCAGGACAATCAATTTTGCCTGAAGTCCTCAAGTAGTGCAATGTCTCCCTGCACCACGCACCTTCTGCACCACTGCTTTCCTCTGTCCAGGACTAGTTCCACTTCAACCTTAGACCCTTTTCTTTAGCCCTGCCCTTTCTGGACCCACTTCTCCATTTTGATCTTTTTTTGAAAGATTTTTATCTTTAGGAATCAAAACAAACATCCAGTCAAACTTAGATACTTAGAAATTTTTTCAGTTCTTAATGATATTGTCACTTTGGAATTTCTTGTACTCATGGCTGACCATGATGTTTGCTTCTTAGTGGGAGAAAATATACGTTAAAAAAAATAAACGGTACTTCTCAAACTTTAACCCAAATATAAATCATCTTGGGATGTTGATAAAATACAGATACTGACTCAGTAGGTCTGGGACAGAGCCTAAGGTTCTGTTTTTCTAGAAAGCTCCCAGAAGAAACCAGTGTATCTGATCTTTGACCATCCTTGAGTAATAGGATTTTAGTGTGATAGGACTACTTACTTGTCCTTTGGCTTCTACATCTACAAATTGAAGGTGTAGAATTAGTTTGGAAAGGGCTCAGTCATCTAATAACATCATCAGTCTAATGCTTGGATTTTGTTCATAATATCCATGCCAGTGGTCATCACTGTTGTCTGAAATATGAACAGTATATATTGTTTTGTGACTTCTTTTTTTGCTTGGCAATAAATCTGTGGAAAAAATAAACTTTGAAATAATTCTTTTTAATATAGTGATAAAATTTAATATGTGTGGATGTAGCACTGTTTAATTAATGAAATAGCTTGGTGGACATTTTGATTTTTTTAAGGTTTTTTTGACGTATATTTATATACATTGCCATATATTTTGGGGTACATGTATTTTTTGCCCATGTGCAAGCATATCTATTGTCTGGATTCCTAGAAGTAGATTTACAACAGAGTATGTATATGTTAAATTTTGAGAAATGTTGAAAAAATGTTCTCTAAAAAGAACAGTTTATGATCATACCAGTAATATACAAGGGAGTGTCCCTTTTCTGACATCCTCACCAACTCTGCATATTATCAATTTTAGATTTCATCTGTGAACTTTCATATTCATTGTCTTATTTTTTCATCATTATGTTTGACTTTTTAAAATTTTCTTCAAGGAGCTTTTTATATATTCTAAGTATGAATCTTTTGTTACAGAGGTTGCAGTAATTTTTCTTCCAAATGTGTCCTGCTTCCTAGTTTTCCTTAATTGATCCTTAAAAATTAAAGTATCAATGCCTGTGTTGAAAAGTTGAACAAGAATTAATGAAATATTATATACTCAAGTTCTTAGCAAAGTGCCTGATATAATAAATGTTAATTATTTTAGTAATAGCTCATGTATGTTAACTTTCATTATGATTATAGTTTCCTCCTCCTTCACTTGGTTTCACCTCTGACCTCTGTCAGTATCTTTCTATTCAATCTTTTTGCCATGGAGTCATGTCTTCCTGCTCTTCCCTTCTTGGGTAGGGTAAAGAACACACTGTCAGTGGTCATCACAGTCTTTTCCTAGGTGATCCTGATTAGTTTCATCTCCTCCAGCAGCATCTGCTAGTCCAGCACAGAAGTGACTGTACCATGCTTATCTATCTTTGACTTATTTTTGTATTATTTGCAATTTTAGGAAAAGCAAAGGTACCCATCTTGACTGATACCAAAGAGACTAATAGAGAAAAGAACAACTAGTGAAATAGCATTTTTCCACTTTAACTCTCTAATAGAATGCTATGTACAACTTGCCTCGTTAGGCAAAGTCGAATAGGCCAGAGCTTGGAAACTCTTCAGAGAAAAAGGAAGTCACCAAAAAATCATACTACTAGTCACATTTTATAGCATGTTGATGAGCGCTATACTCAAAATCAAGGACCAGCTTCTAAAGAAAAAAATTTGCCTAAGTATTTTGGGGAAATAGAAAATTTATAATCTTTCAAAGTATATCTTTTAAAAGCTACTCTGGGAAGTTAGAAATATTCTGATTTATTTATAACTTTTATGTATTTAATTTTTCCATTTGAAGAATATGCAATGTAGACTTCATATATGCATAATTTAAAATATATATTGTTTTATAGTCCCATTACAATGAAAATTATATTTGTATTTAACAAGTTGTAGCATATTTTGGAAATCAAGATTAATAACGATTAATAACGATTTCACATGTGGTTAAACTGTTACAAATGAATCTACTCAGTAGTTTAAAAATATATTCATTCATTTATTTACTTATACAATACTTAATGAAGTGGCTGCTGTTTGTCAGTTCTGGGTCTTAACTATATAAGACTGCAAGTGTAAATATGAAATATATTCAAGGAGCTCATAATCTAATGCTATTAAAATAGATATGGAGACTAAGACTCTAATTTGGGCAATATAAAGAACCTAAATAAAACAGGAAATGGATCCCTTATAGGTTGAGCGAAGTTCTGTGCTCTGATCTCACTGAACAGTGCTGCTTTCCGGGGTAGTTGAATAGGAGACCTAGGAGAAACTGATCGCAGGAAGGGATGGAAGAAAGAGGGTGCCCTTATATACCAAGAGATGAGGATTTTCTCAGGAACTAGTATTTGGAAAGGGTAGGATACCATATTGGTATTTTCAAAATATTAACCTAACTCATAGCTAGTTGCTAAAATTACTTCAAGCTAAATTTTACCAATCACTAAGTTATTGAATCTATTTTTTTCAAAACCAACTATCATTTTCTCAGTGTTTTTTTTTAATTAATCATGTTGACTCTTAATGTTTGACGTTAAAATATTTTAAATAATCAATTTTAAATATGTATCCAGTTGTGGATGCCTCTTATCTGATGAGTTCATCTCCTCCGCAGTTTCGGTGTCTGAACTGCTCAGCTTCGCAAGTCTGCTCTCAGGATGGCCCTTTGTATCAGGTAAGAGGCACTCACGACGGTACATATGACCATCATGATGCCATGGCAGTGATCGCTTCATCCCCAACTTGAGTTACTGAGACATGTCACTCTGTAAAACTGATGTTTTTATGATCTTTTCTAAACTTAAATCCCCCAAATTCCCCATTATTTTAGTTGTCCTGAAATAATTATTTAACTTTATTGAATATAAATTGAAATTATAAATGTTAAGGCCATTATTTATGAGTCAGAAGTTCTTAATAATTACTACTTTCAGTCCTTGAGAAATCTCTGATCTATATTGGATCAGGATGTTGCCTTCTTTGTATAAGTGTGATTTTATTTTTAATTTTGCAGTGCTGGGGATCAAACCCACACCATCCACACACTAAGCAGTGCTCTACCCCAAACTATCTATATTCCCAGCCCAAAATGTTGTGTTTGGGCTTTTTTTTTTTTTTTTTTTTTTTTTTGATGAGCCATTCATCCATAAGTAAAAGATGAAATGCCAAGTTAGATGACTAAATAGGAGCAAGAACAAAATCTAATTGTGAGCTTGCTTATAGGGCATTGCTCTAAGTTTTTTAATCCTATTACCTCTTTTAATAAGGAAATGATAGTGAGCTAATTTAATAATGTGCTGATAATATTTGAATATGTGTCTGAGAAAAGTTTATCTAGTAAAAATACACTTAAAATTTTTTGGAAAGTAGAGACTTAAGTGCCCTATAGTAAGGATTATTGTTAGGTTCAGAGATGATCTATGATCCACCTTAATCTTGTGGACTAATCATAGCATTTGTTTAAAATATCCAGATTTTTTATGCCAGCAATTAAAGTAGTCTTCATCCCTATTTCCTTGGAGCCAAGAAAGGAGAATTATGTAAACTTTAGAACTAGTAAACTTCAGTGTAGCAGTTTTGGAGTTGGACAAATGAATGAATGTTAAGTATTAATACTTCAATACTAATCAAAAAATTTGAATTAGCAGCTTATCTAAAATTTCCCTCAGTCTTTTGGTCAAGGCTATGTTGTAGGAATCCCCATGCCTTCACTAAGATGTATGTTTTTTTCATATACAATGTTTAAGTCCTAGTTTTTTTAGCAGTGGAATAAGCAAATATAATGACATCTATAAAGGCCAAGAGGAAATCATTTAGGGGGAAAGAAAATCATCCTTTACCTTCTATTACACAAATTAGGGTAAGGGGTGAACAAATAATTTAGTTAGAGTTGGCAAAGTTTATAAAACTCTGAAGTTTATAAATGTTTTAGCTTTAAGCTTTGTAGCTGATTTGGGGCTGATCCATAATGGTATATTGTCCATAGCTAGAACCCACATACACACAGCTTTTTTATTTTATTCTTAGTATCAATGTCTGTGTCCTTAGAAAGAAAGATATTCTTAAATCTTAGTGAAAAGTATTAGAAAATGACTGGAATGAGACAAATTTTCAAATCTACACAAAATTCCATTTCTTTCTTCAATACTTCATTACAGATAATAGTCTCATATATGTAGATAGATAGATAATAGTCTTTTAAAAAAATTGAATTTGTAGTTAATTGTATGTACCTTTGGCCAAAACCAGAAATTTTCTAGGAAAAGTTTTCACTTTTTTATTACAAGAATATATTGATATATAGGTAATCTTAGTGATTGGGGAGGCTGAGGGAGGAGGATCAGAAATTCGAGGCCAGCTTCAGCAACTTAGCAAGGTCCTGTCTCAAAATAAAAAATGAAAACGCCTGGGGATGTTTATCAGTGGTAAAGCATCCCCAGGTTCAATCTCCAGTACCAAAAGAAAAAAAGAGGGAGAGGAAAAAAATATGTATTATATGTACATACAGAGCTATATATTATTGAGTTTTTAATTTTGTGAAAATTTTCTGAAATAGAAAACTTTCTAGGAAAATATTAGTGGTTCAGATTTACCCAAGAAGGGCTAGGAATGTAGCTTAGTGGTAGAGTACTTACCTTCTAGCATGTATAAAGCCCTGGAATTGAATCCCAGCACCACCAAAAAAAAAAAAAATTAACCCAAGAAGAAAGAGAAGTTAAACCACTAATTCACAAAAGGCATAAAAAAAATTTAAAGAATTAATTTCCTCAAGAGATACGTAAGTGGGCCATATATGGTAGTACACACCTGTAATCCCACTGGCTCGGGAAGCTGAGGCAAAAAGATCACAAGTTCAAAGCCAGCCTCAACAACTTAGCAAAGCCCTAAGCAACTCAGGGAGACCCTGTCTCTAGCTAATAATATAAAAAGGCCTGAGGATGTGGCTCAGTGGTTAAGCACCCCTGGGTTCAATTCCCAGTACCAGAGAGAGAGAGAGAGAGAGAGAAAGAGAAACAGACCTAAGTGGTTTTATGGTCACATTCTCCAAATTTCAAGAAGTAGATCTCTCCCATGCTGTATATAGTTTTAAATCACTGAAAAAGAATTCTTCCAAATTTGTTTCACAAGGGTAACATAAACATGATAGCAAAACTGACAGAGAACAAAACTAATACCAGATCTCATTTTGAATATAAGTATGAACATAAGCAATATACTAAAATATACTAAATATTCTTTTGCATAAATTTTTTGGTAGTGCTGGGAATCAAATTTAAGGTCTCACACATGCTAAGCAAGGACTCTACCAGCTACATTCCTTGTCTTTCTTGAGTATATTTGGTCCATTAAACATACTAACATATTATACAAAAAGAATAACAAAGACCTTGTATAATTTTTATCAGAAATGCGAGAATGGGTTAATATTATGGGGTTATCTCCTCAATTTTAAGTCTTTTAACATATATGTATGTATACATATATGTATGTGTATATATAATATTTAATAAAAATCAGTGTTAAGTCCTTATTTTTTCTCTAACTTGTTTTTATTTTGAATTTTTTCAAAAGAGTGGGAAAATTGAAATAATTACTTAGGAATAGCCTTAACCTTTACTTAGATTTACCAGTTAACAGTTCATTACATTTTCTGCCTCTTTTGTCCCTCCCTCTCTTTTCCCAAATCTTTCTCTTATTTCTTTCTTTATATATTATTTTTTGTAGAACTATTTAAAAATAAATCAGGTATTAGTACAGTTGACCATTAAATACTGCAGCAAATATTTCCTAAGAACAAAGATCCTTTTATATTTATCCAAAATTCCATTTCACACACCAGAAATTTAAAGAGTATATTAAATATCATAAAGATGTCAGTTTACCCATGATAAAATTATGAACTTAAGCATAATTTTAGACATATTTTTTCCAGGTTCTTATCTGACTTGACAAATTCAGGCATTCTAGAATTCATCAAAAAATACTGATGCTTCTGCTGAATGATACCAAATGGTTGTAATGTCACCAGTTGTCACCCCTCTTGAAGACCTTTTCACTGTCTTTCCTAATAGGAAGAGAATAAAATCTCTTTCAATAAATAAATAAATAAATAAATATATATATATATATATATATATATATTTATACACACACACACACACAGATGCTTCTGGTCAATTACATTTTTAAAATGAGTAATAAGGGGACAAGTGCACTGCCACATACAAACATGTATCATAAAGCTGAAATAGTTAAAATCATGTAGTAACTTAAACAGACATGAATAAAAAAGAATAATTTAGAAATAGACTCCAGCATCTATGAATCTATGAAAACAGTATCTTAAACTAATGGAAGAAAAACAGATTCATTTATCATTGAGCATATTAGTATTGTGCATTTAGTAGACATTGGTCACTCTTCTAGACCTGGGGATATAGAATTAAAATGAACACAAACCTTTTTTTATCATGGAACTTATACTCTAATGACTATAACAGATGGGGAAAAAACCAAGTAAATTTTTGTGTTAGAAGACATTGAAAATAGATTAATTAAATTTACTTTTAAGATAATCAAGGAAGGCCTCTTGATATGGTAGATTTTGATCAAAAGGAAATGAGAGACATAGCTATATGAATTGAATATCTGTCTGTAGAGCACTCTGGCCTAGGGAATACACTGCAAAGGCTCTTAGCAGTGGGTGAATCTGGTTGTCTAAGAATTGCAAGGAGGCCAGTGGTGCTAGAGCAGATAGTACAGAAGAGAGTGGGGTTGGAAATCATGCATTCAGAGATAGTGTTGACTATTGGGTGCAGATCTAGTAGGGCTTGTTTTCATTAATTGTACTGAGACAGGGGAGTTTAATTCATAACTCACATTATACACCAGTATAAGTTTCTGATAGTTTAAAGTGATAAATATTCCAAATGATACCATAAAAGATCACGAAGAAAATATAGTTGAGTAACTGATCTCAGATTGGGAATGGTCTTTCTCATTGTACCTATAAAAAAGATAAAAACCAATCAAGTTAACTGTTAATATTGAAAAGTAAATGGTAAAAATCTAAGTAAAGATTTGTAATAGATAACAAAAAAGATTTAATGTCCTTAATACATAAAGAATTCATATAAATCTATAAGAAAAAGCCTAACTTTCCATAGGAAAAAAAATGAACAAAGAACATATTAGGCAAGTTACAGAAAAGGAAATACAGCTGGCTAATAAGTGTATACAGATTCTAAACATTAACTTCTTTGAAAGTCAAGAAATGCAAAAAAAATAATAAAATACTATCTTATGTTTATTAAATTGCCAAATTAAGAGAGGTAAAGGATAGTACTTGGACATTCATATTTCTTAGGGAAATGTAAAAATAGAACAGCTTTTTGAAGACCAGTGTAATAATATTTATCAAAACACCCTTAAAAATGTATGTGCTGTTTAAATCAGTAGTTCCATATCCAGGAATATGTCCTGGGGGGAAGGATAGGAAGCAATGGGTCAAGATAAATTTATAATAGCATAAAAATTGAATAATATCAAATGTACAGCAAAAGGAGATATGGTTAACATATAGTTCCTTTTTAAAAATATTTTGTAGTTGTTAATAGATTCATTTATTTATATGTGGTGCTGAGAATCAACCTAGTGCCTCACATATGCTAGGCAAGTGCTCTACCACTGAGCCACAATCCCAGCCCCTACTTCCTTTGTAAATAGCATAAGATAGAGACAACTCTGTTTCTAAATAAAATACAGAATAGTGCTGGGAATGTGGCTCATTAGTCAAATACCCCTGAGTGCAATCACTAGTACCCAAAAAAGAAAAAAAAAATGATCATGTAGGAATGTATTAAATGGTATGGAAATGTGTATGTGAGATTTTAAATGAACACAAAGGTTTTGAATAGACAAAATTGTTTATGAAAAAATGTTTGGCATGAATCCACTTTTGAAAAAAAAGTGTAGATAAAAAGACTTGAAGGATCTTTAGATGATAGGATTTAAATAATTTTCCTTTATTTATTTATTTATTTACTGATGCTTTTCTGTATTTTTCAAATCTAAAATAAAAACAGTTTTATGATAAAAAGAATTTATTCTTTAAGGGAAAAAGTTAATCAAGGACAGTTTTAACCATTGCTAAAATTATCACATTTAAAATGTACATTTTTATAGTGTGTTGCTATTGCACAATGAGTTGTGAGAATTAGAAACTATGAAACAGAATCAGTGCAATAATTTAATGCAAAGAGAGGCCATATTTCATTTAGTAAATGGGATGCCATCTTATTTCAGAAAGTAACTGAAACATAAATAAAACTTACAGTACAACTCAAGAATTTTCAGTGTTATGACACAGTTCAATAAAATTACTGATCTCCATACATGGTCATACAATCAATATAAATGGTTTTTTGGAGAGGAGAGACAAAACCATCTTCAGCCCAAATCTGAGAAAATTTCAACCAATAACAACCAAGCCATTTTATTCCCCTCTCTGCTTTCATCCATTGTTGATGGATACTTCTGTATATGTTAAGTGTATTCTAAAATGAGTAACTTAATTACAGAATGTGTGCACATTCAATAGTCAGGAATGGAAAGAAAAAGTGAAGATTATTATAATAAACAGAAAGCTGTGGGTTGGAGTGAAGTAGAATGGGAATTAATGAAGTAAGGCTAGGAGTGTACCTATGTTAATGGTCTCAAAATGTGGCTCAGCTTTAGAAACTTCCAGAGAGTTTTATAAAATATAGATTCCTGTGCCCCACTCCTAGATAATTTGATTAAGTAAAATTAGAACCAAAATAATTTTAGGCCATGAAAATCTCAAGAGAATAAGATTATTATTCTAGTTCTTAGAAAGCTAGTAATGACATATCCATTACTTCTTCACCTCGGAAAGCATTTTTGTTGCTAGCCATCTGTAAAAGATACCCCAACATTGAGTCTTATCAATATGTAATGTAGTTATAAGTGCCTCAGTGGTCATTTTCAGAATTGTAAAATCTCAGTCTGTCCCTTTATTTATGTGAAAGAATAAAGTTCTCTATTCTGGATTTTTTTTCATTCCCCTACACTGATGAAGAAACATCAGTGAGTGGCCATCTCCCCTTTTCTTGATTCCATGAAAGTAGCTACTCAAATTTCACTTTAAAAAGGGAAACCTACAGCTTTACGAAAAGGAAAATTATTGGTTCTTCAGACCTTTTCCAACTTTATGATGTCTGGTTCTATATTATTACAGAAACTGGAGGTAAAAACAGATGCAGAGGTGGCATGGCTTATGCCTTTATCTGCAAAACATTCTTTCTAGTACTATATGGTAGCCAGATTTATGATACCTTTTCTAAATAGAGCAACATCTAGGACAATATGAACCTTTTAAAATTATACAATGGATCTGAATATACGATAGTATCAACTGACTGTTGAAAAAATGTAGTGACCTAAATAGTATTTCATGTGACATTAGCTACTTGTTTTCAATATTTTTAAAAGACCATTCAAATAAATTTTAAATGCTAAAATGACAAAAAATATCAAACTTATTTTAAAAATGTGCTTTGTGAAAACTACTCCAGTTTCACAGATTCAGAGCATGGAGTCTCTTAATATGTGACTCAGTGGGTTCTCACCAGCAGCAGCTCCATTTTTCAGCCCCTACTCCTAGTACCCCCACCCCAACACCTGGTTTACTAGTGGGATACTTGGAAATGGGACATGTAGCTTATAATTCTCCACAAGCCCTATCTCTCTTTGATCACATATGCAAACACCGCCCCCCCACGGTTTCTACAGGCTTTGAACTTGACCTCTGCTGCATATTAGTGAAAACTTGACTGATTGAAGAAAAATAATGGCAACCAAAAGAAATAATGGTAATACTTTAAATCGTAAATAGTAACGTAAATCTTAATTGGTATAATCACTAGCATCAGGAAATGTAGTAAATTATAACCCTAAATGCTTAAAATCTTTTGTATGTAAATTATATTGTTTTATGCAAACATAGTCTTATTCATCATCTGTTTTTATTTTATAGTCATACCCTATGGTTTTGCAGTATCGACCAAGAATTGATTTCGGTTAGACCAAGGGGCCTAGATTTCACTGAAATGAATCCTGCACTATTTGTTTACTCGTCAACAGATTGCACAGTGAACGGTGTTGGACTAGAGGGACACAGATTCTCAGCATGCAAATAAGGCCATTGTCTGTCTCTAAAATTGTCAGTAACATTCATGTTGTTTCTATTAAGAGCAAACCAAGTGCCATTCTGCTACTGATCCATCTGCATAAGGTATTTGTGCTGTCTCACAGTGTGCACGTCATGGCTGGAATCAGTTAGTTGTGCAGCCATGATTCATCCTTCTGAATATTTTGCTTGCCTGTTCCAAGATTGTTCAAATGTTTAATTACACTAGTAAAATGGCTCAATTTTCGTGGTGTTGCAGTTTTCACATACTTAACTATTTTATTCTTGTTTAAATAGGGTACTGTACAAGAACCTAATAATTATATCTTGAAATTATTTTGTATGGAACTGTATTTAGATAAGTGGTTTCTGAGCCACTGTCCTATTCTTCGTAAGCTTTTTGTGTAAGAAATAGTTCATTCTTGAGTGTGCAAGTCCTTTTGTGAAGAATTCTAATTATTCTTTAACATTGGAGCACATCATAATTGTAGACATTCTAAGCATCTCTGTGTAGTCTACCAATTTGCACAAGGAAGGCATGTTAGCCATCCAGATCAGAAATGTAGGTGACTTCTTGGACAACCTAAGTTAGATTCACAACCATTCACAATGTTGGCAGCTGATCACATTTACTTCTAATAAAATTAATGTGTAAGTAAGGTTAATCTTTCATAATGCCTTATGACAAGCGGGTGCTGCTTCATGAAACTTCATTGTATAGCCCATTTGATGTATGTATCATTATGTTGTTGCTGTCATTTAATGAATGCTTTTTTTAAAAAAAAAATTGGCCTTAGGTGTATGTCATTGCGGCATGCAGAAGGTTATGTCTGATGATTTTAAATGTTAGGATTTTTAGAGCAGATAACATTTTATGGCTTCAAAATCTCAAAAACAGTTGTAGATTCAAACTGTTAGTTACTGGTCACATTTCCAAACCATATGCATCAAATAGATTAAATACAGTGTAGTGGATAAACATGCTAACCAAAATTAATGGTTTAAGAATATTTTCTTTTAGATACTGTAGTAATGGGGGGGATTATTGTTTTATTCATGATCTCAGTAAAGGTCAGAACTATGATGATGTTGGTTTTGCAGTTTTGTTAAGTCTTCCATTCATTTCAGATTAGTCTGCAAGTCAAAGTCTTTTTACCTTAAATTAGATTAAAAACTTTATTTTAAAGCTTTTAAAAATCACACTTTTTTTCACCAAACCTCCTTGGAAATTGTTTTATCAGTTGCTTTGGAACAACCTTGAAATTTGAAATTTAGGGAAAAAAAAATCCTGGAGATTAGGAGAAATTGTTTTAGAAATCTGACATGAGCACAATCTATATGTTACACACATAGTTTTTATACTGTATACATGGTAGCTGTGCTACATTTTCCAGTAACATGTATCACAGTTAACACCTCTGGATGTCAAAATGCTTCATAGAAATAAAACATTGTATAACTCTAAGAAATACACAATAGACATCTCAACTTTGCTGCATTTCACAATGTAAAAGCTTAAAGTTAATAATTATCTTTTACATATGTTTTATCAAGTCCAAAAGTCTGTATTAAAGTTTTCTGTTATTGTTCTGACTTTGGTGAAGAAGTTTACAGCAGTACTTTTTTAGCTTCATTTTGTTAGATTATGTGTGTTCTTGGAAGGGTTCATAAGCGGAATTTAAAAGGCAGTTTTTATTAACTATCAATGCTTGGAAAAGACCATTACACTCCTCCAAAAAACTGAATTTGTTCTTTAGTTACAGAAATTATTTTGCTATACTGTGAAACCTAGTTCCTAGATATCCTTGAGAAATTTTTTAAATAATTATAAATGCATCACATCTGGATTAATGATTTAAGTATTTTACACATATAGAAGTTATTTTAATTTACTTAACTCAAAATGAATTACAAGTGCATTTTGAAAACCACAAATGAGACTTGGATATTTTGGCTTCGTAGCCAAAACTTACGGCCATAAACTAGTTTTATATACAAGATTTCTTTAAATTTGACCCTTGCCTAATCATATGTTTCACTATATTCCAAGGAAATATATAGGAAACAATTATGGAATTGAGAATAGTTGTATATAAAATTATTTTATTTAATGTTAAAGCACTGACATTTTATTTAATGCAATGGCATTTGTGCCAAAACATGTTTAAAAAAAAAACACAACACAATAAAGTAGGGCATCAATTGTTATTTGGACAAAGGTTCACATTTGTTGATGGTCCTGAGTAATGTTGTATTGCCACTAGAGCCTCAAATTCTTCATCTGACCTCTTGGTGTGTCACCTATGAGTTTCTAAGTATGGGACTGCCGTCATGTCCAGTAATACACTAAATCCCCAGTTAATTATTCCTTACATCAGGTCATAGAATTTGCAGGCAACCAGGTATAGAAAAAATTTACAGGCACCTTTTATGGTTAGCTTTATAAAATAAGGTGCTAAGAAACAAATGCTTCATATTAATAATCTATAGGAGTAATATTGTGAATCTCTAAAAATCAGAGAATAACCCTAAATTTACTCTTTAATCTGTTGTTTCTTAAGCAATAAACTGAAAAAAACTTTACTTCCATAAAATATTTTGGTATCTGTTTTATCTGCCTTAAAAATCAGATACAGAAGGGTCAAAGAATCTTGGATATAAAGAATGTGGTTTATAAATGTCACATTAATTGAACTAATCACATCAGTTAATAGAGAAATCAAAACATGGCCTTCTCTCTAGATTAATAAGACTCCTAAGATGCATGAAAAAATAAACTTAAAAGGTTCACTGATGAAGTAATATTCAATTTTGGGTTTGGGTAACATCTTTTAACTACTTTTAGAAAAGTGTATTATTTCTTTACTTATTGAACATCATCTATCCCAAACTAATATGCCACATTTTATAAATGTAATGGGTTTGCTAAACTATATTTTACACTCAAATGTCACCTAAATTAGAACTTGTTCTTTAAGGAAAAAAGTATGTTATGTTATATTGTGAACTGTTTAGCTTTATTGAATATTTAAGAGAAAGTGCCTCATTGCTAAAGTGCATTTCTGTTTTAGATTTACTGCATCAATTTTGAGTTGTCTGTATCTGTCTCTCATGAATGGTTTCATATCTAAATAGGCACTTGTAAATTAGTTTCTTTTTAAAGATTTTCATAAGAATATAGATATCACCAAAGACATTTTATTGTTAATAATTGTGTTAGAGAGACAGTTTTAACAGTTTGGAGGTTGGAAGTTTTTAGATAGCAACTTGATTTTATATAGTTAGGCAATAACCTTAATTGTTAAAACATCACCAAAGAAAGGCTTTAAACTGAATTTTCTTGGTGAGAAGGGTCAAATGCAGGTTTTTCTTGCAATAATCAGAGCACACTTGCTTTCAAATATTTTCACTGTTTTTCAGCACCATCTGACAGATTTTAGGAATCCTCAAACATGAGAAAGCGATAAACACATTTTTCTGAATGAAATATGGGAGAAATACTTTTAAAAGAAAATTGAAATTGAAATTTTAAATTTTAATTTGAGAAGTCTTTTCTTCCGTGGAGGTAGTATAAAATAAATCATACTTATTTAGCTCCCAAGTTCTTAGTAATATGAGAAATTTTCTTCAAGACAGACTTTGGTAAAAATGTTGACATCCTTACTTGTGAAGAAGATAGTACATTCTACTGGATTTATATAAGTGCTTTTTGAATATTCAGAAGCAAAATTTTCTTAAAGGCCTGTTTTTGTCTTGTTTTCTTAAAAGGGCCTGTTTGTTTTGTTTTCTTAAAAAGTAACTCTTTGTCTTATTTCTCAGCAGAAGCATTATTATTAGAATTTAGCTATACAAGAGCATCTATGTACATCAAGAGAGGTGTACTATTATGCCATTTCTCCTTCAGTTCATTCTGTGTGCCACCTTTCAGGTAAAACTCATTTTATGAAGTCTGTCTGATGGATCACTAGGTAAACCTCCTCGAATCAATTAAATGTGAATGTACACTCTATTATGTACTGTGGACTATCATAAGGAACTTTCCAGCAGCTAAGCTTTATACCAGATGTTGATTGGTTATAGGAATTTCAAAAATGACTGAGTTTGCCATAACTTTTCTTTCTGGATTAGAAACACAAAACCTTGAAATACTATTATCATTATTTTAAGATGTATATCCCTATGGTTTGGAGACCAATAAAGAACATAACATGTCTGCTAGGTCTGGTTTTGAAAAACATTAAATACACTAAAGACTCTGAAGCCCTTTCAAAGCACAAGATAAACAACTGTGTCTGGATTTACTTGATATACCTAGTTCAGTAATATTTTGGTGGAAAACATGAGATAAAGTTTATAAATGTTCTTAAACATACAGTATAGGGTTTTCATAGTGTTGGTTTTTTAAAAAGCAATGGTGGTTTTCCAGTAATTTAAAAGTGATTCTCTTCTTGTAACAGTTTTCACAAATAGTATGTTTATTTGCTGTCCTTATTATATTTTCAAATAGAATCAAATGCTTGAGCACTTCCTCTTCAGAAAGTTATAAAATTAAACTTAAAATAATTTGATCACTTTAAATGCTCATGCAAATGTGTCTGTGTAGTCATTATGTCCTTTTTTCAGTGATTCAAAACTGAGACTGACTTTTCAGAAATGCTTTTAAATAGTTTTTAAATCTAGAATCAAGTGAAACATACATGTTATATATACTGGATCTAGTTTTCTTCCATCTTACAGAACTTCATGGAATAAGCAACTAATCTAGTACAAATGAAGATTAAATATTTCTGGGTATTGTAGAGATAGTAAAACAGTTTAGTTTATTTATCCATACACTTCGCATCAATCCACTGGAGCAGGAGTTCTACACATTAAAATGTAATGGGATCAGCCTAACATTGTTTGAGATCAGTTTTCTTTTTGCCGTATTTTTTAGAATGGGGGTGGGGGCCTAAGTGTCCTTATGAAGCTGTGGTCCAGGACAAGAGCTTGTGGGGGGAGTATCAATGTTCCGCTGCATTCCTGCATCTGGCAACACAACAGCGATCATCCGTTTATATTAGGGTAGCCCTCACAATAAATAAAGCTATGATAGAATATATTGTAATGTTATGTTGCTAATTTTACTTTGAAATATGAAATATTTTAAGCTTTTTGTCAAAAGTGGTAACATCTTAATACAAATAAAAACCTTTTTGTGGTTGTAAGATTTAGCTTATAAATCATTCAAATTGAAGTGAAAGAATTACCAGGTCATTGTTAATGACTTAGTCTATTAAGAATATATGTATTTTTGTAAAGGAAAGCACTTGTAGATATTTAATCAGTACAAGATATATGTCTGTTTTGCAGAAGTAAAAAGCTGCTTAGAGATTCTCTTTAAATATTTTTTATTTTTGTGCTCAAATGTATTTTCTGTTGATCTATGGAATGTTCTGTACAAAGCTGTATGATTGTACTGTTGGGCTAGATACATTTTTTTTAATCTGGACTTAGCCAAGTATATTTGACCATGTTAAAAATAGTATCTTTGTTATTAAAATTTTGATTGCATAATTTGTTGTTTGTCGTATATTTAATATTATCACCTGTAGATTGCAGCCTTGGTTAAAAATGTCTCCTTTAAGTACTGCTCCTGCAGCAAATTTTATTGAAATTCATTGTGCACTTGAGATCTGAAGCTTCTTCAACTATTTAATTTCAAGGTAGCAGACTGCCCTTCAACTAATTCTTCAGGTGTCTACACCCAGAGAGAAGAATTTTATTTTGTTAGATTAATCAAACCTAATAGAAAGCAATTGGAGAATCAAAGAAAGGATTTCCTCCTTCAGTCAGAGAACTTGGCTTGTTTTTTTGTTTGTTTTGTTTTGTTTTGTTTTTAATACCCTCCATGTACACTTAGCTGGGGATTTTTTTTTTTCTTTTTTGAGGCTAAAGCAAGACCTTTAAGTCAGGAAGGCCATGATGACTTATCTCTGCCTTATTGTTAATTAGTGAAACCTCCAAGGTGGCTGGAAACTCCTGCCTTGAGTAAGATATGGAAAGAGCTTTCCCAGGAGCAAGATTTGGCTTCCTTCCATCTTTTGCCAAGGCTGCTGCTTGATGGGAAGATTGTCCATGAGAAGTGCTCAGAGGCAGGACACCTTCCTTTCCTCTCATGTCATTAGCCAGTCCTTGGCCTGACTGTGAGGAAGGCTGGAGAACACTGTGAAGCCATGTCCCAAGCAGAGGAAGAATAGTTACTTGTAACTGACCAATTACACTTCCATCTGAGAAAAGGGATCGTACTTTACGCAGGTCTTGAAGTGTTTTTGTGAACACAGGCTCAACTTTGACCTCTTCATCAGTTTCAAAAGATAGGGAGGGGTCTTGTACTCAGGCTAGACCTTAGAAGCTCAGCCTTATAACGTAGCAGGGCAATCTGCAGGTAGTATTTTTCTGGAAGCCATGTAAAGCCCTTCTTAGCACCTAATTCCCTGCTGTGGAATTCGGGGTTCCAGGATTGCTACCCTAAAATTCAAATGGAGAATCATGGCCAGAAAGAATAGGCAGCAACACTACCGAGTGAAAATAAAAAATAAACAAAGCCTATTCATAAACTGTGGCCTCATTCCAAAGCTCTGCTCCTCTTATAAATCCCTATTCTTTTCTATAAAGCCCTGTTCCTTAAAATCCCCAGATCCTCCTTACAAATCCAGCTCTTCCTACAATGTCCTGTTCCTTCTTTAAACCCTACTCCCACCAAGCCTTGTTCCTCCTACAAAGTGCAACTCCTCAAATAGCATCCTGCACCTCTTACAAAGACCTAAGCCCTGACTTTCAGTACAAAGCTGCACTCCACCTTCAAAGCCCCACCAATAACAACATGCCCTGCACTGTTCCTCCTCCCAAAGCCACAGTCTCCTTTAAGAATCCCACTCCATCTAACAAAACCCCACATTCCTTACAACACCCTGCTTATCCTACACCTAACACCCCTGATAACTACAGGCCCTGCTGTTCTACAGGGTCTCCTTCCATATAATCCCTGCTCCTCCTGCAAACCTTATTCTTCCTTGTCCAGCCCTGCTCTTCCTAAGAAACAGACTCCTTCTTAAAAAATTTAATTTTCCCTACCAGGCTTTGCCCTCCTGCAAACTGCTTTTCCTTTAAAAGGCGAGCTTCTCCTACAAAGCCCTGCACTCCTAGAACTCTGCTCCTTTGATAAGGATTGCCTCCCTATAAGCCATGCTCCTCTTTCCAAAACCCTGCAATGGTCTGCCCCTCCTATAAAGCCCAATACTAAGCCCTGTTCCACTTTAACAATGCTCTGTGCCACCTAGAAAATGGACTCCCACTCGGAAACCTTGCTGCTCCTAGAGAGCTTGAGGCCTCTTAAAAAGCCATGCTTCTCATTAGGGAGTCCTGTTCCTCACAAAACCTGCTGGTTGTACAGAGCCCTGCTCCTCCTTACAAAGCCCTGTCCATCCTATAAACAGCTAGGCCTCCTGAAAATTCCCCTACTACTAACAAATTTGTGCTCTTCCTTACAAAATCCAGCTCCTCCATGCTACGCTTGATTCCTCCTACAAAGCCTGCTCCTCCTTACAAACACTGCTCTAGCCACAAAATCTACTGTTCCCTACAAAGTTCTCTTCCTCTTCAGGAAGCCTGCTGCTTCTGTCAACAAATTCCTGTTCCTTACAAAACCCTGTTTGTCCTATAAACTCTGTCCCTTCTACAAGGTCCAACTCCCTCTTATAAACCTTTGCCCCTCAAACAAAGCGCTGCTCCTCCAACAAGCCCCAGTCCTGCAAGCTGACTCCATGTGCCTATGCCCTGCTCCTCCAGACAAAGCCCTATTCAAAGCAGGGAGCCCTGCTCCTCCTAGCAGAGTGCAGCTCCTCCTTACAAAGCCTTGGCTTCTCAAAGCCCTGCTCCTCCTACAAACCCTGCTCCACCTGACAAAGCCCAGGTGTGGATCCTCCTAGGAAGCCCTTTTGTCCTAGAAACTTCTCCAACTTCTGCAAACTCATGTCCTTTCTACCAAGTCCTACCCTCCTTATGAGCCCTGCTCTTTCTACAAGACCCACTCTACCTTCAAAGTGTCCCTATTCTTTATAACACCTTGTCCTTAAAAAGCTAAGATACTCCTTGCAAAGCCCTGCTTCTCTTCACAAGGCTCACTCCTATTTTAAATGCCCTTCTAGGGATGGTGGGGTACTCCTGTAGTCCAGCTACTCGGAAGCTAAGATGGGAGGATCGCTTGAGCCTAGAAGTTCAAGATCAGCCTAAGCAATGCTGGTCTTGAGACCCTGTCTTGGGAGGAGAAAAAAGAACTAATACCCTGCACCTTACAAAGGCCCCTTTCCTTCTTAGAAAGTCCTGGTCTTCCTGCAATCTTCTGCTTCTACTTATTTACAAAGCCTGTTCCTTTTTCATGGCCCAATCCATATCCCACCTCCTCAAGGGGGTGGATCCATATTTCCTTCCTCTTGCACATCACTTGGCACTTTTATCACAACCAGTCACTGATGTCTTCCCAGGAGATGAGTTTTGAAAAGGGATGTTGACTTGGTTGCTGTGGCATATCCCTCACATTCACAAACACAGAACTCTTGCAGAGTAACGGGCCAGTAAACAGTAGTAACTGAACCGACTTCAGAAGGAGGAGCAAAACCCATTCCATCTTTGCACTTCCTCTAGCTGTCTCCTTTCCTGGCACTGTCTGTACCTCTTACTTCAGAACTTGCACATGGTCAGTACGAAAGGTGTAAAGGTGCCAGGTGGAAATCTTTTCAGTTTAAAAATAAATGCTGTTTCCTTTGTGTAAGATCCCTGTAAGTGTGGTGAGGGCAGATCTGTCTTCCTGTTCCCACCACAACCCCAGCATTACCTAACACCTGGAAGTATTGGGGTGAAGAGGGAGACAGGAACACATTCCCTATCCAAGCTGTGGGCCAGGCACTGGACCTGAGGCTCCAGAGACCTTTCATTTGGTCATGATTCCCATTGTTCATGATTCCCATTGTAAGTAGGTTAGTCAGTCATGAGCAGGGGATAGGGAAGGACAGTAAAAGGCAGAGACACAGGAAGACACCAGACATGGGCATCACAAAACCGTCCACAGGGAGCCTCATCAAGACAGGTGAGCATCTGGAAAATGGGAGCCAAAGTGTCCAACCTTCCAAACCCATAGTTAATTATAACCCCTTAAGGGAACTATTACTTGAAATCTTGGGAAACTTTGCTGAAACAGATAAGCTTCAGGGGATGTGGTGTGTCAAAACCGCCCCCAGTCATAGTTAATTATAACCCCTTAAGGAACTACTGGTTCTAGAACATGTCACCATCCTCTCTGGTGATCAGTTCTCCAGGACACCCTCCCTTATCACCTAAACCATGTCACAGCCATCCCTTGTGACTAGGTCCCATCATGGCCCTCACATAGGAAATTTGCTAAAGGTCATACAGGGAATGATTAACCATTTATGGGGGTACAAGAGAACAGAAAGAGGCCCAAAACCCTCAGACCCCTTAAAAATTCCCAATTCTGTTGAGGGCCATGCCATTCTCTTTAGAAATGGTCCAGGCCACTCAGTGCCTACACTATATGCTTATCTCTCTTATTCTCATTTTCCCAAATAAACTCCTGCCTACTTTGATATGGGACTTGAATGAAACCCTTCCTGCAAAATCACAAGAAGTGGTGGCCGTAGATTCCCGCGGTTCCTTCAGCTGTGCAGACGGTGGGTTTCCTCAACAACAACATGATGGTGTCGCAGAGCTCCCTGCCAGCTCTCTCTCCTCTCTCCCTTTTTCTCTCTTCCTTTCCCCTTCTCCAGAAATCAGCTCAGCCAAGCCCTCAGTACCTAGGTCCTAGCAGGAGCAATGTTGCTGCATTTTTGCTGAAGAGCTCAGGCCTGAGGGGCTCAGCCATGCAGGGTGTACTGCCCTGGAGCTCATGGCTTCCTGCCCATCCCCAACTCTATGTCCCCAACCCTAGATGGCTGGCTCACAACCACAGAGCAGCACGGACTCCCCTGGAAAAAGGAGCAAAGACAGAGAGTCGGGATAAAGCAGTGGAATCCATTTGGCTCTTAGGGAAAGCAGAATCCATTATTTCTATCTTCCTTGCTCTCTATTCGTTTCTGCTTTGTTTTTCCAGTTTCATTATCATCTCCTACATTTCTCTCTCCTTATATTCTCTCTCCTTCGAATTCTTTCCTTCTCCTTTTCTTCTCTACATTGCACCTTTAATATCCTACTCCCCTCTTTTGTCTCTTCTTTAGTCTCAGCCACTTCTAACCTCCTCCTTTCCTTTTCCCATCTGTTTTTCATTCTTACCTCTCTTTTCTCCTCATTTATGTATCCAGTGCCTTTCTGTCATTTCCTGCGTTCTCTCCATATGCTCTCCTTCTTTCTCTTTTTTCCCGTCTCTCCTCCTCTTGCAGGTCCAACTCTTCTTTTCTTCTGGTCTTCTGCCCTCCCCCAGGAATCCCCCTGCTTGGAGGATGATTATCTGGAGAACTACCTGCCATTTGCAAGCCAGCGTGTGCCCCAGAAGACCTGCCATGTGTGTCACTCCTGTCGTCAAAACGCCGTTTGGGGGCATCCACCAAATACCAGGCTCTGAACTAGGCTCTGGGGTGTGGCAATGAACCAAACAAACTCCACCTTGATGCTAGCAAAGCTTATGGTGAAGAAGAGGCAGGAGACAGGAAGACGCAGACATGAAACAAACACAATAAATACATGATAAAAAGACCGGTGAAGGTTCTGAAGGAAATAAGTGCCATGAAAAAGCATGTGGGGACAAGAAAATGACATTGAAGCTGAGACCTGAAGGATAAGCTACTGTTTGCCAAGCAAAAAGCAGGAGGAGAATATTCCTGAGGAAAAGTCATTGCAGCAAGGTCTTGGGGCAGCCCCAAACCTGCAGAAAGCCAGTGCAGCCAGAGACAAGGGGAATCTTGGAGAGGATTCTGGAGAAGGCAAGACAGGGCCAGGTGAACACCATCAGGCCAAATTTTAAAGCTTCATTTGTATTCTGGGCACAATAGGAAGATTTTAAACAGTGGACTGACATCCTTTATATTTTAATATTATCACTCTGGGAGCTTGCTGGAGAGTGGGCATGAGAGGGTAGGAGCTGGGACAGAGAAACCCAGTGCAACAGTCCAGGCAGAAAAACAACAACAGAGCCCCAGGGCAGTGTCTGTGGGGCTCAAGGTGAAAATAACTGCTGAGAAAGGAAAGTGGGTCTCTGCTCATCCCACCCCCACCCAGTGAATTGTGCTTACCCTTTGATGTAACCTAAGTTATTAGGTCCAGGGTGAAGCTCCAGACATGGTGGGGAAGATTCAGACCAAGAGGGTGGGAAGACGACATGGAACCTGAGAGGAGCAGCCATAGCCAAACTCCTACCACTGTCTCTAGAAACCTGGAGGGACAGGCAGCTGAGCTCAATTTAGGGAAGTTTGGAGAAAAGCCTTCTCTACCAACCCTGTCCAGAGCCTGGCCACCAGCACTCCCTACACAACCAGAGGCCCTGCCAAGTACCATGCCTTACCCAGCTCAGCCCCTTCTCCCCTGAGCTCTGCTCTGGGAGGCCTTCTGTGTCACCTGCTCCTCCTCTTAGAAGTTTTGCTCTACCATATGCTATCAGCCATAAATCTGAGCTTCTCATCAGCCAAGCAGTAACCCTCCTCCCCCTCCCTCTCCCTGTCCTGATGCCTCCTGCTGAGAGGACCACCAAAATATTATAGATTAGCAGGAAGCTCTGCAAATATATGTACTGAACTGTAATCTGTGGTTACTGGGGTGGGGGGTGGGAGGGGGGGGGAAGGGGGGGGTAGGCAGGTATGTGTTTGGGATGCAGGGGGTTGAGACTCACAACAAGCATGTGCTCTACCACTGAGCTGTAGCCCCCAGCCCCAAATGTCTCTTTTCCACTTTCCCTCTGCTTTACTAAGGAACCAACACACAGTCATTCAAAGGACAAACATGACTCAAGGAGACACTGGATCTCTACCCTTTTCACAGAAATGACCCTAGAGTTTGGGTGCCTTGGCACAGACAAAGAAATCACTCAGGTCAAAAGATCCTAGAATACAGAAAATTGAGGAACCCAAGTTTTTCTACTTTTTTGGTTAAACAGGAAAGGAAAAGGAGGGAACATGTCAGTTCACATCCCCTGGACTGAATGGTTCTGGGGTTGGGGATACTCATTTCTTGTATGGCATAGTGATATACTCTATGTTATGATATGTTATGTTATGATATGTTATGTTATATTATATTACATTACATTATATTACTTCCATGTTTGTAGTTTTTCCTTTACTGCATCAACAGGTTTCTCATGGGATCAGTGCATAGTCTGGCCATAGCCCACTAGAAAGATGCTCAATGAACTCTCAGTGTGAAAAAAGCAGGTGAACTTGATGCTAATTTAGAGTCCTGGGAAAGGTGTAACTTACTGATTTTACTGCTAGAAGCTAATGGAAATAAGATGTGAATAGCCTAAAGAATTTCTGTCTCTTTCCCTGATTCCTTTAGGCCTGTGATCTATATTAGTAGAAGAGAAATCAGTTGCCTTTGCCTTAAGCTATGATAGCAGCTTAATGTGCCTGCTTGCAACGTTGTTAAAAGTTTAAATACACTTTTTTAAAAGTCCATAAGAGTAAGTTTTATAAGTAGAAAAAGTCATGATTGAAGTTCATGAATGTTTACTGAAAAATAAGGCATGAGATTTGAAGTGGAAAGATAGAAATGTTTACTTTTAACTTCATTCTATTGTATATTATCAAATTCGCTTCAGAGATCAGAAAGTAACAAACATAGAGCAATAAAAAGTAAACTCAAAAAGAATAAAATTTATTATTTTTCCAAGTGCAATAGTTAACATTGCCCCATGAGTCCCACAGGTTCCTTTCTTAGGAGGTCATTTTCCTGCCTCATGACTGCCAGTCAGGCCTTGCACTTTTCCCCAAAGCCCTCCATAAAAACCCACTGAAGGCATAACTACTGCAAATCAAGTCAGATCCCTCCTGGGAAATTTACAGGGGACATTTGTACTTCATCAGAGGACAAAATTCTAAATCATAGGAAAGAAACTAAGGAGGGATGAATAGTATCCTGAGATAGGAGTCAGGGGAGATGTTTAAGTAATGTGTTGTTTATACAAAAAAAAAAAATGGGTGATTTAGAGCACAGACTTTGTGATCAGAGACCTGGGTGCAAATGTTTCTCTGACATTTACTTTGGGCAAGATATCTGCCTAAGACTCAGTGTCCTCATCTGTCAATTGGGCATAATAAAAAGGCAGTGTTTTTCTGAAGAATACATGTAAAGTGTTCAATAAAAAGCAGTCATTACCATTTAGGTTTATGAACTGAAAATACTATTTATCTAGAATAGTAAGAAATTATAGAAAAGCTACACAAAATACTTCTTTGGCAAAAATCCGGGTTGCTTTTGTATTATTTAAGAAATGTTGTTAATATGAATGATTCGCAAATGGAATCAATACTATTCCACTATTAAATCTAAATCTGTATGTAGTATACACCTTCCCAAATGTCTGGGTGAGCGTGAGTGTCCTCCAAATGCCATCACTCACAAGAGCTACTTGCTTTCTCCTTTCTCTCCTAGCTCAGGGTTCTTCCATTTCTCTATTTTTAAAGAGAATGCTTGAAGGAGGGCTGAAGCCTCCTGACACTCACCAAGTCCTGGGAGTAGGGTGAACTAACTGTCTAGGTTTTAACAGGAGTGACCCAGTTTCAGCATGTTAAAACCTTGGAAATCCCCCCCAGTCCTATGCACACGGAGATGGTTGTTCAGTCTTTCTGGGGGTCTGGCTTATATCTGCTGACTGCACTCAAAGCCAGTGGGATTTTCCCTTGCAGGGTTGGGTTTTGTTTTTTTTTTTCTAACATTCCTGTGAGTCTTTTAAGATGTGATTAGAGTAAAATCTGAGCAACACAAATGGAGTAAAAAGAGGGAAGCAGAATTATTTCCCCTACTCCCAAGATAACTGACCCAGAGTTGAGGTGATTTAAGGGGTTAAAGAGGGATATGTATGCATGCCTCTGGATGCTTTGCTAGCTATGTGTTCATATGTAGAAGGGGGGGAGTTGTTTGTGTGTGTGTGTGTAATATATATGGAAAAGAGAATGGGCCGAGAATCTGATCTGAGCAGGAGGAACCCCTAGAATGTGAGGGAAGCTGCGATGGCTGCAGTTGAGTCATACAGTTCCCCACCCTGGCCTCCAGGGGGCGCCATCAGCCCTCAATAGTACCATTGCCCAACTGGTGAAAGCTGATTTACCTTGAGGGTGGGAAATAAGAGAATGCAGTGCATCTTCAGGATAAGGGCCTGCAAGAACGAGGTGTTTGCATCTCAGAGGAAAGTCTGGATATGATTGGAATACACACCTCATTCTCATTAAGATTAAAGCTCTTCCATTCCTCCTTTAACTTTGCTGGTCTCCTTTACTTTGGAGAGAATGAGAAACATCATACCAGCAATTTCTAAGGGACATATGCCCTTAGGAAAAAGAACTCTGAAAGGCTATAAAAACAGCTGGGAATGGTGAGGCCCGGCCTCCCTCACCTGGCTGCTTTCTCAGGGCTCCTGGTACCTCTGGGTCACCTGCTTCAGTGAATAGGGAGCTGATTGCTGATTGCTACTCCATGCTGATTGATGTACATTTGTTCCATTTGAAATGTTCTGAGAAAATAACTGTTTCTGAAAAAAGAGAACCTTGTGTGGGCACAAGGAACATTGAGGGCAAGATTCCAAAAACACTAGGGGGTCGACCTTTCTGTGTAAGAATGTGCCATAGAAAGCAGAACAGGGTGCACAGCATCCTCTGGTAATCTAGGAACACCCCCAAGAAAGCACAAGCACTCTCCCTGTCTAAATCCTGTTGGTTAGAAACAGAAGCTGGCATCAGAGCCCAGCTGGCTCTCTCATTGCCCCTGGCATGACCTCTTGGCAAACCACATGGACCCTGGACTTCATTTTCCTCATCTGTAAAATGTTGGAGCTGGCCTGGATGGTGCCCAAGCTCACTCTCATGTCTGGTGCTTCCATATTATTCACCACAGGACTGGTTCTCAAACTTTTTGCTATTGGGACCCCTTTACAACTTTTAAAAGCATTGAGAACTCCAAGGAGATTATGTTTATGTGGGTTATATAAATATCAATATTTATTATACTAGAAGTTAAAACTGAGAAAATTTTAAAACACAAGGGTACTCAAGTAGACATTCCATTAGCTATCAACACGATGATCTTACCACACATCAGGTATTCTCTGGAAAAGTCTATGGTGAGAATGAGCATGAAAACTAACATTAGACTTATATCACACAACTTTCCCTTTATAAAGGGTCTCATCAACCCTCAGGGTCCCCAAACCACATCACTGTGAGCCATATTGTTGTGAAAAAGCACACAACTTAAACACAGTTAATTATCCAAGAGTTGGCACCCAATCCAAAGTGGACTATTGATCCCTTTGCTGGAGATTTTTGGATTTGATGCTGAGCAGTCTCCCTCTGGTCACTGAAGCCGGAAGTTACCCAAGCATCAGGTTTAGAGGATGCGTCTCTGGTCATGGAGAGTGATTCAGCTTGCAAGGAAAGGGAAGGAAGTGGACAACACATCCCCAGACCAGCATGCCTCGTGCACTTTGATAACCTGGAATAACTTTAGTTATTCCTGATGCCAGTCTGCATCCCTGCTCTTTCCCAAACTTGGTTTTGAACATTATTCTTAGATTTTGTGACTCAATCAATTCCCCCCTTTGAGACAGAGGTAATTAAAGTTCCAGTTGTGCTACTTGTAACCACTGCCTTAACCAAAAGTGGTGTATGACCAGCTTTGGGGGTGATTAAAATTAATATTAAGTAGGAATCAAGCAATAGTCTAATTTCTCACGCTTTCACCTCATATTTTTCTTAAACATATCCATTTTGATAGATATCCTCTAAGGGTCAGTTTTGAAAACTTTTTAATAAGCAAACTTTTTATTGAATTACACAACACACACACACACACACACACACACACTACTCAATCATGACTTTTCACAAAATGCACATACCTGTGTAATTAACACTAAGATCAAGAATCAGAACATTCCAGGCCACCTCCCTGTCAGTATGCCTGCACTCCCAGGTGGCCAAGTGCATCACTTCTGATGTCAGAGACCAGCATGGCCTGTTTCTTGAATTTTAAGGAAACATAAAGGATGACTGTTCTCTTTTGTGTCTGGCCTCTTTCTCATTGGTAAGTGCATCCTTGGTGTTGCATGTGGTCATAGTTCATTCTCATTGCTTTGTAGTACCCCCAGCTTTGGATTTTAAATGTTATTTTTATTTACATTCAGTAGGCTGGAAATCTGTACTGGGGAACTGGTAGAAGTGACCATTTGTTTTCCTACTAATATGTTAAATATGATGGTAAAAGGTCTAATTCAGACAAGCTGCCTGGGATTTTGCAGCATATAGAAATCAGTCTTATGAAGTTGGAAATTCTATTTCGATTATTTGTTGCTCAGCTCAAGTGGGGACACAGGCTGCTTCTTCTTTCTGAAGAAGGAAAATCAACCAATGATCTGCTTCCTCTCCTTGGTCAGAACAGAGCTTCTGGAAGAAAAACATGACACAGCTGTCCTTGAAAGTGACCCTTTCAGAAAACCTAATCAGACCACATATTGTTTATTTCAGTGAATAGCATTCAATGACTCTAAAGACAAATAGCCCTTACTGCAAATTCTATCATGATTTCTGGAAGACAACACTATTCTTCTAATTTTTACCGAGCAAGCAAACAGTAATTTATCCACAGGGGTTTTCTGTCAGATCTTTCTTCACCAGCCCTGTGATAGAGATCCTGAATATAATTTCCATCAGCACCTTATAGTTTTCCTTCTTTATCCTCCATGAGATTTAGAATAATGCAAATAACAACAAATTCTATATTCAACTTACTTAAACAATATTTTCATCACAAGTAGGGAGCTAGGTTAACATTGTCAAGGATCTTTCTGTATTAGTAGACCAGAGCCATTCCAGGAGTCCCATCCAGAAATAACAACTTCCAGCAGCAAAAAAAGACACCCACCCTCCCGACAAAAAAAACAAAACAAAACAAAACTTCCTTCTCATCAGCCAGAATTACACCCAGGTACATTGGGAAAAAAATAACCAATGGCTGAGGGGATGAAATATTATACTTAATACGGAATCACAGTGTTCGTCCCTCAAATAAGGAATAGACCCCTTAAGGAGTCACTTTCCAACAAAACAATGGCTCTGCTGGCAAGAAAATAAGAGAGGAAGATTATTGGGCTGACAACTATCTCATCATTGTCTTCTACTGTCCACCTCTTGGGCTTCCCAAATCCATGTTCCTTACATTGTTCAAAGAATGCTCCCAATTTCATGAAATACACTTAGTCCTCCATGAGTTTAAAAAAAAAAAAACTAAACTAAACTAAACTCTCATTAAGAAGAAATAGGTAAATCCAATTTAAAAGAAAAACCCTCCCATTCAGAAAAGTGACTTCCTCACTAGTCCAGAGCACATCATTCCTCGCAGGACAAGTATAGCAAGTACTCTTTCCACAATCCAGGAATGGACAGTGTTTCTCCATCAGTCCTCTGTCCACCCGTGGTTCTGCTCCCCTGAAGCCTCCCTTGCCCATTGTTCTCCATGGTCACCTTCAGGCCCTCCTGAAGCCTGTAAGATGTAGCAGCCACTTCCTGCAGATACAGATTCAGTGGCCTCAGGACCACCTTAGAACTTGACTGGTCCAGACTTTTGTCAGTCAAGTTTGGAATTCACTTCTGGCTAATTCCAAGGACCAATGATGAGCAATCATCTTGTCTGACTGAAGTTTATGAGTCCCACAATCCCTTTCTCCTCCCAGTGTGTCTATCATCTTTTTACCTCCGAACCTAAAGTTTAACACCCCTCACCTTAAAGCAATTGATAGAAATAGACACATGGTTAAAGAGGGAGTGGGACAGAGAGGGGAGAGGGGAGGTTCCACCTGAGATCCCAGTCTTCCCAGGTACCTCCAAGCTAGATTGTGCCTCTTGTCTTGTAAGAATGTTTGATGAGAGATATTAAAGGGAAGTGTAGGTCATAAAATTTGCTTTTGACACAATCCTATAATTCTTATCCCCTGCTACTTTTCTTCCTTACTACTTTTTAGAGGTGCAATCAGCTTTCCACAAATTTGGAATTTCTAAGCTTGAAGATTTCCAGATTATGATCTTTAAGTCAACTAAATTGTAGGTTATAGGCATAAAAAGTGTGCATTAGCAAAAACAACAACAAAAATCCATTTTGTTTCCTTTCTGCATTCAATAGTGCCATTTTTTTTTATCCAAATTAGTCCCTTAAACTATTCTGCAAGTAACCAATATGTGCTAATATTCCCAATTTTTCTATCATTGATCCTATAGTCTTTGGAGACACGTGATCAGAGTTCTAAAGTCCAACAGGTGATCATCTGACCAAAACACCACTGACTCAGAAATTTTGAGAGATGACTTTTGCTGTTATAAAGTGTGTAAGAGCTGCATTTAGGAAGAAATGAAGGAGTTGACCACCAGGAGACACTAAGGCTCATCACACCCCAGTTTGACATGTTATCTTTGATACATGAGTAAACTTCAGTTTTCCCCTACCTATCTTGCCTTTTTATAAATTGTTTTAGGATCTATAGAGAAGGAAATCTATTTTACTCACAAGTAAACACATTTTTGAAAAGGAATTTGAATACATATTTTGAAAACAAGGTGAGTCAAAGCAAACAATGTAAAATACACATCTGAAAAAGATTAATATATACTCTTACAAAAGGGGAGTCATATTAGTTTGAACGGAAGAATAAAAGGGAATATAACATTGAGAATTTGTTCATTGAGATTTTTAATTTTTGGAAAACATGATATGAAATTCTGTTCATTATGGACAGTCCTAATTAAATTTTGTTTTAAGGAAGAAAGTTGTTTTCAATGTTCCATTAACAGCCAATTGATTTTCCTCCACAACTTGGAGAAATATTAGTGTAGGTGCACCATTGATCCTTCTGATCTTAGCACTATAATTCAAAATCAAAATCCTAACCCAACTATATGTTTCATGCTAAATCCCACAGGACTGGAAAGTCTTGGTGGCCCAAGCACTAATACCAGCATCCTGGCCACATGGTTCTGGTGGTGTAATTCTCCCATGTATGTTTGACATTTTTTGACATTATGAAGCCATATCGACTCTCCTTCCACAAGTGAACCCTGCGGTATTGAGCTGAATGTTAATCAATTCTTCTTATGTAAATTCAGCACATTTGAACAAAACAGAACCATGTTCCCCCAACAAGACAGATACAGTGTTATCATGTTAACCACTTCATCATTTATGTTTAGTAAGTTCCTGACACACATAAGGGCTAAAAAAGAACTGACTGCATGGATGAAGAAATGAAAACAGACATGTCGACTTGTTTTCTCAGATAGTCTTGACTAAATATTTCACTGGTCACGTTGTTTGCAGGTTACTAAAATGCAGACAGGAACCAGACCTGAAAAAGCCAAATTTCTGCATATTTGAAATAGTTGACAGTTTCATCAGACGTTGAGTCTTGCTCTTCTTGTCAAATAGTGTCCATCAACATCCAGTATTACCCAGACTTGAGCTCTAGACAGAGGCAGAAAGTTAAAAATTCCAGAATGAATTAGGGGATGAGCTGGGAATATAGCTCAGTTGGTTACAGTGCTTGCCTTGCATACACAAGGTCCTGGGTTCAATTCCCATCACCACCAAAAAGATAAAAGATTTCCAGAATAGATCTTTCTATATTTTTCTTCTCCAACTCCACATACCTGATTCTAAGTCAGGTGTCTGTGATACTCACTCAGCCCTGAAACACAGCAATGCTTTGTCCCAAAGCGGTTCCTTAAAACTCTTCCTCTCCTTCCTCTTTCCTCCAGTCTTAGAAATAACCACCCTCCTCCAATTCCCATAACATTGTCCTTACCACTGGTACTGTCATTAATCCTGCAAGTTGCATAGGGACATAGAATTAGTAAAAAGCCTGGATCTCTTTCTCATAGTGCTACATCATGAGTTCTTGGAGGTGAGTTCCCATTCACAGCCCCGGCTCCTAGCTCAGTGCCACACACATGGCGCACATTTGTCAAACCCATGAATAAACAGCTGACATACAATTTTTCTCCATTTTGAATTGAGAATTTAAATATAAAAGGAAAACTGGATAAAATTTCTCTGCTCAGAAATGGGACAAAGAAAAAAAATAAAACAGAAAATTCAGTATTTACCTGGAAAATGAGTGGAAAGGGGGAAATAATGTCATTCGCTGTGGACTCAGTCAGTTGGAAGAATGTGCCTAGCAAGTGAAGATTCCTTGATATGTTCCCATCAAGACAGGTCAGCCATGTCTTTTCTCCTTGTGTCTGGGTCTCTTCATGACTTAGTTGTAACCATAGAGGTCAGTGGAAGCCATGAGACAAGACTTCTAAGGCCAAGTCAGAAAAGGTCATCCTGCTTCTACCTGGTCCTCTTCAGAGCCTATCCCTGCCAGCATGGGAGAACTCTGATGACCCTGGGGCTGCTATATTGTCGAAGTTTCTTTGCTGGTCAACAGCCCCACTGAGTCACCAATCAACAACCGTTGTCAACTGCCAGCCTGTGTGTGAACCACTTTGGCATCTAGCTCAGTCAAAGACCCCAACCAACATTTGCCTGCAAACTCATGAAGGCCAGCAAGCATTGCCAAACTGTTTGCAGATCTGACTCTCAATGGACAACAATTATTTTAAAACACTAAATTTTGATGAAATTAATTATACATTAATAATAACAGGACCAATTGCCTCTGGGGGTCACTACTGTAGTAAATCCCTGAATTTGTTTTCCTGAATGGGGCAGTTGACCCTTTTGTTCAAGCCAAGCATACACGAAGACGTGCAAGCACACCATTCCTTAGTGTCTTAGCCCATAAATATAAACAACATCCAGAGACTGCACATGTAGAATCCATCAATATGTAAATTACAATCATAAAGGGCCTCCAGAATGGAAGCAGTCTCTGCTTAATTAAGGCAAGAAATGCAAAACCTGTCTTAGATGAGAGTTGTAAGAATAATTATTAGAGGCTTCTACAAAGTGATGTTTCTTAGTTACTGAACAAAGGCTTGGTTACTAGAAAGGTTCAGAAATTATTCTCCTCTGAAAGGAAATGAGAGGAAAAAAACATTCACCGAAACATCTTGTGATTGAAGCCAGCTCTGCCCCCACACAGGGCTGTGATGCTGACTTCATCCCCTACAACATCCCTGTGACTAATTTCTGACAATTAGTCCAAACTTACAAATACTCTCTCCAGCCAAGACAACAGTGGGGAACCTTTCCATATGGCCAAATCTTTCCACAGTCAGTAGGGTTTACAGGATTTGTAAATTAGACCTTTCACTTGCATAAAAGGAAAAAATTACACATGTGACCATTTGTTCTTCCCGTGCTTGTTCCCCATCCCATCGGAAACGTGCCACATCCACGTGCGGCTGGCTGTCCTCCAGCTGAATAAGCCTTCTTGAGCTGTGGCTGTCCTTGCAGGCCCTGCCCTTTCCCTCTCAACCCCAGCACTTTCAGTGTTTGGGAAGGATTGGCTTGGCCTGGGTGGGGGGGCAGTTGAAAGAGCCACACTGTCATCACATATCATCTTCTCTTACATCGCAGGCAAGTACCAAGGCAGCCCAAGGTCACGAGCACATGAGGCAGGTTTTTTGTTCTCAGGAATGACTCAGTAAGAAGCTACCTGTGACTGTCTCTGAGACTGTGAAATGTACCCCAAAGCTTGGCAGCCTCCTGCCTGATCAATCATATTGCAAAGATCCCTTGGAAATCCAGAGAGGCAGTGGCTTGCTAGCTATATTCAGAAGAGCCACAGGGACATACTCAAGGGTTTCCACAGAGAATAAAGGGTAGAGGAATTAAATGAGTGGAATTCTAAGCCCCTCACCCATACAAAACTAGAGCATCTCATCTTTTTCCTGGTTTGCATATTTGGCTGGAAATACTTCATTAAAAAAGGGGAGGGCTTGCTCTTAAAAATTATTTGGAAACCACTGCAGAGTAGAAAGAGGATGAGCATTAGAATCAGAAGACCATGGGCTTCTGCCCCTCACTGACATTCACTGAATGTCAGTCAGTTCTTCTGTACAATGGGGATGACAATTGCGAAACTCACAGGCATAGTGAGGATCAGATGAGATGATGTGATCAGACAGCTTAGCAGATGGTAGTCACGAGATGAATGATGATGTCCAGGCTTTAAAAGTTCAGTAAAATACTCTGCCTCTGCCCAAGTTCAAAATCAACTGAGAAAGAGACTCAGAAATAACACAGATAAAGTCCAAAAGGTGCAAGTCTTTGGAGAATGAGGTTTTATGTCAGCAGAGGACTTTCCAATGTTGTATCCCAGAATTAAATGATCTGAAATTTTAAAGGCTTCTGGCAGAGAAGGGAGCTTTCTTGTAAGATTTACAATACAAAGAATCCCTCTGCAGAAAATCTGATCCCAAATAGGTATAAGTAGGGGGAAGGGGATAAGTTATACATAGTCATTTATTCAAACTCACTTAGATTACTTATATGACTTACAAGTTCCTCAGAACTCTCATATATAGTTATATATGTTCACCACACAACTATAAAGTTGCTATCTATTTTGTGTTTTGATTTGCCTTCTCACAATTATTCCAGGAGTTTCCACCAGTCACAGACAGCAATCCACTGTTTTCTTGAACTTTGTAATAAAGCAAGTGAAGAGCAAAATGTTGATTGGGAACATATCTAAAGAGAACACTCATCACATTTATTCCTGGCCATCCCTTTACAAGGAATTTTCAAGAAGACAGAAATGTATGAAACAGTAGATGGATTAATGTCATTAGCCAAAAGAGGCAACGTAGCCCACTGCCTATGAAACACAACAGATAAGATGTACATGTTGGGCTGGGGATGTGGCTCAAGCGGTAGCACGCTCGCCTGGCATGCGTGCGGCCCGGGTTCGATCCTCAGCACCACATACAAACAAAGATGTTGTGTCCGCCAAAAAGTAAAAAATAAATATTAAAATTCTCTCTCTAAAAAAAAAAAAGAGGTACACATTACTATTGATTTCTTCATATGAGATGGCTACCCCATAACTTGACAGACTTGACAAGAGGGCCATGTGTCATAAGCCCTGTCATGAATTTGTGTAAACTTTTGGGGTAATTTTTCAGGAGTGCTTATTAGTTATTGTTAGTGATATTAATTGGAACAGTTAACTTCTGTGGTCGTACAAAGACTTGCAGTTGGCTCCCTGACTCAGAGTATTTCTATCCACCCCCAGGGGATATCTTGCCTAGAATATATGCAGATGAAAAAGGCTTTTACAATAACTCCCCAGCCTCTTTTAGCATGAAGGTTAAAATTGGGAGAGTACCAACTGTTCACCCTAATGTCACAGTGCATAATGTACATATACCCTACTGAGATGAAAACTTCAACTCAGTGTGAAGACAAACATTTACTCATACCTCTCAGAATGCACTCAGCCTAACTAGTATTAACACCAGTCTCAAGTTGCCAAAATACTTGGAAAAGGGACTAAGAGCATTTTGTTTATTTTGGTCTGGTTCTCTTTCACCCCCTCTTCTCAGCTTTCTGCTGGAAGAGTTTTGCCATACTTGGTTACAATAAATGGAGAAGGAAATGGTCATAATCTGTAAGGAACCAGTGACAGGAAAAAACTGCAAATTATTTGGCAAAATAGAAAGGCCTTGACAGAAACATGGGTATTTCTGAGGGCAAAATTTTGAACGATTTGGTGGTATTTGGGGTTTTTGGTTTTTTGTTTTTTTAAAAATTTGGTAACCATGGAATTACTCTGAACTTTTTTTTTTTTCCTCCCAAAATGCCATGGATTTGAAGAAGAAATAAAAGACAGTGAAAATAACACCAGTGACCATTTGTTGAGCTTTTCCTGAGCAGTGTATGCTAAGTGCTTGATTTTCATTATTTCATTTAATCCTCATCACAATGAAATCAGTTCTGTTGTATTCCCATCTTCTAGAAGAGGAAACAAAAAAGATTAAGTAACCCACCAATTCACAAACTGGTAAGTGCCAGAGACATACTTACATTCAGGCATCCTGACTCCTGATACCGTGGGTGATGAAAATCAATCAGGGCAAGTTCCGCTTCCACAAAAGTGAAGACTGAACACCCGGGGAATGCAGAGGCAAGCATAGAAAGCATATTTTATTTAAAGGACAGAACAGAGATAGACTTCTCCGAAGAGAAGGGACCCCAGAGCTGGATATCCAAAGAAGAGGGCGTGTCCTTCCCCTTTTCTACATTTTAGATTCCCTTTGTTCTCATGCTAATCTTTCCCCTTATCTTGCCTCTCCTTCTCCACATCCTGCATGTGTGACCTAAAGTATGGGCCAAAAGATGCAGGGTAAGTGGGTCCTACCAATTGGGATGACTAGGACTTAGGGTCTGGGGCAAGCTTGAGGCGAGAAACATGATACCAAGAGAGTAGCTTAGTAGTTTGGCTGATGTAGGAGTGATGAGAATCACAATCCAGTGTGGTTGGAGTGACCAAGGATGGAATTCCTTTAAGAGAACAGAGTCTCCTGGTTGGAGTGGACCCTCAGAAGGTGCTAGTTCTGCTGGGGCAGGAAGGTGGCAGTTTGCATGTTCCCGGAGGAGGTTGTGGAGCAAGGTAGGGTAAGGTAGATATGAGGCCAGAAGTGGGTGTTGGATGGGAAGGTTGTGATTAATCAGGAAGGAGCAGCTGTAGAGCAGTTTGAAGGGGCTAAAGCGCTGTGGGAGCTCTAGGGGCAGCTCGTAAGCGGGTAAGAGCAAGGGGGAACATATTGGGCTAGGAGATTCGAAGCTCAATTGAGAGTTTTGTAAGGTGGTCCTTGAGGATCCCATGGGCCAGCTCAACCTTACCTGAGGACTGTGGCCTGTAAGGAATGTGAAGTTTCCAGGAGATATTGAGGCTTTCTGAGACCTGTTGGATTATCTGAGAAGTGAAGACAGGGCCATTGTGTGACTGGATGGATGTCAGAAGGCCAAAACCATAAGTTCAACTGCCACTGTAAGGGCCCAGAAGCAGGGCAGCCATCCCATACTGTAGAGTCAAGCTGCTTAGAGAGAGATGCTACAGGATGGTAGGAGGGTCCAATGGGCTGAGCCAGAAGACCAGTGGCAATCCCTTGTTTTTCATCTGTAAGGAGATGGAAGGGATGGTTTGGGTTGGGAAGAGAGAGTGGAGGTGAGGAGATCAAGCATCTCTGAGTTTGAGGAAAGATCTAGAGATGTGGGCTGGTGATGTCAACGGTCCAATGGGAGTGTCTTTAGCTGCCTGGTAAAGGGCTTGGCAAGAACAACAAAAATAGGGAACACAATGTTGGAAAAATCCAGTGAGCCCCCAAAATGAGAGGATCCGGTCTGCTAACTAAGGAGGCTGCAAGCTCCTGAGAGCTTGGATTCTGTCTATAGTGAGGCTTTTGGAAGTAGAGGTTAGAAGAATGCCCAGGTAGGTAACTGAGGAGACTGAGAGTCGAGCTTTGGCTGGGGAAACTCAGTATCCTCGGAAACCTAAAAAAATGAGTTAGGTGGGCAGTGTGTTCCCAAGAAGTCTCTAAAGATGGGCTGCGTAATTGGAGGTCATCTATATTTTGTAGGAGGGTACTGATTCCCAAGATCACAGGTAGCTAAACCTCGGGCCAGTGCCTGTCCAAACAGTTGGGGACTATCCCAGAAGCCTTGAGGGAGAATAGTCCAGGTAAGTTGATGTGAGGTGAGGTCTGGGTCCTCCCAGGTGAAAGCAAACAGGAAGTAAGAATCTGGATGAAAGGGACTGTGAAGAAGGCGTCTTTGAGATCTAGAACTGTGAAATGAGAAGTTGAGGGCGGTATGTAAGAGAGGAGGGTGTAAAGTTAGGGACCACGACTAAACAGAGGTCTTGCACTAAGAGGTATGCTCCTGATGGTTTATGGACAGGTAGGATCCATCAGAGTGTTGCAGGGAGAGTCTGTGGGAATAAGGAGGACTTGGTCTAGTAGGCACTTAATGAGCTTGAGTCCCCTGTGATGAGGAGAGAAATGGGAAATTGACTCCCAGAGGGGAACTTAGAGGCGGGCTTTAGCTGAATCTGCACAGGTTGATGGTGTGTTGCTATTACCGGTTTGGAGGTGCCCCAGACTGGGGGTCTATGAGGCCTGATGGGAGGGGGTGAGTGGTGGTGGGGAAGGGTGTGTCTCTAGTGGATTGAATCAAGGGGAGAAGGAGTTGGGTAGTAGAGACATTGGGTGAGAGTGAAAGGTAGCCCCCAAGAGCTGGAGAACATCTCATCCTAGGAGGGGAATTGGACAGGAAGGGATAGTTAAAAAGAAGAGGGTAAAAGGATGTTCTTCTAGGGAGCAGCTCAGACTGGCCATTTTCTTTGGGAAGGAAGATGTTCCGTCTATCCCCATGACTGAGATCTGGGAGGGATATAAAGACCCAGAGTGGGCAGGCAAGACGGAATAGGTAGCCCCCGTGTCCACAAGAAAGGTAATGGACTTACCCACTACCTGGAGCATCACCCTGGGCTCAGCAAGGGTTATGGGGGTTCCCGATTCCGGGCTTCTTCAGTTGTCAACCAGCCCCAGAAGCTCAAGAGAAGGGACTGCCTCTCTGGCCATACCCCCAGGGGATAGTCACTCTTCCAATGTGACTGTCCAGTGCAGCTGGGGCACAGGCGAGAGGGGGCCCTGGACTAGGGCACTGGTGGGCCTGGTGGCCTTCTTGTTCACATTTGAAGTAGGCCCCAGGTGGGGAAGACTTCTGAGGACCCCTGGGAGCCCCAGTGGGGTCAGGGCTGGCCTCAAAGCTGCAACCAGGACTTATGTCTGGAGTGCCACCTTTTTCTATAAGCGGTCCTGCCAGCTGAGTTCAGCTGTTTCCTCATGGGCATTATAATTTTAAAAAAATATATATTTATTTTTTAGTTGTAGTTGGTCACAACACCTTTATTTCACTTATTTATTTTTATGTGGTGCTGAGGATCGAATCACCCAGGGTCTCGCACATGCAAGGCGAGCGCTCTACCACTGAGCTACAACCCCAGACCGGGCATTATAAATTTTAAAGGCCATATTCACCAAATCTCAGGTGGGGGTTTTGAGACCATCCTCAGCCCTCTTTAGCTTTTTTCTATCGGGGGCTGATTGAGTAATAAAATGAGTGGCCATAATGGTCTCCCCAAAGGGAGATTCAGAGCCTAATCTAATAAGGAGAGCGAGGGCCTCCGTTAAGCAGTTAAGGAACATTGCAGGGTTCTCATCAGGCCCCTGAGTGACTTCTGTTAGTTTATTAAAATTAACAACTTTATTAGAAACTGCCTGCATGCCTCCAGCAGACATTGTATCGTCTGGGCACAGCAGCAACGGCCCTGTTTTCCATTTTGATAGTCCCTATCAGAACTAGTGTCAGGGACTACAGCCATGCCTGAAGGCATGGTGTTATCTGTCAAATGAACCTGGTCTGCATGGTCCCATGCAGCTACCTGGACTCAAGTGCATTCATCTGGGGTAAGGGTGGGGGTGAGGATGACATGGACATCATGCCAACTAAGTTCATAGGCTTGGGAAAGGTATTTAAATTCTTTAATAAAGGCAGTGGGGTCAGCAGAAAAAGCCTGAGCATTTTTCAATTTGGGAGAGGTCTTGTAGAGAAAAAGAGACATGAACCCAACAATGCCCTCAGATCCTGCCACCTCGTGGAGAGGACAGAGAAGTTCAGGATCTTGAGTCATTTGGCGAGACCTGGTATGGCACTTACTGGGGAAGAGACAGGGAGAGAGGGTGGTCTAACTCAGATTGAGCCAGTTCTGGATAAGGAGGAGGGTCAGGACAGGAGGGTCTAGAAGGTGGTAAGGAGAGTGTCTCTGGAGGTTCAGTAAGCGGAGAGGGCTCAGGGTCAGAAGCAGAGGGGAACTTGAAAGGAGGAGTTTCTTTAGTGAGGAAAACTTGGAAAGTGGAGCAGGTAGAGCATACCCAAAGGGTGTGGCAGTAACTCAATATCTAATAGTCACCATACTGATAGGAATGAAGGATCTGAGAATAGAAGAATAGCATAAAACGTTGGGTAAATAGGTATGAAAATAAGCTAAAAATGAAGAATCTTGTTGAAAAGTTTGGTACAAAATTTCTTAATGCATCTTTACTGGAAAACTTTTTTCCCCAAAAGAAAAATGGGTACTGTAGTGTGAAAAGCTGTTGGGATCATTTTAAATTGCATTACACTGATCTTCTGGTTAAATCTGAAAGGCAACAATACCTTTCTTAAAATTAAAAAAAAAAAAAAGATTTGGAACCATCACTAATCCAAGGGTTGCTAGCCACTGGCTTTTAGTTTCCTGGATACAAGTCTTTCTAAATAAGTCTTAAGTGTTTGGAAATTGCCTATTGCTTTGTATAAAGCAATCTTCCATGTGAGGATGAGGGATGATGGGTAATTGGCTTTGGAAGTAATGTAGGAACATTTTATGGTCAACCTAAATCCATGGTTCTGCCTCATGTCCCATTAGAATTAAAAAAATAATTGTAAGGATAAAAGGAACTTGGAAAGAATCATCTGACTCAATTAGAATCAAGATTGGAGGATCCAAAGGCTACCTATGGAGCTAATTCTATGTATTATGCATGAATGCCAGTCATCCAAATGATCATTCAAAATTTGTTAAACTGTTGAGCACAGTGCTAGAGATGGTGGTTTGAAGAAGAACACAGTAGTTCCTACACCAAAGATAGATCATGATTCAAACCTGAATTTGATAGTTGACATATATATGGCACACACACAAAAATACTTCAGTGCTTTACATGAGAGAAATATTGTGGAATGGGGAAACAACTAAGTCTCTAAGAGGATTTAAAGATTTAAAGATTCTAGGAAAGACAGGAGATAAATCCTGAGAAAGATGGGAAAGAAAAAAAAAACTTTCGAAGTTTATATGTTTCATCTTGAATCTGGTCAAAACGGTGTTAGTAACTCAAGATTCATTTGAGAGATTTTATTGAGCTGTCTACTAATGATATCTGCACTTTTATGCATGTGAGATAGGGGTCTTATTGGCAGTCAGAGTAGGGTAGGGATCAGGAAAGAGGTCGTGGGAATAGTCATTTTAAAACAAGATAAACTAGCAAAACAGGATGAACTAGCTAAACTCCTACATCACCATCTAATTGTGAAAGCAGGACATGAAAAGAAAACTAGTGTCCAGAGTAGGACCCTAAAATGGCTAATAAGATATGATCAATCAACTAGCTAGAAACCAATCCAAATAAGGAGCAATAACTACTCCAAAGAAGCCCATAAAAAAGAGTGTACCCTAAGACTTAAATGACCGTGTTGCCCCTCCCATGGACTGTGCTGGGAGATCTATAGTTTCCCTTCTTCTTAATAAATTTTCTTGCATTCATAGTGATCATTGTTCAGCTCCATGGAACACAGATCTAATCCAATTTCTGCCAGTAACACATATATGTTATACTTCAATAAAAACTAATAAGTTTAAGGAATACATAGTTATAATATAGTAAAGTACATAGAAAAATTTAAAGGAGAAAGTAAATGCTTTACAGATAACTCTTCCTTTCTGGCTCTACCTCTTTGTTTCTCTTGATAACAGATGATACATAGAGATCAACATTAGATTATACATAATATATGTAAATATGTTTATATTCATGTGTTACATAAATGGAACAAGAACTAGTTTTGACTTGACATGATACTTTTTTTCCTAACACAGAATAAATATGGTACTTTGGTTTAAGATCTTCCCCAAAAATATATAGAGTCCAGGGGCAGACCTGAACACAGCAAAAGACTGAGAAATTTAGGCAAAGAGAAGAATAACCTCTGGAATTTGGGAAAATGAGATTTTCTAGCCAAAGGCTCTGCCAGGAAAGATGCTTAGACTGGAGTTCTGTTTGGATCAGTCCATTTGGAGTTCTCATTAACATAGCTTCACAACACAGAGATGGCTTGTATTGCTCCTCCCCTTCCCCACAGCCAGGAATGCATCTGACCTTAGGTCAATGTACTATCAGTGGTCCTTTATCTCCACTATGGCTTCAACTGACAATAGAGAAGTGTTCTAGGATCCTTCCCAGAGGTTAGAACAAAGGAAGGGTAGCCTTTACTGTTCTTTGCAGTTCTAGAACTTACATTGTTTGTGGGTAGCATTGTAAGATTTTTCAAAAACAACTAACCAAACAACTACAACAAAAACATAATTCCCTGATAAATTTGAATCACAAATAAATAACAAATAAAATTTCAGTATAAACATTTTTCATTAAATAGTTGGGGACCTACTTCTACAAAAATATTACTTTCATTTACCTGAAATTCAGTTTGAATGAGGCATTCTACATTTTACCTGGCAATCCTGTATGCAGAATATTTCAATCTAAGGTATCTTCCCAGAAAGTAGTTTGTTCCCTATTTTCAAGTTATATAGCAAGAGAAATAGTGTTCATAAAGTTCTAGAACTTGACCAATATTTACTTCATGTTTTTGTTCATTGATTTTATGTATTTATTTTATTTTAAAATTTATACATACTTATCAGTGAACAGTGAAGTAAAAACCTCCAGAAACTTGCTCCTCCATAAAAGCAACAAGATTTTATTTAAAAAGTTGTTGAAAAGCAACATTTTAATAATTCTGAAAATTGCCTGCATAGTGACAACAAACCAAGGAGGGTTTACTAAAGATAAATGATCAAATCTCATTAATATTGGCAAGATTTGCAGTGATTTAATTTGCCTTATTCCCATACCCCTCTGTCAAGCTTTTCAATACAGAGGCCTTAGGAAGAAGGGTCTTACACAACCATAATGAAAACCTGCATCCTGGCAACCACTGAATGTGGTACAGTAGATTTGGAGTTCTCCCAACACACCTTTCTCAGATAACTGTCAGTTTTTGACCCACGTGGCAGTATTCTAGAAATATCCAATTGCATAGCTTGCTTTTATTTGGCATGATTCAGACATCTTTCATTTTGAGCAGCTTTTTCCCCAGGGGTTTGTTGAAAACAATCAGTGGAAATTGTTAATATCACAATTGTCTGAGACTGTAATAACAGTTGGAGCCAACAAAAAGCTAACCAAAAAACTTAACAGAAAAAATGAGGAATGAGATGTCCTTAGGGGAATTTTAAAAGCTCTAATATATTCTTTGGTATGTTATGTGTTATAATCAGCTTATTGTCACTATGATCAAAATACTTAATGAGAACAACTTAGAGGATAAAAGATTTATTTTGGCTCAGTTTCAGAGGATTCAGTCCATGGATGGTCAGCACCATTGCTCTGGGCCTGAGGCAGAACATCATGGTGGAAGAGTGTGGTAGAGAAAAACTTCTCAGCTCATGGCAGCCTAGAAGCAGAGAGAGACAGGGGCTCAGTAGAAGATAAATACTTCCAGGGCATACCTCCAGTGATCTACTTCCTCCAACTAATTCCCACACCCAGTAGTTCATTCAGCAATCCATGAATAATCCACTTAGTGGATTAATCCACTGATGAGGTCAGAGTCTTCATGATCCAATCATTATCTAATATCCCCACCTGTAAACCTTGCTGCACTGGGGAATCATGCTTCCAACACAAGACTTTGGGGAATATTCCAGATAGGAACCATAACACTTGACACTGAGAAGGCCAGGCATGTATTTAGAGTTACACATATGTTCAGGGCTAAGTGACTGCTCAAGAAACACCCATTAAATCTTCATTCTACATTATTGTCATTAATGATCTTGTGGTCTGTATGAGCAGGAAGTGAAGACTACCAGAGTTAAAAACTTCATTACTGAACATTAAAGATGTTGTCCAAAACATACTCAGGCCCCATCAGTAATGATTGGTTCACTTAGTGGTTCAGTCATTAAGTAAACCATTAGATAACCACCACTAAGTTAACCAATGAAAGACTTCATTGCCAATGATGACAAAGAACCTACACTTTACAGAATTAGGTCAGGAAAGTTGCTAAACAACAAACAGAAACAATAATAATAAACACTTAAGAAAGAAGGACTATGATTTCAAGTGTTGAAACAATATATTTTTTTAAATGTCAAATTGTCAACAAAAAAGTTATCAGACATGCAAAAAATAAAAGAATTTATCCCATACATAAGGATTGAAAAAATATTAAACATAAACTACTGGTGAACAGGCCTAGGTGTTTGAACCAATCAATTAGACTCTAAATCAGCTATTTTAAGTATGTTTAAAGGATTGAAGAAAAGAATAAGTAAGAGTTGTCTCACTAAATAGAGAATATCAACAAAGGGGTAAGAAGTATTAAAATAAATACATAAAAATTAGAGTTAAAAAGCACAATAATTGATTTAAGAAAGTCAGTAGAGAGGCTTAACAATAGATTTGAGCTGGCAGAAGAATGAATCAGGAAACTTTGAAATAAAGCTATTGAGATGATCCAGCCTGAGGATCAAAGTCAAAAGAGGTAGAAAGAAATTCAGAGACACATGAGACATCACCAAGTATACCAACAGATGTATAATGGAAGTCTCAGAAAGATAAAGAAAGAGGCATAGTGAATATTTTAAAAGGCCCAAACTTCCCAAATTTAATGAAAATATTTATTAATCTATATATCCAAGAAGCTAAACAAAGTACAAGTAAGATAAACTCAAAGATGCATACCTGGACACATCATAGCCAAACTATTAAGACAAAGACAAAGCAAGAATCTTTAAAGAAGCAAGAGAGAAGCAGCTAAATACATACAAGGGATCCTAAATAAGGTTAACAGCTGGTTTCTTATCAGAAAACATGGATGTCAGAAAGCAGTGACACAAAATATTCAAAGTGCCAAAAAGACTATCAATTAAGAATTTTATAGCGAGCAAAATGATCCCTCAAAAATGAAAGAGAATTCTTTTTTAAATTTTTTACATGTTAATGGACCTTTTATTTTATTTATATATTTATATGCAAGGCTGAGTATTGAACCCAGTGCCTCACACATGCTAGGCAAGCACTGTACCACTGAGCCACAACCCCAGCTCTGAATGAGAAATCTTACAGGAGATGATAACTATACTCTTTTAACTAACAATCTCAATGCAGACACAAGTAGACTGGGGAGAAGCCTTACACAGGGCCCCTGAAAACTCACTAGTTACTTTGGAAAACAGTATGATGGTTCTTCAAAGCATTCAACAAAGAGTTTTTATATGATCCTGCAATTCTAGTTCTAAGTACATACTTAAAAGAATTGAAAACATATCCACACCAAAACTTGCCAATGAATGTTTATAGGAGCATTTTATAATAGATAAATAATGGCAACAACCCAAATATCCATCTACTAAATAAATAAAATGTGTTATACACATACCTTAGAATATTGCTTAGCCATAAAAAGGAATGAAGTATTAACAATAATACATGAATGAACCTTGAAAATGTTATACCAAGTGAAAGAAATCCAGCACAAAAGTCTACATATTATAGGAAATGTCCAAAATTGGCAAATTATTAGAGATCAAAAAGCAGAACAATTGTTCCCAAGATTGGGATGATAAGGAAATGAACAGTGACTGCTAGTAGGTGTAGGCTCTAATTTGGGGATCATGAAGATGTTCTGGAATTAGATAAGTGGTAATTGCTTTACTTTTTGTAGTTTGTGTACTGTAAAAAGTATAAATTCATGGCATGTGAATTATATCTCAATAAAAGGGGGGAAAACACTATAAGAAAGGTTCCAAGTGGAAAGTCAACACGCCCTGACCACAACTCCTTCCACCATCTATTTGTGACCTTATAGTTATAACAAATACTTTAATGTCTTGTGAACTAATTCTATCTTTAATTTCTCTCTCAACTCTGAGAAGCCAGCTTGAATTTGCTAAGAATACAAACAGGTAGATGTCTCCCTTTTTCCTTCTGCTGGGAGAAATCTTACTGGAGATGATACCTATGCTCTTTTAACTGACAACCTCAATGGAGTCCCAAGTCAACTGGGGAAAAGCCTTACACAGGGCCCCTGAAAATTCACTAGTTGGAGCCATGTTGTTCCTCCTTGGGTAAAATAAACACAGATAAAATAGATATAAAATCTAAGCTGAGTCTTATGATACACACATACATGCTCACACACAAACATACACATCCACACATATATCTGAAACAACCTCAATTGGGTTTTATTTAGTTCCTATGAACTGTGATCATGTGAGCCAAATCCAGTCATGCCCATTTGTTAGTTTGTCTATGGCTGTTCTCATGCTATAAAAACAGAGTTGAACAGTTGCAACAAAGACTATTTGGTGTCCCAAACAAACAAATATCTCTATGGCCTTTTACAGAAAAAAAATTTTTTTGCTGAACCCTGATGCAGACCAACGGTTTTCTCAATTTTGCTTTCTGAAGATGGAGCAATTTTGTAGGCATGCTCTGGGGTTTCCCCAAGAAGTAAAGGGACGGGGATAGCATCCATCACTACCACATTCAAAACATTGACTTTGACACAAAAACTCTCTTTTAATCTATTGGATACATTATGAACTTTCTTTGGAAGAAAACATCTTAGACATATAAATCTGCTCTTCTATTTCAACAGTTTTATCTTCTGAAGTGAAAATGCAGAATGGAGAGAGAATGTGAGTTACTTACTATGTTACACAGCTTATTTTAACAGAAATCTCATGATCTCCAGGTCTGAGGGTTCTTTCCACCATCCTGAAGTAAGTTAGCAGAATGCTCTCTTGAAGAATCCCAACCTCGAAAGAGAAGAAAAACAAGCAGAGTAAAGAACACAGTGTCAGGTCTGCAGATGATGGCTGGAGAAAATCTGACTTGGGCTCGAATTCCTGGAGCACATCATTCAGCCCAGGCAATTCTTCTCCCTTGGCTTAGAGAACTCCCATGGCACTGTCCCACTTAGGAAACGAGCTGTTGTTTATTCAACCTCACATACAAGGTGACAGGAAGAAGTAAGAGGAACCTGAAAGGGCAGAGAGGCCCAGGAGTAGATATCGGAAGATGATACAAACTAGATGAGAAAAGTAAATAAGGACACAATAAATGCATTACCTGGGAGACAAAAAGGAAGAATCTATGCCGGGAGAAGTTTACCATCAAAACTGACCTGGATATAATCATGTAGACTCTCCAGAAAGGCTGAAAAAACATGGTGCCACTTCAAATTCTACTTTCATCTCAAGGGAAGACTGAGTGAAATAGCAGGTGTCGGGGAGTCCACAGAGTGAGCACAGTTTCCCTTCAGATTTTGTCCACATACCTTATCCAACAACATATCTGTTAAGACACATCCTCTTCAAAAAGCAATTTAATATGTATTTATTTTCCTCAAGCCTGAACTTTAGGTTCTTACACTCAAACTGACAGAACAAGGTATTTCTTTCAATATTTCTCTCACATTATTAGGTCACCTTATTTATTAACACCCCAAACTTCAGTTGAGCAACTCACTTGTTTTTATCTCTTAATCACTGTGAAATATGTAAGCAATAGTTTTTCCTACTTTGAATTGGCTATTGGAAAGTATAAAGACAAATTTATGCCTCATATATAGCACATATGTATGGACTTCTTAGATGTGTTCTTGTAATAGCCTCATTTATAGCCCCATATTTTGTCCCTGACTTTGTTTTCTTCCCTATTTTAAGGAAAGGTGTGGATACACATGTGGTCAACCAAGACCCATGGAGAATGGCAGCCACTCCCTAAGTTATCACAGTGGCAGCAACAGTAACTAGCAAAGGGAAGGTAAATCTCTTGAGACTCTGATTTTAAGGTTTCAAATACCTGCTCCAATGAAGTTTCCTCCTCCATTGCTTATCATTAGAAGACTCCAGTTGTACTCTTCTTTTCACTGCTGGCTACAACTGAGTCAGTTTTATAATAGTAATAAAAGTTGGGAACGAAGTAGACACTTTATCTTCATCCAAAATCAGGGTAACTGAAGAGGTATAAAAATCATATAGAGATCCTGAAAAATTATTTATGAATTAAAACTTATAGATATGTGATTGTGTGTGTGTGTGTGTGTGTGTGAGTGTGTGTGTGGTGCTGGGGATTAAACCCATGGCCTTATGCATGCAAGGAAAGCATTCTACCAACTGAGTTATATTTCTATCCCCTAAGACTTGTAGATATGTAACAGATCAGTTTTGTTTGATTCTTTTGAGAAATAAAATAATAGTATCTGAGCTACCCACACACATAAGTTTTTTAAATTATCCCCCCAAAAACATCTGGCAAAAAAAAAAAAAGAGGCTGAGAATTTTGGAAAGCCATCCATTTGTGAAAATGGGACCAGGAGAAATCTCATCCAGGGGCTGGGGCTGTAGCTCAGGGGCAGAGCACTTGCCTAGCATGTGTGAGGCACTGGGTTTGATCCTCAGCACCACATGAAAATGAAACAAATAAAATAAAGGCATGCTATCCATCTACAACTACAAAAATTTTTTTTTTAAAAAAAGCATCCCCTAGCCTAGGGAAGTGTCAATAAATTTTGAAGCTAACCAGGAACCTGTGTGAAAAAAAAAACTTTTTAACTCATGATAAATCAAAGTCTGAGCCATATAGTGGTATAGGATCCAAAGTTTTACTACCTTCATGGTTGCAAGAAACCAAAGTAACATATTAATATTAAAATTGGCCTAGGATTTATGAAACTCCAAGGGCTGAAACAGAAACAAACTCAAAATAGTTCTTTGGGAATACTTGTAAAATTCAGAGCACACAGTCACAGTATTCACTGCCTCTCAAAAAAAAAAAAAAACACTAAAATAACTTTATCATAGGAAAGAACATTACACACTACTCAAGGACACAATCTACCTTAAGGGAGAATTGACAGATACAATAAGCCAGAGAAGCAGCATTTTCATGGTCTGGATAAAAAAGATCAATCTATAAAACAAAATGATATATGTTTAAAATAAAGACATCATAATGAAAGAACACAATGGTCTGTTAGAATAGGCAGAGAGAGAGAGAGAGAAAGGGAGAGACTAAGAACAAATAGAACTTTTAGAAATGAAATCCTGTCTAAACATCAGGTTAGACACTGAATGGAGAATTAATGAACTGGTAGATAAATCTGAATAAATTACTGATAATACAGGACAGAAAGATAAAGAGGTAGAAATTATAAAATAGAAGTAGAAATATGGAGAAATGAGGGCAAATGTTAATCATTTATGTATCTGGCATGTCTAACATGACAAGACAAAGTATAACAGAAAATCAGGGAGATAACTTTATTTAGGCTTACAATAGATAAATGTTCATTAATGAGGGGGCCTGGAGTTTGTAGCATTGGGTAAACAAGAAGGTCACCAAGAGACTCATGAGAGTCATATGGAAGGATAGGATGTGTCTTATGTAGGACTATATAACGGCAGGATGGTCCTTTGAGATTTACTGCTTGTCAAACACAAAAGATAGGGGAGATTTCTTAATTATTTCTATTTTCTGGAATCTCAGATAAAGTCCAATATTGTCTGTTGGGAGTTCCAGAAAGACAAAGTAGAAAGAATAGAAGGAATCTGGAAAAGAGATAGTCTTGAGAATTTTTCAGAATTGAAGACATAAATCTTCAGAATCATGGAGCATATTGAGTCTGGAATAAACAAAACAAAAGCTACACCTGGACAGATGACAGCAAAACTGTAAATAAGAAGAAATATTGTTGATTAAGAATGTATGTCTTTCTCTTTAGAGAAAAGCTATTACCTACATTTCAACTATTATTGGTTTTATACAATCTATTCTTTTTATTGGTTTCTTTCAGAAATTGAGAACTTATACAAAACAAAATCATTTATTAAAACACTCTAGACTGCCTAGGCTGCTTTTTCTCTGCCACCATGGATTTCTCACCTATTTTTCCTATTTAGAATTCAATTTATCGCCATCTTGGATCTCTCCCTTTCTCTCGTGTCTTCCCCTTTTCTAACATCTGAGCCATTTGCTTTCCTTCTTCTAGATTGCTCCTAACAAATCTCACATTATCTCTAATTTATTTTTCAAAAAAAAAAAAAAAATCAGCCTTTTCTTTTTCTGTCTCTTTCTCTCCTTCCAGATCAAGCTCACTCCCCAAAAGTCCTTCAACATATTTCCCTAAGCAAAGCACCTCAACTCATATAATCAGGTGTATGAAAGTTGCTGCTATTTCTGTTGTTGTTGTTGTTGTTTTTCAGTGATATTTTCCCCCTTAATTATCAAGGTCTGTACTTAATAGATACAGCTAACTTTCAATCCATCTTTGACTCCTAATTTTCTGTCCTGGGTGCTATGATTTGAATGTGTCTCCCAGAAAGCATGTGTGGGAACTTAATCCCTAGTGCAATATTCTTGAAGGTGAGGCCTAATGGGAGGTGATTAGGCCATGGAGTCAGAGTGAGTGAGTTAATGGACTCATCATGAGACTCAAATATCACAGGAGTGGAGTCATTATAAAAGGGGGCATTAGACCCCCTTTATTTGTTCTTTCTTCCACTCCCTTTTTCTCTCTCTCCCTCTCCCTTATCCTTCCACCCTCTGCAAGAAGGTCATCTCCAAATGTTAGACCCTTGATCTTGGAGTTCCCAGCCCTCCAAAAATTTACGTTCGTTATAAATTACCAATTCTCAAGTATTTTTGTTATAGCAGCACAAAATAGACTGACACTGGGCCAGCCTTACAGTGTGACAAGAATGTATTAAGGATTCTTATATGTGCTTTGCTTGAAAACTTAATGTAAAAATTAGTCATATGAAAATGGGTAAACCAAAGCAGTTATATCAAAGATATCTCATCAAAATGTCACATATATACATCATATTAATGTTCTTATGTTGCAGATGAGGAAACTGAAGCTCCAAGCATTTAATTTACTTCTCCAACTTCATGTAGCTGGTTAAGTGGTTGAGCTGGGATTTCAACCCACATTTCTGGTTCAAATTACCATTTTCTTTTATTGATACCACAAAGCCTGTAAAGTTTCCCTTTCAATTTAATATGTTTCATTTTAACCTAAAGGGAAAAAATTGAAGGTTGTTGCAACTACAATATTTTGTATTTCTTCCTAAGTGTTGTGATTGAGTACAACAGGAGTTCAATTCCTCTTTACAATGGGAGTTCCCAGAGGGTAAACAGGGAAAGAACATACGCATCTCTTCAAGTAGAGCCTTATAAATCAGCATGCAAAATACCTAGCAATGTTATGACTTTAATATTTATGGAAAGAAGATTGGCCTCCTCCATAGCTATCTTGATGGCCCATATTATTTCCCGTGTACAGTATTCCAGCTGTGTTGTCAGCCAACAGAACCACCTCATTAGGGCTAAAGAGTGTCCTTGTGAAAGCATTGCCCTAAAATTTGCTGCTGTCAGACCTACCATTCCCCAAATCATCAGCTTCCTAATGTCCCCTGAGGATCCTGGGCAAAGGAACAAAGGAACATTTTCTTTTTGACTTCCACTCAGTTGGAGATCAGAAATTGTATGCAGCTGTCGAGTCGAATCATTTCGTTTATAGATTCATCCAACAAATATTTGAGCACCTATTATGTACCTACTCTGTGCTAGACACTAGAGATATACTAACAAGAGACAGTCCCAATCCTCATGTGGCTCATAGAAAGACAGGGAAACCAACATGAAATGAATACTGTAATTACACAAGTAACTCAGACGTCACTTTCCCCACAAGGGGCCTCTTTTTTCATCTCCTGCTAACTTTGCTGCAGGACACAGCGTTCTCTCCTTTCCAAGAACAGATAATCAGTTTCATGCCAAAAGTTTGTTGGCAACATAGGTTTGACCAAGATTTTGTATAGGAAACTCCCATACAAAATCTTACAAAAATCTCCTGTTATCTGCAGCTGAGTCAAGAGAACCTGCCTAGATCTCAACTCACCCACATAAAAAAATAGACAAATGATGGAAATAGGGAAAAGACTAACCTATTTTTATCATTTGCCTATTTCTTATGCAGGTGGGTGGCTGAAACCAGTAGCTGGGATCCAGGCAAGTTCCCTTGGCTCTGTTGCCAGTAACACTATAGAAATCTTATAAAAAACTCCTATTTAAAATCTCAGTAAAATGGAACACCTCAGCAAAACCCACTAAATTCCCTTAGGATGTATCTGATTTCCATCTTGAATTCTTTTCTGCCCTGAACACTGTTCTGGACCTTTCAGTCTTATGTCCTCTTCTTCCTGTTCCCCTCCTCTCTCTGGAACTTACATTTTCCTATCTCCATCCTGGTGAGCAATTCAGCTTTGCTGAGTCTCCTTTCAGCCTTGCTGGCTGCAGTATCTCAGGCTTTGGCAAAGACAAGCACTCCAACAGCTAGAATCCACCATGAGGATTGCGGGGGCAGGAGTGGGGGATATGTGATATTGAAAACTGGTTTGGTACACTTAAATAGATAGTAATTATAATTGTGATCATTTGCTGGAGGGAGAGGTACAGGTGCTAGGAGACCGAGTAATAGGCCAGCCTGGTGAGATGGCCAAGAACAGCCAGCTGTGCTACAGCGCAACAGCCCCATCAGGTCCCTGCCTCCTGAGTCAGCCTGTGTCTAATTAGGAGCAGCCACAATCACTATCTGAATAATTCTTTGGGAGAGTTTCTTCCTGAATGACTGGATTCACACGGGATGAGAAACTGCATCTCTCCACTAGGAAATGGAATAAAACAACTGACTCACATTTCACGCTTCTGTTTTTGCCAAGCATAGATGATAATGTCTCAGTACTCAGATGTGGGCTAGAGCTGAATCTGCTTTTTATAACTGACTGATTTGGTGAGGAAGTTAAAATTTAGGTAGCACGGAGCCAAGGGAGGCATAATGAATCAAGTTCCGGGTCCTACACTCCATAGCAATCTTGGAGTAAAGCCATTCCTCCATCTTGTGGTCTGATCCCACCCTATACAGGGCCTGAGGAGGTCCTGTTAATTCAGAAGTCCCCTCCAACCAAACTTTATCCTCCCTGGATGTCTCCTGGAGAGGTACAAATCCCAGGATCCTTTTGAATATGTTTGATGTTCTAGGCCCAAAGAGCCCTGAGGCTTCAGAGGTCATGAGTGGATGCCACTTGCAGAAGTCAGAATTTGAGAATATACAGCAAAAACTAAGCTCAGGGATTAAGCTAGAAACGAACCTAAGAATCATGGCCAATAGCAAGAACAATCCTCCAATCTGGAGCACTACAGAATCCAGTTTATTGGGGATGGGGCAGCAAGGACTCTGACTTGCATTTATGTGCCTTCTAACCACTGATAGTGATTTTAAAAGGCAATCATATACTTACCATAGTAGGTTTTGTTCACCTTGTGCTGGGATAAAATCACAGTTAAGTATATTGCCATATTGAGGTGACAAACTTTCTTCAGTAGCTCCATGATCACCAATAGGGAGTTCATATAATCTACCAACTCACGCAGTTGGTTACAAAATATGATACTGTTGTTTCAAAATACAGCCTGCCAATTAAAATGTGATCACTTTTGACCCTTTCCCTTAATACTCACAAAACTAAGAATTGACAAGTTAAGCTCTTTAGTGGTTAGACTCTATGGGCTTATCATCAGTTAACATTTACTCAGTTTGGCACGTGCATTAAGAAATCTTCACAGTACACAGATAATATAAGAATCTTCATTATTTTATAGAGATGGGAACTAAACTTTAAAAAGTAAGTTGGCCAGTCATTCAATAATTAGATTGAAATGATTAGATTATGAGAACTGTAATCTAAAATAAACGCCAATGCTAGGATTCAAATCAAAGACATTCTAGGGCCAAGTCCACATGGATAACCATTCTGCTTTTTCCTAGGAATGCATGTCAGATATCCTTATTAATCTTTTCTGCTGTCATTTGTGTTCACAGTGCAATTGATATTGTACCTTGCCTCTCCTCTATTCTACAGGCTGCTCTAAGAAAAACAATTCTTCCTATCACTGAGAGATTCTTCACAGGTATAATTTTATCATGACCTCTCTGTTCCTCAACTTTTCTGTCCCTGATCAAGTCAAGCTAGATTACCATACCAAGTAGTGAATTCTGATTTTAAAATTTTCATCTCCAGGAAATGAAAATTGCCAATTGGTATAGAATAATCCTTTAGGAAAAAAATCAGTTCTGCCCAAACATGACCCAATTTGAACCCTGTGTTAGCTGAAAATGTAGGCCTGAGACAGAAACCAATAAGAGCTGCTAAGACATCACTAGAACCTGTTAGAAATTTATGTCAGTTAACTCAGGTTCCCACTGAAGTCCAAAGGAAAAAAAACTTGACCACGGTGGTGTTCTCTGGGACTCAAATAACCATAGTTGCGCCACCAAACCTGGGACCTGCAGAATAATAAGAATGCCCGTAGGCTGTTGAAATTCTTAAATGAAAAAGTGATTTATTTTATTATCTAAATTGTATACTTTTTATATACATTCCAGTAAGTTGTCTCTTCCCTCTTGACAAATAATCACAAAATAAGACTGAAGATAACATTACAGAAAAGTGGGAAACATTTCAACAACCTGAAAGTCCAATAAAGAACCTTTAAACACAAATTGAATAAGATTTTGTAATTAAGTGTAGATAACTTACCTTCATTCATGGGGACTGTGAATGAATTATGATACTGAATTTTAAGTAATTAGAAAATAGTGACAAGAAGAACATTTCAAATAGATTAAAATATTATATGACATAGAGGAAGCCAGTTTTCTCAAAGTTAAAGAGAATTTAAAACTGAAGAGGAAAGTCTAGAATTGTTACTGTGGTGCATGGGGATTGGTTGATGCTATGATTTGGGTATGACGTATCCCCTGAAAAGCTCATGTTAAGCAATGCAGGAATGCTCAGAGGTGAAATGATTAAATTATGAGAACTATAATCTAACTGGTGGATTAATCCATTTGATGGATTAATAATGTGAATGAATTACTGGGCAGTACCTACAGCGAGGTGCAGTGTGGCTGGAGGAAATATCACTAGGGACATGCCCTTGAGGATTATATTTTGTCCTTGGCTTCTCTCTCCTCTCCTCTCCATTTCTTTCCTCTCTTCTCCCCTGGATGCCTGCCCCCTCTCTCCTTCTCTCTCTCTCTCTCTCTCTCTCTCTCTCTCTCTCTCTCTCTCTCTCTCCCTCTCTCTCTCTCTGCCTCCTGGCTGCCACTAGCTGAGCAGCTTTCCTCTGCTACACTCTTCCACCATGATGGTTGGCCTCATCTCAGGGCCAGAGCAATGGAGTAGACCAAACATGGACTGAATCTCTGAAACTGTAAGTCCTAAATAAACTTTTCCTTCTTTAAGTTATTCTTATCAGATACTTTGGTCACAGCAATGAAAAGCTAACACTGTAGAAAAGCTAATCTCGAAGTACTTCCCTTACAAATTACTGAGGGGCAGATGGATTAACATCATGGGTAATGGGAGTAGCTGACCTGGCACACCTCCTGATAGACACACAGAGTAGATACACCATCTCTGTGGTGTTTGTGCCAAAAATGTAAACCTGAATCTTACTGTGAGAAAACTTCAGACAAAGTAAAAATTTAAATGTCTTATAAAATAACTAGGCTTTATTTTTTCACAACAGTCAAAAACATGAAAGATTGGAGATGAAGAAACTGCTGAGATTACAAAAGACTATAGAGATGTGACAACTCCATGCAGCGCATGCTCCTGGAGTAGATCCTGGGCTAGGAAAAAGAATAACTATCAAAAAGATTATTGAGACAACTAGAGCAACTTAAATCTACTTTAGGCCAGGTAAGGTGGTGCACACCTGTAACCACAGAGGCTCAGGAGGCTGAGGCAGGAGGATCTCAAGTTCAAAGCCAGCCTCAGCAACAGTGAGGTGCTAAGCAACTCAGGGAGACTCTGTCTCTAAATAAAATACAAAATAGGGATGGGGATGTGGTTCAGTGGTCAAGTGCCCCTGAGTTCAATCCCTGGTACCCACCCTCCTCAAAAAAATCTACTTTTGGTTACATATATATCAAAGTTACAGTTTGTGATTTTGATCATTGTAGTATGATTATGTAAGAGAATTTCCTTTTAGGAAGTGCACATGAAATAATTTATAGCTAAATAATCATAATATCCTTAAGTTACTTTCAAATGGTTTAGAGAAAAAAACAGAGTACAAGAACAAATGATAAAGCAAACAAAATGAAATATGACAATTGGTGAATATGTGTAAATGGAATAGAGGTGTTTTACTAGCCTTGTGACTTTTCTGAAAGTTCAAAATGACATTAAATTTAAAATGTTTAGATTTCATATTACATGTATAACATTCAATAAGTCACTTTTGAAAACTCAGGAAAGAGTATCTACTTTCCTATCACTGCTATAACAAACTTAGTAGCTTAAAACAACATGAATTTGTGCAGCCTGCACTCCTTGGTTCCTGGCCCCTTCCTCACATCACTGCAAACTCTGATTCCATGATCACATCTCCTTGCCTGATGCTGACCCTCTTGCCTCCCTCCTACACTTCTGTGAGCACACTGGACTGCCCTTAATAGTCTAGGATAATCTCCCCCCACCCCAGTTTCTTAATTTAATCACATCTGCAAAGACTCTTTCATCACAAATCCTAGGGGTTAGGATATGAATACCTTTGGGATTTTGTCTACCATTATTCCATCTTGCACAGAATAATTTGGTTTTCCATGTGAAGAAAACCAATTCTCTTCCCCTCCCAACATTAAGTGGAATTCAAAGAACATTGGCTTCCTGGGGTAGATACCCTTGGGTCTAGGAGATACAAATACAGGGCGCTGATGGTTCATAATATTCTATATCCTGAGGTGGGGAATGTGAATAAGGATGTCTTCTTATTTAAACTGTACTTAGAGTTTAGTTTATGATTTAGTTCATAATTGTTTCTAAAAATACACAGAATTACATATGATGATAGAATCTTCTGTGCTGATAAGCCTTACCTTTCTTAAGTTTGGAGTGTTTTGAAAACTATTCTACAGAAATGTTTTTGAAAAAGAAATTTGTAAAATAGTTTATCATCTCATTAGGGTTAATTACATGGAATATAATCTTAGTTAACAGACCTAGCAATTGGTGTCTTAAACCTATTTATGACAGAGTAATCATTACTTTGTCAATCATTCACACTGAACAGATAGAGGATTATTATCATTAAAACTTATGGTAGAATGGTTCAATGGTGTCAAGGGTTGTGGGTGGGAGGAAAAGGGTCAATATCAGACATCATGAAGAAATTTTAGGGATAGGGAGCAATGGATAACTCTGTAGCCTGACTATAGTGGAGGTTACATGAATCTATCAGGAATTAAATTTCATAGAATTGTTCGCCAAAATAAAAAAAGTTAATTTTATTTTATGATAATGTAAAAGTAAGAGTATAGAATAACTTTTTAAAATTATGCTATTTTGCCCCGACAGTTTTAGATCTAGAATTTAGCCCTTGAAACACACACACACACACACACACACACACAGGCACACTTACAAACACTTGTATATTCACAAAAATACTAAGAAGATGTTCACTGAAGTAGTAGTAAGAACCTGAATCCATCCCAAATGTTTTCAGCAAAGATCTAGTTAAACAAATTACAGTGTTTTCATACTAGGCCAGTCATTAAGTATTTTAAGTTAATGACCTATAGTAGAATGTTGAACACGACATTTTTTTTTTGCTGTTGTTCCAGAACTGGCTGGAGTTAGAGGTGATAAATAATCCATATTCCAAAGGTCACCTATAGCACCTGGTTCTGATGTGGTGGGCTCAGCTACCCAGCTAGCTGCTCATCATTCCCTCTAATATATATATATATATATATATATATATATATATATATATATATATACACACAGATCACTGTGAAAAATCAAAAGTTCAAAGAGAATTCTGAGTCCTGAGATGTCAGCCTTGTGGGGAATACAGGAGATTCCCATTCTGTCCTCACAAGGGTACTATCCCTAAAGAGAAATAAGGAAAAGGAAGCAGGCAGAGGTACAGACAAGAAGGGGATCCTCACATTTTCTTCTCTACTCAATACCTGCTTGTTTAGTAGAACTATTTATGCCCTCTGCGCAGAGTCTAATTTGAGCAGGAGAGAGGGGGAGAGAGAGAGAGACAGCCAGAGAGATAGAGACAGAGACAGAGAAACAGCATGCAGGAGTCTGCCCACCTACTCTGGGAAATAGATAAGTGGGCTTCCTGTAGTGAAATGATAATTGGAATATGGCTGGACTCAGGACACCCTGCTGGGTACCCTACCAAGGGGCTTGGCCACAAGGGAAAAGACCCCCAGAAGCAATGGGGTAAACTGTTATGCATAGGAACAGAGAGAGGGTTGAACTCCTGCATATTTACCATGCCAGAGATCTGTGCCCTGGGAAAGACTTCCTCTGAGGTTCTGAAGAAGCCACATGTGTACCCTATGAACATGGTAGCCTTTTAAATTCATCACTATCAGGACACCGAGTTAGTCATGTATTCATTTGCTTCAATGGCCAAAACAGAGTACCTCAGACTGGCTTGCTTTAAAAGCAGAAGTTAATTTTCTTTGTTGTTTTTTTGTTTGAGAGAGAGAGAGAGAGAGAGAGAGTGAGTCATGGTTAATCAGGAGTGATTTTGCCTCATGGGGAATATTTGGCAACATCTGGAGTCATTTTTGGTTGTCACAACCAAAAAAGGATTATCCCAATCCTCATACAACTCTGTAAGTTAAGTTATTATCTCTCTCTTTATATTCTCTTCCTGGAGAAACAGGCTTAGAGGCCAATGATTTCCACATAATAAGCAGGTAGGAAGGGTGGATTTGAATGCCCTTGCCAGGCTCTTCCAGTGTGAAGCTAGAGCAAAGAGAGGTAAGCGGAGAACAAGTCCTGAGAAATGAGAGAAGAGATGACCTCTTTGCCAGGAAAAGTTCCAGATGTTATTCTTGTCGTCTCATTTGAAATTTGCAGCTAGGCAAGAACATGAACATGAACAGACTCTGCCCTCCCGGAAATGACAGCTTGGCAAGGTCCTGGTTTATGTCAGAGATGAGCTGGAGCTGTGGATCTCTGTGGTCCTGGGAACCCACAGTGCCCACATTGCTGTGTCCTCGCCCGTCTGCCTGGGGCTCCAGCCGTGCCCCTGATGAATCACTTGTGGCTGCTCAGAGGAACCATGCCAAGCTCTCTGTATTCTGTCTTCTCTATGGTAGGCTTGCCTCTTTCATGCACAGGGACTTGCTACCAATAAGATCACAAGGTGAAGCCATTTGATAAATATAATGTACATTTTTTATAATTTGTACCCAACTGTATTCTACACTCTACCCCTTTTTAAGACTTTCATGTTTAATTCCTCTTAAGCCTTTCAGTCAGATTTTGAATATTGCATTTTCCAAATGATCATGCCATATTGATAAAGATTTTTCATCTGAATTACACACTCCAAAGTGCCTTTCCAGTTGGCAATTAATCTTTTTTTTTTTTTTTAATGTGATGCTGGAAATTGAACCCAGGGCCTTGCACATGCTAAGCACTTGCTCTACCAGTGAACTACACCCCCCTACACCCCCATCTCTGGGTTAACCTCATTGTATAAAGGGATGAGTACATGCAAATTCATTCTGAAAGGACTCTTAGAGGAGAGTCTGTGTCACTGATTTTTAGAGGGTTTGCATTAAAAAACAAAACAAAACAAAAACCTGAATTTGTAGGCACTATGAAAGCTTTTAGTTCTTATTTAAAGTTTTACATAAAAGAAATATTTGGCAGGGGAAATTGTTTTCTCCACCCTAGCGCTTCAAGAATAAATGAACCTTTCATTAGCTGAGAATTTGTAGGTATGTACCTACTGGGATTTTAAAGAGCACACATTCTATGACCAAATATGGCCTTGGCATACAGCCAACCTTGCAGGAGCCCTGGGTGTTACAACTTGAGTCTAATGACGAATGTCATCTTACCTTGTTCTTACCATGACCTAAGTTTTGTGCACAGCTTGGATAGTTCTTCAGTTAGGCCTGTGGGGCACAACCTCAGTCTTCTGTTGACTAGTAGCATGCTGATTGCATCTAGAAAGAGATAAATTGCAGGGCTGGGGATGTGGCTCAAGCGGTAGCGCACTCGCCTGGCATGCGTGAGGCCCGGGTTCGATCCTCAGCACCACATACAAACAAAGATGTTGTGTCCGCTGAAAACTAAACCATTAATCTTAAAATTCTCTCTCTTTAAAAAAAAAAAGAGAGAGATAAATTGCAATCTGAAAAATCATAGTCACCAAGTAACTAAAATGTGTAAGGCCTTTAAAAATCAGCAGGAAAACAGAGTAAGCAAAGCCACATGAAAACAACAGCAAATCAGGTGATACCTAGCAACCTACTCCTTCTGTCCAGTTAATTCTGATTTCTGGCTGGTTGGTGCAATTTAATTCTCTGATTTAGGTGACCAGTTAATTATTAAGATTTTGATTAGAAAGAAATTTTCATTCAGTTATCTTTTTTTTTGCCCTGAATCCTTTTGATTTTTGATGATTATATATAGAAATTCATTACCTGGAGGTTTTCAGACCTTTTTTTCCATCATTAGCTACAATAAGAAATTAATTTCAAATTAATGACACAGTTTGCACTCATGCAAGTGTACACACACACACACTACTTAGAAAAACTGAAAAAGTTCTACAAAAATATATTCACTGTAACTATTTATCATTTACTTCAATATTTTAATTTTATTCCATTCCATTCTGGCCTACTCTAATCGATTTAAAAAGCCTTTTTTTTTCTGCCTGTTGAATTAATTTCACAACCCATTACAGGGACATGACCTGTAGTTTGAAAATTATTACATTATTTGAAGTGTTATCTAAATTATCACAATTTATAGCATTCTGATGAAATTCAATGTATAAATAGAAAGTGAGTTTAATTAGTACTTTCCAAGATTGTTTTGTATGGAATTTATAATATTGCTCATCAACTCTTTGGTAGAATTGTCATGCATCCATAATTTCACCTTTTCTCTTCCAATTCTGATCATCAGATGTGAAAACTGTGTAGATGACCAATTTCCTCTCCATCTCCTCAAACAGACATGGCCTTTGAGAACTTCTGTTGAAGTGTTATGTCCAGGAGGCTTGGCGAGTTTGGGGGACATGGCGCCACTTGGCTGTGGTCATGGTATATGCAGAGATAAAGAACTGCATGTTGGAAACAGCATACCAAGGAAGTGCCAGCACTCAGTCAGATCCACCACTGGAATTAATACCAGGAAAAAAGAAGGAGCCAAGAATAAAGCCAATTTAGACAGAAGCTGGGAAAGACATGGAGAGAGGAAAAGGAAGCAGAAGGCATAAGGCAATTTCCAAACCAAAGAGTAAAAAGCTATGACGGCTCTTTTCCTGTTCTTGTTACCTTGGTTAGGAGCATGCTCCAAACACTTGAAAAGGAAGCTCCAGGAATGTTCCCCAGAGCATCACTCTAAAGTGAAAATTCAGAGTCATGCATAATAATGAACTCCAGGAGCTATTTTCCTTTAAGAATCAGATATTATGCCAAAGTTTTATGCCTTTTCTCATCCTACTACATAGTGGCAAATGCCAGACATCAAATAACTTCATCCATAAATATGTCAGTGTGTATCTAAAAACAACTTTTAGAAACAAAACTAAAATTCCATTGTTTACCTAAAAAGTGTTACCCACAATTTTTTTCTACCATCACTCAAATTAGTATTCATATTTCCCTGATGATCCCACAAAATTTTGTTTTGTTTTGTTTTATATCAGGGTCTAAATAATTAGGCTTGTACATTTTAATACGTTTAATGTATTTTAATGCATTTTAATTGGTTGATCTGTCTTTTTATTTCTAAATTTACCCTTTTGATTTGTTAAAAGATAAAGCCCATGATCTCTCTTAATAACGGGATTTTTACAAAGAAAACACTAATTATTTATTTCAGCTTGTCAGCTGAGAAAAATATCTCCTGGGCTCTGCAAATGAGAGCAAAAGCTTGTTTCTGGTAATATTGATAGAAACTGGGCCCATCTCACTGGCCTCCTTCATTCCTAAGATCTCCTCCATTGGACTCACTCCTTTTTTACTTTGAAAAGACCTCTTTCAAAACACTACTGCAGTTGGGTACAGTGGTGCACGCTTATAATCCCAGCATCTCAGGAGGCTGAGACAGGAGGATTTTGAGTTCAAAGCCGGCCTCAGCAAAAGCGAGACGCTAAGCAACTCAGTGAGACCCTGTCTCTAAATAAAACACAAAATAGTGCTGGGGATGTGGCATAGTGGTCGAGTGCTCCTGAGTTCAATCCCCAGTACCAAAAAGCAAAAATAAAAACAAAACAAAAAACACTACTGCATTGAATTCCCTTGCTTCTGGCCTTCTATAAGTAGGAAATCTGTTAATTTCTGATAGTACTGTCTTCAACTCCTTGCCAGCACAATGTTTATAAATAATGGCCCAGGGAGTGACAAGCCTGTGAATCATCAGAGTCACTGCTGTGCAGCAGAGTTTTAGTGTTTAGTGTATTTAGTTGTCTTCTAATTCTTAGGAAACTCGTAAATCCCAGTATGTATCGTTTTTTGTGTACATGCCAAAATAAGATGCCAGTTTGCCTTTTTGCAAAATGAGTTTTCCCATGTTTACTTGAATGAAGAAACTTTCCCATTAACTTTTAATGCCCATTTGTTACCTTTCAAAAAACTATAAAGCTCCAGGCATGGGGCACATGCCTGTAATCACAGCAACTTGGGAGGCTAAGACAGAAGGGTCACAAGTTTGAGGCCAGGCTCAGCAACTTAGGGAGGCCCGAAGCAATTTAGCGAGACCTGATTCAAAATAAAAAATAAAAAGGGCTGAGATGCAGTTCAGTGGTAGAATGCCCTTTGGGTTAATCCTCAGTACCAAAAGCAACAAAACTATAAAGCATGTCCTTATATTTTTAAGCTAACAAGTATTTAGAAATAAAGTTTTGGTTTTTCTTTTCTTTAACATTTTTTTATTTTCACCTGGAATTCTGGATCACATGAGTACTAAAAGTTGTATCCAAAAGGAGAAATGCCATGTGGCAGCAACCCACAATGTAGTGACTATGGTAATTTTAAAATCAACTTTATTGAGATGTGATTTGCATAACAAAAACTGCATCCATTATAAGGGTAGAGTTCAATGAATTTTAAAAAATGTATACATTTCTGCAACTTCCACCCCAATCAAGATAAATATAGAATGTTTCCATCACTCCAGAAACTTCCCTTCTGTCTCTTTTTTATAAAAAATTATTAGGAGGGTGGGGGGTGCAGAGGATCAAACCCAGTGCCTCACACGTGCAAGGCAAGCACTCTACCACTGAACCACAACCCCAGTCTTCCCTTGTATCTCTTTGAAGTCATCTATCCCATTCCTGCTTGGCCCTAAGTAACCATTGATCTGTTTTCTGTCAATAGAGATTAATTATATCTGTTCTAAAATTGTAATTAATGGAACCATAAGGTATATATATATCTGTGTACATGGCTTCTTTAGCTCAGCAAAAGTTGTTTACATTTATCCATGTCCTTGTATGTACTCAATACTTCTTTCTTTTTATTTTGTTCTATTATTTAGAAACACCATAATTTGTTTACCCATTCACTTTTTTCTTTTGTAGCAGGGATTAAACCCAAGGGCTTTTAACCCCAGTCCTTTTTATTTTTTGAGACAAGGTTTCACTAAGTACTAAGGGCCTCAATCAGTTCCTAAGTGCTGGCTTTGATTTGGTGATCCTCCTGCCTCAGCCTCCCCAGTACTGGGATAACAGACCTGTTCCACTGCACCTGGCTCCATTCACTTTCAATGAACATTTAGATTGCTTTCAATTCTTGGCTATTTTGAACAACACTGCAAAAACAAATGAATACTAGTCTGTATGGACATATGTTTTCAGTTCTCTTGGGCAAGTACAAGATAGGAACTGCTGCAAGAGCAGGAATGACTTCACAAGAAACTGCCAAAGTGTCTCCCAAAAAGGTTGTGATTATTTTACTCTCATGAGTAAAGCAGGAGAATGCCAGTGGCTCTAGGTCCTCATCAACAGTTGCTGTTGTCAGTCTTTTAATTCTGGTCACTCCAGTCGGCTTGTCAATGGATCTGCCTGTAGTTATAAATTGCACTTCCCTGACGATGAGAGGTGTTGAGCATGTGTTTGTGTGCTTATTGCCTTATTTATATATCTGTTTGTCAAGTGACCAAATTTTCTGCTTTTTAAAATTGGATTTGACTGGGCACTGTGGCACACGCCTGTAATCCCAGCAGTTCAGGAGGCTGAGACAGGAGGATCACAAGTTCAAAGCCAGCCTCTGCATCAGTGAGGTTCTAAGCAACTCAGTGAGACCCTGTCTCTAAATAAAATACAAATTAGGGCTGGGGATGTGGCAGTGGCCACATGCCCCTGAATTCAATTCCTGGTACCCGCCTCTCCCTCAACAAAAAATTGGGTTGGTTGACTTCTTATTGATTCTTTATATCCTCTAGATATAATTCTTTGTCAGATATATGTATTATAAATTTTTTTGTCCTAGTCTGTAGCTTGCTTTTTTATATTCTAAGTGGATTCTTCTAAAGGGCAAAATGTTTTAATTTTGATCAAATCCAATTTATCAAATCCTTTTACAGTTTGGTCTTTTAGATTCTAAGATCTTTGTCTACCCCAAGATCAGGACGATAGTCCCCTATATTTTGGTTTTAGCTTTTACATTTAGATATAGTATATGTAGTGACTATGGTAATTTTAAAATCAACTTTATTGAGGTGTTGATCAACTTTATTGTTTATGGTATGAAGTAAGAGAAGAGGTTCATTTTTGTTCATAAGACTATTCCAATTGTTTAAGCACCATTTGTTGAAAAACTATTTGTTTTCATCTTTATTGAAAAATCAATCGACTACCAATATGTAGATCTGTTTTTGGAATCTCTATTCTATTCTACTAATCTGTTTGTCTTTATGCCAATAACATACTTTCTTGTCACTGTGGCTTTATAAATAATTCTTGAAATCAAGTGGTATAAAACTTCCAACTTGTTCTTTGCCTAAAAAAAAAAGATGACTATTTTAGCTTATTTGCATTTCCAGTTAAATTTTACAATTAGTTGTGTACAATGGAATGCCACTCAGTGATTTTAAAAAATTAAATAGTGATACATGCAAAAACATCTTGGAACTTTAAAAATTATGTGAGAAAAAAACAAGCACAAAAGAGTTTATACTGTCTAAATCCATTTATATAAAATTCTATAAATAAAATTCTAGAAAAGGCAAAATAATTTATACTGATAGAAAGCAGATGAGTGGTTTTCTGGGGATGGGACGTGGGAGTTGGGTGGCAAAGGAGGACAGGAATGAGAGATTATACAAGGATAAGAGAAATTTCCAAGACTGTTGGATGTGTTCTTGATTGTGGTGATAGTGTCTTGGATGTATGTAGGTCAGAATTTATTAAATTGTACACTTGAAATTTTTACAGCTCATTGCCTGTTCATCTTATTTAAATGAAGCTGCTTAAAAAAAATAGTCATGGCCAAAAATGGAGCTAAAGAAAGCTTAGTGAGATGTTGTCTCAAAATAAAATAGGATTGGGATGTAACTCAATGGCAGAGCACTCCTGGGTTCAATCCCCAAAAATGATAGAATAATTTCTACTTTGGCCAGAATAGTCTCTTTTCAAAAAACCAACTTTAAGATCTGATAATTCTCTTTATTGTTTTCTATTTAATTAGCTTCTATTTTTATCTTCATTATTTTCTTCTTTCTATTTAACTTTTCTCTAGCTTAATTTGGAAACTTAGATCTTTTTTAACATTTTTACAAATTTATTACAACATAGCAATATATAAAATAAAACAGCTATTCTCATGCCTGAGAATATAGTTAAAGCTTCGTCCTGAGGTTTCATAAACTGACTTCCAGACCACTCACGTATAATCGAATCAAGCCTTTATTGAAGCACATTGGTATCGACTGACTAGAACATAAAGCTGTTCCCCTGATCAGCCCCAAACAATTGCAAGGGCACTCCTTATAAGCCTGAAAATCACAAAAGGGATGTTTGGGGTCTAGCCAATGCAAGCAAGCCAGGTTATAGAAGCGGGAGAGTGCAGTCAAGCGTCGGGAAGCCTAATCAATCACAGCCCAGTCACCCCAGTTACAGAAACAGAGCCCCGTTACCCTAGTTACAGAAACAATGCCCCATTAGGTAGTTCTGTGTTCTTAAAGGTTTCTATAGCAAAAGGAAAAGAACATCTTGCCCCTTGTACTTGGCATGGTTATTTTATTAATGGAGTCACAAAACAAAATGGAGTCACATTTGCTTTTACTATCACATTACTTTTACATGACAGTAGAAATAATTTTGACACATAGTACACAAATGGAACACAACTTCTCATTCTTCTGGCTGTACATAGTGCAGAGTCATACCAGTAGTGTAATCATACATGTATATAGGGTAGTAATGTCTGTTTCATTTCTACCGTCCTTCCCATCCCTACAGCCCCACTCCTCCCCCGACTCCCCACTACACAATCTGAAATTCCTTCCTTCTTCCCTGCCTCCCCTTCCCCCACTATGGATCAGCATCTACTTATCAGAGAAAATATTTGGCCTTTGTTTTTTTGAGATTGGCTTATTTCACTTAGCATGATATTCTCTAGTTCCTATCTACTTGCAAATGCCATAATTTCATTCTTTTTAAGGCTGAGTTTATATTCCATTGTATATATGTACCACATTTTCTTTATCCATTCATCTGTTGAAGGACAACTAGGTTGGTTTCATGGTTTGGTTATTGTGAATTGAGCTGCTATAAACATTGATGTGGCTGTGTCACTGTAGTGTGCTCATTTTAAGTCCTTTGGGTATAAACCAAGAAGTGGGATAGCTGGGTCAAATGGTGGTTTCATTGCAAGATTTCTGCAGTATCTTTATACTGCTTTCCAGAGTGGTTGCACCAATTTGCAGTGCCACCAGCATGTATGAGTGTACCTTTTTCCCTACATCCTCACCAATATTTATTATTACTTATATGCCATTCTGACTGGAATGAGATGAAATCTTAGTTTTCATTTGCATTTCTCTACTTGCTAGAGATGATGAACATTTTTTCACCTTTGTTCATTAATTGTATTTCTTCTACTGTGAAGTGTCTGTTTAGTTCCTTAGCCCACCTATTGAATGGGTTATTTGGGTTTTTTGGTGTTAAATTTTTAGAGTTCTTTATATATCCTGGAGATTAGTGCTCTATCCGACCGAGGTGCATGTGGTAAAGGCTTTCCCATTCTGTAGGCTCTCTCATTATGTTATTGGTTGTTTCCTTTGCTGAGAATAAGCTTTTTAGTTTAAATCCATCCCATTTATTGATTCATGATTTTCCTTTTTGTGCTTTAGGAGTCTTGTTAAGAAAGTCAGGTCCTAAGCTGATGTGATGAAGTTTTGGGCCTATTTTTTCTTCTATTAGGTGCAGAGTCTCTATTCTAGTGTCGAAGTCTTTGACCCACTTTGAGTTGATTTTTGTGCAGGGTGAGAGATAGATGTTTCATTTTGCTACATATGGTTTTCCAGTTTTCCAAGCACCATTTGTTGAAGAGGCTACCTTTTTTCCAATGCGTGTTTTTGGCAAGTTTGTCTAGTATGAGATAACTATATTTATATGGGTCTGTGTCTATGTCTTTTATTTTGTCCCATTGGTCCACATGTCTATTTTGGTACTACTATCATGCCATTTTTGTTACTATTGCTCTGTAATATAGTTTAAGGTCTGCTTTTGTGATGCCTCCTGTTTTACTCTTCTTGCTAAGGATTACTTTTTTATTTTCCAAATAAATTTCATGATTGACTTTTCTAGTTCTCTAAAGACTGTCATTTGGTTTTTAATAGGAATTGCATTAAATCTGTATAACAATTTTGGTAGTAAGGCCATTTTGACAATATTAATTCTGCCTATCAAAGAGTATGGGAGATCTTTTCATCTTTTGAGGTCTTCTTCAATTTCTTTCTTTAGTGTTCTGTACTTTTCATTGTAGAGGTCTATCACCTCTTTTGTTAGACTGACTCCCAAGTTTTTTTGTTTTTTTTTTTTTGAGGCTATTATGAATGGGGTAGTTTTCCTAATTTCTCTTGCAGTGGATTCATCACTTAAGTTTAAAAATGTATTTGATTGGTGGGTATTGATTTTATAATCTGCTGCTTTGCTGAACTCATTTATTAGTTCTAGAAGTTTTCTGGTGGAATTTTTTGGATCTTCTAAATATAGAATCATGTCATCAGCAAATAGTGGTAGTTTGAGTTCTTCTTTTCCTATTCATATCTCTTAATTTATTTTGTCTGTCTGATTGCTCTAGCTGGAGTTTCAAGGACTATGTTGAATAGAAGTGGTGAAAGAGCACATCCCTGTCTTGTTCCAGTTTTTAGAGGGAATGCTTTCAATTTTTCTCCATTTAGAATGATGCTGGCCTTGGGCTTCGCATAAATAACTTTTACAATGTTGAGGTATAATACTATCCCTAGTTTATCTAGTGTTTTGAACATGAAGAGGTGCTGTTCATTGTCAAATGCTTTCTCTGCATCTATTGAGATAATCATATGATTCTTGTCTTTAAGTCTATTGATGTTATATATTATGTTAATTGATTTCCATATGTTGAATGAACCTTGCATCCCTGGGAGGAACCCCACTTGATTGTGGTGCACTAGCTTTTAAATTTGTTTTTGTATGAGATTTGCCAGAATTTTATTGAGAATTTTTGTGTCTATGTTCATCAGGGATATTGGTCTGAAGTTTTCTTTTTTTTTAAGTATATAAATCTTTTTTTTTTTTTTTTAATTTTCTTTCATTCATGTGTCTTTATCTGGTTTTGGTATCAGGGTGATACTAGCCTCATAGAATTAGTTTGGAAGGGTTCCCTCCTTTTCTATCCCATGGAATAATTTGAGGAGTATTGGTGTTAATTCTTGAAGGTCTTGTAGAACGCGGCTGAGAATCCTCCTGGTCCTGAGCTTTTCTTAGTTGGTAGGCTTTTGATGGTGTCTTCTCTTTCATTGCTTGAAATTGGTCTGTTTAAACTGTGTATGTCCTCCTGATTCAGTTTGGGTAGGTCATATGTCTCTAGAAATTTGTCAATATCTTCAAGATTTTCTATTTTATTGGAATATAAATTTTCAAAATGGTTTCTAAATATCATCTGTATTTCAGTAGTGTCCATTGTGATATTTCCTTCTTCATCACCAATTCTAGTAATTTGTGTTTTCTCTCTCTTTCTCTTTGTTAGTGTACCTAAGGGTTTATCAATTTTATTTATTTTTTCAAAGAATCAACTTTTTGTTTTGTCAATTTTTTGAATTGTTTCTTTTGTTTCAATTTCATTTATTTCATCTCTGATTTTAATTATTTCCTGTCTTCTACTGCTTTTGGTGTTGATTTGTTCATCTTTTTTTAGGGCTTTGAGATGTAATTTTAGTTCATTTATTTGTTGACTTTTTTCTTTAATGTATGAGCTCAATGCAATGAACTTTCCTCTTAGCACTGCCTACATAGTGTCCCAGAGATTTTGATATGTTGTATCATTATTCTCATTTACCTCTAAGTAATATTTTATTTTCTCCCTGATTTCTTCTGTAATCTAGTCATCAATCAGTAGCATGCTATTTAGTCTCCAGGTATTGAAGTAGCTTCTATTTTTTATTTTATCACTGATTTCTAGTTTCATTCCATTATGATCTAATAGGATGTAGAGTACTAGTTCTATTTTTTAAAACTTTTTTGTATTTGTTGAGAGTTGAGAGTTGTGGCATTATATATGGTCTATTTTAAAGAAGGATCTATGTGCTGTTGAGAAGAATGTATATTCTCTCAATGATGGATGAAATACTCTATATATGTCTGTTAAGTCTAAGTCATTGATTGTATTATTTAGTTCTGTAGTTTCTTTGTTTAGTTTTTGTTTGGAAGATCTATCCAGTGGTGAGAGAAGTGTGTTAAAGTCACTCAGTAGTATTATTAATATTATTGTGTTGTTGTCTATTTGATTCTTGAAATTGAGAAGGGTTTGTTTGATGTACATATATGCTCCATTGTTTGGGGCATATATAATTATGATTGTTATACCTTGTTGATGTTTGATTCCCTTAATCTGTATGAAATCTCCTTCTTTATCCCATCTGACTAACTTTGGCTTGAAGTTCACTGTATCAGATATGAGGATAGGAACCCCCTGCTTCTTTATGCAGCCCATGAAAGTGAAGTTTTTTCCCCAGCATTTCACCTTCAGTCTGTGGATGTCTTTTTCTAAAAGGTGAGTCTCTTGAAGACAGCTTATTGTTGGGTCTTTTTTAAAAAATCCTATCTACCAGTCTATAACTTTTGATTTGTGAGTTTAGGCCATTAACATTCAGGGTTATTATTGAGATATGATTTGTATACCCAGTCATTTTGGTTTATTTTTGGTTTTTAACTTGACTAAGTTTCTCCTTTGATTGTCCTTTAGTGTAGTTCTTCCCTTTGCTGGTTTTCATTGCCTTTTTTTTTTTTTTTTCATTTCCTCCTCATGGAATATTTTGCTAAGTATGTTCTATAGTTCAGGCTTTCTAATTGTAAATTCTTTTAACTTTTGTTTATCGTGAAAAGTTTTTATTTCAAAATCAAATCTGAAGCTTGATTTTGCTGTATATAAAATTCTCAGTTGGCATCCATTTTCCTTCAGAGCTTGATATATATTATTCCAGGACTTCCTGGCTTTGAGAGTCTGGGTTGAGAAATCAGCTGAAATCCAAATTGGTTTCCCCTTATATGTAATATGATTTTTTTTTCTGTCAGCCTTTAAAATTTTATCCTTATTCTATATGTTAGTCATTCTCATCATAACGTGTCTTGTTGTGAGTCTGCTGTAATATTGTACATTTGGGGTCCAATAGGCCTCTTGTGGTTGATTTTCCATTTCATTCTTTGGGAAATTTTCTGATATTATGTCATTGAAAAGATTGTGCATTCCTTTAGTTTGAATCTCCATGCCTTCATCTATTCTGTTAAATCTTAAATATGCTCTTTTCATGTTATCCAATATTTTGTGGAAGTTCTCATCGTGGTTTTTTATCATCTTCTCTGTGTGGTCAACATTATTTTCAAGAGTATATTTTTTTGTATATATTTTTTGTCTTCATTGTCTGAGGTTGTGTCTTCTAAGTGGTCTTGTCTATTGGTGATACTTTCCATTGAATTTTTAATTTGGTTTATTATTTACTTCATTTTGAGGATTTCTGCTTGATTCCTTTTTATAATCTCTGCCTCTTTATTGAAGTGATGTTTCACTTCCTGTATTTTCTCTCCAACACTACCCTTTATTTTGAAGATTAGTCTATGTACCTTCCAAACTTCTCTGACATTTATTCTACTGTGTTGTCTATGGATTCTATTTTTGGAACATCTTGGTTTGTTTGAGGCACTTTGTTCCTTGTTTTTTCATGTTGTTTGTGTGTCTTCCCATCTAGTGGTATGGATCTAAGGCAGTATAGTTTCTACCCTATAGTCTTATAGTGTCCCTGAAGGCTTCTACTACCTCACCTATAAGGGGGAGGCATATATATTTATGATTGTTATATCTTCAAGATTTTCTATTTTATTGGAGTGTAAATTTTCAAAATAGTTTCTAAATATCATCTGTATTTCAGTAGTGTCCATCGTGATATTTCCTTCTTCATCACCAATTTAACAGCACCCAATGCAAACAATATACAACCTTAAACCAAATAGCTCCTATTAAGCCTCTACAGTTTTGTTTCAAGAAACAGAAATGGTGCGTCCAATTATTGTCTATAATGTAAACAGTAAGTATGCTAAAAGGGTTTACTGTTTCAAATGATGAATGATGAGGGAACAGAAGTAGTGTAAGATGTGATGTTTATAAGGGAAAAGGATAGAAGACAGAGGTAAAGATTTATAGTAAGAGCAAGGGAAGAATTAATAGAAGGTGGTTGTTAGTATGAGAGAAGTGAGAAAGAGATTCCAGGGAGACAGGTAAGAGAAAAATATATATACATTTTAAAGAAAATATAAGAATATACAACAAAACCATAATATACTAATCAGACATCCCATTCCCTAATAAATTGATGCATGATAAATATTTGGATTCAACGATAGTAGAGATGAAGGGGGAAAAGTCTCAATGGAAAATTGAATGATTGCTTCTGTTGGGTTTCAAAAATTTTCTCAGCTTCCCTTCTCTGTGGAGAGGTAGGGTTGTCTGAAGTTTGATGGTAACTCCAGTCCAGTAGGTGCCAAACTGGTTGGCTGGGCAAGCTGATGGCAAGATGCCCTCACACACTCTTTCAGGTTTCCCAACCATTTTAGCTGGCCCCTTCCATCCCTGTGCACTTCAGGGCTCACTGAGCAGGAGAGAACCTGGTTTTCTTCAATTTCTCCAACCTGTGCTCCCCCAGAGATACTGCCCCTAGTCTCTGGCTTCCCACAGGTTTGCTAGACCCTGAATGGCCCTGTAATCTGAAGAACTAGCTGTAACCTGAAGAACCTGGGCTTCAGCTTCTCCAGGTTCTGCCTTGCTGCAGTCCCAAGATACCAATGCCATTTCCACTTGCAGAGAGACCACCATGCTCTCACACAAAGGAGGGACCCTGCAAAGAGGCACCAATGGCGGCCACTAGCACACCCAGCAGAAAGACCTCAGGTGCAACCAGACTTGCAGGTACCCCAACAATATATCTCCAGGCTTGGGCCAGTGTCCCCAGACTGAGACAGGCACGCCCCAAGATGGCAGCAGTGGCAAACCTGCAGACCCTGGCTGGTGTCCCCGAGATGGCGGCAGCTGCATGTAACCAAACCTGCTGGTAGTGTGACAAGGGAAGAATGGGGGGTAAACAGCAGGGGATCAGTTGGCAGCCATGGCTGCCTCTCAGAGAAACAATATTTCCTCTGCTTGAATCCCCAGTTAAGGAGCAACAATAAATACAACAAGGAATGCTTACCTCAGCAGGAATAATTCAAACCTTAAGTTCACCATCTTGAATCTCCAGAAACTTAGATCATTGATCTTGAAACATTTTTCTTTTTAAAATAGGCAATTAAACCTCTAAATTCCTCAAGTCCCAAGTTTTGATTAATTATATTTTCATTAGCATTAGGTTCAAAATATTTTTAATTTCATTTGTGATTTTTTTCACTAAGCTATGGATTAATAAATGTATTATTTCAATATCCAGGTATTTGAGGAATTTTCTAAAGAGCTCCTTAGAATTAAATTCTCATTTAATTTCACTATCGACAAAGATATACTCTCTGTGATTTTAATCCTTCTAAATTAATTGAGATTTGTTTTATGGCTCAGCATGTAGCTATTTCAGGAAATGTCCAACGTGCACTTGAGAAGAACAAGCATTCTGCATTGTTTGATGTAGTTCACTGTGTTGATTGTGTATATTTATTGTCAGTGTCATTAAGATATTACATACCCTTACTGATGTTTTACTTATTATTTTGATTACTGACAGAGAAATGTTAAAAACACCAACTATGATTGTGGATTTGTCCATGTGTTAATGAAGCCAGAATTACACAGGCAGATAGGCAAAGGTTGATCTGGAGAATGGAGAAATTGAAATGTTCATTCCTTCAGAACCCTTCCTCCCCCTTATCAAGATAACCTGCCCCTGCTCCAACCTGTTGCTAAGGTAACCTGTCCCAGGGATTGTCCCTCTCTACAGAGAGTTGTTAATTACACCCCCTTCCTGCCCAGATCACTCTTCCCTAGTCCCTCCAGTTCACCTGTTTACCATCTTTTGGTCATGCCACCTAGCATTTCTTGTTCCTTTGTACATTCAGTAATTTATTTGAATATTGGGTATTATTTGCAATATAGTATAGAAACTCTGTATTCTGTTATCTGCCTTAATGGAATGTTAATTTTTTAAAAAAATTTAGTTGTAAGTGGGCACAACATCTCTATTTTATTTATTTATTTTTATGCAGTGCTGAGGCTGGAACCCAGTGCCTCACAAGTTGCTAGGCAAGTGCTGTACCATTGAGTCACAACCCCAGCCCTAAGGAATGTTAACTTTTATTGTAGCACAGATCAATTGTTGGCTGATCATCCTGAACTTGGATAGATTTGTCTTTATACTTTGTCGAGTAGATGTATAGAAAGCTTTCCCATTTAGCTTCTTATAAGGATTCATATTGTAGAGCAGGTTAAGAGAGTAGATCTTACTCTCTGTAAGGTGTGGTCCTTATCCTCAGGTGCAGCATTCTTGGTTTCAAACCTTAAGAAGTTTACAAGATATTAATGATGACTATCCACTGTAGCTGTGGAAGATCTCCAATATCTACAAATTCTGTTCAATCTTTACTATCTCGGTTCTATACTCAGTTGTGTAGTAGTCGTTTTCTGGTAATCCTTCTATAGTCTTTCCCTTCAGATGAGATTAAAATTCTCAACCAAAAACTGAGGCAGAGTTCCATCCAAGACCTCACCCCAATTCTGTGTAGCTCCTCCCCTTTGACACCTTGCCTTGCAGATTCTAGTCACTTCCAATATCCCAAACTCTAAATTTCCTCAGCTCAGCAGTATCATACATAGTGCTCTGCTTAGATCATAGCTCCCTGTGCCATGTCTGGGAGAATGTTGCCGGGCAAATCTACAACAATGTGAGGCTCATCTCATGGGTTTAAATTGGGATCATGGTTTATATTGCCTGTTTTCCAGTGTTTTACAATTTTTTCATATATTTTGTCCAGTTTTATGATTGCCTCAGCAGGAATAATTCAATACCCATTATTATATCATAGCCGAAAGCAAAATCAGGTCAAGATTTGAATTCAAGAACACAAATGAAAGTATTTTTTGAACCTCTTCCAAATTCTCCATCCAATTTTCTTTGTAGTTTATTTAAAATTTTTTTAATTAGTTATACACGACAATAGAATGTGTTTCATTTTATTGTACGCAAATGGAGAACAACTTTTCATTTTTCTGGTTGTACACGATGTAGAGTCATACCATTTGTGTAATCATACAAGTACCTAGTGTAATGATGTCCGTTGCATTCCAACATCTTTCCTAACCCCATGCCCCTTCCCTTTCCCTCCCTCCCCTTTCTCCAATCCAGAGTTTCTCCATTCTTCCCATGACCTCTGCCCCCATTATGGATCAGCATCCACTTATCAGAGAATTGGTTTTTGGGGATTGGCTTACTTGGCTTAGCATATTCTCCAACTCCATCCATTTACCTGCAATGCCATAATTTTATTCTCTTTTAATGTTGAGTAATGTTCCATTGTGTATATATATATCACAGTTTCTTTATCCATTTATCTATTAAAGGGCATCTAGGTTGGTTCCACAGTTTAGCTATTGTGAATTGAGCTGCTATAAATATTGATTGGCTGTGTCACTATAGTATGCTGCTTTTAAGTCCTTTGGGTATAGACCAAGGGGTGGAATAGCTGGGTCAAATCTGCATCCATTCTAAGTATTCTAAGGAATCCTTTACTGCTTTCCAGAGTGGTTGCACCAATTTGCAGTGCCACCAGCAATGTATTAGCATACCTTTTCCCCCACATCCTCACCAACAGTTATTGTTGTTTGTATTCTTGATAATTGCCATTCTGACTGGAGTGAGTAGCTTTAATTTGCATTTCTCTAATTACTAGAAATGTTGAACTTTTTTTTATATATTTGTTGATTGATTGTATATCTTCTTCTGAGAAGTGTCTGTTCAGTTCCTTTGCTGGAATTGAACCCAGGAGCGCTTAACCACTGAGCCAAATCCCCAGCCTTCTTTTTAATTTTTAGTTTTGAGAAAGGGTCTTGATAAGTTGCTTAGGGCCTTGCTAAGTTTGAGGCTGGTCTTGAACTCTGGCTTCAGCCTCCTGCGTCACTGGGATTAGAGGTGTGGGCTGCCACCCCCAGTTCCATCCAATTTTCTAATGCTATAACATTCATATTTATGGAACATAACAAGAATGTAAATGATTTTATTCACTAAGGAATTTAATATATTAAACTTGTGAAACTAAGCCAATTAGACTAACTTGGCCATTTTCAAACACTGTTTTACTCTGAGATTGCCTGATATTGACTATAAAAACTAAATGATTAATCAACAAGCCCTTCTCTAACACCGATATCCATGCAATCCATTTCAATCTGGGCCTTAGCGTATTGGATGACTTACTGAGTCTGTTTGCAACTTTGTATCATGGGGGAGTCTGGACCAAAAAAGAAAAGAACATTTGAGCAATCTACTATTTTTGTAGAGCAGAATAGTTAACACTATCAAAATGTTAGGGAGAAAAAACAAGTGGATGATATTACCTCACATTTGAATAGTGAGTATCTTAATTAGGCCTTTCTCTTAATATTCTAAATAGAACAAGATTTTTATTATTCCCATTTTACAAATGAGGAAACTAGGAATCAGATAAGTTATTGGCCTTGTCCAATGTCACATAAGAAGATGATGACAGGACTGAGAAAGGTAAAGTCATCATGAGTAAATTATTAGGTAGCCTTGTGGATGAGCACCTCAGGCCATTTCTGGAAATAGAATACATAGCCAACCATGAGGTGTAACTTGAGAGATGCCAAATCATTTATTCCCTAGCTTGTTACAGGGTCTATAATTTGAACATTAATCATTCATTTTAGCTTGAGACACTGTTGACCCATTAAAATGGAAGCCTAATTATCTTATATTTGTACAGAAATTCACAATTTTCTAAATGTGTTTTCCATTTAATAATAACACCTAACATTTACTGTGAGTACTTTCAAATGTGGCAAACACTATTTTAAATGCTTTGCACATACTATTTTTATCTACACAAAATTCTGTGGGAAGGGAACTATATTTATCTCCATTTTATATGTGTATATATAAAGCCTATAGAGATTCAATAACTTGCCTAAGACAAAAGTAGAAAGGTTAGGATTTGATTCCAGATTCAGAATTCTTACTTTTAACCACTAAATTATTTTTTATGCTAGTTAATCAAATCAAAATCCTGAAAGACAAAAACACTGTTAAATTATCCTTTGTAGATGAACAAATTAAAATCCAGAAAAGCTAAATGAGTTTTCTAAGGTTCCCCAACTAATTATTAGTTGACACTTGACGAATCCTGGGAATCATGATACCTCGTCAACTTTTTACAATATACTAAACCAAAACAATTACTAGTTAAGTCATTATCAGCAAAAAGAGAGACTGAGGCAAAGACAGTTATATTTTTATGAGAACTGAATATGTCCTGAGATGCTAAAAAGCAGCCTGTGAATTTCTAACTCCCAGGTGGTAAGGGGAAATATAAATTTTATTCTATAAATATTTACTGATTCCCTAAGTTCCAGGTATCATTCTCAGTACAGAAATAAATCTATTAACAAAGCAAACCAAAAAAAAAAAAAATCCCTGTCTTTATAGAATTTACATTCTCGTGAAATCTAAAAAAAAAAAATTACTGATAATACAGAAGAATTATATTGAAAGTAAAAGGAGCCTAGCTGAATTAAAACTAGAAACAGCTAGAATTTTTTTTTCCCCAAATCTACTCATCATTCTTCAGTAACTCACTTATTTCACACATGCTGCTTCTAGGAAACAACCAATATTAAAATATGGGTGATGAACTTTTTCAAAATACATTGCCAGACTTGTTATCCATGGTGTAAATTATGGATTACCAAAGGAAGAGTCAAGTTCTTTAATAGTAAGAGATATAAAGACAGTTTTATAGTACATTTGATCACATAGAATTTTTGAGAAAGCATCTAGCCTTGAAAAAAGGGTTATGATCTACCAGTAAAATCTAAGATTCTTCTTAGGGTCTTCTTTTAGATTATCAGAAGTTCTTACTACTGAAAAGTAGAATATTGGCGGCTACAACAGGTCTTTGATGAGGAAGAAGGCTGATGAGCTAACAATAGTCAACTACCTCAGCAGCATCATTTTAACAAAGATCTAGCTTCTCCATTCTCTGCTTGGATTTACTTTAACAAACTCCTCAAAGTTGGCAAGGGACAGATTCTTAGTTCAGGATAGAAAAACCCCTGCTTTGATTCTTTAGCCTGAGTTGCTAGGCAGCAGCAGTTCCCAGTTTGAGGCACCCAGCTCTTGCTTTTATCAGCACTTGTCAATCATGCCCAGCAGGCAAGAGCCTTCATGAAAAGCTTATTTTCTCCTCCTCTTTTTTTGGCTGGCTCTATCTGCACCAATCTCTGGGCTTTTTCCAGGGTTACACTATACTTTAGAGAGAGAGAATATTCCTAATACCACTTCATTCCTAACACTCAAGAAGATGTACCCCCTCACTGAACAGCCTGAAATTCCAGAGGATTTTACTCTTTTGGCCCAAGACTGTTTTGCAAATTCAGCCCCTGTCATTGAGAGGTTTGGGTGAATGAATTTATCAAACCATTTCCACCAGACAGCTGGGAGTGTTAGAAGTCAGGGAGCCCAGCAGAAGGGCAGTTACAAGGAAAGGAGGAGCAGGGAGAGGAAAAGGCATTGTGAAGGGAGCAAGGAATCGCAAAGTCAGGGCCACTGATGACAAATCTCTCTGCTTCTCAGCATCCCCAAGGGCTGGTATTATATATGTCAACTAAGTCACCGTCTTTCACTAAACAAATCCTCAATATCCTCCTGGTGTTCACTCATGTCAGTCAGGAATGGAAACTGAAGGTCAAAATGGAGGTGAGTGTGGGAGATGCTGGAATGAGCTCCCGAGATCCCTCTTCAGGAATGAAGGACCAACCAACCCCAGCTGTTGGGACTGCTACCTGCACCCTGCCCTCAGCTGGCAGTCCCCTTTGTAGATTGCCTCAATGTAAGGAAACTGCCTTCATCAAGATCCTATCTCCTTCCCACAGAGCCCCACATCTAGTAACTGATTATCAGAATGGAGTAAAGGTCCAGCCTGGGACAGCTGGGTACTTTCAACCCACCTTCATTACTCCCAGTATGGTTGGCTGAGGCATCTGTTGATATTACATCACAGCTCAGCTTCTTCCTCTACCCAATCCTGCTTCCTTTCCCTCCCTTCTACAGGGGTTGATTTCAAAAAGCGCTCCTTAAAAAAATTCCCTGCATGCTAAAATCCCCAAGGTCTGCTTCCTGGGGACTCCAGTATTGGATAACCAGGCCAGGAGGCTTCCATTCTTCAGATGAGGCGGTCTTGGACTGCTGTACACAGCTGCTTACTGCTCTGGGAAAATTTTCTCAGTGACAAAGGGAGTGTGACTAGGCCCAGGGAAATCTTCCTTTGTTCTGAGGGAGGTCCTGGAAACAGCTTTTCAGACATTAGACCACAAGAGCATAGTTGATCCATTTCACTTGATAAGCATTCAGTAACCACGGATCCTTCAAGCACAAAATCATTTCCTACCACGTGGTCGCTGTTGTCATCATCATCTTTATTGTTGTCAGTAACATTTCAAGCAGTATCCCCAGGCCTGATATTCCAGGACTTATGAATCACTATCCATTCTTTTCACATTCCCCTATGTTTTTCTGAACAAAGCTGATATCTCCTTTACTCTTCCTATTTCCAGATAGATGTATACTTAGTCTTCAAACTGTCTATTTATGACATTCCCCCATCTGCTGAACCATTCTAACTGTCTTTCTCTGGATCTTCATTTCTGCTGATTTTTTTTCAGTCATAGTGGTTCTATGTTTCTAAATATGAATGAACCAGGGTTTTAAACCCAGGCGAGATTACATTCTTTTGGTTTGTTTTTAGTATTCTCACTGAAGGTGTTCAGCCAGGTTTTGTGGAAAAGCTATTCACTGGGTCAGACTGACTTTAGGGCTTCTCTGAGCATATCATACAATTCAAAATCCATTCCCATAAGCAAAATTCAAATCATTATATTTCCTCACACTCCACTTTGCATCTGCCCTCACTAACACCCTGCTGCTAATTTTCCAGTGAGCTCTCTATGATTATCTTCACTGGCTCCTATTTCACTCCCTCAAATAATTTAATGTCTCCTACAAATGTAGAAGGTTGACCACAGATGTCCTTTGTTAGTATATTTCTAATCATGAAAAATAACTAGTTCTGTTCAGATCTCTCAGGATTCAGTTATTTAGATCTCTATTAAGTGCCCATATTCCTACATTTTGTTTCCTGTTTTTAATTTACATTACTTTTCCTCTGCAAAATAACCCCAGAAATCCCATGGTGATGTACAATGGGAACTGATATAATGTAGTGATAATCAAAAGGCTATCTTAATGTATATTATTTATTTATTCTAATTTGTTATACATGACAGCAGAATGCATTTCAATTCATAGTATACATATAGAGCACAATTTTTCATGTCTCTGGTTGTACACAAAGTAGAGTTACACCATTGGTGTCTTCATACATGTACTTAGGGTAATGACGTCCATCTCATTCCACCATCTTTCCTTCTGCCACACCCCCTCCTTAATATATATATATATATATCTCCAAAGATTCCACAGATGTACAAAACAGTCATTTGTTGATTAGCTCTTTGCCAAAAGAACCTGGAAAGTTTTGGGTAATAACATGGCCAAAGCAGAATCCAGAGCTTTTTAAAGTCTAGGCTTAGGCTCAATCTGATGTTTGGTGCCTTTGTCAGTCTTATAGTAAGTTGCGAACTCCTTCACTGACCCTAAATCTTTTCCACTTTCTGGTTGTGATCTACCCAATTCCAATGTCCTGAGTTTGGCCCCTTTAATATTCCTCAGGTTACATTTCACTTCCTACAGATTTCAGAATCAGAGAAAGGGCCACACAGGTGCTTATGAAATTACCACCTTTGGGATGTGGACAAGTTATCTTAGGAAAAGCAAGATCAAAATCAGACTTTCAATGTAGGCAAGAATGACACTAAATAAAATGTCACCATTGCGTTCAGAGTTACTTTTCAAGATTTAGGGCAAAATCTGGGGATCCTGCTACTTATTACAGACTGTGACGAGTGATGTGAATGTAATTTACATCATAAGGAACAAAAGCTCCTATTCTCTCATACTTATCCATGAAGAACGGGGAAAGGAGGCATCTTATAAGGTATGAATATAAAATCTCTATTCTTCCTGGCTATGAATCACATCTCTAAATATAGACTTGCATGTGTGTGCATGCACACCATTGTAGGAACTTTCCTATTGACTCAAAGGATTTTATTTCAGCTCTTCATTTCTAAGAAGTCACTGTTCTCTCCTATTCCTATAGGCCTGAGTCACCCCTCCCATCCCTTTTGCTCCCTGTAAGATAACAGAGACAGATTTACACAACTAAAGTACAGGGTATTTTTAGGAACAAGCTGCCACTGGAAGTTATACCTCTTGATGGAAATCAAATTGCCATATCATATTTCGGGAAAAAGCTTTGCATCTAATGACTACTGATAAAGCAACATGCACCTTGTAAACCTTGCCTCTTGGACACTGAAAACCTAAATGAATTTATATGGGTTTTTATTGAAAATTTCAAGATACTACAAATCTTTTCGGGAAATAGATAATTTAGACAGACACATAATTTCTATGTTTGGATATTTTTACCCTAAATATTTAACTTGATATTCAATCTGTGTTTGAAATAGAGTGAGAGCTACCTATTTTTATTTGTGTTAATATTATTCTGTAGGACACCCAATGCTACATCGTACAGCCATGTGGCTGAGTGATGGAAAGTTGGCAACCCAACTATTTGGTTTATAGCAATATGTGTGTTATGCAAGAACTTGAATGTTTGTGCCCCCTCCCAAATTCACAGGTTAAAACATAATTACCAAAGCAATAGTGTTGGGAGGTATTAAGTTATGGGGAGTTCTACCCTCATGAATAGATGAATGTTGTTAGTCTATTTTAGGTCATACCTTATAAGATGCCTCCTTTCCCCGTTCTTCATGGATCAGTATGAGAGAATAGGAGCTTTTGTTCCTTATGATGTAAATTCACATCACTCATCACTCACACGTTCTAGGTGAGTGCTCTACTGCTGAGCCCCAACCCCAGCCCATGTGATTTTTATGTACAATTTCCATGTGATAATTTCATACATGTAAAGACTTTACAAAGAGAAAACTTTGCCCAAATGTGTATATTTTTGTTGTTGTTGCAGAGTTTGTTCTTTTGGCAATTTCTGAAAAAGCTGAAGAGACACTGTGATTATCAGCATCTAGTCTGTAGCAGACTGTCAGACTACAGTGTTATTCCAAGGGTCTGGAGGTCAGAGGAAAGGAAAGAGTTCCCCCTTTTATTATTAAAATTCGTGTTTCATTTATTACACGAATTATTTATAAGGGAGGGAGGAGAAGAAAAGAATCAAGGAGGCAGTTGCTGTATGCTGTTGACTTTCATATGCAAAGAGATTATGATACCTTTGTTGGGTGCTTGGCTGTTTATTTGTTCTTGCTTGAAAAACGAAAGCCAATTTGTGAAATCAAAATATTATTAAATCATTTCAATTTTCCAAAGATATTTTGCCTTTTTAATCAATAATATCCTCTGTGCATAATCACAAGAATCTTCTTTCTCACAATTTTTGAGATTTATTATTTATAATATTTTAGTTTGATCTTATAATTCTCATTTCTTATTAGGTTATTGAGGCTCCCAGTTAGAATATTAATGTCTCCCCCTCCTCCAAGTACAGAATAGATTTGTGCTTGCAGTGGTTTGGTGAGAAAGAGTCCATGAGAGTGGGGAAAGGAGAGGAAGTCAGCAACACCATTATTATGCTCTCTTGCCCCTTCCCTCATCCCTGTGACTGTCTCTCAGCTTGTAGCAGGGAAAGACTTTCTCTTATGTGGCTGCAAAAGGGACATTGAGGATTACTGATTTGTTCGTTGTGTTATTCTCATTTATGAGCAACCACCCATCAGTGGTGACAGGGTAGCCACTGACTCTTATTGTCTGTCATCCTTGCTGAACCAGCTCATTATCTAGACTACGTAGATTGAGGATGCCCATGGGTGAGGGTTTCAATCCCAAGAAACTTCCCTAGGCACAGAACAGCCCTTTTAAATATCAAACACATCTTCCATCTGGCTGCAGATGGTACCCAGAATGGCTGCATATTACTCTTTGACCCAAGTTATGGCAGTCTCCACCAAGCTACAACTCCCATCCTTGTCTGCAGTTTTCAATCCCAACTCGGGTAAGTCTGGAGGGGTGGGGACATATATATATATATATATATATATATATATATATATATATATATATCCCCACCCTTGCCCCGAATTTTCAGGAACTCAAGGAGGAAGCCTCACAAGAGAATTTTCTTGTCCCCTCTCATTCAGCCTTTTTCCAAGCTTTTTTCTGGAGTGTAAGATATAAGCCTCCTTTTCATTCAGAAAAACAATCTCTCAAACTTCACAAATATACTAGTCCCCCTTTATCTGTGAGAGATATATTTCAAGACCCCCAATGGCTGAAACCATGTATAGTACTGAACCCAACATGTGTCTTTTTCTTATGTATACATAACTATGATAAAGTTTAATTTATAAATTAAGCACAGTAACAGATTAACAGATTAACAACAATAACTCCTCACAAAAGAGAACCATTATGACAATTTGCCATAATAAAAGTTAAGTGGATGTGACATCTCTTTCTCAATATCTTATTGTACTATCCTCACACTTCTTGTGATGATATGAAATGATACTTAAAGGAAGCATTTATGGCTTCTGATTGGCATATCCAAATTGCCAGCATCACTACTCTTGTGTTTTGGGGCCATTATTGAACAAAATAAAGTTTGAAGCACTGCAATACCAAGACAGTTGATCTAATAACTGATATGGCTACTAAGTGACTAATGGGAAGGTAGCATATACATTGTGGATACCCTGGACAAAGGGATAATTTCCATCCTAGGCTGTATGAAACAGTGTGGGAATTTATCACACTATTCAGGATGGTATGCAATTTGAAACTTATAAAATGTTTTTTTCCTGAAAATTTTCATTTATTATTTTCAGTCCACAGCTAACTTCAGATAACAAATCATGGAAAGAGAAACCACAGATGCGGGGGAGGACTATTGTAATTATCTTTGTTTCTCTTCCTTGCCTTTGAGAAACTAGTCAAGATATTCCTGCCTTTATAAACTCAGGGTTCTCCCAAAAGTAAATCTCCTACTATAGGGGAAAGTGGAAAAGATGAGAAGGCTGGAATTTTAGTTCTACTACAGTGACATTTTGCAGCAAGTTTTATGGAGTCACAACTAACCCAAGAACTGCTGATGCTCTGACATCAAAATGAGGCCCCTGAGTGCTAGACCTACTTCTAGAAAAGCAGGAGTTGTTATAAAACATCCATGCATCTTTTAACCTTTTTAAAAAATTTTGTTTTAGGTTTGGCTCCAAATTACCGTACACATATAATCTGCAAGTTTGCCTTATGATAAGAGAATTTAACCATTAACACTCATTGTCAAAACTGGAATGTTTGATCTCACTTTATTTTTTAAACTGCTTCATTACTATTCTCTTTTAATTACTATTATTTAGTAATCAAAAGGAACAAATTACTGATATTCTTAACAACTTGGATGAATCTCTAAGAAATTATTTTTAGTGAAAAAGACACTCCCCAAAAGTTACATACTTTATGGTTTCATTTTTGCAACATTCTTGAAACAAAAAGAATTTTTTTTTTTTTTAGAAATGGAGAAAAGATTAATGGCTAGCAGGATATAAGCACGAAAGAGGTTTATAAAGGGGCAACACAAAGGATCCTTTTGGTAATGAAAATATTCAGCATAGGTACTTTAGTGGTGGTTACACAAACCTACAGATGTGATAAAATCATATTGAACAAAATACATATGTACAAATGAACTCAGGTAAAACTGGAGAAATCTGCATAAGATAGACTATGGACTGCATCAATGTCAATATGTTGGTTATGATATTGCAGAATATGACAACTAGGGGAAACTGGGTAAGAGTACTTGGGGTTTTCCATCTTATTTCTTACAACTGTAAATTAACCTACAATCATCTCAATAAAGTTTTCAGTTAAAAAATCCACCAGAATCTGTCTTAAGTCTTAGCCACTTTACATTAACATCCCTAGTACACCACAATGATTTACTTTTATTTTTGAACTAAAATATTTCTTGAGTTTAAGTTTATATATATTTGACATTATTGCCCCAGTTCTACTGGTTCTAGCCTTTTCTTCTGGTCTGCACCCTCAGATCTCTTCTCTATCCCCTATATTCAACCTTCTCTTTCTTATAGGGCTCTTCTTCTAATTCTTTTATTCTGTGTCCTGGAAGAGTTTTGATATTGGTTTTCTGGAGTCCACAGCATAGATTTGATTTTCTATAGTGTTAATTCTTTAGTATTGATTCTGATTTTTTTTTTAGTTTTGTTCTTCATTTTCACTACCTTTAAACATTATTTGCTTTTTTAAAACCAACTCTTTTTCTACCCAGCACTCAATCAGCTCCCTTTCCATGTCAATATTTTATCTTCTCATCTTTGATTTTTCTCATTTATATAGTCCATGGTTTCAACACAGATCACTAAAATTAACTAGTTTCATGAAGTGGGTCTTTATAAAAAATAAGCTCTTCCCAGATTTTAGAGTGTTGTATTATTGTATTATTATCTTTATTGCTAAAGAAAGTATTCCCTTTGGTTTTGTGTTGATCTTAGTTTACTCATCCCTAAAGAAGGAGCATTCTATTGAGTTCTGGAATCATCTATAAAGAGGGAAGTGTTGTTTTCTCCTTGTCTCTTTTACATTTGCCTAGATACCATCAGAATCCTCATTTTTGCTCATAGCCTAGAATAAAGCTACCTCCTAGATAACTTTCTGGATTTGGGGGCTTTTATTTGCTATACACTTTGGTCCTTAAGATAAGTCTTTGGATATTTTTGCCTTATAGTTTTTTCATAAGGAGTCGGGTTTATTCCAGAATCCTTTGAAATCCTTTGTATTTCTTCCCTATCCCCCAAGAAATCATTCTTTCAAATTCAGTCCCTTCCCACAACCAAATTCACATCCCAAATATAAGTGCTCCCAACCATATTATGTAGCTTACCTTATCAGAAATTATCGTCTTGTGGTGGGGAAAAGGGAGAATGTACCTGAGTCTGGCAACCTTGGAAGCCCTAAGGATATCACAACTCTTGTGTAATAGGGGTAATTCTCTCTCTTTTTTCTCTGTCTCCCTTCCTCCTTGCTGCAACCCACATCCCCACATCTCCCCATCCCCAATCCTGGGGTTAAATGTGAAGTCCCTTGAGCTTCATTCCAGTCCAAACAATAATAATTGATAATAATTGCTATGCTTTCCTGATAACACAGAAATTCCCCTTAAGCATTTTATAAGAGGGAATAATAATCAGATTATATTTTCAAAAACACTACCAGACTACTGTATGGGAAATGGGTTTGAAATATGTTTGAACAGAAACGGGAAGCCAAGCTAGGAAGATATTGTAAGAATCCAAGAGAACAATACTAAGACTTGAACCAGGAAGCAGGCACGGAGATGGTGAGAAGGCAAAAGATTCATTGAGAGGTGAAATTTATGAGATGGAATTGACCTGAAAGACCCTCCTGTACTAAGCAGGTTAGTGCCTGGTAAACAACTATATCTGTGCTAAATGGAGAAATTGGTAGTTTGTATGTGATTTCTAGTGAATATATTGGAATTTTATGCTTCTTTATCTTTCAAGGGAAAGATGCTAATGTAGATAAAGGAACAATCCTTCCTAAAATTGTTAACAGGTTTTTTGTTTGTTTGTTGTTATCAATCCATGAATATCATGTTTATTATATTCCAACACAGCTAGGTAAATACTTGGAAATGTCTTTATTTTATGGAAACAAAGATGGAATAGCATTAGTTAATAGCACTGGTTAAACAGATAATCAAACAGTTTAAGCATTAGTTAAACAGATAATCAAAACTGGAGAACTCACAGGATGAGTTGGCATTATTGTCTAGGTTGCCATCTACTGTCAAAAATTCTGCACAACAGACAAGAAACCCTAAGGATGTCACATCTAAGGGATCCTACTTGAAATTCCTGTGTTAGTTTCCTCAAAGTCTAGTATAATAGGTAAACGCCTGCCAACTGCCATCTAATTAAGCAGCTCTCTGATTTTAAACAAGTAACTTTGTCTCTGTGGGCCTGTTTCCAAATTCATAAAATAAGTATTGGTTCATTTCCAAGATTCTTAAAAACTCTGCATAGTTCAAAGGCTTGTCTTTTTTGTAGATGAGCAAAAACAACCATCCAAGATGAGGCACATGTATTTTTGCTTGAAGTTAGTCATCAAAGTCATATATTCTATGGTGAGCTGGGTTCTTGAGTGACCTTGAATTTTGAGAGATGACATTTATCAGTTTAATTTTATTCCAGGTATTACCTACTACTTCAAGCAATTATCTATATTGTTAACCCCTGGTTTTTTCTAAGAGTAAAATCAAATAATTAAATGAGATTATATCACTATTCAAAACCCTCTAATTGGTCTTTTTAAGTTATGACAGCCATCTCTAAGATTTTTGGTTATTCATCCTTATCAGAAAACAAAATGTATAATTTCTATATTTTTCTGCTTACAAATAACATGTATTAATAATTGTACTAATATAGTGATACATAATAAAATTAATGTAAAAACAAATATTTAAAGAATGGGTTAAAGGCAACATAAGATAATGTTGTTTCATTAATTGATCTTAGTAAAAAGAAGCACTTTGCTCACTAAAATAATATTCTGGTCTATTAAGAGATTTTAAAATGATTATGTATTTTCTCAGAAGAAAGGTAACCCCCAGTGAGGAGGAAAGTCAATCTGAAACAAACCCAGAAACAATGGACTGTAGAATGTAGAATTAAGAGATATTAATATTTTAAAATCTATGATTAACATTCCACGTGTTCCAATATGTAGAAAGAAAAGAGTAGTTTCAGGAGAGATATAGATGGTATAAAAATGACTCATTGAATTTTAGAGATAAAAAATACAATGTATAAGATGAAAAACACACACTATATGTGTGTGTGTGTGTGTGTGTGAGAGAGAGAGAGAGGGAGAGAGAGAGAGAGAGAGAGAGAGAGAGAGAGAGAGAGAGAGAATGTATGTATTTGGTTATCTGTTTAACTAATACTTTTTCATACCTGAGAACATTTTCGTTTTGCTTTCACTTATGAAAAATATTTTTGCTAAGTATAAAATTCTAATAGGTACATTTGCTTTCAGTATTTTAAAGTGACTCCAGCGTTTTTTACTCACATTATTTCCAACAAGAAGTCTGTTGTCATTTTTACATTTGTTCTTCTTTATGTAATGTATTTTATGGTGGCTCTTTTTAAAGATTTTTCCCTTTTTTACTCATTTTAATCAAATTGGTTAGGGTGTCCCTTGGGTCTTTCATTTATTTATTTGTTCACAGCTCACTGAGATTCTTGGATATGTAGATATTTAGTTTTTTTTTTTTTTTAATCAAATTTGGGGACATTTCAGCCATTATTTCTTCAAAAATGTTTGCCCTCAACTCTTCCTCACCTTTGAAATTCTAATATTTTATATATATATATATATATATATATATATATATATATATATATATATATACACACACACACACACACATACATACATATATTCAGTATGTTTTTCATCTTATACATTGTATTTTTCATCTCTAGAATTCAATATGAGTCATTTTTATATCATCTATATCTCTCCTGAAACTGCTCTTTTCTTTCTATATATTAGAACACATGGAATATATTGATCATAGCTTTTCAAATATTTATATCTCTTAATTCTACATTCTATTGTTTCTGGGTTTGTTTCAGATTGACTTTCCTCCTCACTGGGGGTTATCTTTCTTCTTTGCAGGTGCTGAATTTTTTATTGGATGAGGCATGGTGAATTTTACATTTTGGCATGCTGGGATATCTTGTCTTCTTTTTAATACTCTTAAACTTTGTTCTGGGTTATAGTTGAGTTCCTTAGAAACAGTTTGAAATTTTTGTGCCTTACTTTAAAGCTCTATTACATAGAACCACAGCAGCTTTTAGTCTCAGTAACTAATCTCCACTAGGGGTGATTTTGGCCGCAGGAGAAGGGAACATTTGGCAATACATGAAGACACTTAGTTGTTATACCTGGGGAGTAGAGCTGCTAGTATCTAGTAATTAGAAACATTCAGTAATATACAGGATGTCCCCCACACAAAGTATTATTTGGCCCAATATGTCAATAGTACTGAGTTTGAGAAACCATGGTCTAAGGTTTTTCTGACTCCACTATTGAGATACCACCTTTCTGAGTGCTCTCACTGATGCACCTTTTTGAGTGCTATTCCTGAGTTCTCTGCCCTGGCTACTGGGAAGATGAACTATTCCAAGCCCTGAGGGATGTCTGACTATTGTTTCCCCTCCTTGTTTCTGGTTGTGTCAGGCAATTTCTTCTCACCCATGTGCAGAGCAGTTCTCAGCTGACGAGTGAGAGGACCACTCTACAGATGTTCAGAGCTCTCTGTGAGACATTTACTCTCCATGAATTCTAAACAGCATGGCCTCTGAATTTTCAGCTCTGTCTCCTGAATTCAAGGTGCTCACCAGGCTCTTTGGGATTTCTTCCTGGTATGGTGGCCTGGAAACTCTCTCTAACAGCTGAGGTGATTGTAGGGCTCACTGTATTCGTTTTCCTTATTTCAGAGATCACTGCCCACATTGCCTGTTATCCAATGTCTGAGAACCACTGATTAATATATTTTGCATGTGTTTTTTTTTTTCAGTCATTTGATAAGGAGAGTGAGTCCAGTCCCTGTTACTCTCTCATGGTCATGAGCAGAAATCCTGACGTCTTGTACTGTTACTAGCACAATATCATAATTCATCCTTAAAAATATTTCAAGTAGTATTGGTAATTTAAATGATTTCCCCCAACTTTGCTCTAGTTAACTTAGCATTGCTTTTGTCTTATTAGATGGCAAACGAAAGACTCATAAAGGAATACATTTGTCATCTCTGCCCTTTTGTTGGTATCTGCATTAATGTATTATATCCAGGCTGTGTTTTATTTGTAAAAATCTATTTTATTTTATTATAGAAATAACTTAGTTATATGCAAAAGTAGAAATAACAAATGAACCTTGTGATCTCTTCTTCACTCGGCTTCATCAGTTACCAATTCACAGCCAATCTTGTTTCATCTGTACTTCCCCCCACTTCTCACAGCACCCTCCCTGGCCCTAGATTATTCTGAAGTGAATCCTTGTAGCATATCATTTCATCTGTAATTGTGTCAGTGTGTATATCAAAAAAGCAAACTGCCATTCCATTGGCACACTTTAAAACATTATGATAATTCCTTAATGTCATGAATACACATTCTTCAAAACTTTCTGATATTAACTTTAATTTTTTATCTATTTGAATTAGCATCCAAATACTATTCAGACATGGTGGTTGATTATATATGTTTTAAGTCTCTTTCAATATAAATTTCCTCTCTCTCTCTCTCTCTCTCTCTCTCTCTCTCTCTCCTTTCCCTCCCTCCAATTTACATGTTAAAAAACAGTCATCTGTTCTATACATTTCCCCATCACCTGGATTTTGCTCAGAGGTCAGGTGTCATGCAACATATTCATCAGTTGCCTATATTTCCCATAAATTGGTAATTACTTATAGATATTTAATCAAATTCAAGTTCAACTGATTTGGGAAAATCACTCTATGAATGGTGTGCAATCTTATCAGGAGGTATACTTTACAATGCTAGCAGCCTTAGGTAATCATTGCATAAATCCATTAATTCATTACAAACATGAAATTGTTCTAATTTTAGCATTCTTTCTTCATTTATTAGCTGGAATACATGTATAAAGACAATCCTCAAAAAAAAAAAAAAGACAATCCTCTCTTCATGGTTATATTTTAAATCTATCATGCCTTCTTCACTTAGTAAACTGAACATAAAGTCAATACTTTTTTATTGTACCAGGCATTGAACCCAGGGGTGCTTACCCACTAAGCCACATCCCCAGTCCTTTTTATTTATTTATTTATTTATTTGAGACAGGGTCTCTCTAAGTTGCTTTGGGCTTCACTAAGTTGCTGAGGCTGGCTTTGAACTTGTGATCCTCTTGCTTCAGCCTCCCAAGTCACTGGCATTATAGATGTGGGCCATAGTGCCCAGCTAAAGTCAATACTTCTTACTGTCAACTATTTCTTTTCAAAGGAATAGGAATTGCATAGGAAAAGGAGAATAAGTGCTGTATTTTTTTCAAACTATCAATTTTCTCCTTACCATCCTCCAAAGGTAACCAAAAATTTTTTTATCATTATAAACACATAGCTTTAAACATATTTTATGTGTTTCAATCCACTATACTTAGGTTACTTTTTAATACTCAATTTGGGGGCTGGGGTTATAGCTCAGTTGTAGAGTGCTTGCCTAGAATGTGTGAGGCATTGGGTTCAATTCTCAGCACCATATAAAAATAAATAAATAAATAAAGATATTGTGCCCATCTACAACTAAATAAAAAAAAAGGAATAATGCTCAATTTGTCCCATATATGAACAGTAGAAGCCAATTCAAATTGACTCCTGCATTTTTTTGACATGACCCCAGTAGTCTTTAATGGCTTTCTTATATCTGGTTTGACAAATAATCAGGCTTATGTAATTATGCTAGATAATAAAAACTCTCTCGATAGGGGTTCTACCATTTTGCATCCCCCCCCTACAATGCAAGAACACTGGTTTCCCCTCAGCCTTACCAATGCAGCATTGAATCAAACTTCTGGATCTTTGCCAATCTACTAAGTGGAAATTTTAGTTTGTATTTATCACTGTTAGACTAAATATCTCTTCATATAGTTAAAAGCCATTTGCTGTGTCCCAGCCCAGTTTGCACAAAGCTTTTTAGTAATCTCAAGTTTCTTTGCTAAACTCTTTTAAACAATGTATCTATTTTGTAAAGTTACTCTAGATACAATATAATCTGTAAATTCATTTAAGCAGGTAATAAGGATTTTAATGTGCTATATGCAGAGAGCGAAGAAAGAGAGCCTCTCTTGAGTTACAGAGCTCCCTTTCCTCTCTTCCCTCAGAGTACCTCATATTCTATAGGTGACACATTGGACAGATAGAATAAGAGATGGTGTCAAGGCAAATCTGTACCATATAGTTTAGGAATGTTTCACTTATTTCTAATTTTCTCAGATTAAAAAGACAATATGAGTTACCTCAACAAAGTTGATTTTTAAAAAAAAAATTTAAATTTTTATTTGTCAATGGGCTTTTATTTTATTTATTTATACGTGGTGCTGAGAACTGAACCCAGTGCCTCACACATGATAGGCGCTCTGCCACTGAGCCATCATCACTCTAGCCCAAAGTTGATTTTTGTTAATGAATATAATTAGGTCTAGGTTTTCATTTCACACTGCAGTAGTTCAACTTGCATATCCCAAACAAGGGGTAGATAAAACCACTTTGGAGACAACTGACCAGAGGATAAAGTTCAAACTTTTAAGCTTGGCAGAACAGAAGATGCATCAGGATGTGGTTCCGGTCCCCTTTCCAGCCTCTTCTCACTTCACTCCTCCGCTGGCTCTTGCTGTACCTAAATCCTTGCAGTTTCTTCAACATGCCTTTCTGTTTCAGGCATGTTGCATCTTCTCCCCACCGACCAGCAAGCTCCTGCCATAGGCTGCCACATAACTTGCACAAATATACTAGGCAACTCTGCTGGTCCTAGGCTGCCAGGAAAGAGACATTTGCTTTGTGGAGTCATCCTGATTTTTTCAGGCTGACTAAGGCTCACCATGAATGCAAAACCACTGACAGAACTATTTGGAGAGTCTAGTAAGTAAGCACAATTATGCCTTTTCCTTTGACTAAAGATCATTCTCCAACTTTGTGATATTGATAAGGTAGCTTTAAGGAGACACAAGAAGTAACCAAGACTGGGGTCCAGCTTGTGCCTGATTCCCCTTATTCTATTATTAGTCTGCCTGGAGACCTGGCTAGGGGATCAGAGCCTGGGCATAGATCCTTGGAGGCAAGAAAGAAGCAGAAGTCCCAGTGGACACATTGGAAGAAATTGAGCTAGAGGAAAGAGCTAAGCCAAAAATGAGGCTAGATGAGTCCCCAAACTCACTGAGAAGTCAGGTAAAAGTCAACTAAAAACTCAAAGAAGCAGAACTTCAGTGTGATTCTAGATGGCAACTCTTCTATCAAGATTTATCCTATTCCAAACAGGAGGAGGAACTTCCAAGTCACACCTGTGTATCAGGCAGGATTACCATATTTCAGCACCACTAAGCTTCTTGCCGCTTACTTCCTCTACACCTGCTTATTGGTGGCTTACTCTGCCTCCACTGTCCATGCAGAACCCCTCGTCCCCTTGGCATGGCCCCACTCTCTAGCTTCAGGCCTAAGAAAGCCCAAGATCTGACAGAGAGCTGAGATGTCCCAACCCATTTGTTGATCTAAGCCTGTCTATAGAGCACTACATAAAACTAACACTTAGAATCCCATTTGCCTTCTTATATTGATCACTTAATGGGTTCAAACCCAAAGTGGGGAAGGAATAAGCTGCTGGCATTCCTGACCTCATCACAAATTTAATTAGCTAAACCTAATCCACCAAATGTGTTCCACTTAAAGAAAGACTTAAAATAATGTGACTGCTTAGCTTCAAACTGCACTTAGGCTTCATAAATTCTATGGAAAGTTTACTTAAGATGCTGATTCCAGGGCCTCTCTCTGAGACTGATTCTGGAAAGCCTGGGATAACACCTGGGAATCTGAATATTTAAGTTTTCTGGTGAATTTGGATATGGGCAGTTTTCAGTAGCCTAGACAATTAAAAAACAAACAAACAAAAATACCGCTGAGAAAGCTACTGGAGTCTTCTAAATGCTGCCCAGGGGATGGTCCTGCTTTGTGCAGGCTGCATCCCTGTGGTGAATTATGGCAACCTCCTGTCCATAATTTGGCTTCCCTTGCATCTTGCCCACAGGATGATAACTCACAACCTGCTGACATAAGTACTCTGCTATGGACAGCTGTCTTTTCCATTATAAAATCTATCATTGGCATTCTGGTTATATTTTCATTTCTATGGCTTTGGAGAGCTTCTCTCATGGTACAAAGCAGAGCTGATCAATCTCACACGCTGACACGTCCAGAAGAATGTTCAGAACAGTAACTTCCTGCTCAAACCATCTGCTCTAATCCCAACAGCATTTACCCTACTCAGAGCTCCACCCCCGCCTGGCCTTTGTTCCTAACTCCCAGGGCCACCCACACAGCTACCCCTTTCCCAGGGTCCTGGGGAGCCTCTCCCCTTTATCAAAAACTCCTTGTTTCCTACCACCTCTGTCTTTTAAAGGGCTCCAACCCTAGCTCTCTGATCTCAGCCCTTCCCCTCCTCTATGCTTGGTCTGTGTTGTCAATCACTCCATCTGCTTTTTTCCTTCCCTGGGATAGAACTACAGAGTTTCCAGTCCCTGCTCCAGGAGGAGGGTCTAACAAAAGACCCCTTTCTTTTAACTTTGCTTAGTGCATGCCTGACCTCAGAGAGGATTTGGGAATGTGCCATGCCCCAGGGAAAGGAGAAGGGGGAGGGAAAAATTCTGGTTAACACCGGACCCTTCCCTGTGTTTAATGCACTACAGTGAATGTCACCCTGCACGGTGTCTTGGTTTTCCTGGGCAATGCCCTTGTGAATTGCCTTAACCACAGGCCTCAGAATTCACACTGTGTCCCCATTCAAGGAAAAGAACAGAAGGAAAACCAAACTAGATTAGGCCAATCTTCCTTCCTGAGTAAGAGTGGGCTCTTAACAGCAGCTATGACTGACAGGTTGCCCTTCAAGCTATTTACCTCAACAGATTAAGTAAGTAATCTTCTATTTAAGCCTCTCCTTATTCCCACTGTTATGTTCTGCCAATTTCTGTTGCTACCATCATCATTCTAACCCTCATTATCTCTCACACCCTAGCTGCTGAGAGGGTCCAATTTCTGGGTTGAGTCTTCCCTCACCCCTATTAGGCCACCTTCATGAAACATTTTCATTATCTAACTTGCTGGCTCAGAGTCCTATTAGGACAGCTGGAACCAGATTCCCCTTTTCAGATCTCAGTGTATCTCAGTAACCTAACTTCTCCTTAACTGACTTTACTTTGGACTGTCCTCTGCATATGGGCCCTTCTTGGTACAGTGTCCCAAGACTTCACACATACCTGCCTTCAGAGCCCTCACCTGTACTCTCTTCTAAATTCCCTACCTTTTAAAAAAATGTTATCCTCAAACCTTGCTCTGTTTAAGTGAACAGCTGACATAGAGGGAGCACTGGGTACAACATCATAGGCCCCAGGGTTCCAGCTCTGAGATCTCAACTCTTGGGCCATGAGACCTCACACAGGTAACTAAAGTCCTCTGAACTTCAGCATTATCAGGCAATGATCATACTTCACAGGGTTTTGTATTCAGACAGTTTGTTAACCTCCTGAACTTGATGAAGAAAATATAGAAAATAGTTTTACTTTCCTCCAGCCTCTGACTTCCTCCTTGTTATATCAATTACCTACCAACTATCCTCTCAATTAGTCTGGCAAGGTGTTTTCAATAACTCTAATTAAAAATATAGGTTTTCTTAGTCCATTGCTCTCAGATTTGAAGAGCTTACCAAGTCCAAGATCTCTAGAAAAGTCCCTTTCAATATCTCATTTCCTGTACAACAAAGCAAATAGTGTTGAATTCTCTACCTAGAGGCTGGCATGTTGCAGATATTCACTAAGTAATTGTTATGTGGCTATTCTCAGAGAATGGCAAAAATAGTACATTCAACATCCTCAGTATCCATGGGAAATTGGTTCCAGGACTTCCTGCCCTCAGTATAACAAAGTCTACAGATGCTCATGTCCCTTATATAAAATGAACCAGTATTTGTATATAACTTATTATGTATCCTCCTATATACCTTAAATCTTCTCTAGATTACTTATAATACCTATACAATATAAATGGAAATAGTTGTTACACTGTATTATTTAGAGAGTGGGGACGAGAAAAATATCTGTACATGTTCAATACTGATAGATTTTTTTTTCAAAATATTTTTGGTCCAAGGTCAATTAACTTTGTGGATGCAGAAGCTTCAGAGACAGAGAGATGACTATGCATATAAGGTAATCTAAAGCTAGTTCTCCTCTTAACTTGTATAATATTTGTTATCTATATCCTATAATACAAATCCATTACATATTATCTTATGCATATGCATTTGCATATATAGTCATATGCATATGCATTGGATTTGTAATTAGAATATAAATTTTTTGAGTGCAAATATTATTTTTTCTCCATTCCCTATAATATCAAAACTGGGTCTGCCATAATTCCCTAAGTAAATGTGTTTCCTGTATTTAATATTTAATGATACTCAATTTAGAATTTTGTTACATTTTTCTATGATAATTTTCCTACTGTTTTGTGAGTACATTTTGCTATACCAGGAAAGCTAAAAATTTGCTGAGTATAGCTGTCAAAGAATATTACTTTGCTCTCTCCAAGTCAGTCTAGTCCAATAGCAGGTGAATAGATGGCAACGGTGGCATAGAGGTTGCTGGTGAAGGGTAGGGTTCCTATGAGTACATTGGATTTATTGAAGAATGAGGTCACGAAGAGACTTTCTGAAAAAATAGTGTTGAGTACTAGAGATTCCAACAGGTAAATCCAACTGGTTGAGGTTGAAAAGAGTAAGCACAAGACAGTAAACTCAGTTCAACCATAAAGGGAAGGAGAAAAGGGAGAAAATAGCTAGAAAATAAAACTAGTCAATGAAGAATAGAGGATATTAGAGCATGCTTATAAGTTAAAGTAAAAGCATTGCTATGGTACATCCTAGGGCTGAAAAGAGCAACCAGCATTGAGAGCCTAAGGAGGGATTAGTCTAGAACAGAAGTTTTCACCTGTGGATGAGATTGCCCCTCAGTGGACATTTGGCAATGACTGGAGACTGGTTGATTAGTTGGTTTTAAATGTTTTAGTCTTTTATTAGAAACTATGCAAAATTAAATACAAAAAGTACAAGCACAATAGGAATCTGTGTGTCAGTATAATTTTTGAGATTTCACATCATTGCAGCCATCCAGAGCCAGGCCTATACCCCTCCTCAGGCTGCTCACACCTCTCCTCAGGATGGTCTTACCTCTCCCCCTGTTCCTCTCCAATTAGGATATATGGGAAGCAGGATGACCTCAGTATTGTGTCTTTATTTTTCAGTTTTCTTACCTGATTCCCCACTATCCACATGCATTTTGGACATCTTAAGCTTTCCCATAAAATGAGGTCTCTCCAGGCAACTGGAGAGTTTTTCCAACTCTGGCCTTGTATCTCCCACCAGATCTCAGGGAATAAGACAGGCAGAAATGCGAAAAGGAGTCTCCAGGTTAAGAAAGAAAAGTAGCATATGTACAAAATGCCCAACCAGCCAGTCCACTCCCTGACCAACCCCTAGTGGGCCCTATCTGTTCACCAGGCCATAGTCCCCACCTCTCACTTCCCTGCCCACAGCACTTCCAGGCCCCCTTGCTACTCATGGCAGAACAGCTCCAGATGCTTGACATCCTACTAAGTTGGGGCTTAAGTATCCTGTAGATATTTTTGATTGTCACAACTGGAGTGGCAGACACTGATATTTAGTGGGTAGAAGCCAGGGATGCTGATAAACATCCTACAATGCACACAACACCTCTTTCCCAATAAACAATTCCTTGCCCACTATGTTAATAGTGCCAAGGTTTCTCAACCTTGGCAGAGAGCGGCAAACCAGAAAGTTAGCATGAAACAGACACCCACTTGAACTAGCACAAGTAAAAACTGGGGATTATTGACAGAATTTGGGGGCATTTCCCAGAAACTGAGAATGAAAGCATAGCTTCATGGGAACCAGTCAGTGATCTGGAAGCCATTCCCTTCATCTTGCTCACTCTGGGGTCACTAACATCCCACACCTGCTCCCTATTACCTGCTTCATCCTCCTTCTACTCTTTGCTTTCTCAATACATGGCCCAGATGTTACCCCACGCCTGACTCCACAGCAGTTTTAGGGTCAAACCTGTGTAAAGACATTAATTTTCATCTTTTTCTTATTTTACTTTTCAAAGGGAAAACCATATTGTCCATTGGATGGTCTGACTTTGACTCAGATTGTAATCAACTGTGACCGGAGGACAAGATATAGTTAACTGTCTACTCAGCAATGTAAGGAGTAGCTCTTCCTCGGAGTTGTAAAGAAAAAGAAGATTTAAAGCAAAGACAAGAGAAGCTAAGAGGTTCAAATAATATGGCCTAAGATCTTGATTAAAATCAATGGTCAGGTCCCTTATAAGAGAAGAGCTTCAGAAGAGTTTGGGAAATAGCAGAAATAAGGGAGCTGGAAAAGAGCAGTGGTGGGGAATTTAATAAGGGATAGATTAGGAGGCAAAGAATTGCCAGTGGCTTTATGGACCTTCACCATGACTAGAAAGGCACCTGCCTCAATCAAATGAGGAAAAGAGGAGCTTCTTCCCTGAGTCTGTGATCCAGAGAACCCCAGGTTGCAAACACTGGGGAGTCATTGTTTGGTCCTGTAGAAATATTTTGAAAGTCTGGTGACTGAGTGTATGTATGTGTAGATTAACTTTCAGCCTGTCAATGCACAGAACTATTAAATTGAGCTCCTAGGTTGTCCTGGTCTCTGAAATACAAAGAAATAAAGCAGTCAATTCAAATCTACTATTTACCTGCTATCACAGACAATGGCGCCCACCTGAGAAGATATTGTGCCTAGGAAAATATATCTTGCAGTCCTTTCTCAATACTTGTAAGACAGGAAGAGAAATTAAGAGAAGGAGAATGAGGAATACAAGCAAATATGAGTAATTGTATATGCTAATGTATAGTTACTTATTCTTTCAGGGTGTTTCATTTTTGTCCTCGTATGTATGTTCTGAAACCATGCAGGACAATTGATATATCTCCTGAATCTCTATTTTACTTGCCCCATCGATTTATTAAAAATTTTTAAACTCCATTGATTTTTTTAAACTATTATTTTTGTAGTACTGGGGATTGAATCCAGGGATCCTTTGCCACCGAACTATATATCCCCAGTCCTTTTTTAAAAAAAATATTTTTTGAGTTATACATGGGCACAGTATCTTTGTCTTTTTTTTTAAAGAGAGAGAGAGAGAGAGAGAGAGAGAGAGAGAGAGAGAGAGAGAGAATTTTAATATTTATTTTTTAGTTTTCGGCGGACACAACATCTTTATTTGTATGTGGTGCTGAGGATCGAACCCAGGCCGCACGCATGCCAGGCGAGCGAGCTACTGCTTGAGCCACATCCCCAGCCCTCTTTGTTGTTTTTTTTTTGTTGTTGTTGTTGTTTTAATTTTTATGTGGTGCTGAGGAATGAACCCAGGTCTCACACATGCGAGGCAAGCGCTCTACCACTGAGCCACAACCCCAGCCCTATCCCCAATCCTTTTGATTCCATTTTGAGACAAGGTTTAAGTCACTCAGGCTGACCTTAAATTTGCTATCCTCCTGTCTCAGCCTCCCAAGTCACTGGGATTACAGGCATGCACCATCATGCCTGGTGCCCCATTGATTTTGATATTGCATGAGGAAAACCTCAGAAAGGAGAGGGAGTGGAGAACAGGGAAAAGGGTTACACTTGTAACAGTAATTCTGCCATAATACTTTTTAAGCCCAAACTTTATGCCCTCTTTTTTATGGGTTAGAATTGTTTTTTCCTCCAATGCCAAAGTAAATTTGTTCCTTGGCATTTAAAAGAAACAACCAAGTAACATAATCTCAATGTGTTAAATCAATTTCAATTTCTGGGAAGTGAAAGAATGTGTGTGTGTGTGTGTGTGTGTGTGTAAATTCTTTTCCAAGTCTCTTGGATTGTGCTGACACCATTGTTATTTCTTGAGAATAGATCTTCCCTAAGTCACCCACTCATATTTTAAAACTTGCCAGGATTTGAAATAATTTGATGCATTTTTGGTGCTAAAATTATCCTTGGAGGAAAAATCCTACACACCAAACATTCACACCCCACCCCTTCAGAAAAAAAAAGTCTCTAAAAATGCAGCTCTTTGGTTGTTCATGCCAGTAATCAAGGCTGGAGAATTCACCCTGCCCAAGTTGGGGAGGGAAAAAAAAATTCTGCTGTGCATCTCACAGCACATCTTCATCGCCATCGTAGCTTGGAAGCCTGCTCCTCACACTGCAGTTCCCCTTCTCCTTACAATTGGCATTCTAATTTTTGAGAGCTTCCTTTGTAGCTAAGCAAAAGGAGGAGTGAATCCAAAACCTCCACATCTGCTGAATAGCTGGGTTGCATGGATGGAATGGGTAAGGGCAGAATGAATAAATAAATCATATTGTTAGCTAAGAAACTGTTCCTACTTTTAAGGGTACTAATTATAGTTAAAGAAATGTATCACTTTCTTAAAAAAATGCCTCAGGAATATCTGTGTTATATGAAATGGTATCAGCACCATGACTCCAAAAATAATAACTGCTTCTTTAATTAGTACTAGAGATGCTAGTGATTTAATTAATGATTTTGATTTGTGCTTAACTGGAACATGGCTAGGTTATTTCAGACAGAGGCAACAGTTGTTGTTTTGTTTCATTTTGTTTTGTTTTGTTTTTTAAGATGTTCCAGTAACCTGGGCTACAAACCCCATTTGTTTCACAACTCTAAGGTTACCACACACCTAATGGGTGACCAAAATGTGATGACCTTGAAGAGTTATATGATCACAAGTGTGGACTTTGTCATTTACCTTCAACAATTTGTGTTTCCTCTTCCTGGAAATGTTTACTCCCACCATCCTCTTCTTCCCCAGTCCCCCTTTTCCCCTCCCTCTCTTCCTCCCATCTCCCTACTTCTTCTGCCTGATTCAGTTTACCTTCCCACTTCACCCCAAAGGTCAACTAAAGTAGGTGCACTCCCTGATGTCCTCCCCGTTAATACCCTTCCTTTGCCACTTAGCAAGCCCAGTTGTAGCTGGTTTTACCATCTGATTCCTCCCACTAGATGGGAGTGGGGGTGGGGGAGGCAGTGACTGAGTGCTTTAATCCTAGTATTTTATTTGGCACAGAGCAGACTCTCAAAAAATGGTGGGCAAGAGATGTTAAGATGCCCTACCTACTGAGTTGTGTAAGGTTCCAAAATGAGAAGAGGCATTTGAGATTAAGTTTCAGATGGTGAGTCCATAGATGTTAGGTAGTTTCATAAAAATGGAATATACATAAAAATTGTTTTATCATCCCTATATTTAAGTGGACGTATGATACAGCTGGTGATTGTCTCATGAATGAGGGGAATTGGGAAGGAAAATCTTCATTGATTACTTTCTCTGTTCCAAGCATTTTCACATATTCTTATTAATCCCTCTAGCAATCCTGGAACTAGATATTAATATCTTGTACTTACAGGTGAGGAAACTTACAGGAGACCAAGACACTTGCCAATATCACACAGTAAATTGCAGAGCCAGAATTTAAACCTAGATTTGCCTGCCTCCAGAACCCAAGTTTGCTTGCCTACCAGATGTTGCCCTTACAGAGGGAAGTCATAGACAATTATCCTGTTCACCCCTCCCTCCATTTCTCACTCCACAGACCTGATAAAACACATGGACACTAGGAGAAATTGCCTAAGGCACATGAGCCAAATGGTAGCTGAGATGGGAATAGCACAGGACTTTGCATGAGTTTTGGCCCAGAGGCCAGAAAAAGACCCTCATCCATAATGTAAGTCAACAAATCCACTGGACTTTGGTGATTAAGCTCTAATTCCCCCCCACACACACAAAATCAAGAAACTATATGAATTTTTAAAGAGACTGGTAAAAGAAAGTCAATGTTATATACCCAGGAAAGAGAGGATGAGAACATGCATCATAACAACAGGTATCTAGATTAAGAAAACAATGATGTACATATTATTATATTTCATTATATATACATATATTATTATATTTTATTAAATAGAAGATACATTATTATAAATAGTCATGATAGAACCATGGTGGAGCAAAATCTTGACTATGATGGAAATGACTTTCATTAGTTTGTCTGAACCTTTCTAATATATAACCTGAGCTAAGTTTGAGAAGGATTTTATGGGTATGATAGTGGGGAAGCAGGATGGTCACACTTGGTTGAAACACACTGTGAATCTCACACGAATGGCACCTAATGGTCACCTGAGCACACCCTGCATTTTAATGACTAGCTTCTGGCACACAGGCTGTTCCTGAGGCACACCAATTCTATTACATAAACGTGTACATACACACATACAGACATGCACGCAAAAAACTCCTATGCATTTTTCAAGGTGCTGCTCAAATGCAATGAATTTGAAAAGTCCATCTAGATTGTACTAGGGAAATTTTGACTATTTCTTCCTCAGAACACTCATGAATCATTGTAGTACTTCTGCTCTATTTTGTTGCAATGCAGCTTCTGTTAGACTTAGAAGTAAACAAGAGTATAACTATGTTTTCATCATCTCAGTAGCCTCAGAGCCAACCTGTCGATGCTAGGTGTACAATAGATGCTCAATAAATGTTGAATAAGACTACCTAAATGAGAATGCTTCTTGCACTTCATAATCTCATATCACCACCAGAGGGCAATGTAATCAAGATTACTATATGCTGTAGATGCCTTTCCAGGTAACAGAAGTAGTTTTTAAAAATGTATCTAATTTCTCAGATGTTCATTGTACATTTTGCCATGTTTTTCATCAATTCTACATTTAATCTTGAGGAAAAATTCCACAAATGTAAAAAAGAACACTTGAAACAGACTTGCCAGTGTATGGAGTCTGGGATTAACTCCCTGGCCAGGAGAAAAGAAACTACAGACTAAAAAAGAGATGAAGCAGCTATCTGAATAAATCAGTGCTATATCTTTAACATTTTAAAAATGTCCAGGTCTCTATATTGTTCTGAGGGTGAAGTCAAGCATCATTATATTTAAGAAAAACCTAGGGACAAGGGAATAAGCATTTATGAAACCCAGGAAGTAAAAAATCAAGTCCAGTGTTCATTCTAAGAAGTTTCTATATATTTACTTCTGAGGCAGGATGGAGCTCAGAAGCATAGCACTTTGCCTAGTGCCTAGCCCATGTGATGACTTGGGCTCAATTCCTAGTTCCACAAAAATATTAGGTTAAATTAAAAACAATGCTTATTTCTGAGGCATACCAATTCTATAAGCTACTTTTCCTTGTTTAGATTCCAGGCCACTGATCAGACAAAAATCCAAATGTCAAGTGTCTGATGAGCCATACCTTCTGTTTGTTGTAAATAAACATTGAAGGCTACTCGGTGACCATTGCCATGCTGCCAGAGAATGCTTCTTCAGTGAAGCCTTTCCCCACAAAATTTTTCCAGGCACTTCTAACTATAAAACAAATACAGAAACAAACACCACATTGGTTTTGCTACCATAGTTCTTTGCTTGTACCTCCATAATAGTGCCCCTCATGTTCTACCTTAAGAACCCTTCCTAGACTGGAACTTCTAGAAGGTCAGAGCATGTTTGCTCATGCTTCTAACACAAAGAAAATGTATTAATATCTTACACATAGTTTTTGGTAGATTTTGTTTCATTAAACAAAATGAAATTGAGTTCATGTTCTGGTGACTGTGAATCTGAAACCTACTATTTTTAGTCTGTTTTCATTTTCTGTTCACACAGCTGATTTAGCAGCACTACATATCAGTTTTAAACTTGGATGGATTCTTGTGTGATTAAAGAATTTTCTATTATAAACATGCAAAGCCAGTACCACAATTTAGTTATCAGATACTTATTACTTAGCCTAAATCGAGCTCCCATTCTCTCACCTGTATTTTTAGGAAGGATAAACAAAAATAATGTTTTAAAACCCCAAATTAATAACTAATATCCTTTTATTACTTTCCATTGTTCATTGTTATGGTTTGGATATAAGATGATCCCAAAAGCTCCTATGATAATGTAGAAGGTGAAATAATTAATAATTGTGAGAGCTGTAACCTAATCAGATTAATCCATTTCATGGATTAATAATTTGAAAGAACTAACTAGGTGGAAACTGTAGGCAGACAAGGCATGGCTGGAGGAGGTGGGTCACTGCAGATGTACCTTTGGGGATTATATCACATCCCCCTGGTTCCTCCTTCTCTTTCTCTGCTTTCTGGTGGCCATAAGTTAAGCAGCTTCCCTCTACCATGCCCCTCTATCATGAAGTTCTGCCTCACCCTGGGCCCAAAGTGATGGAGTTGGCTAACTGGGGTTGGAACTTCTACAACCATGAGCCCAAAATAAACTTTTTCTCCCTAAGTTGTTCTGTCAGGTATTTCAGTCACAGCAATGAAAACCTAACTAACACACTCATGAATCCTGTTTCAAATGGCCAATCTAACTGCATTTTCACATCAAATAAGTTTATTATAATCTTTATAATGAATTCAAGCATAAATAATTACCAACAGTTGAATAATTGTTCTAATACTGACGGATATAATTCTAGCCTTAATCATTTATTTATTTGTTCAATAAATGTGTATTAAGTGCCTACTGGGTGTCAGGTTCTGCACTTGGCACTGGGGACAGTGGTGAACAAAGGAGTCAATGTCCCTGCCCAAGTAGTGCTTGTGTTTCAGTAGGAGTGAAAACAAAGGAACAGGATGATTTATAAAGATTAAGTAAGCCTGTGCAGCAGTATTTGACAATATTTGTATTACTTAATTTAAGCTTTTTAAAGTTTTAAAACAGCTTGAGTTTCACAGTTTCCAGTGTTTAGGGAACTCCTTTGTTTAGGATACCAGTGGATAGAAGCTCTTTAGGTCCCCTCTACCTTGAATAGTCTAGTCACAAATTTCCTGACTATATTAGTTTTCTAGTTTTTGTGGTATCAAAAATTCCACAAATTTAGCAGCTAAAAACAATATTCATATATGATCTTACAGATCTATAGGTCAAAAGTTCAGGGAGGTTTGGCTTGTCTCTACTTAGAGACCCACAAGGCTAAGGTCAAAATGTCAGCTGTCTGGCTTTTTTCTGGAGACTCGAGGAAGAATCTGTTCTAAGATCATCCAAGTTGTTGGCAGAATTCAGTCCCATGAAGGCGGGCTGAGGTCCCTGTTTCCCAGCTGGCAACCAGCCAGGGACCTCTCTCTCAGTTCCTTAAAGTCACTAAGATTCCCTCTCTAAGTCACTAAGATATAGCCCCCTACATCATCAAAGCCAGCAATGACACTGAGTCTTTCTGATTTCTGTTGCCCACTTAGATAATCTCTCTGTCTTAAGATCAATTGTGTCATACAATATAAAACAATCACAGAAGTGAAGTCTCATCACAGGTTCTGGGTAGGAGGATGAGACTAGGGACCATCTTAAAATTCTGCATACCTTGTTGTCAATGGAATTTCTGCCTCAAGGGATTTAGACACCTCTATTGCCAGACAAAAAGATTTCAGACTCATGCCAAAGATAAGTGCTGTAAAATCATATTCATTTATTTAAGAAATTAAGGTGTGCAAGTTGAAATTTTATAGAAACTACATTAAAATTGTATTCATCCCCTTCTTTTTATGTCTTTTCCCCATAAAACATAATACACTTTTCAGGAGAGTTAAATGTAAATAGCAGATACATTGAGTACTTCCAAGTAACTGAAATAAATTCAATTAAGAATATTAATGAATTCTCATTTACCAAAATATTTTAATGCTCAATCCTCTAAGGTATGAGTTAATAAACAATGATTTTCTTTTGTCCATTTTTTTGAAAGAGAGAGAGAGAGAGAAACTTTTTAATATTTATTTTTTAGTTTTTGGTGGATACAACATCTTTATTTTATTTTTATGTGGTGCTGAGGATCGAACCCAGCGCCCTGCGCGTTACCACTTGAGCCACATCCCCAGCCCCTCTTTTGTCCATTTTTAACTGTCATTCATTAAATTTTAACACTTCGCCATTTTATCAACATAATATAGATCGATATGGTGACCTGATATTTGGGGAAAAAACAGTAATAATGGTGCCTATCAATTTTATGCAGCAGTTTTTTATGGAATTGAAGATTAAAGGAACTGTCAGTTTTGTTTAAATTTTTGGATCTGTTGATTATTTGAGATGGCAATTCAGTTTTCATTAATGATTGCTTAAAACCCATTTTATCTACCATACAAAAGGCATAAAATTTGTGTCATTGTGGCTGCCTTGAAATCACTTTTTATGCTAACAAACAGAAAATGTATGATTTTAAGTTTTGAGAGCATTTATCTCTGTCAGATATATTACAAACAAGTAATTCAAACTATCAAACTGTTAAATTCTTATGAATTTAACATAGTTTCCTTTAAAGTTTCTAAAATAAAGTTTATGAAGTAAGCACTTTTACTCTCTGAAATGATATCTGTCCAAACATTACACTAGGCACAATGCCACCCACTTCAGAATCACCTATTGTAGCTTATTAAAAATGAGGAATACTTGGCTCACCCCAAAGTTACCATCCAGCTAGGATTTACTTTATTGTTTGCAACAACAACAACAATGAAAAAAAATTTAAATGAAAGGAGATTAAATGAGATTTTATAAATAAGTTCAGTGAATTGTCAATGTCAGCTAAAATTGCTTTATTTTTTTCCTCTCCACCCTCCATGGTGTCAGCTTCATTCTGAAGAGAGCTATCTTCTATTCCCTGAGAATCTTCTTCCTGTATCACATCTTAGAAACAAGAGGAGGTTGTTTCTGCAAGTACTCTAAAGAAGCATTCTCCCTTAAAATAGAAAAATACTTCTTTACCTGAATTGAGTCAAGTGCCCATTCCTGAGCTGAATAATTCAGTCATGAGATGGGCTCACACTAATTAACTCTAAGCAATGTGCCTACACCTATATCCAGACATGGAGACACCTTCTCCTAAAGCACACTAGGTAAGAATGGGAGGATGTGTATGAACAAGATAAGGAGAAATTGATGAGAAAACACCACAATGCCTATACGCTTCTCAGACTCTATAGCCACAAAGGCAGTACACTTAAATTCCCAGGAATGTCATTCTCATAGAATACAATGTAAAGATCCACCCTTTCGCCACCCTCCATGATAATTTTGCAACTTGACAACTTTAATCTCTAGGTAAAGTCTGAATTTTAATAAGCTCTCCAAAGTAATTCTGTTATCCATTTTTAACTGGCTTTCATTAAAATTAAACATTCCATTATTTCATCAACAGACTATGGATACATATGATGTGCTGATATCTGAAAAGACAAAAAATAAGCCTATCAATTTTATACAACATTTTTATGGAGCTGAAGAATAAAAGAAGCGTTAAATTTTTGGATCTGACTGTTGACTATTTGAGATGACAATTCAATTTTTCAAACAACTTTGAGGACCACTGTACTAGACTGTAAACTCCTTAGGGATAGTTCGATTAATTTATATTTAAGACACCAAATCAAATATATTGTTGTGTACTCTGCAGTAAGTTAACAACATTGGTTACTTGGTGACTTGTTTTTACCAACAGGAAAGTTGGTAAGAGTCTCTAAAATTAAAACATTCAGCGTTACACAACTTACAGTGAGAGATAGATAAGAGTTTTGACATTACACTGGAATTTCTGGGCTTGCAAACAAATGTCTCATCAATAGCAATAGACAAAAGAGTCTACAAGCCCAGAAAATCCAGGGTAATGTCAAAACTCTTATATCTCTCTCTTAGGACCAGATTTGTCCTTAGAAAGGGGTCTCAAAGAGGTTTTAATCAGTATGAATTACAAAAGCATATGAGTATTAAGGTACTTATGAAACATCTTGACTTTCACTATGAGCTTTTTTACAAATATATTAATACTTCTACATTGACAGCATATTTCCTAGAAAGTAGATTTTTAGTGCCACTTAGCTTCCTGCAACTAAATAAATCTCCTTTGCAGTGAAAAGAAGGGTCATAGATAAGAAAAAAATGGTTCATAATCATCAGAATGCAATTTTGGATCCTTTGAAGCTAGGAACTTGTTGACATCCTGGAAGGTGTCCTTATGTGGGTAATCCCTACTTCATAGGATGCTTTTACCCCATGGTTGATGAAGTGACTCAGCATGCCAGCCTCCTATGAAGAAATATATGACTGAAATAGCTCCAGTAAGGCTTAAATCACCTCATTAGTTGTGAAGATTTAACATGTACATGAATGCTTCTGCCTAAAAATGGTGATATTGAAAATCCCAATTTCACATTTGCCTGCCCTTTAAAAATCAATTACAGAGTGGCATCAGCAGGATGGTAGAATAGAATTTTCGATCACTGGTTCCCTCACAGAACATTAATTTTCTCACTTTTTCTTATCTCTGACCAGTTTTTTCATTGTGAAGGGGATACTCATATAGTTTTCTAACAATGATAAAAACTTCTTTTGGAAACACCTTTCTGAGAACAAATCTGGATTCTTAGTGACAACCCTATTATTCCCACTGCTTCTGATATGACATTTTCAAGTAAGAAACCATGCAAAAGAACCAAACAAAAATTTTGGAGCTAAAGAACATGATAACTGAAATGAAAGTTTCCAGAGAGCCTCAACAGCTGACAAAGCCTACAGGAAAAAATCGCTGAGCTTGAGGACAGGTTATTTTAAATTTATCCAATCAGAAGAACAAAAAGAAAAAAAATAATTAAAAAAACCTAGAAAGTCTACAGGATTATGGGACATCATCAAGTAGATCAATATATATATATATATATATATATATATATATATATATATATATATATATATATTATGAGAGTCTTGGAAGCAGAGAAAAAGAAAAGGGGCAGTAAGTATATTTTAAAAAGTAATTATAGAAAAACCTCCCACATCTGAAGAAGGAAATGCCTCCAGATTCATGAGGCCCAAGGACCCCAAATAGATTAAACATAAAAACATCTTCATGGAGACACATTATAATTAAATTGCCATGAATTAAAGAAAAGGAGAATTTTAAGTGTAGCAAGAGAAAAACAACTCATTACATTACAAGGAAACCCTCCATCAGGCTCAGTGGATCTCTGCAACAATCTTACCGACTAGAAGAGATTAAGATCATAGATTCTAAGTGCTAAAAGAATAAAGCTTCCAACCAAGAAAACTCTAAATAAGGCAAAGTGGTCCTTGAGAAATGAAGATACATAAAGACAAACAAAAGCTAAGGGAGTTCATTCCCACCAGACCCGCCTTATAAAGGGGTTTAGGTCTCTTGCTGCAGCAACGCTAGGGCAGGAAGAGGAGCTCGGTAAGGCCAAGATGAATAAAAATGAGACACAGAAGAACACCATGCCTACCAAAGACACCACTGAGCAGGAAAAGTGGAGTGAAATTTCTTAAGAGCCTCAAGGATTCCTCATGCCCATCTCTCTGAGTCCCCAGTTGGGACGTGGAGGAAGAGCCACCTGCAAGCTGCACTGTGAACCCCGGCATTATTATGAAAATATGTGAAAACTCGTTGTAAAGGCAAGGATATAATCAAATTCAAAATACTTTAATGTTATATTAGGTGGTATGTATGTCATTTTTAACCCTAGTAGAAAAAAATTTAAAAAACAAAATAATATAACTACAGCTACAATAATTTGCTACTGGATGTACAATATAAAAAGATGCAAACTGTGGCATCAAAAAAATAAAATGTGGGGGATTAAATTAAAGAGTTTTGTATATAGTGTTAAATTGTTACTTAGACTATTGCAACCCTAAAATTTTTATATGTCTTATTTATGGTAAGCACAATGAAAAGATCCATGCTAGACACACAAAAGGTAAACAGAATAGAATCAAAGCATACCACTACAGAAAAGCATCAAATCATAAAGAGAGATAGTAAGAGAGGAATATTAAAACAAAGGAGCTAAAAAACATTTGGAAGACAATTAACAAAATGGCAATAGTTAAGTCCTTATCTATCAATAATTACTTTAATTGTAAATGGATTAAATTCTCCAATCAAATGACAGAGTGGAGGAATGAACTGAAAAGAGAAAACAATATCCATCTATATGCTGCCTATAAGAGATTTATTCAGCTTTAAGGACAACACATTGACTAAAAATGAAGAAATGGAAAAGATACCCCATACAAATGTTAAACAAAGGAAAACAGAGGTAGCTACTTATAGCACATAAAATAGAGTATGTCAAAAAGAATAACAAGAGGTAAAGATAATTATATGATAAAGGAGTCAGTACACTAAAAAGATATAGCCATTGTAAATATATGCTACCTGCATCAGAGCACCTAAATATATAAAGCAAAAGAGAAACAGACCTGAAAGAAGAAATAGCAGTATAATAATAGTAAGGAACTTAGACATCCTGCTTTCAACAATGGATAGGTCATCAAGAGAGAAAATTAATATGGAAATAGAGGATTTGAATGACATTATAGATCAAATAGACCTAAAAGACATAACAGAATATTCCATCCAACAGCAGCAGAATGTGCATTCTTTTCAAGTATATATACATTCTGTGAACATTATCCTGGATCAATTATATGTTAGACCACAAAACAACTCTTAAAAAATATAAGGAGACTGAAACTATACAAGTAACTTTTTCAACCACAATGATTTAAAATTTGAAATGATATAAAATTCGAAATTTGGAGGAAAACATATAACAGCAGGAAAATTGGAAAATTTACAAATATGTATACAAATACCTGGGGTAGGGAGGGAAAGGGAGAGACAAAGAAAAAGAGGAAAAATATAAAAGATCTCAAATAAGCAACTTAACTTTAAGTCTCAGGGAACTAGAAAAAGTTAGCAGAAGGAAGGAAATAATAAAGGAAAGAGCAGAAATACATGAAACATAGACAAGAGAAATAAATTATCAATGAAACGAAGAGTTGGCTTACTTGAAAAGATCAACAGCATTAAAAAATCTAAAAAAAAAGGAAGAGGAGACTCAAATAAATTGTAAATGAAGAGCAGACATTATAACTGATACCACAGAAATCTAAAGAATCATTTAAAAACTATGAACAATTATATGACAATAAACTGTATAACCTAGAAGAAATGGAAAAGTCTCAGAAACATGAACTCTACTAAGACTGACTCACAAAGAAATAAAAACTCTAAACAGACTAAGAATGAGTAGGGAGACTGAATTGGTAAACAAAAACCTCCTAACAAAGAAAAGCCTAGAACCCGATAGCTTCACTGGTAATTTCCACCAAACATTTAAAGAAAATTTATCTTTCTCAAATAGTGGAAGAGGAGAGAACATTTCCAAACTAATTTTATAGGGCCAGCATTACCCTGATACCAAAAGCCAGAGGATTGCAAATTAAGGTCAACATGGACAACTTAGCAAGACTCTGTCCCAAACTAAAAAATAAAAAGGGGAGGAATGTTGAGCACAATGGTAGAATCCTCCTGAGTTTAATTCCCCCATCCTGCAAAAAGCAAACAAAAATCACCTTGTATATATCTTAAAAATCTTGAAAAAATTAAACTCCAATACCTGATGTGTTAATTTACTAAAATCTTTCCAGAATGCACTCTGTCAATCAAAGAATTGTTTTAATGTAGTAATAATTGCAGAGCCCCAACAAGCAATCTCTGTAAAATATTGGTAACAATATTTGTTGAGCCTGTGAGCCAAAAATATGCTAGTATGTTAAAAGCTGGGAACCTCTGAATCTATCCTCAAAAACCTTGAAAGAAGAGAAAAAAGGCTAGCCCAAGATGCTTATATTTGGTTTCCACCTTAATAAAGAGTGATTATTTCAGTAGCTCTTGTAGAAAATGTTCCATTCAGATGCTGGACAACAAGGAGGCACTTAGTAGGCCTTCAGTGCAGTCCTCTATTATAGCCAAATCTACTATGGGTTATAATATCCTAAATGGTATACAATTATGGAATTTGGTGGGGGAGGTACCAGGGATTGAACTCAGGGGCATTCAACTACTGAGCCACATCCCCAGACCTATTTTGTATTTTATTTAAAGACAGGGTCTCATGAGTTAATTAGTGCCTCTCTTTTGCTGAACTCAAGATTCTCTTGTCTCAGCCTCCTGAGCCTCTGGGATTACAGGCATGCACCAACACATGCAGCTCAATTACAGAATTTTGAAAGGAACAAAATGTATTCATTTCTGCCATAAAATTTATTGAGCAACTATTCTGTTCTTTACAGAGAATTAGGAGATGAATCTGAACAGCTTACCAGATATGATTCTTAATTTCTCCATGTATAAAATGGGGATGAGTCCCTACTCTACAGCAATACTCAAAGTAGGTTCCTGAGAATACATAAGCCAATCCAGTAAAAGTGCTGAGCACCATCTCTAGTACCAAGTAATGCTTATTAAGTTAAAATGGACCATAGTTCACAAATCCCTTTTGTATGTTCTCTCATTTTCCCTTACAACACTGTGTAAGGGTAAGAAAACTAACTTAGAGTGATTTTGCCAAAGCCACATAATTAATTAAATATCAGAAAAGCCAGAATTGAAGCCTATTTTCACGGTTCAAAAATTTCTTCTTTCCAATAGTTGGAGTTAAACCATAGAGGCATCTTTTCTAACTTTGAAAAAGAAAGTCTGTGCTTTCATAAAGATTATTGCAATTCCTAAACTACTAACCATAGAATTAAGACAGGAAGATAATACATTTTACTTAATTAGAGTTGTGCCTTAAAATAGTTGGTTACACCAATGGAAATCAACCAGTTGACTAGTTTATAGATTAGCTAAGACAAGAAAATCTATGGGCTTATATGTGTGTTTGTATGTATATATGCATGCACATGTGCTAAGTGTAACAGTAATGTGTTTAGCTGCAAATGACAGGAAAAATTAGTATGGATTTAAACAAGATAGGGATTTATTTGACTCATGAAACAGGCAATCCAAATATAAGCAGCCCAAGCTGTTGTAGAAGTTCTACAACTTCAGGAATGTTCCTGATTCCTTCCAAAGATTGCAGCATCACATCCAAACATCATATCCTCATTTCAAGAATAATAATAGCAAACGTTTTCTCTATAACACTCAGTTTATACCTCATTGGCCAGAATTATGTCACATTATCATTATTTCCCATAAGAAAGTCCAGCTAAGAAACCACTTTTAACTTAGCAGCATGCCATTCCAAGTTAAATCAGAATTCTCTTAACGAGACAAAAAGGAAGAATGACTAGAAATGCCTGTCATTCTGATATGATGTTTTCAGCAACCTTAGAAACCATATGCAGGCATTTCAATATTTACTGCTATTAACATGTTCTTCTAAAATAGGTTCTAAAATATCTCCACAGCACTGAGCTAAGATGTGGTAAAAATGTAGTTTGTTCACCCACAAATGCAAATATATAGAGATAGATAGATTTGTATATGCATGCAAACATATACATGATAGATATTTGTATATATGCAAAGATATTGTATACATGCAAATATATCTTTATCTATCTATATATAAAGTTACTTGATATTTTAGGCTTGTTATGAGAGCTCTTTAAGCCCTGTTCTCATTACTTTGGTGAAGATTGGTTTACACATATTCCTGAATAATGAGATTGAGATATAGTAAAGCTCATCAGTTAGGGTGCCACTAATTTGGGAGGTGTTCTTTTATAGTTGAGATGCAACTCTAGAGCTGTGCTATCCAATGGTGGCTATTTAGATATAAATTAAATTTTAAAAATTAAAAATTCAGTTCCATGCTCACCATAGCTACATTTCAACTACTCAAAGACCACATGTGTGGGCCGGGGTTGTGGCTCAATGGTAGAGCGCTTGCCTAGCAAGCGTGAGGCACTGGGTTTGATCCCCAGCACCACATAAAAATAAACAATTAAAATAAAGGTATTGTGTCCATCTATGACAAAAAAAACCACATGTGATTAATAGTTACTCTGAGATAGTAGAACTATGGAATATTTCTACCATTACAAAAAGTTCTATTGATAGCATTTGCTCTATAAGATCAAGATTTTTAAGAAGCAAAACCAGGACCAAATCATCTGAGTGTAGTTCATCACTCAAAAGTATTTCTCTAACTCTTCTTTGGAAATAGAAACCCCTTTACAAGTTACATTAAGTAAACATCATGTTTTATGTATTTTGAGTTTATAGCTTCCTTAACAGCACATTCCAGGTACACATGCTATGGGTGGGGATTTAAGAAGTAATTGGACTTGGTGTTTCCCCTCTATGCCATGACTTATTTTGGGGGAAAAATGACTAAGATGTAATGTAATAGACATATAAATGTAAGTATGTATATGTTCTGGGAGCTAAAAGAAAAAGATGATTCTAAAATCAGGAGGTTATAAAATTCTTTACAAATTCAAATGAATGCCATACCAAGAGGTTTGGACTTTTATGGAAAGATCAGCTTGTTACGAATTCTGGGTTTGAAAAACATGCAACGCCATCTCCCCATGTTTTAAAACTATTAAAACATTTTAAGCAAAAGATTGGTAAAAATATATATGTATTTTCAAGGGGCTATTCTGGTGGCAATTACAGCAGGTAAGAAACTGAAGGCAATACCTGTTGCAAGCTATAGAAATAACCTGGGTTCAAGATAGCAAAAGCCTTGATGAGGTCAGTGAGAATGGGAATCCAGATAGAGAATAGACTGAAGAGAGGTCTGTTTAAAAATTCAAAGCTTGATGAACATCTATTCTACAATTTGACTCTAGATAACATTGTGTAATTTAAAAATATTCATCTTCTAAAGGTAAAGATTTATCCCATCACTGGGTATATTCTAAAAAATGAGTTGCAGAGATTCAATAACTGCATTTTAGTATGTTGTTTTTACTTTTTAAAGAGGAAGGAACAGTGTGTGTGTGTGTGTGTGTGTGTGTGTGTACAGAAAAATAGTTATGGAAGATTTTGTAAAGATACAGATCAGGGTATTAGTGAATACCTATATTTGGGCAGGTTCATAGTGTTTGTTTTCTTCATTTTGCTAATCTATGGTTTCTATTTTTTTCTTTCATGACAATTTGTTGCTTTTCGGGGGGTGGGCAGTACCAGGGATTAAACTCAGGGGCACTTGACCACTGAGCCACATTCTAGCCGTATTTTGTATTTTATTTAGAGACACGGTCTCACTTAGTTGCTTCGTGCATCGACCTTGCTGAGGCTGGCTTTGAACTCGTGATTGTCCTCTCTCAGCCTCCCAAACCGCTGAGATTACAAGTATGTGCCACTGCGCCCAGCATGTTGCTTTTTTTTTTTTTTTTAATAAAAGAATGGTTGTTTTTAAAGTAGGAATTTCAAAGAGTCACAATAATTATACCTAAGAAAGTATTCTCACAATGTTTTTAACAATGCCAACATGGCTAACATAAGTACATTTCCCCAAGTTTACTACTTTAGGACAACACTCAATTGAAATGTAAAAAATTTTAAAAAAAGTGTTAAAAAATGAGTTGCACTATTTCATAACCTTATCTTCCACAATAGTTATATACCATTCTTAAATGATTGCCAGAGCCTACTTTGCTGTTATTCACTACATTAGTATTACTGTATGTAATTAAAATAGAAGTTATCTATAATTTCACCTATTCCCTTTTAATCTAGTCTTTTTCTTTTACAGAAATAATGAGTTCTCTAACTCCCTCTGCCACCCTACAAAACCCTATTCCCCAGAGGTATTTCATCTTCCTAAATCTACCTAAAAACTCACTATTTAATGAGTTCAGGTTTCCCCTCTGGACTAAGAAGGTACAATGCTTCTTCTGTCTCATCTCCATTTATTCCAAGGCTAACAAGTTTATACGTGGATGCCACATTTAGCAGAGCCAAAAAGCAACTTCTCTACACCTCTGTACAGAACAGTCAAAGATCTCTATATGTCCTGCTCCACAAACATCTCCTCTCCCTACTTGCCAGAAGTACCACATGGCTGTTAAGAATGTGTCTCTCAAGCCCACAAATTCTCTCAGAGCTATCACACTACAGCCTCTCCAGTTCCCAAACTGGAGCATGTATAAAGGAGGGACAGGGTGGTGAATTGAGAGGAATATATTTAATAGGAAGTACAAGCAAACATCAATGAGCTAGTTACAGGTGATAATGGACATGTTTAGAAATGGGTTGTCTACTCTGGTGCAGTGGAAGAAATTAACATTTCTGACTTGCCTTGTTTTGTCAATATTTAAGCATTTGTTCTATTGAATGTGACTACTTGTACAGACATACTTTTGTTTGCCTCACACATGAAAAGTGAAAGCATAAGGCATGTAATCCAAGTGGTTTCTGATCCAAGCATTTTTATAGCATATTATTAAATCTAGCTCAAAAATAATAGGAAAGATAATACCTTCCCCCCTAATATTTGCTCTATCAATCCAGACTCAACAGCACAGAATATCTTGAATTGTATTAAAAAATAAAGGCTTCACTTTATAAAATACCATTTGAGGTGTTATTTTATCAATGATCAGCATGCCCACCTGCTGAAAGTAGAAAATAATGGCATGCTCCTCTCTCCATGGGTGAGTATTTCAGGTTTAAGATGGAAAGTTCTGAAAAAAGAAAGGAGGAGGAGGCTGTTATAATGTGTGTATACATCGTTTCCCTCCAGAAAGAATTAGTACTGAAATGCTTTTGCTGGCTTTATGACACAGATTCCATACCTTTTGTTAATTAACAAGGAAACAGGTGGTGACAACAACTACATCAAAACTAGAAAGGCTTTCCAAATTGAAATCAGACTATCATTTTGAAGACAATATGGAACACTATTGTACTTATTACATTGGTTATTTCAAGATCAGCTTGTTACAAATTCTGGGTTTGAAAAACATGCAACTCCATCTCCCCATGCACTGCAACTAGGAGTTATACTAATACATGAATGTAGAAAACAACAGATGACTAAAAAATCATCTTTGGATTTGTTTTATTATCATTCTTATATTTGAATCTTGAGTGTCCTCGATCAGAAAATTCATTCAACCTTAAGCTATGAAGTCTCACCCTAAAAATCCGAAGACCTGAATGTCGAGAAATTCTCTATTTTTAATAGGCAGCACAGTCCTTTCTTACTCCCTCCCTTCTCTTGGATCAGCAGGTGTCTCTGCCGCTCCAGTAGATCGAGAAAAGGAAAAGGAGGGGGCGATGAGAAAGGAAAGGAAATTGTCTACGTATTTTGGTGGTGGAGGTGGGAGGTATTTTAATATGATTAAACTCTCCAGTTTTAACGTTCTTAACCATATTTTATAATGATCTGCTATTAAGGATTATGCAGCAGAGTTTGGGTATGTCCATCTGTAACTTATAAACGGAAAGGAACAAGGAATAGGAGGCAGCACAGGGATGGGGTGGGGGAGAGCAAATGTGGGCGCGTGGGGACGGGAAGGGAGAGGCGGATTTGGCAGTCAGAAAGGGGACGGGAGGAACAAAAATGGAAACTGTGGCCTGGCTGCCCTGCCCCATTGTGTGCGTGTGTGGGGTTGGGGCCCACAATGTCGCACTCCCCTCCTCCCACTCCGGGCTTTTCCTTTGCTGGTCTAGGCCACTAAATATAATGTACAAAAGGTCAATAGCCAAGAAAAGAAAGGTCATCTCCCGAGGATGCGCAGGCTTGCTGCCGGGCGACCAGGAATCGGCAGGGCAAGCGGCGGTCCCAGGGCGCGTGGCTTTGGGGCGTTGGAGGGAAGAAGCCCCAAGATCACCAGCCCAGACCCTTGGGCCCACGGCGCTCGCCCGTCCTCACTACCCCTAGGCGCCTCTGACCAGGGCGGTCGGTGAAGGCGAAGCTGAGCGTCCGCCCGCCTTATGGGTGCCACTGGGGCTCGCCTCATCCCCGTCTGACCCTTTGCAGGGCTCGCCTGGTTGCCCCCGAGTCCAGGCCCTCCTGTGCGGGATCCCCTCCTCGTCATTTCGGGCGGCAATCTCCAAAAAACATGGCGGCCGGGCATCGACCGCGGCGCCTCCTCTCCGGGTCCTCGGGGTTGACGAGGTTAGCTGCGGCCAGCGCCCGGGACCCGCGGCGGGCAAACCCGGGAGGTGCGGGGGAGGCCCGGGCCGAGAACTGGAAGGAGCGGCGCGTTGCCGAATCCGCTAGCCAGGCGCGCGCGGGGGCGGCGGGAGGGCGCGGGCTCGGGCTCAGGCTCGCGCGCGGAGGCGCGGACGCGGGCGGGGGCGGAGCGGCAGCGGTGTTTGGAAGCGGCAGCTCAGAGCCCTCTCGCGGCCGCGGCGGCAGCAGCGCCAGCCCCAGCAGCAGTCCGGCCGCCGCCGCCGCCGCCGCCGCCGCCGCCGCCGCCTCGCGCTCTTGCCATCCGGCCCGACATGAGTGAGGCGGAACGGGCGCCTTCGCCTGCCGCGCCGCTGGCGGTGGCGGCGGCCGCCTCTGAGGAAAAGAAAGGGAAGGAACCGGAGCGCGAGAAGCTGCCACCCATCGTGCCCGCCGGCGCCGGCGCGACGGCGGTAGGTACGGGGCGGGGGCCGCTGGCCGCCCCGACGGCAGGAGGGAGGGAGGTCGGGCGAGGGGCGCCCGGGGCCCGCATCTCCTCTGGGGTGCCCGGGCGCTGCCCCCGGTCGATGCATCTGGGTTGGACTTCCTTGGCCGAATTGAAAGAGTTGCGCCTGGTGGACAGCCCCGAACACTTGGCGAGCTGCACCTTTCACGCTCTGGAAATGTTGGGGGTGGCCGGTTCTGATGGACCTTTTTGGTTATTTTCTGGGGCTTAACCCCCTAGCTCCCTGCACACACACGCGCGCGAGCACACACACAGATACTTTTGTCTAAGGGCATGACCTGCATCCTGGAGTGGCATTATCTTTTGGATGAACATACATGTCAGTCAGGCACGGAGCTGCCTGCCTGCCTGCCTTGGAGGTGTGGATATTTCGCTCTTTTCTTTCCCTTCCCCCTTCCGATTGAACAGGCTCTGCGGCGAGTTTCCACTTAATTGTGACCTTTCCGTTGCTCTCAAGGTAGTGGGAGGTAGATGCATGGATGACGGTTTTATTTTTCATATGGTACAGACATGTGACTTAAGTGGGGGGAGGCCTTTTGAACCTTTTATTTAAACTCAACTTGTCTAAGCTTGACAGAGATGATTTCCCAGCCGGATTTTCGGAAGGGTTATTTGGAGAGCGCTCTAGGGCTTCAAACTACATGTTGCCAGATGATGTCATGGGACAGCCCCCTCTCTCCCTTTTCCCGATTTGCACTGGTAGTTTTGACTCTGGTTACTTTTGAACACAATAAAAAAAATTAGCCTCTCGTTTTGAGATTTATGTTTGACATAATATTTAAATACTTTTTGAAAGTTTGCTTTGATATATTCAAAGATTGTGATTTGTCATGCAACTGTGCGTGACAAAATAGTAAAAGTTTAGTGAACATTATACATTATTTATTCCTACTTGCAATTAATTTCTGAAAACCTCCCTCTTAAATGACTAAGAACTTACTAAAATAACTCACTCTTCTTTAAAGTATTAGTACTGGAATAATGTTTTGATTTGATAAGTTTTTGAAATGTCTCAGGGCTGGGAAACTAGAAACTGTTAAAAACAACTTTACTAAGTCAGTGTGGCAAACCGTGAACAGTAATGGTATGAATTTAAAAGCATAGCTACCATTGATAAATCGGACCTGCAATTAGGGATTACCTCGGGAAATGTTTCAAGGAATTTGTCACCCAACTTCTTTTTTTTTTAATTTTTTTTATTTTTTTTTAATTTTTTATTGTGGGTTGTTCAGAACATTACAAATTTCTTGACATATCATATTCCACACTTTGATTCAAGTGGGTTATGAACTCCCACCTTCACCCCATACACAGATTGCAGAATCACATCAGTTACACATCCATTGATTTACATATTGCCATACTAGTGTCTGTTGTGCTCCGCTGCCTTTCCCATCCTCCACCATCCCCCCTCCCCACTTCTCCCCTCCCCTCCCCTCCTCTCTCTCTACCCCCTCCACTGTATAACCCTGAGGGTCTCCTTCCATTACCATGCAATTTCCCTTCTCTCTCCCTTTCCCTCCCACCTCTCATCCCTGTTAAATGTTAATCTTCTTCTCCTGCTCTTCGTCCCTACTCTGATCTTAGTTACTCTCCTTATATCAAAGAATACATTTGGCATTTATTTTTTAGGGATTGGCTAGCTTCACTTAGCATAATCTGCTCTAATGCCATCCATTTCCCTGCAAATTCTATGATTTTGTCATTTTCTAATGCAGAGTAATACTCCATTGTGTATAAATGCCACATTTTTTTTATCCATTCGTCTATTGAAGGGCATCTAGGTTGGTTCCACAGTCTTGCTATTGTGAACTGTGCTGCTATGAACATCGATGTAGCAGTGTCCCTGTAGCATGCTCTTTTTAGGTCTTTAGGGAATAGACCAAGAAGGGGAATAGCTGGGTCAAATGGTGGCTCCATTCCCAGCTTTCCAAGAAATCTCCATACTGCTCTCCAAATTGGCTGCACCAATTTGCAGTCCCACCAGCAATGAACAAGTGTACCCTTTTCCCCACATCCTCGCCAGCACTTGTTGTTGTTTGACTTCATAATGGCTGCCAATCTTACTGGAGTGAGATGGTATCTTAGGGTGGTTTTGATTTGCATTTCTCTGACAGCTAGAGATGTTGAGCATTTTTTCATGTACTTGTTGATTGACTGTATGTCCTCCTCTGAGAAGTGTCTGTTCAGGTCCTTGGCCCATTTGTTGATTGGGTTGTTTGTTCTCTTATTGTCTAATTTTTTGAGTTCTTTGTATACTCTGGATATTAGGGCTCTATCTGAAGTGTGAGGAGTAAAGATTTGTTCCCAGGATGTAGGCTCCCTATTTACCTCTCTTATTGTTTCTTTTGCTGAGAAAAAACTTTTTAGTTTGAGTAAGTCCCATTTGTTGATTCTAGTTATTAACTTTTGTGCTATGGGTGTCCTATTGAGGAATTTGGAGCCCGACCCCACCGACTGTAGATCGTAGCCAACTTTTTCTTCTATCAGACGGCGCGTCTCTGATTTGATATCAAGCTCCTTGATCCATTTTGAATTCACTTTTGTGCATGGCGAGAGAAAGGGATTCAGTTTCATTTTGTTGCATATGGATTTCCAGTTTTCCCAGCACCATTTGTTGAAGATGCTATCCTTCCTCCATTGCATGCTTTTAGCCCCTTTATCAAATATAAGATAGTTGTAGTTTTGTGGATTGGTTTCTGTGTCCTCTATTCTGTACCATTGGTCCACCCGCCTGTTTTGGTACCAGTACCATGCTGTTTTTGTTACTATTGCTCTGTAGTATAGTTTGAAGTCTGGTATCGCTATACCGCCTGATTCACACTTCCTGCTTAGCATTGTTTTTGCTATTCTGGGTCTTTTATTTTTCCATATGAATTTCATGATTGCTTTCTCTATTTCTACAAGAAATGCCGTTGGGATTTTGATTGGCATTGCATTAAACCTATAGAGAACTTTTGGTAATATCGCCATTTTGATGATGTTAGTTCTGCCTATCCATGAACAGGGTATATTTTTCCATCTTCTAAGATCTTCTTCTATTTCTCTCTTTAGGGTTCTGTAGTTTTCATTGTATAAGTCTTTCACCTCTTTTGTTAGGTTGATTCCCAAGTATTTTATTTTTTTTGAAGATATTTTGAATGGAGTGGTTGTCCTCACTTCCATTTCAGAGGATTTGTCGCTGATATACAGGAATGCCTTTGATTTATGCGTGTTGATTTTAAATCCTGCCACTTTGCTGAATTCATTTATTAGCTCTATTAGTTTCTTTGTAGAGCCTTTTGGGTCTGCTAGGTATAGAATCATATCATCTGCAAATAGTGATAATTTAAGTTCTTCTTTTCCTATTTTTATGCCTTTAATTTCTTTCATCTGTTTAATTGCTCTGGCCAGTGTTTCGAGAACTATGTTGAACAGAAGTGGACAGAGAGGGCATCCCTGTCTTGTTCCAGATTTTAGAGGGAATGCCTTCAGTTTTTCTCCATTCAGAATGATGCTAGCCTGAGGCTTAGCATAGATTGCTTTTACAATATTGAGGTATGTTCCTGTTATCCCTAGTTTTTCTAGAGTTTTGAACATAAAGGGATGCTGTACTTTGTCGAATGCTTTTTCCGCATCTATCGAGATGATCATATGGTTCTTATTTTTAAGTCTATTGATGTGGTGAATAACATTTATTGATTTCCGTATATTGAACCAGCCTTGCATCCCAGGGATGAATCCTACTTGATCATGGTGTACAATTTTTTTGATACGTTTTTGTATCCGATTCGCCAGAATTTTATTGAGGATTTTTGCATCTAGGTTCATTAGAGATATTGGTCTGTAGTTTTCTTTCTTTGAAGTGTCTTTGTCTGGTTTCGGAATCAGGGTGATGTTGGCCTCATAGAATGAATTTGGAAGTTCTCCCTCCTTTTCTATTTCCTGAAGTAGCTTGAAAAGTATTGGTATTAGTTCTTCTTTAAAGGTTTTGTAAAATTCTGCTGTATACCCATCTGGTCCTGGGCTTTTCTTAGTTGGTAGTCTTTTTATGGTTTCTTCTATTTCCTCGATTGATATTGGTCTGTTTAGGTTTTCTATATCCTCCTGACTCAATCTGGGCAGATCATATGACTTAAGAAATTTATCTATGCCTTCACTATCTTCTAATTTATTGGAGTATAAGGATTCAAAATAGTTTTTGATTATCTTCTGTATTTCTGAAGTGTCTGTTGTGATATTGCCTTTTTCATCCCGTATGCTAGTAATTTGAGTTCTCTCTCTTCTTCTCTTTGCTAGCATGGCTAAGGGTCTGTCGATTTTGTTTATTTTTTCAAAGAACCAACTTTTAGTTTTGTCAATTTTTTCAATTGTTTCTTTTGTTTCGATTTCATTAATTTCAGCTCTGATTTTAATTATTTCTTGCCTTCTACTTCTTTTGCTGTTGTTTTGCTCTTCTTTTTCTAGGATTTTGAGATGAAGTATGAGATCATTTATTTGTTGGTTTTTTTCTTTTTTTAAGGAATGAACTCCAAGCAATGAATTTTCCTCTTAGAACTGCTTTCAATGTGTCCCATAGATTCCAATATGTTGTGTCTGTGTTTTCATTTATCTCTAAGAATTTTTTAATTTCCTCCTTGATGTCTTCTATAACCCATTGATCATTCAGTAACCTATTGTTCATTCTCCAAGTGATGTATGCTTTTTCCTTCCTTCTTTTATCGTTGATTTTCAGTTTCATTCCATTATGATCAGATAAGATGCATGGTATTATCTCTACTCCTTTATATTGTCTAAGAGTTGCCGTGTGACATAATATATGATCTATTTTTGAGAAGGATCCATGTGCTGCTGAGAAAAAAGTGTAACTGCTTGATGTTGGGTGGTATACTCTATATATGTCAATTAGGTCTAGGTTATTAATAGTGTTATTGAGTTCTATAGTTTCCTTATTCAACTTTTGTTTGGAAGATCTGTCCATTGGTGAGAGAGGTGTGTTGAAGTCTCCCATGATAATGGTATGGTGGTCTATTAGACTCTTGAACTTGAGAAGAGTTTGTTTGACGAACATAGCTGCACCATTGTTTGGGGCATAAATATTTATGATTGTTATGTCTTGTTGGTGTATGGTTCCCTTAAGCAGTATGTAGTGTCCCTCTTTATCCCTTTTGATTAACTTTGGCTTGAAATCTATTTTATTTGATATGAGTATGGACACTCCTGCTTGTTTCCGAAGTCCATATGAGTGATATGATTTTTCCCAACCTTTCACCTTCAGCCTATGTATGTCTTTTCCTATCAAATGTGTCTCCTGTAGGCAGCATATTGTTGGGTCTTGTTTTGTGATCCATTCTACTAGCCGGTGTCTCTTAATTGGTGAGTTTAAGCCATTAACATTTAGGGTTATTATTGAGATATGGGTTGTTCTTCCAGCCATATTTGTTTATTTCTGTTACTAAACATGGTTTGTTTTCCTCTTTGATTATTTTCCCCCCCTTTACTGTCCTACCTCCCACTGTTGGTTTTCATTGTTATTTTCCATTTCCTCTTCCTGTAATGCTTTGGCGAGGATGTTTTGAAGAGATGGTTTTCTAGCTGCGAATTCTTTAAACTTTTGTTTATCGTGGAAGGTTTTAATTTCATCTTCCATCCTGAAGCTTAATTTCGCTGGATACACAATTCTTGGTTGGAACCCATTTTCTTTCAGTGTTTGAAATATGTTATTCCAGGATCTTCTAGCTTTCAAAGTCTGTGTTGAAAGATCAGCTGTTATCCTGATTGGCTTACCCCTAAATGTAATCTGCTTCCTTTCTCTTGTAGCTTTTAAAATTCTCTCCTTATTCTGTATGTTGGGCATCTTCATTATAATGTGTCTAGGTGTGGATCTCTTATGATTTTGCACATTCGGCGTCCTGTAGGCTTCTAGGATTTGGGATTCTGTCTCATTCTTCAAGTCTGGGAAGTTTTCTCGTATTATTTCATTGAATAGACTGCTCATTCCTTTGGTTTGGAGCTCTGTACCTTCCTGTATCCCAATGACTCTTAAGTTTGGTCTCTTAATGTTATCCCATATTTCTTGGATGTTCTGCTCATGGTTTCTTAACAGTCTTGCTGAGCTGTCTATGTTCTTTTCCAGTTGAAATACTTTGTCTTCATTGTCTGATGTTCTATCTTCTAAGTGTTCTACTCTGCTGATAGTATTCTCCATTGAGTTTTTAAGTTGGTTTATTGCTTCCTGCATTTCTAGGATTTCTGTTTGTTTGTTTTTTATAACCTCTATCTCCCTGTATAGTTGATCCTTTGCTTCCTGGATTTGTTTGCATAATTCATTGTCAAAGTGATCTTTCATTGTCTGATTTTGCTGTTTAATGTCTTCCTTGATACTCCAGATCATCTGAAGCATGTATATCCTGAATTCTTTATCTGACATTCCATCTGCTGCAGCTGTTACCTCTTCTAAAGTTGCGTTGACCTGCATTGCTTGTGGTCCTTTCTTTCCTTGTCTTTTCATACTGCTTGCGTATCTTTCCTGCAGGTGCGGGCGGCTGCTCTGCTCTCTCCTCATTCCAATTGGGGTGTCGTGGCTACCACACCGGCAGGTCACTGGGCCTGTTCTGGGCGCTGGCGGCGGCTCTGTTCTGCCGCTACTCCAATTGGGGTGACAAGTGTACCACGCCGGCAGGCCACCGGGCCTGATCCGCCGGTCGGTTGCAGGTTTGCCTACCCTGCAGGCGCGGGCGGCGGCTCTACTCTGCCCCTACTCCAAATGGGGTGACGTGTCTGTCGTACTGGCAGGCCACTGGGCCTGTCCCGCTGGTCGGTCGCAGATCTGCCCACCTTTCGGGCACAGGTGGAGGCTCTGCTCTGCCCCTACTCCAATTGGGGTGTCGTGACTACCCCGCCTGCAGGACGCTGGGCCTGTTCCTGGCACGGGCGGCGACTCTGCTCTGCCCCTACTCCAATTAGGGTGGTGTGTCTACCACGCCGGCAGGCTCCTGGGCCTGATCCGCCGGTCTGTTGCAGGTCTGCCTACCTTGGAGGCGCAGGCGGCGGCTCTGCCCTGCCCCTCCTACCACGCCCATGTACTACTGGGTCGTGGGTCTGCCCACCTGGCGGGTGCGGGTGGCGGCTCCGCTCCGCCCCCTCTCCAATTGGGGTCACGCGGTCACCACGCTGGCGAGCCGCTGGGCCTGCTCCGGGCGCTGGCGGCGGCCCGTCTCCTCCCCTCTGGCTCGACGACAAATTGAGGAGACTCTGGTGTCTGTGCCTCACCCCCCCTACCAGGAGACCAACTGTTTATGTTGCCCCTGTTATTGATGAAGTTCTCTCCTCCGCCGCTTTCTGATGACATCAGATCTCTGCCATGTTGGTATCCTATGCGAATGGCAGCATTTCGTTCCCCTTGCCGGGCAACCAAAGCAACGGGTGAGTCCTGACCGGCCCTCAGCAGGACCTGGACCGAGAAGCAGTTTCCGCGGGCTCCTAGCCCCGGGCCAGGGAAGTTCCAGGAGCCGGAACTCGGCTGCTCCGTGCTCGGTGTAAGCTCCTATAAGTGTAGGCTCCTAGAAGCAGTCCCCGCGGGCTCAGTTCCGGGAGCCGGAATTCGGCTGCTTAGTGCTTGGTGTATGCTCTGATAGGAGCAGGGTCCAAGAAGCAGCCTCCGCAGGCTCCGCAGCCCTGGGCCAGGGCGGTTCCGGGACGGTTCCGGGAGCCGGAACTCGGCCGCCCGGCGCTCGGTGTTCGCTCCGATAAGATCAGGTTCTAAGAAGCACCCAGGCACTGAACCCTAGCAATCTGTCTGCAAGCCGCAGGCGAATTGCAGCCTGAAATTACCTGATCTATGGCTGAATGAGCTGCGGTCAGTCGAAAACAGGTATGGTGATGTCAGCTTTCCAACATGGTGGCTGCTGGCCTCCTCTGTGGTCTGACCGGTGTGGAGAACCGAGATGGACCGCTTCCTTCCCCTGTCTCGAACCCAGAATTCAGCCCTGAGTACGGTGCTTGCACGGCTGGCAGAAACTGCAGCGCTGTATCCCTGCGTCGCTATCTCCTCGTTTCCCAGCGCGCGCTGCAGACTCTAGCCGCGGGGCGATTTGCTGAATAAGCAGTGTTACCCTCCATGCGACAAACCTCTCTCGTTTGAGTCCCCGTAGCCGATCCTCGTGCGATGGAAATCCTTCCTCCAGGTTCCGGAGCACCCCACTATTGCTGGAAATTCCTAACAAGATATCCTTTAGCCGTCCTGACTTGTCATACTCCCACACAGTGAAGCAGCACACAGGGGCAATGCACTCCCCTCGCCGCCATCTTCCCAACTTCTTATATACCTGATTCCTCCTTCTGGTACACTAGGTTTTTAAACCTTATATAGGAAGTTCTTAACTCACAGTGTTCCAACAGTTCATTTCTAAGGTGGTTTGTTTAAAACAATAAATGTGCTTATACAATTATGTGATTGGGTTTAGTTTCTGAAGTAGACACCTTCCCCAAAAACTATTTATCTTATTGTAACTAAATTTGAAGGTTTGGAATAAAAATTTACAGAAATTGATAAAATGTGGTTGCAGGTATATGTTATCTGAGGCCCACATGGCTTTGGAATTTCTATCTACGTTTTCAGATTTTTAGGAAGGTAATTTGATATATATAAAATACCCACAGTGAAGCTTCCTATATTCAAACATGTTAAAAAAAAAACTGCAAGAAAATGTATATGTGTTCACCTTAAATGGGATAAAGTCAGACTCATGTCAGTATGTCAGTTCAGGTCAGGTTTATGCTTTGCGACCTCAAATGAGTTGCAAAAATATTTCCACTTCAAGAATTTGTAGAATTTAGTAATTGTAAAAAAAAAAAAAAAAAAAAAACGTTTATGGATTTGTACTACTAGTAAAAAAAGAATACAGTTCAAGAAAAAATTGAAATCTTGAATTAAACTTTGAAAAGACATAGGTTAGAGTAGAAGAAGATGGGATGAACAGAAAAACCTTAGATTCTGAAAGCAGTTTCTGGTAACTTATAAGGACTTTCAGTTTTGGTACCATTATGTTTTGTTTTGTTTTAATAACAGTTTATAAACAGAATTTATGACAGTTTATTGTAGATTATGTGTTTGTCTCAAAGAGAGATTGTCAGAGCTGTAATTCTGAGTTATATGTAGCAGTCAAAAGCCTAAGTCAAGAAAATATATACTTGGTTCTTCCAGAAGTCAGGAAAGCCAGGATAACTGGGATGATGAATGAAGTTTACCAGTGGGTAGGGAAGGCCTTAATGTGTGTTTGGGGTGGGGGGATCCTGATGTGGTAGGGCAGGCAAGGAAAGATATTTTGTAGCCTGTTAGGTTTTTTTAGCCTCCTTCTGGATTAAAATAAGAGTCCCTGGGAGTTTGTTTAGGAATCTAATTGTCATCAATAACTTTTTCTTTAAGCCATTTTAGTGATTCTTCCATTTTATCCCAGGTTAACAGGTGTCTTTTCTCTAGATTGAGTTTATGACTTAATTCAGGTGGCCCTGTAATAGTGTTTTTTTTTTTTAAATCATTGTACCACATTTATAAGAGTAGAAAACTATTTAGAATGAAAACTCAAAAAAAAAATAGTAGATAGTAGACCAGATTATGAGGACACATCCTTAAGGTTTAAAGAAAAGTGTAGGGGTAGGAGAAAGAATACTGGAAAGGGCAGTGATAGATTCTAAAACCCTCTAAGTGTGAAGGAAGTGCATTCTAACTAGGAGGTTCCTAACACAGTGGTCTCAAATCTTACCAGAGGGTTACTTTGGTGGTAAGTTAAGGTCCTAATTCTTGCATCTCACCCTGGTGTAAAGTTTTCAACCTTTGATGCTCATTAGACTCATCTGGGAAACTTTTTAAAGCTATTATTATCCAGACCCAAATGCAGGCTTTTAAAATCAAATTTTATGGGGATGAAATTCAGGCACTTAAAAATAAATCCCATGGTATAGCTAAGATTTAAAATTGATACTGTATGTACTAAATTTGAAGCTTCATGGGTGAGGCCCAGGAAAATGTATTTTTAGCTATAGCCCACTACACCTCACCCCACACATCTCACAAGTCTATTTAGTTCATGGAACAACATTTGAAAAGGATTGGGGAGAGGTTTGGATTAAGTGAATGAGGCACAGTAGAAACCAGGTGCAGTGTGGGAATTGAAAAAAATGGCAAAATGGTTCTAGTTAGAGATGCTCAACAGACTCAAGATAGAACCCTCACAGAACTATCAGTGTTTGAGATTTGGTCTTGCTACTGTGAAGAAGTGATGCAGCTCCACAGAGTCAAGGAGAATAAAGAATTTGAAGTAATAAATGTGTATGGAAAAACTGATGATAGTTAAGATTAGAGTGAACCAGAATAATATGTGTTAGTTGCTGATACAGATGTTATGGAAAAGTGGTGAATGGAGAAGGAGAAAATGCAGGAGGGCTATAAATAACAGTGGCAAATAAGGACAGGTTTTGACTGTTTACTTCAACATTTAATTAGGTGAACAGGAAAAGGGAGATTCTCCATGGGATAGGGAATGAAGTGGGTTCAAGAAAGAGCTACTTTTTACTTAGGTGAAGGCAAATAGAAGAAACCAGTTGTGTGTGTGTGTGTGTGTGTGTGTGTGTGTGTGTGGCTGAGGATTGGACCTAGGTCTTTGGGCATGTGCTCCTTACCACTGAGCTATGTCTGTAGCCCTGGCTTAAGAATTTTAAAGGGAAGTTTGCCCACAAAGGGATGGTCAGGAAACATGTCAAGTAGCTACCAGGTGAAAAGAGCTTGAGTGAGAGCATAAAGGGGATTGATGGTTATTCTATTATGAGAATGGGAAGTTTGTATACTTTGTTTCAGTTGTATACAAATGGGGTTGGTGGGGCTCTTCAACCAAAGTCTAACTACTGGTTATTGAACATCTATTATGTAGATCTTTACCCAAGATGTTGCAGAAAATGGTTTAAAAAAAAGTCCCAGGGCTGGGGATGTGGCTCATGTGGTATGGGCTTGCCTGGCATGCATGAGGAACTAGGTTCGATCCTCAGTACCACATAAAATAAAATAAAGATATTGTGTCCACCTAGAACTAAAAAATTTTTTAAAAAAGTCCCTACCTCAGGGTATGCAGGGCTAATGCTTGAAAAGCAAACAGTACGTAAAATCCACAGTGATCTGTACAAACAGTTTGCCTATAGGAGGTCAGAGAAAGGAGATCAGTGTTGGTAGAACTGTGAAGAAAGGCCTTGAAGTAAAGGTAATTATTTAAACTGGCTGGCCATTGAAGGATGATAGGCTTTGGATGGGCAAAAGAAAGTGGGCCAAGTAATCCAATGGGGAAAACAACATGAACAAGCCTTAAGCGGAAAAATTAGAGAGCCATAAAGCAAGCCCAATGGAAACATGCTGGGAACTTGTGGGAGGTAAGTGAAATTGCATGGGGGCTGGAGCCAGATCACTAGGGCAGAGAAGTTTGGACTTTTTTTCCCCCTGTGGTTAATGGGAAGCCATTGGAATTCTTTAAATAGAGGAACAACATGATGAAATCAGTGGTAGTATATAGTTAAACTGGAAGAGAGGAAAAAGAAGTGAAGAAAGGAACTTTGTGGTTCATGCCTGAGGTGATGAGTACATCCCCTAGAGTAGTGACCAGGGATGAAGTGTAAAGATGAAAGAATCCACACAATATGGAACCTAACTGGATAACAGAAAGAGATTCTCAAGTTTTCTAGACAAATTTTCTTAGAAAAATATTTATCTAAAAAGACAATAGCATTTCAAACCTGTGTATGTTTTTTTTTGTGTGTGTGTATATATATGTATGTGTCGTGTGTGTTGTGTATACTTACCTAAATTCTTCCCAGATAGGTCTTTGGAACAATCTATGGAAAATCTTCTGCCCTTTCTTAATTATGTTCTAAATAAGAGGGAAGGGTGGATATTATGATGACAAATATGTTTTCAGGTATTTCATATATATATATATGTGTGTGTGTGTGTGTGTGTGTGTGTAATAATAATATCTGTTGAGTACCTACTCTGTGATAAGCTTTTTCCCATGTGTTCTGTCATTTAGTCAGAAAATGCAGATAACAATCACTCAACAACCCCTTTTCACAGAAAAGGAATCTGAGAGTCAGATTACGTGTTCCTTACCAAAGGATAAAGTAGCTCGTAAGGGACAGAGGTTGTTTATAATTGAGATTTTTTTATTAAAAGATGCTCTTTCCCCTGTTCTGAACACTATCTGTGGTCATAAGCATAAGAACCATGTGGTGCAAAGAACCTCCATCTATAACAGTACTTCTAGTTCAGGAAAAAGGATGTAGTCCAGTAACATATTTGTTCAAAATTTTGTTACCAGAGTTAGAACTGTTGTGAAAGAGAAATATATGTTCTAGGATTTCTGATCATTTTGGTTTTAATATTATTTTATTTTTTTTTATGTGGTGCTGAGGATCAAACCCAGGGTCTCGGACATGCTAGGCAAGCACTCTACCCCTGAGCCACACCCCAGCCCCTGGTTTTAATATTATAGTATAAATATATAGCTAAATTCTGTGTAAAAATCATATAATAAGCAAAAATAAGTTGAAAATCTTAAAAGATAAAAAGGGAGGGCTAACACTAATTACATACATACCTTGAGTGTGTCTAATTTGGGTAGGTTATAAAGTGAGTTTGACTGTATTTAACAATTGGAGGAAAGTGCTCATTATAAATTGTGAACCAGAGAACCTCTAAAGTGTCAAATATGATACTGCTTTGCTGTTGTAACTCTTTGTGTATAAAATGAGGAAAATAATAATAGAACCCATACAGGTTATATGAGGGTAAGGTAGATATGAAGTCTAAATTAATTAATACATATAAAGCATTTAGAAAAGTCTTGTGCAAAGCAAGCCCCTCAGGTGTTAGATGATATTATTACATACAAACTAACATCTATAGCTAAAAAGCTGTTTAAAGTCAGCTAACCCTTTCTGCTTCTGTCCTGTGGCATTGGTACTTTCCTTCCCAGCCTTTTATATTTAAATTAATTTGATTTTGATTCACATGTTTTTTATTAAAGAATGGCAAGAGCCAGGCATGGTGGCACATACCTATAATCCCAGTAGTTGGGGAGGAAGGCTGAGACAGGAGGATCATGAATTCAAAGCCAGTCTCAGCAACTTACCAATGACCTGTTTTAAAATAAAATATTAAAAAAAGGGCTGGAAATGTGACTCAGTGGTTAACACTACTGTGTCCAATCCAGGATACAAAACAAACAAACAAAAAAACCCAGCAAGATTCTTAATTGGTTGCAAAACTGTAACTGCATCAAGTATGCATTCCAAAAGTAGTATTTTACTATAGAAGCATAATCTCTTGATGCAGTTTCATCTTTTTCTGTGTTGCAAAATAAGTGAATAAAATCTCTAATGCCATCTGGCCTTCCTGATGGTAATTAACACTGTTATTTCTGAGCTTCCAGACTAATATCTGTAGGCTTAATTATCAGCTATCACTAAGATCAATTGCATTCTGACTTTTTTTGGTGACAGAATTTTATTTCAAAATTCACATCCTTATTTCCTCATTTCCTTTGAAAGGTATGATTTATGTCATTTAAAGAAAGTAATTCCACTTGGGCTGCTGCTATTTAGTTTGGGAGGGAAGTTCACACCTTGAAAGTAGCTGACTTTTCACATCCTAATAGAAGGATGTAAGGTTAGCACTTTTGATTTGGTAACCCAGCATCCTAATAAGGAACTGTGAATAAAAATATAAAAAAGGAAATATCTGTACCAAATAACAAGACTAAAATAATTTCTTTTGTGGATTCTAAATATAGTTGAGGTGTCATATATGATACGCCCTTGACTGGTAGTTTAGGTCAGTTATTTTAAAAGCTGGCAAAGTGAGGTATCTTAAAGTTTTAAATTTTAACTTAAAACATATAGCTGTATATTTGTTCACCAGTCCTTTGCTTAGTATCTCAGGAAGCTATCCACTCTTTAAAAAAAGTAGTTTTTATATCCATCATAGAACTGAATGCATTGGTGGATTTTGCATACATAGAAAGTCAATTTAAAATATTTTAGTTGAGAGACTTCAAGATAATGAGATATTCTAGCTTTAACCTAGAAAAAAGTATTTTAAGAATTCATGGGGAGAATTTAAAATACATAAATCTGGAATAGTAAATAGTAGACTTGACTCTAGGCAGAGGCTGATAATGAATTGAAACTCAGTAAGCTCAATATTGTAAACAGCATAAACATTTTATGTAGTAATTACAATAACTAATTTTGCATTGTTCATTTTATTTGTTTTATGAGTTGTGGAGTTACCATGACCAGCATGGCCATTAATTCTGAAACTGGTAAGGGATTGAAAAAGACAAACTTCTGTATAGAGAGAAAGCTGGGACCAGGTAGGACACCGTCTCTGATGGAGGAACATGACCCAGAGCTAAATTAGCACATTTATTATATAGGTTTTATCATCAAAAAGTTGGGAAAGTTTCTGCAAAGCGGGCAGACTGAAGGATGCAGCACTGGTGAGACATTAGGGTTATCTTGTTAAGCTCAGAATTCTATTTCCCCAGGAGCTGGTGCCTGAGCTCAAGATCCAGACTGATATAACTCCATACCTTTGTACAGGGTTTCGGCAGGCCAGGTGTCACTATAGTAACCCGGTAATCTGGAACTGCACCTTTGCATGGGAAGTTTCCAGCACAAACGCAGCCCTGAGGCAGTCAAAGCTCACAATCCAAGTCATCACTCTCCACATGTAATAGTCTCTCATTTTCATTATGCTTCAAACTTATACCTGAAATAGCTCTTGGCCATTTTGTTCTTGCTTGGCCCAAGCTGCCATTCCTCATTCCCTCTACTGCTCTCTCTGTTCAGACTTCATTTCTTGCATTAGAGCTGGTTTAGCTTCTAGTTTTACTCCTTTCACTATATTCCCTAGACTGCTACTGCAATGATTTTTTTGTAGAATACAGATAGACATATTATGTACCACTGTCTTATTTATCTCTCTTCAATTTTTTCTTTTACCTTCATGAATCCGCATATAAATCTACTAGAGATTGGAATTGATAGTTGTTGAATAACCATTAATTGAATTATACTTATTTTTTTATTATTTGGAGATTTTACAAGTGAACTAACCAATATTCTTTGGAGCCATGTCTTATTAAGACAAAGTGAAGGAAGGGAGAGGGAAAGAGGAGAATTGAGTCTTTTGATTGATAGGCTATCAGAAGTTTTACTGAAGTACATTTATTTTTTGTACATCTGTTTATTTCTTCTGGTTAGGTGAGTTGTTCCTAAAACTATTAAATATCATTCAATGATAGTACATCTATGAAAGCAGAGAAGATAATATCAACCAAAAAGGGTTGTTATGAAAATAGACTGATGTATTTAACATACCAACCAACATGGTAAGCCCTTAATGAGTGATAGCTACTATATCTAGAGACACTGTGGATGTGATAATTTAAGAGTACTGACTTCATGGTCTTTAGACTGGGGTTTAAATTCTGGCTTCCCATTTGTTAGCTCTCTGAACTTGGGCACTGCATCTTAATTTGCCCATCTATAAAATAAGGTATAAATAAATATCTCACAGGAATATTATAATGTATTAGTATAGTAGTAGATGTAATAAGCACTCAAAAAATGATTTGTTGTAGTATGTAGTTATCATTATAATAAACATTTATAATAAAAAGTACCCATTATGTTGTAGATTCTGCCCAAGATCCTAGATGATACTATCTGTGATTCTGAGATTTCAGATTTATATCCCACATCTATTATATGACTACTTCATTTCATTTAGATAGTATGTTTTACTTTTATAGGCTGAATTATATAGACAAATCCTAATGTAGAAATATTATCTCAGACTTCACTGAGCTTAAATATAGCCAAGAATCAAGAAACAAGCAAAAGCAAATAAAACAAATAGCACAGATATCAACAAAGTCACACACATACACACACACACACAAATTTGTACCTATATACTTATGGAAGTATCTCTCAACTTCTTGTTTAGTGCCCACATTTCTGTTGCTTGTTAGCCAAGTGACTTTTGGTGAGTCTTAGACAATTTCAATTTCCTCATCTGTGAAATAAGAGTTAGCTACTGTTTTTTTCTTTTGGTACTGGGATTGAACCCAGAGGCACTTTATTGTTAATGGCAAGATTACAATAAGTCACCAAGTTGATCTTAAAGCAGGAGATGGAACTTTTATTCACCAGTTGGTGGTCTGGATCCACCAACGGGCAGGCCAAGGGGCAGGCTACAAGTCTACACCCTTTGACCTCCTCCCAGGGTTTGAGTACACCTTTATAGTCCAAAACTATATTAATCATAAGTATCTGTTGCTATGATTCAAAACCATAAACAAATGTTATGAGATCTAAAATCATAAGTGGAAGGGGGAGTGGGTCAAAATAACCCTAATTGAGTACAAGATAAAGAATGGTTACTAATGTCTAGACATTCATTCTTTGACAAGGTACATTGTCCAAGAAAAATAGGAACCAAAAAGAGGACAATTTTACATTGTATAAGAATTGCCATTTTGTGTTGTCAAACATGCTATGCTAAGCAACTGTTGATTGGTACAGGGTGTTCCCATAAGAGAAGCATTTCTTACATGACATGGAGTGTCAAGGCAAAATGGAGTCTGTTTGGTCATTGCCCGTATAGCCTGGCATATAACATTTTCACTGAGTTACAATTCCAGCCCTTTTTATTTCTATTTTGAGACAAGGTCTCACTAAGTTGCTGAGGCTGTCCTTGAACTTATGATCTTTCCGCCTCAGCTTCCCAAGTCACTGGTATTACAGGCATGTGCCATCATGCCTGGCAAGAGTAACTGATTTCTAAAAGTCTCTTAAGTCTAGAAACTTTTAAATTCTGTGTGTATAGTATCTTAAATTTATTCTCTCTGGGCTCTTTTCTATATTATTCTCTTTAAAAAAATAAAAGTGAGGTGGGTTTACTTTAAAGTGCAGAACCTATGCACAAGATTCACTGTTATGTCAAACTCTGTGATAAATAAGGAATTTCTAATGCAGCATGACAAACCAAAGAGAAGAGTTACAATTTCTATGGAATTATTTAAACAAATTATAAGAATAAGTAAGAGTGATTGGTTTTTAGAAATGTGAATACCAAAAAAGCTTCACAGCAAAATTATGATAGATTATGCTAGAGTTACAAATTAGCCCCAAGTTTCAGTGTCTGAAAACTGTAGAGGTTTACTATGGTATCATCTAATATTGGTCAGCAGTGATTATAGTCCACAGTCACTGAGGTATCCAAACTGGATCCTTTAGCCTCAACTCTTAGCCAGTGTTGTCACAGTAGAAGAAAAGTGAAGAGCTGATATTTTGTCCACCAGTATTAAATGCATTGGTTCTTCTTGGCCCATAAATGATAGATATTGTTTTACTTGTGTCCTGTTAGAATTACAGATGACTCTGAATAGTGTGGGGAACATGGGAAGAGCACATGAATATTTGGTGAGCATAAGTGCTTCTGCTCCATGGTGTATGAGCTGATTCTAAAAAAGTAAATAGAAGTTAACATGGTAAATGAAGTAATAGGACATGAAAAAAATTCTTCCTCATTATGAAAGTGAAAAGTTTCCTTTAGAATAAAAATGTGGATATCAAGGAAGAAGTTATATTCTTTATCTCAGTTAAACCTCACAATAATTCTCTGAGGTAAGTACTGTTATCACCCACCTTTTCAAGCTTTATCAGTTAGTAGGTAGTTAGGTTATGTGGCTCCTTTGTACTTCAGATAATTTGGTTCTAGCAAAGTAAGTCAGTTGTACATACATCAGTTTTATCTATCTGTTATCAAATTTAAATATTGTAAATGTTATTTTATTTCTGCAATAAAATAACTTACCCATAAGTAATAGAAATTAAGCTACAACTTTAACTTGTTTTGTTTTTAGGGTTTGGACAGAGGAGCCAAAGGCCAAATTTCCACTTTGGGCGGTTTTGCTTCAAGTGTTAGCCAGAAGAAAGAAGCCACTGAAAATAAAAGTTCACCTACACATCTTGTTTCCCCTAACATCAAGAATGGTAATGGTCAGTATGTCTTGGCCAAAAGTATATTACAGTATTAAACTATTTAAAATGTAGATTTTAATCTATTCAGTATTGTTCTGGTAGGTCTAATTAATACAATAAAAAAAGTAAAATATGTAAATATTTGTAAGAAGAAGCAAAATTATTATTATTAGGTGATAGTTACCTAAAGAATGAAATAGAAAACTCATGAATAATTTTTAAAAGTTTGATTAGAAATCCACATACAATATAAATGCAATAAATATGTAAATATAAAATACATTTTATGTATCTTTATTATGCAATGTGTAAATATAAATATTTAGTAGATTTCTTATGTTTGAGCAGTAACCAACTAAAAGACTTGATAGAAAATACATAAGATGCTTAGAAATGAACCTAAAAGGAAGTATGCAAAACCTACATAGAGAAAATATAAAACTTTTTCAAAAGATTAAAAGATGGTTTGAACGGAAAGACTTATAAATAATAATAAAGATTTTAGGTTCACCCATTTATTCCCTATATTTAGTAAAATTTTCAACAGTTCTTTGGGAAAAATTTAACAAAATGATTCAATATTTGATTTTTAAGAATAAATGTCTGAGAGGATATAAGACAGAATAATTAGGGTGTACATTATTTTGTAGTGCCATATATTATAAAGCTGTAGTACTGATAGTTTTGGCACCAGGAAAGCCAAATAGATGGATCAGCAAAAAGTATTGTATGTAAGTAGCATTAAATTATTCACAAAAGTAGAATTAGGCCAATGGACTAACTTCTCAAAAATAATGAAGTTAGATTTTTTAAAACTGTAAAAGTACTAGAAGAGTATGCAGGAGAATTTGTAATGTGCATGTACTCACTGACATAGTAAATCCACTTTCAGGAATTTAGTCTAAGGAAATAATGTAGCATATATGCAAAAATACAAGGAAAGAATGCACATTATTTATAATAGTATTTGAAGCAATTAAAGTGAATTGAGAAATTATGTTTGTCTATATTATAAAAATTGTACTTCTATTAATAAGAATGTGATATGTATATAAAGTGACTAGGACAAATGCTCGCAATACATTGTATGGTACTTTTAAGTTGTAGAAAAAAAACAAATTATATAGTTATATATAGAATATGATTCCATTTTTTTTTTTAAATTGAAGGAAATCTTTTATATTCTGAGAATGAAAGGGTGCCCACTAATCTGTTAATGATTTTCTTGGGGAGGTAGGATTGGGTGTGTATTATTAATGTTTGTTTTTATAACTCTGTATTGTCTTATTATATGAAACATACATTATTTGAACACTTCTAAGTGCCTCTTAACCCTATAAAAAGAACCTGTAAAGGTTTGAATGCTCCTCACATTCTAGACAAATACCTAGAAATGTTTAAGAATATATTTTCTGGTAAATTATCTTATGTAAATAAGCTACATGTGGCATAAATTATTCTTGTGCAGATTTTCTGTTTGACACTGCAAGCTAAAGCAGATTAATTCTGTAGTCTTTTAGGTTAGTATCTATGTCACCTCATTAATGAAACTGCCTTTGATAACTTCTTTTTTCCTTGTTACTTCTCTTTCCACCCCCTCCATCAATTAGGTTTTACTGGAGGTCCCAGTGCCCCTATGTCACAGTTCCCCAACCCACAACTCAGTAAAACAAACCTATAATTGTGGTACCATTATAGAAACAGAGAAATAAAGAAAATGAGCATATTTGATGTGGGAGCATAGTTTAGAGAAATGATTTCTGTTTTAGACATTAACTAGATAATAATTAATGACTTTTTTGCATGATAATTTATAGAAAACTTTCAAGTTTGTTCTTAAAGCCTTATAACAATCACATAAAATTGAACAGACATTAGAATCCTTATTGTATTTGTTTTCTATTGTTGCATAACAAATTTTCATAACCTAGTGTCTTAAGAACAATCCTCATTCATTAGCTCACAGCTCTTTAGGTCAGAAGTCCAGATGAATGTGACTGAGTGTTTTTACTCAGGGTTTTACGGGGATAAAATCGAGGTGTTGTTTGGTCTGGACTATGAGCTAGAATCCTTTTCCAAGCTACCTCAGGTTATTGGCAGAATTCATTCTTTGTGATTGCAAGACTGACATCCTGTTGTCTGGTCTGACTGGCATTTAGGACAAGCTCTTCGAGGCCATACACAGTTTCTTGCCACAGGCCTTATCACAGGGTCTTACAAAAAAATCGAAGCTTACTCATTTAAGGCTGGTAACAAAATCCCCTTTTATGGTTTTAGTCTCTGACTTTGTCTTCTGCAACCAATGGGAGAAAACTGTTTGCTCCTAAAGAACTTGTGTGATTAGGTTTTGCCTGGATAGTATCTTTTTTTAAGGTTGCATTTACAGGTTCTAAGGTTTAGGACTGCAACATGTCTTTTTTTGTAGAGGTAGGGGAAAAGTTCAACTTGCAACAGAGTTTTAGGATCCTAAAAAAAAATTGAAATGTATATTTGCTAAGAATAATAGCTAGTCTAAGACATGAATCATAACCTTGGTTTTGGCTTTTTGTTCAGATTCCTAAGCCTTTGATTCTACCTTTGATTTATAACTGCTTCATTCTGTCTATATGAATATCTTGATCTGTGAGCTTAGCTTATATACTTAGAAGTTTTTGAGTAAACATTGACTCTGAATATGGTCTACCTACTTGAATTGCTACTACTTTTCTTTTTCTCTCTCATCTGGGCCAATCTTGTGAAATTTGGATTTAGCCTCCACCTGAACTTAGAGTATTTACATATACCACTGTAGATGAATAGACCTTTCAGGAGACATCTTTTGCCTTTTTACAACTTCTGGAGCTAACTTCTCCCACCTTTTCCATCTGGATACCACCTGAATTAAAGTGTGTTCATATGTTCATACAAATGTTTTAAATAAGTCTGAAAAGAGGCATAATAACTTTTTAAAGGAAAATATAAAAGAGTAAGAGAGAATGTAGTGCCACGTAAAGAATTCTTTTATTGATGGGAATTTAAGACTAAATCATCCACATGTAACCAAGTCTGTAATTTCTTGATCTTTTGAGAAGTCTTTCTTACTTGCCAATAAGATTATTTCCTCAAAAATGCATCATTCCTGGCAGTTATTATAATTTTCCTCCTCCTCCTTTGGTACCAGGACCTATGCTGGGTATTCTCTAACAGCTTGTCTCTCCTTCTGATCTTCAAGTGTTATTAGAGAAGGTGCAAAAGCCCAGCGTGGGTTTACCTAACAGCTGAGGGATGCCTTTCCTCCCTGTAGGATCACATGGCTAGGTATGCCTGTCAAGTTGGCTGTCCTTTTAAATATCTGAGAAGTGTAGGAGTTTTACCTACTATAACAGCTGCTAGAGATGATACATCTTCAGAGAAACAATCTAGAAGATAAGTAATGCAGGAGTTGGGGAGTGTAGTGGTGGAGGGTAACACTACATTTCCCCTTACTTTTTTGTATTTTCCTTTCTAAAGTTATTGTGCCCGTTCTCCAGACTAACTTAAAACATGTTTAAATGCCACAGAACATCTTTAAAAGAAACAAAGCAATTCTTTCTCAAATCTTTTAAAATACCTTCCCATTCTTGGTACTTCAGAAGGGTCGATATGAACTCTGACATTTACCTTGAGGGCAGTGTTTCATTCCCAGCTCAACTCATTTCGTGTGTACTCTATCAAAGCCCTGATTTGATATAATGAGCTCTGCAGTTTTTATACACCCTGGAGAAAGGCATTATTTTGCTCCTCTGAAATAGTCAAGGGAAGAACAGGGTGGTCTTGTGATCTGTTTGAAGGTAAAGTACCACAGGGTTTCACAGTTTCTCTAAAAGCAACTTGAGGGACAGACAAAGAAACAAGCTGTTAGAAACCCAGCACAGAGTTTGTTATGTGCTTGCTGTCTGGGGAGGACTTGCTGCTTTAAGATTCCTACCCTAGAAGAATCTCTAAGACCTTAAATGACCCCATCTCCAGGTTTCCTTGGAAAAATAAATTGATTTTAGACTAAATCTCTGAAATCTTTCCCTAGAGCAGAGTGAGTACCTTGGATTTGGCTTTTAACTATTCCTCGTGAGAGGTATATCTACATATATTGGTGTACTTATCCATCTCTTCACTAATCTTTGTGCTCCTTAAGCTTTTATTTTGTAGAGGGAAAGAGCTATCTTGTTTAGTAGTAAAGTTAATGTTTTTGTGTGTGGGGCGGTGGGGGCTACCGGGGATTGAACTCAAGGGCACTCCACCCTGAGCCACATCCGAACACTATTTTGTATTTTATTTAGATACAGGGTCTCGCTGAGTTGCTTAGCGCCTCGCTTTTGGTGAGGCTGGCTTTGAACCCACGATTCACCTGCCTCAGCCTCCCAAGCCACTAGGATTACAGGTGTGCACCACTGCACCCTGTATAATATAAAAACATAGTATGTTTCAAATGTCTCACCATCACATTCTTTCCTGCTATCCCTTGTATGCTTTCCTGTGTTTCTTTATGCAGAGACAAGCAAATATATATATTCTCATTTTCTTAAAGATAAGGTAACTATGCATACATTATCCATCACCTTGTTTTCTTTTTAGTTAGTGCATTCGAAATCTTTTTGTATCAATACATAGAAAGCTTCCTTATTCTTTTCACAACTATATTCCATTCTATTCAATGTATTATAATTTATTTTCTCAGACCCCACCAAAAGAAATGAGTTGTGTCCATTCTTTTCTTATTGTAAACAAGACCACAATGATTTTGTTCATCTGCAGGTATATCTATAGAATATTCCTAGACGTGGAATTGTTGGGTCCAAGAGGAAATGCATTTACGATCTCATGTTTTGAATCTATCTGTATCCAGAACCTAGCATGCGTGTAACATGTAGTGTGTACTTGGTAAATAATTTACTGAATGAAGAAATGATTGAGAGGCACTTTTTCTAGGTTTCTGCCTGTTTACCTTGTTGGAATGAAAAACCCATTTTAAAGCTGTAATGAATTCTGTAAGATAATCCAGCACAAGTCATCTGTTTCATTAAAGATAACCTTCTATTAAAACATCCGAACATTTTCATAATTAAATCCATAAAAGAACATTCATTCATGTTTTATGACACATATATCACTGAACTTCTATGTCCATCTCTAAAAACCAATGAATATAGTGTTTTACTTGCTCTGATGGCTTAAGTCTTATGAGTAAGAAGGATTTCCCCTGCCCTTTCTTCCTTTATCCCTCCCACCTTTAATTTTATTTTTTGCTAAATGTTCAGAAAAGTCATCCTATAAACAGTGATATAAACACCACCTGTTATGACTAATGCACTCTGGTTTTTCGCCTGTTTCAGCTTCCTGCTGCTATTGCAGTAGTCAAAAGCAGTACCAAAATACTGAACTGATAGAGGGATCCTTAAGATTATTGTCTATTTATTATCTGCCTGGTACTTAACACATTGGTAGTTACGATATCAAATAAGAACCAAGACTTTAAGTCAGCTACCAATAACTGTGTGATCTTAAACAGCTATTTATAGGACTTCATTTGCTCATTTATTGAATGAGGAAATTTGGCATGATAAGATATATAATTATATTTTCCACACTTAAGTTTTATTTAAAAGATTAATTTTCCAATATATTAATTTTGGTTAATCCCCTGTGAATATTTTTGTTTTCACTTTTTGGACATTTTATAGTTTACTAATTTCTACTTTGTGGTAGAAAGATTGGGGCTTTGTTTGATAGTGGAAATAAGTTTTGTAACTTCTCAGGTGGGGTTTGAATCCTGGCTCTAACTTATAAATTGTACCATGCTAGAAAAGTTACTTAACCTCTCTGTACTTATTTTCCTATCTATAAAAGAGTATTATTAAGAAACTACTGGCTGGGTGCAATGGCACGTGCCTGTCATACCAGCGGCTCAGGAGCCTGAGACGGGAGGAATGCAAGTTCAAAGCCAACTGCAGCAACTTAGGCCCTAAGCAACTTAGCGTGACTCTGTCTCAAAAAACATTAAAAAATGGACTGGGGATGTGGCTCAATGGTCAATCATTCCTGGGTTCAATCTGTGGTACAAAAGCAAAATACAAAAAACAATCAAGACAAATAAACAAAAAACTACTCTATAATTTTCACAATTAAATCCATAAAAGAACATTCATTCATGTTTTATGAACACACACATCTTATAACCTTATAAGGTTATAAGAATACATGAAAGAAAAGCATTTAAAAAGGATTCAATTTCATGCCTTATAAAAACTAGTGATTATATAATGTTAAATTATATAATTTATATAGATTATATATAGTCTATATAATCTATATAAATTTATGTAAGTTATATACTTTATATAATATACCTGTAGATTGGGGAAGGGATTATGATGGGGCAGGATTTCTATTTTACCACAAGAGCAATAATGGTGTGGGTTTTTTAAAATTTCAAATGTGTCACACATTTTGAATGTAATCAACATTCTGTATGTTTTAGTAATGATAAAATTAAAATGCATGAACTCACCACTCAAATCAAGAAAAGAAACACTACCAGTATTTTAAAAGCCTCAATGAACCCACCCCAATTGTATTGCCAAACTCTTCTGTCCAGAGGAAGCTGCTATTCCCCTTTGTATAGATACCTTGCAAGTGAATCCTGGGAAACAAAGGATACCTACTGGGACATTTGGCAGAGCTTATTTGATTATGTATTATGTATTAGCTGTTTAGCATCAGTACTCCAGCTTTTTAGGGTACTGTAGGTTAGACCTGTGAGGGAAAGGACTGTCCTCAGCTGATTCAGATAGCAGAGCAAGAAGGAGAAAAGGAACTTCTTCAGCCCACTGGCAAGCCACACCAAGAATAAGAACAAAATCTGGGCCAGGCTCATCTGTTCATTCTATCTTCAGTTGAAAAGAATAGTACAAATAATAGTACAAATTATCAATAGTACAAAGGCAGTCAGGATTTTGGTGATAACAGACATCAAAGATAACTAATTCTCAGGCCACTCTCTTCTAGTCTGGGCAGAGTGAAATTCGTCTTTGGCCACTATGATTCCTAATCCTTTGACTATGATAGGTGTATCTCTGCCTCTGTCTCTATAACTTACTGTCTGGAAATTTGTGGAACTCTTTGTTTTTTTCAGGGTTTTGAAAATTGCACAGTGATGTGTCTTGGCGTGAGTCTGTTTTTAATCCTGCATGCCACGTACTTGGTAGGCTCTTTCCATCCAACAGCTCATGTCCTTCCTTTCCAGGAAATTTTTAAAAATTATTTTTGATGACTTCTGCTTTTTCTATACTTTCTTTCTGGATCTCCTATAATTCAAATGCATGACCTCTGAACTCCTGTTTTTCTTTTCTTTTTTTTAATTTTTTTTTTTAGTTGTTGATGGATCTTTATGTTATTCATTTATTTATATGTGGTGCTGAGAATTGAACCCAGTGCCTCACACATGTGAGGCAAATTCTCCACCACTGAGCCACAACCCCAGTCCTGGACTCCTGTTTTTATTAATTTTCCCCACTATCATTTTCCCTTTCTCTTTTGCTTTATGTATAGACAATTTTCTCAAACCCCTTATATTAAGTATTTTATTTCTGCTTCTGTGTCTTTAATTATCAAGAATTCTTCACTCAATATTTCCTTTTTTAGCATTATCTTACTTCATGTTCTTTTGTCCCTCTGAGCAAATCAGTTATATGTTTTTTAATTTTTCTTCTCCCTTTATGGTTTTTGATTTCTTCAAGTTCTGTCTGTTTGTTTTGGTCTCTACCTTCTATATTAAAGGCTTCATCAGAAGTTTTATAATCCTTGCTTTTCTGCCTGGGGTTAATAGTAGGCGAGCAAACAGATGATGGAAGTTGAAGCCTAGTTTGTTGACCATAAGCTTCATTATAGGACAATATGGGAGGGTTTGGGGGAACTGTAAGGTAAGTATCTTTAGTTTTTTCCTTCTTGGACTCCCAAGAAGGTGTCATATTCCCCAAGAAAGTTTCTTCTAATCTCTTGTTTGGGGTCAGAGACAAGGTGATCCGTTTGCTGGGGGAAGAGGGATGGGAATCTCTTATTTGATTGATCATTTTCAGTATTCAACTAAGTTAGTTACTGCCTCATTTCCTGTTATAGTTTCATCTTACAATCTCATCTGTGTCTGGTGTTACCCTTGTCCAAAGCACCTCTGTTTTACCCTCTCTGAATATTGTAAAATTTCAGACTTCCTTTGGAGTAGGCATGGAGGAGGGATAGTGACCCAAGGACAAGGAGAAAATTTAGGGATCTAACATTTTATTTAGTTTTCACCTGTGTTTTTATTTTAGCCTCCCTATTTATACCCACAGATCCAGATTCTGTCTCCTTTAAGAAATCTGCAGTGTAAAACAAGTTACTTTTAATCTTTCTTTGTTGAGGCTTGGTATTTGGCTGTTTCAGGTCTTTTAAGTGAGTGTTAATAGTTGTCTGTGTTTTCTAGCTTCTTTTTACTTTTTAGGGTCTGTTGTTTGTTTTTGAAGATTTGTCTTTAAAACAACAAACCTTTTGCTATAATTTTAATGGAATTTTTGGAGGAATTAAATGTCCGTCCTTGATATGCCATTTTAACCTGAAAAACCTCCATCTGTTCCTTTATTTAATAGATGAGAAATATGAGATTCTGAGAGATGACATGACTTATACAAGGTAACATATTCTGTTGTCTATAATGCATTATAAAAAAACCACCTCAAAACTTAATAACTTAAAACAGTAACATTTTTTTCACAAATGTGTAATTTTGGTGAAGATCAGTGGGGATGGCTCATCTTTGTTCTACTGAGCATTGGCTGAAGTGACTTGAAGACTGAGGTAGCTAGAATCACCAAGGACCTGCTCACTCCTGTGTCTGATCATTGATGCTTGCTGTAGGCTTGGACCTTAGATGGGTTTAGGGCTAGATCACCTACATATGACCTACTTGTGTAGCTTCATGGCTTTCTCACAGTATGGTGACTAACTTTCGAGGTTAAGCATCCCAAAAAAGAGAGCCAAGAAGAAATTTTTTTTTAAATACCTGTATTTTATTTCTTTCTTTATTTTATGTGGTGCTGAGGATTGAACACAGGGCCTTGCATGTGCTAGGCGAGCACTCTACCTACGGCTGAGCCACAACCCCAGCCCAAGAAGAAATTTTATTGCCTTTTACAACCTAGTCATATAGCATCACTTCTGTCACATTTGTTAATTAGCAGGGAATCATTAAAACTGGCCCATATTCAAAGGCAAGAGAATTAGACTCTGTCTTTTTATGGAAGGAGCATCAAAGAATTTATGGACATATTTTTTAATTACTGTATCTATGAATGTAATATATAGATCCAGGAAAAGAAGATAGATTTTTTTTTTAAATTTATTGATTCTTGTTAGTTATACATGACATGGAATCCATTTTGATATAATTACACAAGCATGGCATATATCTTCTTCTAGTTAGGACCCACTCTGGTGGATATACATGATGGTTAGGTTCACTATGATGTTTTCATGTATGGTCATAGGAAAATTATGTCAGATTCATTATACTCTTTTTCCTTTGCCTATCTTCCCTCCTTTCCCTCCAGTCACCATTGTCTAATCACTGAACTACTGTTCTTTCCCTCCCTGCCCCTTATTGTGGTTTAGCTTCCACATATCAGAGAAAACATTTGACCTTTGGCTTTTTGGGGGACTGGGTTATTTCACTTAGCATGTTAGTCTCCAGATTCATCAATTTATGGGAAATGTCATAAAGCCATTTTTCTTTATGACTAATACCCCATTGTGTATATATACCATATTTTCTTTCTTAAAAATATTTTTAGTTATGGATGGATACAATATTTTATTTACTTATTTTTATGTGGTGCTAAGGCCTGAACCCATTGCCTCACGTGTGCTAGGTAAGTGCTCTGCCACTGAGCTACAACCTAGCTCATACCACATTTTCTCAGCTCATACCACATTTTCTTTATCCGGTCTTCTCTAGAAGGGCACCTAGGTTGTTCCATAGCTTAGCTATTGTGAATTCAGCTGCTATGAACATTGATGTGGCTGTGTCCCTGTAGCACACTGATTTTAAATCCTTTGGATATATACTTTGGAGTGGGATAACTGGGGTCAAATGGTGGTTTCATTCCTAGTTTTTTGAGCAATCTCCATACTTGTGTGCAAAGTGGTTTCACCCATTTTCAGTCCCACCAGCAATGTATGAGTGTACATTTTTCCCCACATTCTCTCCAACATTTAATGTTACCTGTATTCTTGATAATTGCCATTCTTACTGGAGTGAGATGAAAGAGATTTGCATCTCTTTATTTGCTAGAGGTATTGCACATTTTTTCATATATTTGTTGACTGATCGTATTTCTTCTTCTGTGAAGTGAAGGCAAGAGTGTTTGACTATTACTTCAGAACTTTTCCTAACAGCATATTGTAGGACAGAAAAACATAACTAAAATCAGGATTTTAGATGACTTATACATTTTAGGTTTTCAAGTTTCTTCAGTTTGTCTATTACAGATCAATTTATACATCACTGTAATGGGGACTCTTTTAAGCTTTTCGATTAATTTGTAAGTGTATCTTACAAACTGTTTAATCAGAGTCTGTTTTGTTTTTGAACAATCACAGTCATTGTTTATTTTTGTTGAAAAAGGCTATTTTAAAAAACAAAAAATTAAAGCATTGATATATTAAGCTGAGAAAAGCTGAGCTACTCTCAGTAAACCTCTTCCATTAGCACCCAAGTTGGCCTTTAAATTTCTTCTTTGGAACCTTAAGAGCAATTAACTCAAGCTTTTTGTTTCATTTTATAACATCAAAACTGAGGCCTAAAGACTCAATGACTTGTCTAGGATTATCAAATTTAGTAACTCAGATACCAGAAGGATTTTACTCTATTTCTAAAACTGGTGTTTTCCATTACATATGAAGCTTATGGTAAGAGTGTCTTACCAGCCGCAAATCTTTTTATGTCAAGATTTCCTCTCCAGCAGTAGAGAGGAAAAGGTTCTCCTACTGAACACTCAATCTACTTAGAGTCTCTTATTTCCTCTAATCCTGCTGTTGCCATCTGTGCTAGCTATCCAGAAACAATCTACCGTCCCCTAATCATATGGCCATTTGAAAATGCCAGTCTTCATATTGGTGACTGAAGTTGTGGAAAACAATGTATTACTAGTTTCCAATCAAAGTCAGACTTTGAAAACAGTGAGCCAGCAAAATTTGGCTGGTATTCTTACACCCTTATACATAGTTGTATTATGATCTTCACATTTTTAGATAAACCATCAGCCTGCACCACAGTCCTTATTCTTACATTGGCTTCAAGTATTTTACCTCATGTTTCTAAGCAACCAACTAAAATTGGCAACAGTGTATTAAAAGAAATGGAAAATGATTACTGCTTATCAATTTAGCACAAAGCATTCCCAAGTATGGACTGAATTAAACCTAAATGACAGGTTTTCACTTATAAATATATTTTTGCTTTATTCAGTATATTACAATATCCTATATTATAGACAAAGTTGCATATGACAGAACAAAGACTTGCTTGTTCTATTTATGGTATTAGTTTGAGATTTAATTAATCTCCTTAACCATAGTTATTGATTTTTCTCTTTTGAATTAGATTTTAATAAACCATCTGTGAGAATAGGCAGAAAAGTCTGTCTCTGGAAACAATGCCTTGATATTCAGGGACATGAGAGCAGCTGTGAGCTGTTATTTTTCCTTTCTTAATAGCTGAATGTCACATCCTGTAGTTTGGCTTTCATTCACTAATGTGAGCAAAGTATTTGGCCTTTCCTTCTGACTCAAGTTTCATTAACATAGTATGTTAACATTCTGCATTATTCTTCAGTCCAAGTTACCTTTTGCACCAAAAATAGATCCCATCTAGGTCTCTGGTCCTAACCTCACAATATAATTCTCCAGATCTTGGCATTATTCTTTCTCTTATATAAGAATCTCCCCATTCAGACTCTGCCAAAATCTTCTTCTCTTACTAATTCAGATTTCACTCTTCTTCTACTTCAGCATGGTATTAATAAAAATGTGTGGGTATAAAAATGTGTATATGTGCTCAGTGAGTTAATAAGTTAATTTATATTTGAATAAGTCTGTTTGTATCTAATAGTGGGTGTTTATAGCTAGGTTGGGAAAGGTATGTGGGAAGGGATAGGAAAGAGGAAGAAAAACTGTAGAGGAGCCATAGAGTTAACAATGACAAGACTGGTATTAAAGTGGAAAACAACTATCCCTTTATTTCTTTCCTGCTAAAATACCCTTTTCTTTCCTATTAATAAAATTTCTATATATAATCCATAAGATAACATTTGTGGATAAATTCAACTGTATTCAATTTATGCTTATAATATAAATTCTAATATTTCCATATTTAGTAAAGGACAAAAAATCAATTATAAAGCATAATTAAGACCTGTTGTAAAACATAATCAGCTACTGAGGAAGCTTAGACAGGAAAATGGCTAATTCAAGGCCATCCTTTAATTTTCTCAAAATTAAATGAAAAGGGTTGGTGATATAAATCAGTGGTACTGTGCTTGCTTAGCATGTGCACAGCCCTTGGTTTAATCTCCAGCATCAAATTAATTAGTTAATTAAAACATAATTAAGGAAATTTAATAATCTATTCTGTATTGTTGGCATCATTGTCCTCTCATCTAAAACTATTGAACAGTGTTTCTCACTATAGTCTCCAGATTCACCAGCAAGAGCATCACCTGGGAGCATGTTATAAATCAAATTCTTATGCCCCAACCCAGACCTACTTAACTAACATAAACTCTGGAGAGGTCCTAGTAATCTTTGTTTTAACAAGCTTTCTAGACAATTCTGAGATACAGTAAAGTTTGAAAACTATTTCTGTTGTATATGAAAAATTGGCATCTCTAAACTATCTTCTGATATAAAAGTTAGCCTTAAAACATACCCAAACACTAATTTTTTTGCCTATTAAAGTTGATGATAAATCTAAAATAGACACTCTAAATGGGAAGGAGAGGAAGGAAGAAAGGAAGACCTTATAGCAATGTTACTGTGCTATGATTATTGATATAGCTGTACTAACTTAGTTAAAAATATATCCTGATTATGTTAGAGTAGAATTAAGTTCTATAAATGTGCATTTCATTATTGTAGAATTTCAACTCTGTAAAATATTGATCTGTTCTATTGATTTAGAAGTATTGAGAAAATACAATAAAACAAAGTAAAAAACTTAGTGGATAGACTCAACAGTAGAGTGGAGAGGACAGAATTGGAAGATAGAAGACTAGAAATTAGCAAATTTTAAAGAGCAGAAAGAAAGTAGACTAAGAAAAAAATGAAGAGAGTTTCAGGGACTTGTGGTAATATAACAAAAAATATTACATTCCTATCATTAGAGTACCAGAAATAGAGGAAAAAGAGAATAGGGCGGAAAAGATAGAATGACTAAAAACTTCATACATTTGGCCAGAGTCAGAATGTGACTTTATTTTGTTTCCTTGATGTTTTCCATATTTTGGGGTTCTTTTTTTCTTTTTTTTCAGTAATCTGCCATATATTTAATATATTGAAGTTTCATGTATGTCTGGATATGACTCTTGAGTTCTTTGTTCCATTAGTTGATGTACCTGAGCCTGTATTAGTCAAACACAGTCTGAGTAAACTTCAAAAGTTTGGATATCTGGTGGAACAAGATCCCCTCTCTCTTTTTTACCTCTTCTTTTTATTTTTCCTTTTCTTTAGAAACAACATGGGTTATTCTTGCTCCTTTTGTCTTCCATATAACTTTTAGAATCAGTTTATCAAGTTATAAAATAGACTGTGATTTTTATTGAATTGCATAGAATCTGTAATTGCAAGGAAAAGTGACTTCTTTATGATAGTATTTCTAGCCATTTACTTAGGTCTTTAATCTCTCAACACAATTTCATTTTGTTTCTAGAGAGCTTACATTTTTAAAAAAATTACTGATTTTAGTTATATATAACACCAGGATATATCCTGACATTATCACAAAAGTTTGGAATACAACCTGCTCCAATTCAGCCTCCAGCACTTCCCTGCCAACTCTTACTCCCCTCCTCCCTTCTTTCCATAAGTCAGTATCTCTCTCTCTCTCTTTCTCTCTATCTCTGTCTCTGTGAATATACCCAATGCTAGTCCCCACTGTGCCACATCCGTACATGTACATACAAAAGTTTGGTCAGATTTATTCCATGTTCTTCCCCCTCAATTCCCTTCATCTATTATACTGATCTTTCCTCTATTTAGATGAAATTCCTCTCCCCTTTTTTCCTTTCTCTCTTTGTTTATTTTACCCCTCATCCCTTATTTTGGGTCAGCTTCCACAAATCAGAGAAAACATTCAACCTTTGACTTGTTGGAACTGGCTTATTTCACTTAGCATGATAGTCTCTAGTTCTGTCCATTTGCTTGGCAAATGCCATATGTCGTTCTTTATGGTTGAGTAATACTCCATTCATTAGTACTTAGTACAAAGAGCTCAGAATTATGCCCCTGAATTTACATTTTTTCTTTTAAATTATGTTTTCTACTTGTTTGTTGCTGGTATTTAGAAGTGCAATTGATTTTGTGGATTTTTTTTAAATCTCCCTACTTTGCTACTTCAAATTATGTGTCTGTAGATTCTTTTGGATTTGCCTGTGTCTATAACAGATCATTTGCAAGTGACAGTGTTATTTCCTCTTTTCTAATCCTGTGTCTCTAATATATTTTTTATGTGCAAACTTGGATCTCCAGAGCAGTATTGAATGAAAGTGCTGATTGTATGCTTTTTCTTTTCTTTTTTTTTTTTTTTTTTTTAATACTGGAGATTGAACCCAGTGACAATTAAACCTAAGTCACATCCCAAGTCCTTTTTATTTTTTATTTCGAGATAGGGTCTTGTTAAATTGCTGAGGCTAGCCTTTAACATGCTACCCTCCTGAGTTGCTAGGATTATAGGTGTGTGCCATCAGGCCTAGCATTATTTATTTATTTTCTTCGTCTTGTTTAAAAGGGAATGATTATAATATTTTCTCATTAATTATGATGATTTTCTGAGGCTAATTTTGTAACTTTCAAATAGAAGAGTTTTAAAAACAAAATTTCACAAAATAGAGTAGTTTGTGGTTTATTTTCTCAATTGAAATGCCAAAAAACTAGAATTAATAAAAGAAATTTGAGGATAGTGGTTTTAAAATGTTTTAATAGATTCTTAATCTAAGGTTAAATAAATTAAACCTGAAGTTTTCAGAAATAACAGCTATAAGAATGCTGCATCATAATTTATGGAATAAAGCTATACTTAAGTCATAGCCTTTAATGTTTTCAGTATGAAATAAAGGAAGGAAAATTCATGAAATAAATAACTTCCTGTGTTGGGTTGCTTCATTTAAAATCATGGGCATCATTTACATCAAAATTAGCTGATAAAATGTCCACATAAACCCTAAAAGATAAGAAGGACAATCACCAAAACTCTTAAGTTTTCCATGTGTTACCATCTGGGCAGGAGGCATCAGAAGAAAGCACAAGCGCTGTGTTTTGGTGGACCTTAAAACAGGAAAGCTTTAGAATAAATGAAAGACATCCACTGGGAAGTTCAGGAGAATGATTTGAGAACAAAGGCTGAAACCAGACATCATTTTGTCAAGAGCAGGAGAATGCAGAAGTCTCATGCTGAGGTCTAAAGGAAGCAGTGAAACCCGTGATAATTCTCCAGACTAACTAGTGCTTCCTTCCAGTTAGGGTCCCATACAGAGCTTAGAATAAATTTTGAGCAGCACAAGGACAATGGAGTTTAAAGAAGGAAGATACCTGAATGAAAGTAGAAGGAGGGACATAGGGTATGGAAATCTCAGAGAGCAAAGCCATTATATATTTGAATTCTATATTTAAAAAAAAAAAGGTAAACCTGGTTCTTAAAGTTTGGAAATAATGTTTACAAATAAAAATTAATGAAAGAATCATGGTCAAATTATATAATTTTGAATTACAAAATTTTATTATGATAAAGTGAATAAGGAACTAAGTTAACAGCCATTCAGACAGTAAAAGCACACGGAAATGCATGCCACAAAAATGGAAGAAAAATCCTATTTCAAAATCCACCAAAATACATTAAGAATATGATATAATGCTTGAAAGAATAACATAAATCAGAATTATAAAAAAAAAACTCAGAGATAAGGGGAGAGATTAAAAGAAAGAATTAGAAATATTTTTTAAAATTAGAAATAAACCAAAAGGTATAGAAAAACAGCTGGGAATGATTTAGCTCAGTGGTTCTGCAAGGAGCACTTTCCTAGCATGCCTTATAATTACTCATTAAGCCAAACATTTGTTTCGAGATTTTTTTTCTCTGTATTTGTTTTATTTTACAATTAATAGGTTATGAAATGTAAGGAAAGGGCAAACAGCACATTGTCAAATATTTCCAAAAAATGTTTTAAAATGTCATGCTAATTGATAAGAAAATGCTAATGCTCCAACAAAGAATTGCAGAGGACATATATTAAAAAGCCTATAAACATTAAATGTTGAGCCTCACTAATGTATTCCTTAAAAGACAACTTTTAGATGAGGAAGGAGAAAGGGAAAAGCTTTATATTAATTACATACCTCAAAGTAAAGTATGGCCTCATAGCTATTGTGAAAGAGGGTGGGGATAAGCCCATGTATACTTCACTTAGTAAGTACACTTCACTTTGATAGTTTTTTCTGTTACATTATCCCAGAATGAATACAATACAAAATAGTTTGCTTTCTGTTCATGTTGAATTAGCCTGGGATTTTTTTAATGGAAAGATTTTGTAACTAATAATATTGAATGCTTTCTTATACTTCACAGTGAGAGACCTACCACCAATTTGCCTTGATGTTAGACAAAAGCAGCGTATCCCTATAGATACATTATCATCTGAAATGAAGGCCCCAGTCCTTACAGAACCTATCCTTCCTACCCAGCCCAAAACTATGAAAGACTTTCAGTAAGTTTTAATTCACTCTTACATATAGACGTATTGTCATCTGCATGTCAGGACTTTATTTAACTTCTTTGTGTGAGAAATTAGTTGAACTTGTGCATCATTATGAGCTATTAGCCAAGAAAGAAGACATAGAAGACTAGATGTCTCAAGTGGAAGGTGAAAACCAATGTATGAATAACAGGATAACAGGTTACGGTTAAATATGTTGTAGCAAAAGAAAGGAAACACTTAAGAAAGAGAATAGGAGTCAAAATAGGCAAAAATAAATAAGTATGGTGATAAACTAATAAAATGTTATCATTTAAAAAAATAATTCAGCTACTATGCAAAGTGTTATAAAATATGTCACTATTCAGAAAACCAAAATGCATAATTTGAAAAACTTGATGGGAATGAGAAAGCAGAGACACAGAGTGTAAACAAAACCTCCATAAATTTTATTATGAAGGAGAGGAAAGAGAGTAACTAATTAAAGGGTCATGTCAAGAATAAACTATTTTTTAAAGTAGATGAATGCGAAACTTAACAAACTATGTTAACTAACTGGAACAGATTTTTTTATTCTATTTCAGTATTTTAAATTGCATGTTTGGTGACACACATTTGTAAAAAGGAATGCTGTGACTATCTGAATAATATTTCTATCTATGTATGATTAATATGTGTTTTCATTTTAGGGAAGATGTAGAAAAAGCTAAGTCATCAGGAGATTGGAAAACAGTACATGATTTTTATCTCACAATATTTGATTCTTTCCCTGGATTAAATGCTATATTTAAGGTAATAATACATACAACACATTTTTAATTCATTATTAATTTTGAATTTTCCCAAAAAGATATGGCAGAATTACCTCATTTTCTACCCAATATTGATTTAAACAACTTTATAGCAAGCATATATATGTATTGATTTTTAAATTATATGTATTACATATTTATTTGTACTAGTGTTAAAGTTTGACCCAGTTCTTTGATTTTCAAAAAAAAAGAAAGTTATTGAAACAGTTCTTAGGTATTCGTTTTTTATTTTCAGCAATTTTGCCCTAATAGTTCCTTTTTATCATCAGACCACAAAATAGAAAACTTCAAGGAAAAGTATGGTGCAAATATTACCAAGAGTGGTTCTTAATGTGTTATATAAACTTAAATCTTTAATTGAATTTGCAGAAAGATGCCGCTGCCTCATTTAATACCATTGAAGACTCTGGGATTAATGCTAAATTTGTGAATGCTGTATATGATGCTTTACTTAATACTGTGAGTATTATTTATGGGAATATTTAAATAATATAATTCTATGTCTCTTCTTTTTTTTCTGTTTTTTCTTTTGATTTTTTTTATCTTTTATTGATTTTATTTTTTTTAAATACATGACAGCAGTGGAATGCATTACAATTCTTATTACACATACAGAGCACAATTTTTCATATTTCTGTATATAAAGGATATTCACACCAATTGATGCCTTTATACATGTACTTTGTTGTTGTTTTTTTGCATTATAATTCTTTTTTTTTAAATTTTTGTTGTTGGTTGTTCAAAATATTACATAGTTCTTGATATATCATATTTCACACTTTGATTCAAGTGGGTTATGAACTCCCATTTTTACCCCATATACAGATTGCAGAATCACATCAGTTACACATCCATTGATTTACATATTGCCATACTAGTGTCTGTTGTATTCTGCTGCCTTTCCTATCCTCTACTATCCCCCCTCCCCTCCCCTCCCCTCCCCTCTTCTCTCTCTACCCCCTCTACTGTAATTCATTTCTCCCCCTTGTATTTTTTTTCCCTTTCCCCTCAGTTCCTCTTGTATGTAATTTTGTATAACCCTGAGGGTCTCCTTCCATTTCCATGCAATTTCCCTTCTCTCTCCCTTTCCCTCCCACCTCTCAATGTTAATCTTCTTCTCATGCTCTTCATCCCTACTCTGTTCTTAGTTACTCTCCTTATATCAAAGAAGACATTTGGCATTTGTTTTTTAGGGATTGGCTAGCTTCACTTAGCATAATCTGCTCTAATGCCATCCATTTCCCTGCAAATTCTATGATTTTGTCATTTTCTAATGCAGAGTAATACTCCATTGTGTATAAATGCCACATTTTTTTTATCCATTCGTCTATTGAAGGGCATCTAGGTTGGTTCCACAGTCTTGCTATTGTGAACTGTGCTGCTATGAACATCGATGTAGCAGTGTCCCTGTAGCATGCTCTTTTTAGGTCTTTAGGGAATAGACCGAGAAGGGGAATAGCTGGGTCAAATGGTGGTTCCATTCCCAGCTTTCCAAGAAATCTCCATACTGCTCTCCAAATTGGCTGCACCAATTTGCAGTCCCACCAGCAATGTACAAGTGTACCCTTTTCCCCACATCCTCGCCAGCACTTGTTGTTGTTTGACTTCATAATGGCTGCCAATCTTACTGGAGTGAGATGGTATCTTAGGGTGGTTTTGATTTGCATTTCTCTGACAGCTAGAGATGTTGAGCATTTTTTCATGTACTTGTTGATTGATTGTATGTTCTCCTCTGAGAAGTGTCTGTTCAGGTCCTTGGCCCATTTGTTGATTGGGTTATTTGTTATCTTATTGTCTAATTTTTTGAGTTCTTTGTATACTCTGGATATTAGGGCTCTATCTGAAGTGTGAGGAGTAAAGATTTGTTCCCAGGATGTAGGCTCCCTATTTACCTCTCTTATTGTTTCTTTTGCTGAGAAAAAACTTTTTAGTTTGAGTAAGTCCCATTTGTTGATTCTAGTTATTAACTCTTGTGCTATGGGTGTCCTATTGAGGAATTTGGAGCCCGGCCCCACAGTATGTAGATCGTAGCCAACTTTTTCTTCTATCAGATGCCGTGTCTCTGATTTGATATCAAGCTCCTTGATCCATTTTGAGTTAACTTTTGTGCATGGCGAGAGAAAGGGATTCAGTTTCATTTTGTTGCATATGGATTTCCAGTTTTCCCAGCACCATTTGTTGAAGATGCTATCCTTCCTCCATTGCATGCTTTTAGCCCCTTTATCAAATACAAGATAGTTGTAGTTTTGTGGATTGGTTTCTGTGTCCTCTATTCTGTACCATTGGTCCACCCGCCTGTTTTGGTACCAGTACCATGCTGTTTTTGTTACTATTGCTCTGTAGTATAGTTTGAAGTCTGGTATCGCTATACCGCCTGATTCACACTTCCTGCTTAGCATTGTTTTTGCTATTCTGGGTCTTTTATTTTTCCATATGAATTTCATGATTGCTTTCTCTATTTCTACAAGAAATGCCGTTGGGATTTTGATTGGCATTGCATTAAACCTATAGAGAACTTTTGGTAATATGGCCATTTTGATGATGTTAGTTCTGCCTATCCATGAACAGGGTATATTTTTCCATCTTCTAAGATCTTCTTCTATTTCTCTCTTTAGGGTTCTGTAGTTTTCATTGTATAAGTCTTTCACCTCTTTTGTTAGGTTGATTCCCAAGTATTTTATCTTTTTTTGAAGATATTTTGAATGGAGTGGTTGTCCTCACTTCCATTTCAGAGGATTTGTCACTGATATACAGGAATGCCTTTGATTTATGCGTGTTGATTTTAAATCCTGCCACTTTGCTGAATTCATTTATTAGCTCTAATAGTTTCTTTGTAGAGCCTTTTGGGTCTGCTAGGTATAGAATCATATCATCTGCAAATAGTGATAATTTAAGTTCTTCTTTTCCTATTTTTATGCCTTTAATTTCTTTCGTCTGTCTAATTGCTCTGGCCAGTGTTTCGAGAACTATGTTGAACAGAAGTGGTGAGAGAGGGCATCCCTGTCTTGTTCCAGATTTTAGAGGGAATGCCTTCAATTTTTCTCCATTCAGAATGATGCTAGCCTGAGGCTTAGCATAGATTGCTTTTACAATATTGAGGTATGTTCCTGTTATCCCTAGTTTTTCTAGAGTTTTGAACATAAAGGGATGCTGTACTTTGTCGAATGCTTTTTCTGCATCTATCGAGATGATCATATGGTTCTTATTTTTAAGTCTATTGATGTGGTGAATAACATTTATTGATTTCCGTATATGGAACCAGCCTTGCATCCCAGGGATGAATCCTACTTGATCATGGTGTACAATTTTTTTGATATGTTTTTGTATCCGATTCGCCAGAATTTTATTGAGGATTTTTGCATCTAGGTTCATTAGAGATATTGGTCTGTAGTTTTCTTTCTTTGAAGTGTCTTTGTCTGGTTTAGGAATCAGGGTGATGTTGGCCTCATAGAATGAATTTGGAAGTTCTCCCTCCTTTTCTAGTTCCTGAAGTAGCTTGAACAGTATTGGTATTAGTTCTTCTTTAAAGGTTTTGTAAAATTCTGCTGTATACCCATCCGTTCCTGGGCTTTTCTTAGTTGGTAGTCTTTTTATGGTTTCTTCTATTTCCTCGATTGATATTGGTCTGTTTAGGTTTTCTATATCCTCCTGACTCAATCTGGGCAGATCATATGACTTAAGAAATTTATCTATGCCTTCACTATCTTCTAATTTATTGGAGTATAAGGATTCAAAATAGTTTTTGATTATCTTCTGTATTTCTGAAGTGTCTGTTGTGATATTGCCTTTTTCATCCCGTATGCTAGTAATTTGAGTTCTCTCTCTTCTTCTCTTTGCTAGCATGGCTAAGGGTCTGTCGATTTTGTTTATTTTTTCAAAGAACCAACTTTTAGTTTTGTCAATTTTTTCAATTGTTTCTTTTGTTTCGATTTCATTAATTTCAGCTCTGATTTTAATTATTTCTTGCCTTCTACTTCTTTTGCTGTTGTTTTGCTCTTCTTTTTCTAGGATTTTGAGATGAAGTATGAGATCATTTATTTGTTGGTTTTTTTCTTTTTTTAAGGAATGAACTCCAAGCAATGAATTTTCCTCTTAGAACTGCTTTCAATGTGTCCCATAGATTCCAATATGTTGTGTCTGTGTTTTCATTTATCTCTAAGAATTTTTTAATTTCCTCCTTGATGTCTTCTATAACCCATTGATCATTCAGTAACCTATTGTTCATTCTCCAAGTGATGTATGCTTTTTCCTTCCTTCTTTTATCGTTGATTTTCAGTTTCATTCCATTATGATCAGATAAGATGCATGGTATTATCTCTACTCCTTTATATTGTCTAAGAGTTGCCGTGTGACATAATATATGATCTATTTTTGAGAAGGATCCATGTGCTGCTGAGAAAAAAGTGTAACTGCTTGATGTTGGGTGGTATACTCTATATATGTCAATTAGGTCTAGGTTATTAATAGTGTTATTGAGTTCTATAGTTTCCTTATTCAACTTTTGTTTGGAAGATCTGTCCATTGGTGAGAGAGGTGTGTTGAAGTCTCCCATGATAATGGTATGGTGGTCTATTAGACTCTTGAACTTGAGAAGAGTTTGTTTGACGAACATAGCTGCACCATTGTTTGGGGCATAAATATTTATGATTGTTATGTCTTGTTGGTGTATGGTTCCCTTAAGCAGTATGTAGTGTCCCTCTTTATCCCTTTTGATTAACTTTGGCTTGAAATCTATTTTATTTGATATGAGTATGGACACTCCTGCTTGTTTCCGAAGTCCATATGAGTGATATGATTTTTCCCAACCTTTCACCTTCAGCCTATGTATGTCTTTTCCTATCAAATGTGTCTCCTGTAGGCAGCATATTGTTGGGTCTTGTTTTGTGATCCATTCTACTAGCCGGTGTCTCTTAATTGGTTAGTTTAAGCCATTAACATTTAGGGTTATTATTGAGATATGGGTTGTTCTTCCAGCCATATTTGTTTATTTCTGTTACTAAACATGGTTTGTTTTCCTCTTTGATTATTTTCCCCCCCTTTACTGTCCTACCTCCCACTGTTGGTTTTCATTGTTATTTTCCATTTCCTCTTCCTGTAATGCTTTGGCGAGGATGTTTTGAAGAGATGGTTTTCTAGCTGCGAATTCTTTAAACTTTTGTTTATCGTGGAAGGTTTTAATTTCATCTTCCATCCTGAAGCTTAATTTCTCTGGATACACAATTCTTGGTTGGAACCCATTTTCTTTCAGTGTTTGAAATATGTTATTCCAGGATCTTCTAGCTTTCAGAGTCTGTGTTGAAAGATCAGCTGTTATCCTGATTGGTTTACCCCTAAATGTAATCTGCTTCCTTTCTCTTGTAGCTTTTAAAATTCTCTCCTTATTCTGTATGTTGGGCATCTTCATTATAATGTGTCTAGGTGTGGATCTCTTATGATTTTGCACATTCGGCGTCCTGTAGGCTTCTAGGATTTGGGATTCTGTCTCATTCTTCAAGTCTGGGAAGTTTTCTTGTATTATTTCATTGAATAGATTGCTCATTCCTTTCGTTTGGACCCCTATACCTTCCTGTATCCCAATGACTCTTAAGTTTGGTCTCTTTATGTTATCCCATATTTCTTGGATGTTCTGCTCATGGTTTCTTAACAGTCTTGCTGAGCTGTCTATGTTCTTTTCCAGTTGAAATACTTTGTCTTCATTGTCTGATGTTCTGTCTTCTAAGTGTTCTACTCTGCTGGTAGTATTCTCCATTGAGTTTTTAAGTTGGTTTATTGCTTCCTGCATTTCTAGGATTTCTGTTTGTTTGTTTTTTATAACCTCTATCTCCCTGTATAGTTGATCTTTTGCTTCTTGGATTTGTTTATGTAATTCATTATCGAAGTGATCTTTCATTGTCTGATTTTGCTGTCTAATGTCTTCCTTGAGACTCCAGATCATCTGAAGCATGTATATCCTGAATTCTTTATCTGACATTCCATCTGCTGCAGCTATTACCTCTTCTAAAGTCGAGTTGACCTGCATTGCTTGTGGTCCTTTCTTTCCTTGTCTTTTCATACTGTTCGCGTTTCTTTCTGCTTGGTGAAACTGTTGTGTTATTGAATTTTCCCCCTATATATTTATATTGCTCTTGTATAGTTGAAAAGTCTCCCTTGCAGGGGCGGGCGGCGGCTGTGCTCCTTCTCCAATTGGGGTGATCTGTCTACCACGCTGACAGGCCGCTGGGCCTGTTCTGCCGGTCTGTCGCAGGTCTGCCTACGTTGCAGGCGCGGGCGGCGGCTCTGCTCTGCCCTTACTCCAATTGGGGTGACGTGTATACCACGCCGGCGGGTCGCTGGGCCTGTTCTGGGCGCGGGCGGCAGTTCTGCTCTGCCCCTACTCCAATTGGGGTGACGTGTCTACCATGCCTGCAGGTCGCTGGGCCTCTTCCGCCGGTCGGTCGCAGGTCTGCCTACCTTGCGGGCATGGGCGGCGGCTCTGCTCTGCCCCTACTCCAATTGTGGTGACGTGTCTGCCACGCCGGCAGGCCGCTGGGCCTGTTCTGCTGGTCGGTCGCAGGTCTGCCTACCTTGCGGGCACGGGCGGCGGCTCTGCTCTGCCCCTACTCCAATTGTTGTGACGTGACTACCACGCCAGCGAGTCGCTGGGCCTGTTCCGGGTGCGGGAGGCGGCTCTGCTCCGCCCCTACTCCAATTGGGGTGACATGACTATCACGCCGGCGGGTCGCTGGGCCTGTTCTGGGTGCGGCGGCGGCTCTGCTCTGCCCCTACTGCAATTGGGGTGTTGTGACTACCACGCCGGCGGATCGCTGGGTCTGTTCCGGGCGCGGGCGGCGGCTCTGCTCTGCCCCTACTCCAATTGGGATGACATGTCTACTGTGCCGGAAGGCCGCTGGGCCTGTTCCGCCGGTTGGTCGCAGGTCTGCCTACCTTGCGGGCACGGGCGGCGGCTCTTCACTGCCCCTACTCCAATTGGGGTTACGTGACTACCACGCCAGCGGGTCGCTGGGCCTGTTCCGGGTGCGGGCAGCGGCTCTGCTCCTCTGTATCTCTTCTGTAGTTCAAGTAAAGCCACATAAACATTGGAAAAATCATCTTGTAGAATGATTACATAGAAACTCTGATATAATTTTATAGTAAATATACTTGGAATTCTCAGAAATTTTAGGTTATTTTATTCTCTTATTTTTCTAATTAACTAAGAACTAAAATAAAATACTTTTACATGCAGTCTTTGTTTAGAAACTAAAATACTTTTACATGCAGTCTTTGTTTAGAAAGGCTTGTGAATAACATGCTTCACTGATTCAGGAAAAGAAGGTAAGTAAGTTATTTGATTGTATTGGAATTGTACTGTTAGATCAGTGTTTCTCAAACTTTAGCATGTATCAGTCATAAAAGTGCTTTCTATAATTCAGAGTTTCAGACTCTGTAGGTCCTGGATAGAACACAAGAATTTTCATTTGTAACAGGTTCCTAGGGTATATTGGTGCTCCTGATCCAGGGATGACATTTTGAGAATCCCAAAGCTGTAGTATGTGAAAAATTGATATCTTTTCAGTCCATCAGCATGATATATCCCTCCAGTTACGTTCAATTACTCTCTAAGTAGAGTTTTGAATTTTCTTCTGGGTAGAGATTTACACATTTCTTGTTACGTTTATTTCTAGGTACTCGATTTTTTGATGCTACTATACTTTCAATTTTTAGCTGTAACTAATATATGGCAATACTTTTATGTATTTATCTGGTTACCTTGCTAAATTCACTCATTAATTCTAATAGTACATCAGCAAATTTACTTTGATTTTCTATGTACACAATCATATCATTTGTGGAGAAATACAAATTTTTATCTCTTTCAGTTCTTATATCTTGAATGGATGTTGTACATTTTGCCTTATTGCACTGATTAATATCTCTTGTCTAATCCCTTATAAAAGAATTAGTAGCAGACTACTTTGTCTACTCCCAATCTGAATACCTCATTGTTAAATATATGAAATGTGTACTTAACATTCTTTGTCACCAAAGCAGTAGAATAACTTTACATATTCATCAAATTCAATAAAAATTTTGCAAAACCTTTATCAAGTATTAGCAATATTATGTAAGAATTAGAATTTTTATATCCTGATGAGGTGAATATAAATTGGTACAATCACTTTTGAAAAACTACTTGGTATTATATACAATCACTAAACATATGCATGCACTGTGACCCAGTAGTTCTACCCCTGTGTACACTTTTATGACATATTTTGACTTGGAATGATATTAATGTTTTCTGTACACTAAAAAAAAACCAAATATATAGACATTGGGGGGAAACCTTCTTAGATATAAACAAAAATTTTAAAATATATTTCAAATAAGTAATCCTAACTATGCTTTGAATACTATGCCATATATTTTTTAAAAACTCAGCAAGATAACTTTTAACCACAGTATTTTAAACTAAAGATCTTAAATTTAAAGATACCAAAAAAGCTCAAAATTGTAAACTAATCTTCAGCTTTTCTTGTTCATTTGTTTGTTTGTTTCCTCACTGGTATGGGTTAATTTTCTGTGTATTATTGAACTAAACAAATAAGTAAATATATTTAAGATGCTGACTGTTGTGTTTCTCACTTTTAGAGAAGGGAGATACAAATGTGGAAATCTGGCATGGAAGAATGCTAAAAATAACTATGGTTGTTGAATTGAAATTGGAGATATCATGATGACCTGGTGGTTTTTAATAGATTTAAATGCACACACACACATTTAAATATATTAAAATTTAATAGCCCTATGTACTGAAAAGACCTAGGAACAATAACACCCCACTAGCAGTGAGCACTTCAGCATATATATCTTTACATGTAAATACCATTCCCACTGAAAGGAATTAGAGTTCACTAGAGAAATAGCTAATTTCATAACTAATGCAGGAAAGCACAGATGAACCTATAGCATCTGGTTTCTCACCATTAATTATGATGTTAGCTGTAGGTTTCTTGTAGATTCTACTTATCAAATTGAGAAAAATCTTTATTCCTAATTTTCTGATAGTTTTATCATGAATGAGTGTTGGATTTTTGTAAAGTAATTCATTTGTATGGTTGTAATCATACGTTTTTTTCTTCAGTTTGTTGATAAAATGAATTAAATAAATTGATTCTTAAGTTTTAAACCTGCCCTGCATCCCTGGAATAAATACCGCGTGGTAGTGGTGAATAATTCTTCTTTTTATACAGTTTTGATTTAATTTGCTAATATTTTGCAAAGTGTTTTGCATCTATGTTCATGAGAGATGGTCCATAATTTTTCTTTTTTGTGATATCTTTCTCTGATGTAAGTATTAGAGTATTACTGGAAGTATTCTCTCTGCTGCTATTTTCGGGGAGAAATTGTGAAGAATTGATATCATCTCATCCTTAAATGTTTGATAGAATTTACCAATAAAACCATATGGGCCTGGTGCTTTCTGTTTTTGAAGTTTGTCAATTATTCATTCTGTTAGGCCTACTAGGTACAGGCCTATTCAGATGGTTGGTTTCTCCTGGTGTGAATTTTGGTTTATGTGTCATTCAAGAACACATCTAGGTTTTCAAATTTATAGGCATGGACTTACTCATAATAGTCTTTTATTATCCTTTTAAAGTTCTTGTGATCAGAAATAATGATCCTTTTTTTCATTTCAGTTAAAAGTAATTAAGGTGTTCTCTCTTCCTTTCTTGATTTGTTTGGCCAGAAGTTTATCAATTTCACTGAGGCATTTTTTTTTGGGGGGGGGGGGCAGGGGAATCTAAATTTTTTGTTTGTTTTTTAATTTATTGGTTCTTTTTAGTTATGTATGACAGCAAAATCCATTTTTGACACAATTATACAAAAATAGAATATATCTTGTTCTAGTTAAGAGTCCCATTCTTATGGATGTACATGATAGTGGAATTCACTATGTTGTTTTCATATATGTACATGGAGAATTGTGTCAGATTCATTCTACTGTCTTTTCTTTGCCTATACCCCCTCCCTTCCCTTCATTCCCTATTACTGAAGTCTTTTTAAATAAACATCTAAATATTTGATTTTGCTGCATTTTGAATTTTGATTTTCCCTTATAGTTCCATTTTCAATTTGATTGATTTCTGCTTTTATTATGTCTTTTCTTCTATTTACTTTGAATTTATTTTGTTCCTTTTAATTTTAGATCTTACTTTTCTTCTAATATGTCCAGTCTATACCTTTCCTTCTGCTATATCCCACTAATTTTAATAATGTTTGTATTTTTTTTTACAAAGGTAAACATAAGCTTACCATATGATCCAGCAGTTGTGCTTCTAGGTATTTAGAGTTGAGAACTTATGTTCACCAAAAAAAACTACATGCAAATGTTCATAGCAGCTTTATTCATAATTGTCAAATTTAGAAGCAACCAAAATGTCAGGTGGGTAAGTGGATAAGCACATTGTGGTACATTTATATTATGAAATACTGTTCAACAGTATAAAAAATAAGCCACCAAACTGCAAAAAGACATGTGGAAACCTTAAATACATATTGCTAAGTGCAATAAGCTGGTCTTAAAAGACTACACACTAAATTATTCCAATGGAAGAGACAGGAGTTTGATGCAGAAAGAGGAAGGAGGGATGAGTGGTAAAACTATTCTAAATGGTACTACAATGACAGATAACATGACATTAGGCATTTGTCAAAATCTATAGAATAATCCCTACAAAAAGTGAACCCACATGTAAACTATTGATCTTAGTTAATAATAATGTATTAAATATTGGTTCATTAATTATTACAAATGTTCCACACTAATGCACAATACTAAGGAAAACTATGTAAAGGATTGGGGAGGGTATGTATGATAACTACTTTCTGCACAACTTTTCTGTAAACCTAAGACTGCTCTAAAAAAAAATTCTGTTACAAATAAAGAAAATGATGTGAGCATGTCACAGAGCCAGCTTGCCCCAAAGGCCAAATCTGAGACAATTTGCTATTAAAATTATAATAATGAATTAAACCACTGGGTGAAATAAGAATCTTTGAGTCTATACTGATAATAAATGATAGATAGATGATATAGATAGATAAATGTAGAATAAAGGAAAGAAATGTGAACTAATAAATGTAAAAATAATAATAAAGTTTAAAAATTAAGATTTGCAACCATTTTAGTAAGAATTTATTCAGTTGTTATCTTAACCGGTTAATTAAATCACCAAACTGGCAATTGGCATCAAGTGCTTCCCTATGTGATACACTTAGATGCAACATTTATAAGTCTTCTTGCCAAAAATGTACTCATGCTAAAAATAACAGAAAAATCCCAAGTTTGGAGATAGTCAGCAAAACAAATGACATAAACTCTTAAAATGTCAGCATCTTGAAAGATCAAAAACAAACAAACACAAAAACATACAAATACACACACACACACACACACTCAGTAGCAGGTTTGAAATATAGTTCTCTTGGTGAATAGGGAGGTAAATGAACTAGGGAAATGTATGAATGTTAGTAGTATTGAGTGTCTTTTTTAGATTCATGATCATAAACTTTGTGCAATCAAGACATTTGTTTGATCTTTATTCTACAACCTTCTATTGCTCAGGCAGACACTAAATAAGTGGTTGAGCAGGAGTAGTGTTTGCCTTGTGGGTATGAAATATCACTGTTAGCAGAGGAAAAGAAAGGAATGATACTTTAAACACACAAATACACACAGAGTAAGAGACCAGGTGAATGTTGACAAATGTGTCTTAGAAGTCATGGTTTTTAAAGAAATCCATAATAAGTGCTCATGGGTGCTTTTTTGCCTTTTTCATATAATAACATAGCTCACAAATGCCGCAGTTCGGCTGCAGCAAAATAACCGGGGGGTGACGAACAAGTTGTGTAGACTGATACAGCAGGAGTAGGAGCTGTTTATTGCAGGACAGGAGCAGTAGTTATCCATTCCACACAGCTTATCTAATTAGCATAAACTAGATACATCAGTCAACCAATAAGGAATCTCCACACTTAATGGCTCCCTGATGTTACTTCACAAACCACTCCCTCTGGCATTTTGCCAGGCACCATCCAGACTTGTTTATAGACTCTAACATTTATAACTCTAACATCTAACACAGTCCAGGTAAATCACAGTCCAGGTAAGTTCTGCTGGCAGCTAGCTTGATCCGAAGTCTCGTCCGGTTCTCAGCAACACTGGAAATTCTTCCACCTTCCTCTTCACCGGCACTGGGACGAAGGCAGGAACTCTGGATGGCTAAAGAAAATCCTGTAGTATTCCACTAAGAAAACAACCTTCTGAACAATTTAGTACATTATCTCAAGGTTTCTTTTTTTTACATTTGAAATAAGCCTTAATAGTGCTCATTACTCATTAGCTTTCAGGTGTGGGAGAACCATTGTAGCTTAGTTATTGGCATTGAAAATGACCAAACATCAGGGACACCAGTAGCGTCTTCTGCTGGCTGTAGTGCCTGGGCAGCCCCAGATGGCCCTGGGGACTGTCCCGGACTCAAACTGCTACTGGGCACAGGGAGCAAGAGCCTGCAAGACTGTGCCTCCAGGTCAGGTCTAGATTTGGGCTCGTGGCAGTGGATGGGGAAGGGCCAGTCGCCGCCGCCTCTTGGAAAATCCTTGCTGCGCTGTGACCGGCTTGCACACTTGGCAGCCGCCTCTCCGCTTCACGCACCCTCTGGTAACGAAAAGTATTTAGTAATAGCCTTTTGCTGCAACTTTTTTCCTGATAATCCTTCTTCTTCTGAACTTTCTTTTTCTTTCTGACTAGAGTTCCTGGGCTCTTATCAACACATGCCCTAACTATTCTTGGTTCCACTGGGGTGCCTTCTTCCCTTAGTAATTTACTTCTCACCCCTTCCATATTTTCATCACAAAGACAATACAATACACTGAGACAAAACAAGACACAAACATACTGTATCAATCTTTTCCATTTTCTTGAAATGGCCATTTTTCCTCTCGCCCTATCTGCCTAGGGACGAGCAGATTGCTCCCGTCCTATCTATGGACGGGCAGCTTTTTTTTTTTTTTCGTCACTTACCCCCGAGTGTCCCGGGACTCCCCATAAAGGGCCACCATCTGCCGCAGTCCGACTGCAGCAGAATAACGGGGGGGGGGGGGGGGGGGGGGGGGGGGGGTGACGAACAACTTGTGTACGTTGATACAGCAGGAGAGGGAGCAGTTTATTGCAGGGCAGGAGCAGTATTTACACATTCCACACAGCCTATCTAATTAACATAAACTAGATACAGCAGTCAACCAATCAGGAATCTCCACACTTAATGGCTCGCTTTTGTTACTTCTCAAACCACTCCCTCTGGCATTTTGCCAGGCGCCATCCAGACTTGTTTACAGACTCTAACATTTCTCTGGCAAAATGCCAGGAGCCATCCTGACTTGTTTACAGACTCTAACACACAAATAAAATTTTTTCTGATTATTTGAATCTTTTAGTTAATTTTTTATTTTATTATTTATTATAAACTGAAGTACCATCTAGATGTATTTCATTTTCATTCTTATTTAAGAGGCTTGTAAATAAAGATTTTTAAAAATTATTTCAACTACTAAATTATAAAGAAATGTTATACTTTTTACAATTATATTGTAAGAAATCAATAATAAAAAAATTAGCTTTCATTTTTAATTAAACATAATTTGGTTGCACTTAATGAATTTGTGAGTTTAACTATTAATTGTAACTGGTTAGGACTAAATATATTTGAAATATATACAATCATTTTAAATTGGCAGACTCACTACTGTTGGGCTTGTGTTCATGATTTTAAGGTTAAAAGTCAGGGAAAGTGAAATTGTTTTTCAGTGATGTAGAACAATATTTCTACATACGTATTATTGATCATCAAAGGACCACCATATATATTTGTGCAGATTTACATTATACATCAAATGTATATACATTATACATCTCATTGTAATTTTATGTCATTGGTGCTCCCTAGAATTTTTACATGCAAAATGAGTCTACCTTTTCGTCCTTAGTCATCAATTCTGAATTTAGTTATTGCAACATATCTGTAAATAAAATTAACATATAAAAGTCACCTAAATAGCTATTACTAATTACTGTGCCTTATAATTTTCTTTTGCCTACAGCCTCAAGATATTCAGAAGACAGTATTAAAGGGAATCATTAACAGCCTATTACGAGAATGGAAAGGGTAATTATAACTAATATTTAATAAGAATAGATGATTAATTTACACATCTTATATATCTTTAGTTTATGTGAATGTATTTCACTCTCAGGAAATACTTTTGAGTTATAATTATAACATGGATGAGAAAGGAATTAAAAGCCATTTTCAACAAAACTGACATAAGATATATGAAGTCTCAGGAGGATCTGTATATAGACAGGAATGAAGAAAATCTGTGATTCTTTTAAAATTGCATATAAAAATTTTGTGTACAGATATATTTAGTTTGCAAACAATGGACGGGTACTACTCAGTAACCTAAGTGAAATAATATGCACATTATATTTAACCTTGGGCTTCCTGATAGCCAGAGAAAACTTGAGAAAATCAGTTGCTGGCCTCAGAAAGAAGAAATTTTTGTTACTTCTCAGTTAACTATCTTAGGACTGAAAAGATAAGGCTAAACTGGGAGCCAGCTATTTTGAGTATTTTAATAAAAATATCAAAAACATTGTAAGGAATCAAACCTACTCATACTACTTGTTGTATGTGCCTGATAATTCGTGTGGGTATGAATGACATTGCCAGACATATAAAGTCCTAGGTAGACCAGGCAAGGACTTGGAATTAAAGGTGATAGATTAGAAATTGATTGAGTGGATGAGAAAGAAGCACTCATCAACCTTGAGAATAACAAATGCTTTAGTATCTGAGTTTTTTCATCCAGGATCCCATGAAGGATCTTGAATTGCATCTGGTTGTCATATAGGTTAAATATATTTAATTCAGAAAGTTACTTCTGGTTATCTGTGTGAGTATCAAATATGTCTTGAGCAATTGAGTAACACTAGCTTACAGAATAACAAAAGTTGTCAGTGAATTCTGATGCTGTGAAAATTCAGATTAACATGGAAAAACAATTTAAATTACTCTCTTTTCAGAGATATCCAAAATACGATTCTTTTGATTAAAATATTCTAGGTGCATTCAGAGTGTGATTTGATTTGCAGACATTTCTGTCACTTAAGGAATGAACCTATAAACACAGACATATATTCTTTAATGAATAACTATTAAATAAAGATTATCCCTTATTAAAACAAAAACACAAGAATGTAAAATTGAAGATTATTATTAGATACTTAACTATTTCCAGAGATAGTCATGATTTTTTATCTTGCAAAATATTATTGCTGTCTTAGTTAACTCAGTCTTTAGATATCTTCAGAACCAGCCTAGGATAGACATAGAGTAATTTATATTCCAGCATATTAGAGATATGTTCCTGTCAGTAATAATAATGTTATGTTCACTTAAGGTTTTTGTTTTGTTTTGTTTTTTGGTTTTCTCAATTCTTACAGGAATATTTATTGGTCACTTTTAGTTAGATACCATGAGATTAAAACATTCATTATAATCAATTATGCTTGTTTCTGTTTCAGCCCACGAACAAAAGATGATCTTAGAGCATATTTCATCCTTTTACAGGTAAGAGAGAAGGAATTTAGTGAAAATTTTCTAATTCAGATCTCAATATGTACATATGAAAGTGAAATTATATCAAATGGTAAGTATCATTTTGGTCAATGTTATTGATACTTTTTAGAGTTATAATGACTTGTAATCAATGCTGTAACAAACAAACATTCAGAAGCTAAATTATGGAGTATTAAAATTTTAATAAAGTTCTTGCCTTAGCTGCCATAGTATTCAGGCAGTACAATGGCAGTGCTTCTTCCTTCTCCTTTCAAATCATCTTTCTTCCAATTAACTTTAATGAGCTCTAAGATGTTATCTTAGCAGCATACTACACTCATTTTATTCTTTACAGTTCATAAAAATTGTTCATGTATATTAATTTGTTTAAAGGTAAAAATACATTAAATAAGATATAGTGCTTATTTCAATAATGCAATGCTATAAAATCAATATTATGCCCAATAAAAGGCAAAAAAGAGAAAGGGAGACAGAACAAAAAAGAGAAAGTGGAAAGGGAGAAAAAATGGCTAAGAGGTAGTTAAGAAGAGAGCGCAATAAGCTCTGTTCATGATGTTCTTCTCTGGAGCCATCACTACATGAAGTTATCAAGTAGGGTCATTCCCTAATTTTGAATTGTCCTGCCAGTAAATCGGTTTTGAAAAACACATGATACTTTCTTGTTTTTCACAATTTCAATTCATTTTTCCATTATGTTCACTTTTCACATGAAATGATGAAATGTGCATTGTGGTAAAGCTTTACATTTTGAAGACATAAGTGGAGGTTTTGCTTAGCACTCCTTCAGTCTCCCTTTCACATTTAAAAGTTGTTAGATGCAATTATGAGATTCTCCTCTTATTCTTTGTGAGATATGCAGCTGACTCTCACAGTGGCAAAAATTTCCCAACTAGCTTTTCACTTTTTTTAGCATTTTTAAAATCAAAGAAAGGCTGAATATTTTGTTTAATTGGGTAATAGTGATTGCCAGCTTTTATGAAGGCATTGAGCTAGATGTTTTATATACACTTTCCTTTTTAAATACAACAACTCTTAAGATAGATTCAATTATTCCCATTTTACAGATGAGGAAATTGACAAAGTTTAAGGAATATGTCTAAAGGTAAACTGTTAGTAAGTAGTAGAATTGGCCTCAGACTTGGATCTGTCTTAACTCCACAGTTCATGCTGTTTTCACTGTATCACAGCCTAAATCAATCTCTATTTATAACTAAATAACAGATATATTATTGTTTTAAACTATTTTATAATCTCAAATTTAGTTTCCTGAATTTTTCACTTAACTCATTTAGTGTGTTTCCTTTGACTTATCTTTTTCAGAATCCTCAATTTAATAACACATCTACGTATGTCATCTATGCTCACTTGCTACGACAGACAGCTACCTTAGTGGAAGCTGACCATCATTTCCTAGTTCACTGGTTTAAAAAGTAAATCATTCTATAATATTAAGAACTTTTGTAATCTCACAGTTTTAAATTTGATAGTAATACTTTTGTAATAAAATATATTTGAATGGCTTTAGGTCTTTAGAAATTATGCTTTTATAATTAATAATGCTAAAAAGTCAATTATAAAAATATATATAGTACTACAAAAGTGATAAGCATAAGTGTTTTTAGTGTAACTAACCATTTTGCTTGTGTAAGCTGTTGAGAATTTCCATCCACTGTTTTCAATTTTTATATAGCACATTCATATCATTGGTTTTTCATGTATCTCAAAGATGGTGACTGGTTTTGCTCAGATCTTACATTTTAATGTATGTTCTTTTTATTTCCTATATGATTGATTTATAACAAATTTCATCATTATTTAAATGGTGCTTCCTCCTCAGCTAAAAACATCATTATTGATGTATAGGTTAGCCATCAATATCAAGTTGTAAAAGCACAATACTCTTTTTTCACAGATCTGTATCAATATTAACAAAGACTTTTCTCTATGGTAGGTCAAAGCTTAAAAGGCAAAATATTTCCAAACTGAACTTAAATTTAGTCAGTTATTATTCACAATATTCTACAAAGTCATCGTAAACACTGAATTAAAAAATACTGACTGAGACAATGCTTCTTAGGAAAATACAGGGTTAGGTTCCTGGGACTTTCTAATTGTATTTTTGTCAATCAGTCAGTGCACAACTTTGCTTTATGAATGTTCTACTTTAAAGACACTTAAGTTGTTGATTCATTAACATTGAACTCATGGCCAGCAGTATGATTGTGCCAGTTTGAAACTTGTCTAATACATATTTTCTCCATAAGGCACATTACATCCTCCTTGTTCATAGGAACACTGGATAGCAATTCGTCATTATGCTTAAGGGCCATTTGAAATAGCATCCTCACCAAAAACACACAAAAATATGAAAAACATGTAGAGGACATTTGTTTACACTCTGAGAGCTAAAATAAGAAAGCAGAGCATAATTTTATATGACCTCAACTGGGAATGTGCATGTCAACTCAAAATTTTCACCATTTCTTGCATGTTCACAAAGCACAAGTATTTATTTTGGGATTGCAATTAAATATTAGCAAGTAGGCAAATTTGCATGTATAAAGTCTGTGAATAATGAAGATTGAGCAAATATTCAAAGTCTTAAAAATTTAATTATTAACCTTATAATAATTTTGGTATTTATTTCTTAATTAAGAAACAGTATTCAAGATAAGATTTTATCTTTTCAAATATTTGGCAACTTAAGAGATAGAATTTGAGAGACTAGTCTAAAATTTTATGTGTGTAGGATATAGTTTGATATAAATATATTGCCAAAATTTAAAATGTGAATTTTGATTAGAATTATTTCAAAATCTTTACCAGATTATCCCAGAAGAGGTTCAAACAATTGGTAGAGAGATTGCTGCAATTTATTTCTTTACGCCTGTTTCCTGCAAAGCCTGAAGAATTTCCCCCTATAGCAAAATGTTCCTGGTGGATTCCATCAGCATCTAAAGTGTTGGCTTTACTTAGTACGTTTTTATTATTCTATCATTTTCTTTGCTTTTGTTAAATCTCAGGGACATTCTTAAGGATCTCAAAGTACTGTAGAATCAACATTAAATTTTAAACCATTCCTTTGAAGGAAAAAATATATTTTGTTTTGATAATGGATTTCACAACTAATTTACAAGCATGAAAAAAGCTTTATACCTTTTACTGAGCAATAGTCTATATTATGGTATTAAGTGTGTATAGTTAATTGCATATAAATGATCTGCTAAGTGTGATTCCCAAGAAAACATGAACTTTAGTTACTGAGGACCCTTAGGAAGAATTCACTAATACAGCAATATATGAATAAATGGCCATCTGCATGCTCTTCTTAGTACTTTTATGATCCACATAGCAAGTTTTTTTTAAAGTCAGAAATGGTTAGCTGTACTTTGACCACAATGTTAAAATTATCTTTTTCATTTGGAACTTTAGTTGTTTAAAACAGCAGCCTTTAGGTCAAGGAAAGCCACTGGACATTAAAATGGTGTTTTTATTATTAAAAGGAAATTATGTGCATGTTGGAAAAGATCATTATGTTAGAATTTATCTTTACAGATACTGCAAACAATTTGGTTGACCTTCCCCTTATTCCTTATACTGATTTCTATAATTCTACATTGGATCACATTGATCTCATGGAAGAATATCATACTTGGCAGAGCTTTGGAAACTCTCACAGGTACCATTTAATTATTCACCTAAATGAAATACTATTCAAAATAATGATTGGATTTTAGGTTTGTATAAATAAAATATCTATATCTATATATAGGTATATAGTTATAGATATATACACACCATACCTTAACCTCTATAATTTAGATACCCAGACTTGAAATATCATTGTATTTGTTAAAACATTTTCTTTTTCTGCTATATTTTGATTTTATATATATGTTGATTTGGTTTTAGTTTGGTTGATAGCATCTTTTCAAGAAGGGAAAGGTTCTGTCCTAGTAAAAAGTTTCTTATATCTTATTGTTTTATATGCTGTCAACTAGCAAAGAGATCAATAAATTTTTTCTGTAAAGGACTAAATGGTAAATATCTTCAGTTCTGTGAGCTATACAGATTGTTTTGTTATTTTAGCACAAAAACAGCCTTAGATGATTATATAAATGAATGAGTACATTTGTATTCCATATAGCTTTGTTTACAAAAACAGATGGTAGGCCATATTTGTCCTGGGGAACATGGTTTGCCAGTGCCTAATCTAATACATTGATCCCATAAAGATGTACACATAAACATACACATTCACTCCTTTTCTCCTTCGTTCTGTAGGAAAAGTGACTATCCACTAGAAACAGTACAAAATAAATAGATATTACAGAGAAAGGGCTTCACCACAAATTACTTACAGTAGTAGATTTTCGGAATACTTGACCAAATTTTTTAATATACTACACTTTCTCTTCATAGTTCTAGTTTGGATTAAACCAACAAGACTATTCTAAACATTCCCAAACCATGAGATATCCAGGAGGTTGTCATATTTTAAAGTTACTGAGTAAGAGATATGGTTTAGATATAAATAAACTCAAAACCCCATATTGGTTCACAAATTGGTTAAATTTTCCAGGGCCCTCCAAGCTATCAGAATTGACCTAAAACACAGAATGGCCTTCCAGAGATGCCTGAGTCCACATCTGAACACTCAAAGACTGAACAAAAATTGTTTAGAGAATTCTGATCAGTCTGATGGATGTTTTCTTGGCAAAGTTTATTTTGCAAAGACACTTTTCCCTCCCATTTTAATACAATCATAACCATAAAACAACTCCCACAGTTGTGCATGTTTCAGTGACATCTTTAATACAAAGCTTCCACAGCACAGTGTATTGAGAATGAATTATATAGGATCCATCAGCCCTTGGTGACACCCTGAACATGAGAAGAGGGACCTAGAATCTTAGGTAGGGCAAATTGCTTCTGACCATGAGCAGTCTCATCTGTTTCTCTGGGTGTTTCATACACATGGTATCTTTTTTCAAGGGAAAGGTTAAGAAGTAGTATTTTAAAGTACATAATAAAATCAACACGTATCCTGCTAAGTTCATTGCATTTTCTTTTGTTTCCAAATTTTTGGTTGGCATTAGTGATTCAAAATTACAATGCACTACCTCTGAACATTCCTCCTGTGTATTAACAGCTTTGTCCCAGCGTGAAAGCTATCTCATTTTCAGTTCACATGAGGCCTATCTCCTTTTTCTTCATAATGTCTTCATTACATCATGATGCTCTACCTGACTCTGCTCAGATGGTACCTGACTCTGCTCAGGTGGTTTCCAACTATAACTGATAGATTTATTGCAGTCACTTCTGATAGGAGTCTAAATCCTAAAGTATCATTGCTGCCATACCCATTTTTTTCTAAATGCATTTCTATCTGTGTAGTCTGTGGCTTTTGTACATAAGGACTCTGACCCAGGAGAGACATTATTTTCATAAATTTTGATGATAATGTTATGCCTTTACAATTAAGTACCACTTCATATCACTACACTATTAAATACAGTACCACTAGCAACATACTCCTTTTCCTAATTTTTATTTTGTCTTAAATTTATTACTTTGCTTTTGCATACTATGGTTATTGCTATATTTCTTATAATAATGGATTCTTATCTTAACTTGAACATATGAGTCTCTGTCCTAAGCTTTCTTTATTAACACTTCGGCCTCCTGGTTCTGGTGTTGGCTGTGTTTTTCAGATTATCATATATAGGTGACTATGTAAACTGAAGTTATTTGTATAAACAATGTACATGATTAGCACACATTTCAGAAAATTAGATGTAGCTTCCTTTAGAGAATGAAGGCACTGTACATCTAGTAATGATACATTCTTCACAGGGCTGTGGGAATTAAAAGGTGCACATAAAATCATTTCGTAAATGGTAAAACACAATACAAAAGTAATGTTTTATATTGTTAGAAGGGGTACCTAGATTCCCTTAGTGTAATTTTGCTAAAAATACACCATTTTGCTTTTTCTGTTTTCACTTGTTGAGCAGGTTTTCCTTCTGTCAGTACCCATTCGTTATTTCTATAGCTGCAAAAAAAATCATTATTCAGAGAGACTCAGAACAACAGATGATAAGCATCGCAAGGGTAAGCCAGATATAAAAAAATATTTATGCTGACTATAATCAATACAGTAAATAATTTAATAAATAAGTCAAATGTTTTGTGAATTGTTCTAGTGTAATCAGGAAATGTTAAAAATAAAATTCATATCCTAGTCCCTCCAAAAGTGCTTAAACCTGTTCACATGGGAGACAAGACACCCCTCATCAAATCAACTTCTCATTATATTTTAAATTTAACAGAAGATTAAATGTTCTCACAGATCCAAATTACAGGAAGTTTGTTGAACCTTGTAAAGCTCCTGCTCTAGGTAACCAGAAAAACATAAGTGAAAAATACAGAGAGGAAAGGAGCATCCTTTAAAAAATTACTAAAAAAAAAAAAAAAAATTGCAACATTTTCAAGGTTTTATGAAAATCAGAAACCACCAAAAAATTAGTAAATATAACAAGAAGCATACATCTTGGAGAACTGAGAAATATTCTCAAAATAGGCGAAAAGGTTTTTTATTGGTTTTTAGGAAACCAGAATGCATGGATGCTTGTAGAAGCTAGGATTACAGTCAGGCTGACGTTAGGCAAATTGTAAAGCCGGATAAAGTTTATCTCTGGGCCTGTCCTTATCACTCTCTACTGCTTTGGTTAGCACAGCACAGTAAAGTTATGTACTTTATCTAATAGAAACCAGATACAATGAATTTTTAATTAGAGTTCTAGACTATACATTTATATGCTTGTGTATTTCAAGCTTCTTACATAACATGATTGCTCATAACTTTAAAAATTAAAAGGAAGCTTGACTATAGTCTTCTTATAATAGGAAGAGTAGAAAGAAATGATTTTTTTGTCTTGTCCAAGAATATAAAAAAATCCTAAGGTATAAATTGTAATATTTCAAAGTACTATAAATAAACGAGTTGTTTATTCTTAAGTAATTCATTCCCAGAAGGTGAGTATTTTTTTTCTATCACAGAAGAGGACAAAAGGTTTCAGTGACTGGTAATATCCCAAAGTCATCTTATAACAAGTATGGGTCTATTAGAAAAAAGTTTATTGCCTGTGCCTTCCAAAGGAGTTCCAAAGTCACATTGCCCCCTTGAAGATTGAGTTTAAACAGGTATATTTAGCACCAGAATTGTTACTTGATCTTGGGTAGATACTGGCTCAAAGATTAATCTGTATCACTCATTTTGCATTTGTACAATGTCATGGGCTTTTTAATGCTTTTTCAATTTGGGCTATTAATTTTTATATTTGTAAGAAAAATCTAAAGAACTACAAGTTTATCTAAATATCTAGCATTTTTATGTCACTCACATTTAAGATCTTAAATATCATTTTGTGGATTTTTTATCTTCTTAAAAGGAGAGTGGCAGGTATAGTCACAGACTGTCTTTCACAGAGCATGAAAGCAAATGAGTAGAGACTGAAGAGTCTGATGGCATTATCTGTTACAGACATTTCCCAACATATTAACTTATAAACTGCCATGCCACTTGGAATTAAATGACTGATAACTATTTTTGACACAAGGATAGCCTTACCAGGTAGTCAGTATGAGCAAGAGCCTATATGATACAGTCTACAGTTGCAAAGGGGCTCCCCTAAAAACAACTTTATCACTCAGATTATCTAGAATTCTACCATTGTTAGGTTTCTTTCATTTGGAGCATTTTCTAGGAAATATAAATTCCTAAGTAGTAGCCACTAGGGTTTTCTGCTATTACCATCCTAGAATACATTTATTTATTAGGTATTTTCATTGTGATAGCTTCCAAGTAGCTAGACTAGGAATAGAAGACAGTTTCCTGGAAAAAGGTCCACAGCACAGCTATCCCAGGAATGTAGATCTCTTTGGTAAGGGAGAAACCAGAGAAGCAAAAGGCTTTAGGATTGGATATTGGAGCAATGGAAAAGATTCTAAATTAGTTGGTCTTGTTATGGTAATCTACAAAACCATAAGTAACCTCAAATCATATAGAGTTAGGGTATTACAATTTTATTAAAGTAAATTACCATATGAACTTAAAGTATTTGAAATATTCATCTTTAATCTGCACAAAAATTGATTTTCATTGTTACCAAAGAATATGAAGTAGTCTGATAAAGATTATTTAGGTAGATAAATATATATGCATGTAGATTTTATATGATAAGTAACATTTATATAGCTTTCTGTACATTTTTAATATGTTGGTTTTTATATACTCAGTGCTTATATTTTGAAAACTCCTAAAAATGGATTTTTAAAATCACCCATATCTCTATAACCCAAGCATAGTATTATTAACATTTTAATAAATTATATTTTGATATTTTCCCCTATATTATCTTTAAAAATCAACAAGGTTGAAATAGTATTATACACATAGTTTTATTTACTACTTTATTCAGATATGCCTTCCTTGTACTGTTTATATAGTTATGACCATTATTTTTTAGTACCTGCATTATTATAGTCTATCAAGTAGATATATACTTAGGATATTTCTAAAGTTTTACTCTTAAGGATAATACTGTGTTGAACATCTAATGATATAAAATATTTTCTAGGGGCTGGGGTTGTGGCTCAGTGGTAGAGCACTTGCATAGCACATGTGAGGCAATGGGTTCGATTCTCAGCACCACATATAAAACAAATAAATAAAGTTCCATCAATAACTAATAAAAATATTTTTAAAAAAATTAAATATTTTTATCTTTAGAATTCTCAGAAGTAGAATTATTAGAACAAGGTTATAAACATTGTTAAGGTCTTAATAATGTTGACCACTTACTTTTTAAAAGTAGACTAATTGTGCTTTTAGAGTAAATTTAATGTCTGAAAAAGTTTAAGAAATCCAGGTGTATAGTCAGAAGTGCATATATTGTTTCAAATGTTCCCATTTTATGTTTATATTTATTAAACAAAACTTTGGTATTTAAGAAATGAGACACATGGAAACTATATAATGTAACATTCTTTACTATAGGAGGTAAATTGTTTTTCGTCCTCTATTTTGGGGCTGCTTTAATTATCACTGTTCCAACATAAAGTAATAATAAGGCATTTTCACAAATCAAAATATGTATAACTGGTTTCATGAATTGTTTGAGAGGTGGAATAGATAAGAATTAAGTGATTTTGACTAATGTGTTTAAATGTTTTAAATGAAATTATAGTTTTAAGTAAAAGTGAAAATGTTTGCTTTCCTATTTAATTAGCAAAGTCTGGTGGATAAAGTATCTCGAAGACAGAGACCTGATATGAATATGTTATTTCTAAATATGAAAGTAAGGCGGACACATCTGGTTAGCGATTCGCTTGATGAGGTATAATTTATTACAAAATGGTATTAATTGATTAAATCTTTAAGTAAATTTTACAGTATTATTTATTACTAAAATCTTGGTAAACTTTTTTATTTCTACTGATGGTGCTTCCTTAAATTTTGATACTATACCTAAAATCAGTTCTCTATAAACCTTATGTTGATTTTTTTATGTACTTATTTTAACATTTCCCTGTTACTTCTCTAGAAAAATGTTCAATGTGGAACACTTAAATTAGTAATTCATGTTTCTTAGTATGTGATCTGAATTCTAGACCCACCCATCTTTGCTGCTGATTCAGTATTAGCAAGTCATTTTAACTTTTCCGGGCCTCAGATTACTCATCTATGAAATTGCAGGTCTGACCTTTCAAGGAATATTGGGCCTATTTAGATTCAAACAAACATTGATTGCCTGTGTGTACATTATAAAAGTTTCCTGCATGCATATTTCAGCCAGACCTTCATGTAGCTATTAGAAGATAATGACTAATTTAGCTACATGACTTTTAAAGGTTTAATGTTAAAGGAATGTTAAAACACAATGAGTTATTGTATATTGTAGCCTGCCATCTTAAAATTTTGGAGACATATTATGATACTTGGAAGCAGTAACCTTGGGCAAAACACCTGACCTCTTAACTCATTTTTCTGTTCTGCAAAAAAAAGAACAACACCTAGCTTACACAGGGTTGAGCAGATTTGTTGGATGAATGGGTGGGGTTTTGTGATGAAGACTGCCTAACATGATTCCCAGAATTTAAAAAGTTAATTCCCTTTTCACTGACCTTTGTTTTCCTCTACTATATAATTTCTTCAAATAGTTAACCCGGAAAAGAGCGGACTTGAAAAAGAAATTGAAAGTTACATTTGTAGGGGAAGCTGGTTTGGATATGGGTGGCTTGACTAAAGAGTGGTTCCTTCTTCTAATTCGGCAGATTTTTCATCCAGATTATGGTAAGGATTTAATTTTTGTAAATAGTGTTTCTTCATCATTGTAAAGCATCAAGTAGTAACCCTTATTTTTAATCAATATTTTATAAACTTGTCAGTCATAAATTTTGAATAATTATTTAAGAACTTTAATTTACATTTAAAAAATTAACTAACTTGGTGATTGAAACGTTAGTTATGTTACTGGGTATCCTACACAAATGTGTCAAGACTAAGAGTATGCATTTGTGAGGAAATATCCACACCATTCCTGAATAAGCCAGATGCATGAAAATTTAATTTTTTATTGAAATAAAAAACATTCAAAATTAAAAAACAAAGCTGTAGTTTCTGCTATACTAGTATTTGAAGTCCCAATCATTAAATAATGAGTCATTTTAAGAAATAGGAATTCATGAATTAATTTTTTAGGAAAAACGAGCATGTGAAATTTAAATTTTATTTAGAGAAACCACCTATAATCCTTTTTTAATTGATTTTATTTTTTAAATATGTAATAGTAGAATGCATTACAATTCTTATTACACATATAGAGCACAGTTTTTCATATCTCTGTACATAACGTGTGTTCACACCAATTCATGTCTTCATACATATATTTTGGATAATGATGTCCATCACATTCCACCATCATTGCTAACCCCCTGCCCCTCCCTTCCCCTCACACCCTCTGCCCTATCTAGAGTTCTTCTATTCCTCCCATGCTCCCCATCCCTACCCGACTAGGAATCAGACTCCTTATAGCAGAGAAAACATTTGGCATTTGTTTTGGGGGGATTGGCTAACTTCACTTAGCATTATCTTCTCCAACTCCATTCATTTACCTGCAATGTCATGATTTTATTCTCTTTTATTGCTGAGTAAAATTCCATTGTGTATATATGCCACATTTTTTTTATCCATTCATCCACTGAAGGGCATCTAGGTTGGCTCCACAGTTTAGCTATTGTGAATTGTGCTGCTAAAAACATTGATGTGGCTATGTCCCTGTAATATGTTGTTTTTAAGTCTTTTGGGTGTAGACTGAAGAAAGGGATAGCTGGGCCAAATGGTGGTTCCATTTCCAGTTTTCCAAGGAATCTCCATACTGCTTTCCATATTGGCTGCACCAGTTTGCTGTTCCACCAGCAATGTATGAGTGTACCTTTTTCCCCACATCCTCGCCAAAACTTATTATTGTTTGTCTTCATAATAGCTGCCATTCTGACTGAAGTGAGATGATATCTTAGAGTAGTTTTGATTTGCATTTTTCTAATTGCTAGAGATGATGAACATTTTTTCATATATTTGTTGATTGATTATATATCCTCTTTGGAGAAGTATCTCTTCAGGTCCTTCGCCCATTTATTGATTGAGTTATTTGGTTTTTTTGGTGCTTAGCTTTTTGAGTTCTTTATATACTCTAGAGATTAGTGCTCTATCTGATGTGTGAGGGGTAAAAATTTGCTCCCAGGATGTAGGCTCTCTATTCACCTCACAGATTGTTTCTTTTGCTGAGAAGAAACTTTTTAGTTTGAATCCATCCCATTTATTGATTCTTGGTTTTAATTCTTACGCTATAAGAGTCTTATTAAGGAAGTTGGGGCCTAATCCCACATGATGAAGATTAGGGCCTACTTTTTCTTCTATTAGATACAGAGTCTCTGGTTTAATTCCTAGGTCCTTGATCCACTTTGAGTTGAGTTTTGTGCATGGTGAGAGATAGGGGTTTAATTTCATTTTGTTGCATATAGATTGCCAGTTTTCCCAGCACCATTTGTTTAAGAGGCTAGGAAGGATCTTGGGACCCTACAAGAGCACTACAAACCTATAGGGTAAAATAATAACACCCCAGACCCACAGAGCTGGAAAGGAAAACACATGAGCAACATGGGAAGACAAGGGAAGAAAGTACCACAAACAAATCAAGACACCACATCTTTAGAATCATTGGCAGCCATAGCAGAAAAAATTACAGAGAAGGAATTCAGGCTATACATGGTTAAAATATTCTTTGAACTCAAGGAAGATATAAGAGAGCAAATATAAGCAGTGGAAGATCACTTTGACAAGGAGCTACATAAACAAATCCAAGAAGCTAAAGATCACCTCAGAAGGGAGGTAGAGGTTCTAAAAACACCCAAACAGAAATCCTTGAAATGAAAGAAACAATAAACCAAATTAAAAGCTCAAATGAAAGCATCACCAACAGAGTAGACCACATGGAAGATAGGATATTGGACAATGAAGATAAAATATATAGTCTTGAAAAGAACAAATATTTGTTGATTGATTGTATATCCTCTTCAGAGAAGTGCCTGTTCAGGCCCTTGGGCCATTTATTGATTGGGTTTTTGTGTTTTTGGTGCTTAGCTTTTTGAGTTCTTTATATACCTTAGAGATTAGTGCTCTATCTGATGTGTGAGGGGTAAAAATTTGCTCCCAGGATGTAGGCTCTCTATTCACCTCATATATTGTTTCTTTTGCTGAGAAGAAACTTTTTCTCACCTATAATCCTTAATGTCTGTCAAGTATTTTTTTTCAAAGGAGAGTTTTTAGTGGTTTTCTTATTCTTTATTTCTATATTTTCTGTATTATGTATATATTGTTTTCTGTATTTTCTATATAATACAGGTATATATAAATAAGATATTTCTGGTAGTGGGGAAATAGGTATGACAGATAAATTGAAATCTCTGAATAATCCTCATTTTACTTTGATCATACTTTATAATTAAAATTCTGAAACTATAGTTTTTATGAATTTATCTGTTTAATTTAGTGTTTATCTTTTTATCCCATTTCTATTCTAAATTCAAGATATCAATGAACAGTAAAATGCCCTCTCCATATATTGTTATTTACACACACACACACACACACATACACACACCAAGATTTGCAAATATATAGTCTGTTAAATAATCTATAGAGTTTTTAGATGAAAGATGGTATGTAAAAGAAAATTGCTAAAATGATTTGCTTCTAATCAGTAATATGTACATTTTAACCACTTCGATTGTTTTAAGGAATCATGTGAACATAACTGTGTTTTCTTTTTTCAGGCATGTTTACATATCACAAGGACTCACACTGCCATTGGTTTAGCAGCTTTAAATGTGATAACTATTCTGAATTCCGATTGGTTGGAATTGTATCCTTTAAACTTTCCACTAGGAGGTGCTAATTGATAAGAGATTTTGAAAGATTTTATTTATTTTGGAAAAGTGTTCTTTTAGTAAATTAAGCATTCTTGTCAGATATATAAATAGATTTTTCTGTCATCTTTACTACATGTAATATCACAGCTATATAGCATCAGACTTAGTTAATTGAAAAGAACGGCTAACTATTGATTTTTTTCTAAAACTCTTACTCAAAATAAAAATGGGCTATTTATATTTTATATATAATCTAAATTATCAGAAATTTAAAACATTTTTTTAAATTAAAGTATTTTCCATTTATAATACTTTTGTGTTCTTTCATTTTGTGCTTATATCACTCAGTTTAATAAATTGAAATTGTGGTAATTAAATCTAGTTCTATAAAACCCCAAATCTTGAGACATAAGGGAGAAATCCTTAAAAAGTGAATATAATAGGAATGTATAAAGCATATGGTAGTATTTGGTAGTGTTTTTAAAATTTTATAAATCCATATCTCATTCTCTGGTCTCTAGCAGTTATATTGTGGAGGACATTCCTACAGGGTGGGAGACTAAGTAAGATGCCTTCTACATTAACTTTTTAAATTCTAAGGAATACAATTATGAAAGAAAGGAGGGAAGAGTAAATAAATGAGCAAGCACTAGAGACTTATAGGGTAAAAAGGAGAGATTCTTTACCTTAGAAGATTACCATCTAAATGAACAGATGACCTCCAATGCAAGGTAGACTGTCCTCAGAGTCAAATGGCTATGTACATTAAGTGCTAAGGAGTTCTGAGAAGGAAGAAATGAGTATATTCCTCCCGGATAAGGTAGAGATTTTAAAAGGAGCAATCACGTTTGGTTTACAAAAGACTGGGGAGAGTATGACATTATAATAAGCTGAGAAGATGGCAAGAAAAAAAGGTTGAATTTTGTTGGGCTTATTACAGAGCAGTGAGTACAATGGGAATTACTAAAGATACTACAAGGAAAAAGAATTAAGAGCCATCTTATTGAGAACTTTGAGTGTCTGTCTTTTTTGCATGCATTGGGATAAATCCTGGGGAATGAATATAGAAATTTAAAGGTCAAATGAAAGAAAAGGTAGCAGGAAAAAAAAAAACCTCACATTGAGATAGTAAGCTTAATTAAAAATTTTGTATATATTATCATGTCTAAACATCCAGAGTGTTAAGCTTCACGATATAGAAGAAAGCTTAACAATTCTTAGACTGCTTTATTCTGTTACCTACAGTACTTATTTGGTGAATGTGTTTCAATTTCATTGGAGGCCCCAATCATTGGTACTTCTCACTACACTAAGACCAATTTAAATTTCCTGATATATGTGATTGTCACACTTTATATTCTTATACTACAACTTAATTTAGGTGATATTTTGGCTTTCTAATACTTGTAATAAAGTACTTAGTTATTACATTTTTAAAATAGTGCTTTATAGATACAATCATGAATTTGCTAATCTTCTTTTGCATTAGATTAGTTTTTATTTAGTTATTACCCAAAAGAGCATATTAAATGTGTTTACATGTCCTATATTCCAACTTACACAATTAAACCTAAAATTATACTCTTACTATGTGTTTTATCACACATATACAGAAACATATAGAAAGCAAGACTGATGCCCCCAAAAGTGTGATACTATAGGAAAAATAAGAAAAATGTTAGATGATAGTGAGTTAGGGTCCTGTCAGTGATTAGGAGATCTATCATCTATCAAAGGTGAGAAGACCTGAAAATTCAGATGTAATGGGCATGACCATTCGAAAAAAAAAAAAAATACTTGGTTCTATTATTTTTTAAATTTTAAATTTTAAATTTTTTAAATTTTTAAATCTAGTTTTTTAAATTTTAGAACCAAAGATTTTTTTTGTTCTGTTGGTATTGTGTTTCTTTTACAAAATTATTTTTAAATATGGTAAGACCTTGGAATTTACAATTAATATTGTAATAAAACCTACAATAATAATTGTAAAATGCTTTGAAGATTACATGGAAAGTTATAATATATCATTATTTTAAAACTAGAATTGTCTATTATCAAAAAGGACATTGGAATCAAGAGAGGAGGCAATACAGTATAGTATAGCATTTCCAGACCCTGCTATTTGTATAACATCTCAGAGGTTCCAGCAAAAAAATTACCCCATCTCCTTCCCTGCTTCAACCAGAGCAGGTTGATTGAGTGTGAAATGAAATGCTATGCTGTGTCTGCATGTGAGAGTGCCCTGTAGTAAATGCTATAATCCCACTTCCTCACCTGCCTCGTCCTACCACTCAGGATTATAATATTTAAATTTTTAAAATATTTTTTTTAGTTTGTAGATGGACATTATTTTATTTATTTATTTTTATTTGGTGCTGAGGATCTCATCCAGTGCCACACATGTGCTAGGCAAGTATCCTACCACTGAGGCTACAACCCCAGCCCTAATATTTAAATTTTAAATGAAAATATGCTTAGAACTCATCACCATAATAGATTATAATAACTATTACAATCAATAATTGTAATATTAAGTTAATAATAACTATAGTATTGTGGCAGTCATTGTTGCTATTATTATAATTGTAGAAATGTATTAGAATACATTTTCAATATCTGTTTCCTTCAACACCCTAATCAGTCTGTATTTATATGGTTACTTATGAAATGGAATAGCTATTTCTTATGTTATTATGAGCCTTCATTCTGTCGTAACACATTAAAATATTATCAGTCTTTCAGTATTTAAGTTGTTTTCAATAATTTACTCAGCCTTATGTTTAAATTTCCTTTTGAGTCTATCAAATGAATTACTTCTAAAATAACTTTATGTAATGATTGGCAGTTGAAATATTATGAAATTTGACCCTTCTTTCAGCAAATGGGTAAGTTATTTTGTCACATAATTAATAGCTAAAATACAAATAGGCAAAGTTTATAACATCTGAGTTTTTTTAATTTTGACACTGATAAATTCAAGTAACAAATTCTTCTTACATTTTACTGTAGAAGACTACTTGCCCTATTAACTTATCAATAGTGTGTATATATCCATATGCTTATTCTTTCCTTCACATGTTTTGTATTTAATTTTAAAATAGCCTAAATAACCATTTCTAAAATCAGTAGTACATTCTGCAGTGAGTCTTGAATAAACTCTTGCTGCTACTTATAAAACCACCAACATCTTTATTTAAATTTAGAAAATCTTTAATGTTAAATAATTTAAAGAAATGTCTGAAGTTGCTGTCTATCATAATCTTAAATAAGCTTTTCCAGGGAAATCTCTACATTCTATCAATTGAATACCTCCTTTATACATGACTTTTGATAATCAAGGAGTTATATTACATAAAATAAAGGGAAAATAAGTGAAAGAGAGGAAAGGAACTATGTGGGACTAATTGTAACATCAGTGTTGAATCTGAAAGAAGTATGTAAAAAGTAGACTGTTGCATAATTCAAAACTCATTTGTTGTCATGGATTTTATGTTAATGCTTAACATTTAGTATGCATAGCTTATGGGACTAGCTGTTTATAACAGCATCACCTTGGATATTCGTTTCCCTCCTTGCTGTTACAAGAAATTATTGAGCCCTCCCATCGTTCCTAGTGATCAAAATATACCAGTAGGCATCTGCAGTGTTGCCATTGACGACTTATGTCAAATTATGCCTGTAAGTATAGATTACTGACATCTAGTCCCTTAATGCTAAATAATGTCTCTTCTACCTAAACAGTCTTTCTCCTTCTAGTGCTATTTTATTCTTGAATATTGTTTCCCTCTACTTTTGGAAACTCATCTTTTTTTTTTTTCATATAGCTTCCCCCTTCTTTACAGAGACATATCATTACTTTGCAGCGTGCCTAAGCTCTTACAGAATAGAACAGACTTTGAAATCACAGAAGTAGTGATTTGAATCCAGTCTCTCCACTTTTTAGCTTTATGAATTTGCATTTAATTTAACCTTTCTGTGCTCCAGTTTTCTATGTAAACAGTGGGATAGTCTTTTTTAATAATTAAGACAAATGATGACAGTTATGCCAAATCTATATCACCTTAGATTTGTATGGTCAATGTATTGTGTAAAGTATATAAAATAATTCCAACCATTCTGTTATTTATCTTTTTAATAATTTAAAAAATAAAACTCATTTTTTCATGAAACTTAAAAAAGTTTCAGGAATATTAGGTCAGTCATTGTATTTTTTAAAATATTTTTTAATCGTTCATGGACCTTTATTTTATTTATTTGTATGTGGTGCTGAGAATCAAACCCAGTGCCTCACACATGCTAGGCAAGCGAACTACCACTGAGCCACAACCCCAGCCCCTCACTCTATTTTTAAGTCCTTATTCATGGATAACTTGAGTTATAACAAAATATAAGAAAATATTTCTTCCAATTTTCTGAACTTTTCCTTGGGAGAGAAGGGCATAGTAACTAAAATGTATGAACTACTTAACATGTGAACTGAATATTTTATGTTTAGTAGGTGAACATAAGACATTAGCAGATTTTAATAAGAATATAAATTGAAGCCAGGTGTGATAGCAAACACCTGTAATCTTAGCGACTCGGGAGGCTGAGGCAGGAAGATTACAAGTTCAAGGCCAATTTTGGCAATTTAGTGAGACTCACAGCAATTTAGTGAGAAACTGTCTCAAATTAAAAAAAAAAAAAAAGTTCTGGGGATGTAGTTTAGTGCCCCTGAGTTCAATCTTCAAGATGAAAAGAAAAAAGATATTGAAAGAAGCAGCAGTGCAGAATATAGCATTGAGTTATGCTGGAAACCACAGTAGAGGTATGCTTCGCTTGCTGCTTAGGAATAGATCCTGCAGTTACACTTCTATGGTTTCTTTGGATAGCTTCTTCTTACATGGCCTATAATGAGTTTTCCTAAGCCTTTGGATGGTAAAAATCATTAACAAGCATTCTGTATCCTGGAAAATACATCTCAAATACTTATTTTGAAATCTGAAATAGTTTACTCTTTTATCTCATATGTAAGTGAACTATGATAGATCTATTTAACTATTTAAGGCAATACTAGTTGATCTGAAAAGATAGATAATAGATTTCTTTTTATAGGAATTGGCCCACGGATTAACTGAACTCTTATCATATGAAGGCAGTGTTGAAGAAGATTTTTATTCAACATTCCAGGTACTAATAGGCATATAGCTATTTGTTAGCCATTAACTCATATATGAAAAATGCTATTTGTTACTAAACACTTGCTGTTAGAAAAGATGAACAAGGATTAGTCATCACAATCCCCTTCTGAAAGGATCTTAACCTGGTAGAGACAGTGAAGCAGACACATGTGGTAAAGCAGTTAGTGAAAGTCCTTAAAGAAAATTCACCAAGAATGAGGTACTCAGCTAGGCAGTTTTACACGTTCCCTTTACTCAGTTACTTTCTCCAGGTTTTTTAGTTTTCAAAACTAAGCCTCTCCTGTAACATCAACACAAGAAATTAAGAGTTGAATCTGATGGGTCAGACCAAAACACTCTCATTTTCACTGTTCTTACAATAGTTAGGAGATGGAAATTACAGTGATCCGCATAGCTGCTAAGTGTATCCGGCTGATGACCACACAGCTAGTTGTATGTTATGTGTTCAAAAGGGAAGGGACAATATCTATTCTTTTTAAAATTTACAATCCTGTTCATCTAAGCCTGTTGTTATATCAGTGATACCAATAAACATGCTGTTATGGTATCTCCCATCAGGTTTTTCAAGAAGAATTTGGAATAATTAAATCCTACAATTTAAAGCCAGGAGGTGATAAAATTCCAGTTACCAATCAAAATAGGAAAGGTAAGATATTTTAAAAATAAAATGAACTAGTATTTACCATTTACTTTTACTGCATAACAAATGTAAAATTGCTTTTCAGAATATGTACAGCTTTATACTGACTTCCTTATCAACAAATCCATCTATAAGCAGTTTGCTGCATTTTATTATGGATTTCATAGTGTGTGTGCTTCAAATGCCCTAATGGTAAGTTCAAAACTTTAAGCTTTCAATTGGGTTTTCTAATACTATGACATTGACAAATAATTCCTTAAGTATGCTTTTAAAATTAGGAAATTTTTCTACTTAATAATTCTCCCATTCTCTAGAGGTAAAAACAAACAAAAACCCCAGTCACTTCATTTTTTTCCTCTCCTCTTTTGCTGTCTTATACTGCATGTTTTAAGACTTGTAAAACTCTCCCAAAGAAAGTAGAAGAGACTTATGAATTTAAGGCTTACAACTGAGGGACCCAAGCACAGAAGCAGAGTTAACATTTAGTTCCAGGGCAAAAGCCAGAACTTCTCTCTGATTATCATGTGTGTGTTTTCTGCTTCCTCAAGGGTCATTTAGCAACTCTGAGTTGCCTCTTACCCATAAGAAATAGTTTATCGCCAGAGTCATGGTAGACTCAGGTTGGTTTGGCTTGTCTTAATTGTGTGAATATGGGTTAGAATGTCAAGTTGGAAATATCAGATGATACCCTTCACCCCAGTACCCAGGGAAAATTCAACTGTACCACTTGTATCTCCCTTCAATTTTATGAATGATTGAAATAAGATCTTTCATTTGAATTATTTTTCTTAGCACTGAGAAATGGACTGTAGAAGTTACTTTGGAGCAGGAGCAGGGATCTTTAATCCTGATTGATTTTGAGCAATATATATAGCATGTTTGTTGTTGAAAGTACCTTTGAAAAAAAATATTTTATCAAGTCTAAGTTTTAATTATGATACACTGATGGTTGTGGGGATGGAAAGAGTTAAAATAAGAATTAAATGGCATGTCATGATCTCTATTTTAGATATTTAATCTCTTAGGTGAGAGACTAACCACCTAAAGGGTGAAACAAGTGAGCACCAAAACAGATTGTAAATACCCAAGCTCTTCAGTGCACTAAGATGGTTTTGTGGGATATTGGTAGAAGGCAGGCAAATCAGTAGATATAAGAGCTTCATGATGCTTTGGGAGAAGAGTAATTTGGATTCATGCTAAGTCATTTGCTTGTTTTTCTGACAAACTACTAATTACTATTTTATAAGGTATAATAAACCTTAATGCAAAAATATCTTACTTTAGTAGGAAAAATGGAAGTGGAAACAATTTTTCTTTAACAAAAATTATTTGATTTTAAGTCATGATTTTTGTGATTTGAGTCAGTGAAAATAGTTCCTTTTTCATTTAAAACCATCACTTTAAAAAAATCACTTTAATTATGATTTTTGATAATTATTGACAGCTGCTTCGTCCAGAAGAAGTCGAAATTCTGGTCTGTGGAAGTCCTGAACTGGACATGCATGCTCTACAGAGAAGTACTCAGTATGATGGGTATGCGAAAACAGACTTAACTATAAGGTGAGCTCCTTATACTTCTGGTAGGGGGTTGTAGAAAAGAGAACAAATAGAATATAGTTTGCTTATTTGTATAACTTATAATATGAATCAGTTAAGTTAACTGAATCCTTTACTATCTTATTTCATCTGTAGAAAGTAATAAGAATACTAAATATGAAATCTCTTAGAAATCCCCTTGGGAAAAAGTTATGCAAATGACTTTTTCAAATATTTATTTTTTAGTTGTAGTTGGACACAATACCTTTATTCTATTTATTTTTATGTGGTGCTGAGGATCAAACCCAGGGCCTCACACACACTAGGCAAGCACTCTACCACTGAGCCACAACCCAGCCCTGCAAATGACTTTCAATAAAAGTATATTTTCCACTTATTTTAAAAAGTGACTTTGATCTATATTTACAAATAGCATTTTAATAGCACTTGTTGGGCTGGGGAGGTGCTCCTAGGTATAGTGCTTGCCTAGCATGAACAAAGCCCTGGATTTAATCCCCAGTACTGGGTGAAAAAATAGCATTGTGTTAATAAGACTTGTAAGTTATGTATGGAACAAAAATGAGTTTTGTACTATCTATTATTGGACTATTTATGTAATTTTATAAAATCCTTATTTATAATGATATTCAAAAATCTAATTCATATATAGAAACTCATTCTTTAATTTTACATTAGGGATATTATATATTGTAAGGAAAGTTTTTTTCTCATAGCTTACTTCATATTTCTTTATTATGATCTACATGAATTTTTGTCAGGCTATTTCATGTAAATTTCCTTTGGTGTTTTATAGATACTTTTGGGATGTTGTACTTGGATTTCCTCTTGATCTTCAAAAGAAATTGCTACATTTTACTACAGGAAGTGACAGAGTTCCTGTAGGAGGGATGGCTGATTTGAACTTTAAAATCTCAAAGAATGAAACTTCTACTAACTGGTAAATTTCCAGATTATAATTTTATTTTAATTTATAGGTTATTACTAATAAGAGTATTATATTTGGAATTAGAAGATTCTCTTAATCTGAAATCATTTTCATAGAAGAATCTTCAGAGTAAACATGGCCTTGAAATGAGAAAGACTTTAGCTGAAAGTTCTCTATTAGCTTTTGACACATGCCAATACTAACTGATTGTAATTAATTTCCATCAACTTTTTACTTTGCTAGGTTAAATAATTGCTTTGTAGTCTCTTTTAGAACCTAGCTTACTTGGTAGTAGTATATTGTCTAGCCTTCCTTTGTATTTAAATATAGTTTTTATTTTTAGGGAAAATATTAAGTTGGAGTTTCTTATTTATTTATAGGGGTTTGGTCCTATTATACTTAGCACTATAGGCACCTCTAAAACAAGTCTTTTTTTAATGTCATGCTCTTTACATAATGAAGTGGTACTAAGAATGGCTTTGAATTATTTGCTAGTACTGTTTATTGGTTAATGCTTATCTACTTATTACTTTTCCCAAATACTTTTTAATTACTAAAGCCAATTTGAGTAGATACAAACTCTGAGTATAATCATTTTTCCCCTCCTGTTCTATGCATTGAATATTCCTCAAGTCCTGTCAGTTTTTTCTTTCATTTTAGAGCTGTCCTTTGCTTTCCCCGTTGCTACCACCCTGATTAGTTAACTTTTTACCTCAGTCCTAACTTATTTAAATAGTCTTCTTCCTAATTTACCTGCTCAAGTTCTTTCTTGTCTAATTAAATTGTCCTATTAAGCTCATTTTCCTTAACACTGTTGTGATCATGATGTTTTCCAGGGCAGTAATACTTCATTGCTCCCCAAAAGTTTAAGTTCTAGAATCTAGAACCTATCAAACAAAGCTCTATATCCTTCCATATTATGTATCATTTTCATTTTTTTAATGCTCTGATCAACAGGCTGTTTTGCTAGTTTCTTAAACACATTCCATGCCTTCCTTCCTCCATGACTTTAAGTTTTTCTCTTCACATTTAATATTTGCTTGCTATCTCTTTGGAAGACCCAGTTCAATGTCTACTTCCTCTGTAAGCCAAAAGTCATCATTCATTCAGTGAGTGCCTCAAACACTGAAGGGATAATTCTATGTACTGTATTATATTTTATATCTTAAGTCATTTAGCTCTTCAAGGCAGAGGCCAAGCCTTATATGCCTTTGTATTCTCCCTATAGCCCATACATTGAACAAATATTTAAGCAAACATCAGAATTATATTTCAAAACTTAAAACAAGTGTTTATACACAGATGTGTATATAATTACTATTTCTGAACTAGATTTATAATTAAAGACCTAAAATGAGAAAACTACAATAGAAGCCTTCCAAGCTTTCAGATTTATTTGCTCAACAGAAATTAATTTTTCAGAATATTTTATATTAACAAAAATACTATCAATTTAATTTGTTTGTGCTTGATGCTAGGAATCAAACCGAGGGCCTTGTACATGATAGGCAAATGCTTTACTACTGAGCTACATCCCCAGCCAAATAACCATTTAAAAAGGTAATCTGAGGAGTGTATTTTAATACAAATAATAGTAAAACAATAATTACTAATAAAACAATAGATGTCTGAATAAATAATATAACAAATAATGTCAATTACATATAAACTTTTAAAATCATTATTATTATTATTATTTCAGTGATTATTTTATGTGCTAATATAGCTTAGTCATGAATATACCACAATGCTAGGACTCCCAGTGGGAACTTCACATAGCTCTATAGCTTTGAATAGTATATTTAACCTGTGTACTTCCACATATATTTTTCTTCACCTATAAAATGAAACTAATAACGACTTCTTAGGTTGTTTTGACTCTTAAATGAAGTAATATATGTAAAAGCATTAGGCACAATGCTTATCATAGACAAGCATTCAGTAAATGCTAACTGGTCCTAATTATTATTAAGTCAGGAGAGCTCTCAAAGTTCAGCTTCTTTAAACTTCTTTAAAAATGTTCTCCTTTTCTCTGTTCTCATTTTTTTATTTGTTGACTTCTCTGATAGCTATTCTGATGCTATGAGTCCATAAAAACTGAAAAAAGGGATCTAAGGTATCTATAGAAATCTGGAATGAAGAAAACAATGTCGTCTGGTAGCGGGGTTAGGGGAGCTAACCAAAGAATCCAGAGGATGCCTATTGCATTTGCATCAAAGGCAAAAAACATTAAAAAGTGTATCCATTAGGGTTCCCAAAGTGCTGTTTTCATAACTTTTTGATGATTCGGACTGGAATACATTAACATTATATTATCTTTTACTTTCTAGGTGTTTTATGTAGATAGCTCATCTGTTCTTTTAAACAATTTAATTGGATAATTTACCCTATTGTGTTGATTAAGACAATGATTTGAAGACTTTAAGCAACTCAAAGAAAGTCCCCATTGCTAATAAGTGGGGAAAGCAATATTCAAATTCAGATCTGTCTGATTCCAAAACAGATGCTTTTCAAATGAAAGTTTCATTAGAGCAGGGATATTGATTGTCTAGTCTGTAAACGTAGCCGTAGTGTCCAGAATGATACTAGTTAGGTTCTAAATAAATATTTGTTCAGTATAGGAATACATGAGTCATATCTTGACAAAGTAAAATAGATTGTGTCTGATATTTTAAAAATTTCTTTAGCAGTCATTTTGTGTGCATTTTAAGACTTAATGTTGTCAAAAAATTATTTTCCCTAGGTTACCTGTGGCCCACACCTGCTTCAATCAACTTTGCCTTCCCCCCTACAAGAGCAAAAAAGACCTGAAACAGAAATTGATCATTGGAATTTCAAATTCAGAAGGTTTTGGACTCGAGTAGCCTAAAAGACTTGAAATATAATATAATATTTTATATGTAGCATTCACTTCCCTCTTATTGTGCCTTTAACCTTTTCATGTTTCTGTCTCAAAACACTTTCAAAAAGCTCCAACTTTAAAAGACTGAGCTATTGTTTTTTTTAGTTTTTGGTTTTTTGGGTTTTTTTGTAATCAATTATGAAGTCTGTTAAGTGAAGGCATGATTTTCTAAAAACACAGAATTTTCTTGAGTGAGGAAAAGACCACATGGCAGAAACAGATATGAGTCCAGTCACTCATTTTTTTAGCACTTTATCATTTTCCATAAGTAGTTTGCCACAGGTGTTCCACTGGGAAAATGAAGGGTAGTAAAGAATGCATTTAGGACATAGTCGAACCCAGTGGCAGATTATGTGCTACTAGCACACAGTAGCAAAGCAAATAGCTACATAATATTTACCATAAAGCATGTAGCCATATTTTCATATAGAGGTAAACAACAGTATAATTGCAAATGCAGTTTACAGGGTTTTTTGATATACTGGCTTTGGGTCCTATAAGATTCTTTTCAACTATTGCTGAAAAGCATGTAAATAATTACATAATAGCCTGAGAAATAATGGGATTTTGATAGTGTCATTTATTGCTAAAGATTTATTTTTACAAAGTAAATTCAGGGTTTTAGATGTGTATACAGCTTTTACAAATCAATAAAGATGATTGTACAAGAGTATTTTCAGACTAATTGGATTCAAGGTTATATTCTTTTAAGTATTGTTAGTCTGCATGCACATTGGCAGTAACTAGTTACCTGAATACTCTGTAATATTTGTATAATGATCATTTCTTCTTAAGGATCAAGACATTAGAAAAAATTGGATCTAACTTAACCATTGATGAATTAAGTCAATTACAAGCACAAAAAAAAGAACTGTTTTTATATATATTTTGATTGATGTACAAGACTACGTCTACCTTTTTTGATCACCAATTGTAATTGATTGATGTACAATCTACATTTTTTGATCACCAATTGTAATGAAACACTAATTTTTGGAAAAAAAATAGGATAAGGTATTTGACAAAAGTGAATACAATAGCAACGTTTGTGTCAAAATGATGTAACTTGGTATAAAATTTAAGTTCAATATTTTGGCCAAAATGTTTGTTTTTCACTGGATTTCGAACATAGTAAATTCAAAAGCACCTTTTGTTGTTTGTCTGTTTTGTTTCTAATAAAGTAGCATGTAAAAAGAAACTGTATTTTAAGTCACAGTAAATGGTTTTTTTAAATTCATAGCAAATGAAGCAGTTTTATTAGCATGTTACAAATATGTCCAGATCAAGACTTCTCTATTCTTTGCTAGCTTTCCTTCAGAAAATTCTGAAGCTCTATTTGCAATAATAATAAAACCAGCATTTAGTACCAGCATATGGTTCATAGGCAAATAATATTTTCCCAAAATTTTTTTTTAGTTTAGGCTATGTTCTTGTTGCTGTACTTCCTGCACCCAACCAGCAGAATTCTTCAAGGGTGGAGGAATTAATCAACTTGTTTTCTGACCATACTGAACCCAAACCACAAATCTATTTGAAGAAAAGTAGTTACTTCATTTACTATTCTCTTTGAGACAAAAGTGACTATGTGTTTCCATTTGAGTATACTGTTAAAGGTTATTTCTTCTTTAAAATCTTGAAAAGCCTAAGAAAATTAAAGGCATATTGGTTTTGATTTGTTTTGTTATACTGTTTTTAACCCATATGCAAATAAAACTGCTTCTCTCTTACCCTGCTTTGAACTAGAAAGTAAGATGTTTAATGTAGGTTAATAAGCACAAAAGAATTACGTATAAGAAATCAGATATAAGTATTTCAAGTAAAATGTAAACAAAGTTTTTATTTGGTAGAGATGACTCATGGAAAAATTGTGTTGGCTTGGTCTGCATGTTTAATGACGTGCTTGTATATTGATAGATTTGTCATTTTAAGTAAGAAATACATAAGCAAGCCAAATTTTAAATGATGAAGTTCATAAATAACTGGAGAATTTTTGTCATTTATTGTTACTCAGTTGAAAGTCATAACCATTTATCACTAAATTGCACATTACCCTTATTTATTTATGCTGTTTTTGGTTTACATTGTAATAATACCTCATTTATAAAATAAAACCACTACTGTTACATTTTGTTAATTTAAACAGCTAGAAAATTCATGTTGTTACTTTTTTTTATAACTAATCTGTTATGAATTCTTGATTTTTGTATCTACCACAGTAAATTAAAGCATTACACAGTATTTATCAGTATTTATAAAATGCTTTGTCTTTTTTTTTTTTTTTTAGTAGTCCCCCTTTTGTTACAAATCTGTATTGTTAGTTTCTGGATAAAATTTTTGAAATATTAAATAATATCATTAGGCTTAGTTCATTTTGAACACCAGGAAATTAACTAAAGCCATAGCTTTAAAATATAAATGCAAGCTATTCTATGCATTACTCTATCCCTTAAACTAGTAACTAGGAAAACTGATAAGTTTAGGAAAACTGCTAAAATATAGCTTCAGAAGACATGCTGTTGACACCACGTATAACCAATTTCCTTAGCATATTTTCAGTATGAAATAATGTATATCCAGTATCTGGATGATCACACAGATACCCCACCAAATGAATATTATTGCCAATCAAGTACACCCAGAAGTAAATTGAGTTTGACATTTTATTGGCCACAGATAGACAACTTCAGATCTTAAGTATTCCTCCTCAGAACCAATCCTCTGGCCCTTTCCTCTCTTGCCCACATTTCCTAACCCTAAAGAAGAAAGAGGAGATTATAAAAATGTAGGAAAGAATGTTTTAAGTGATCCATATACAAATAAAACTACTTCTAAAAGTCTTAGGAATTTAATTCCTCCTGAATAACTTTTAAGAGATATTTCTTTACTCTGGATATTGATCCTTTGTATAATGGGAGTTGCATTGCTTAATTTTGAATCCTAAATTGCCAATGACTGGGTACTTTGGAAGATAGGTAGCTGGATGGAAGAAAGACCAGGGTGGGTTTTCTCAGGGGAGGACCCAAGATCTGTTTACCTGGCTGGCCATAGGTCCTTTACTCCAGGCTGGAGTAAATAATCTTTGATAAACCCAGACTGCCTTGGGTTTACCATTCACTATTACTCCTTAGACACATTAACTTCCCCATGCCTCAATTGTAAATAGAAATAATTTGTAAGATGGGAAAAATAAACCTACCTGGGATTTGCAGGGAAGAGTAAATGAATGTGTAAAGCATTCACACAATGCCTGACATAGAGTAAGCAATATTAAAGAATGCAAGACAAATAGTAGTGTTATTGTGATAACATCTTAAGTCATTGCTTTTGAAGCCATCTGGAGGTTTTTGACTCTCAAACATTGGGCTCAGCTACAAATTAAAGAACAGGAAGTGTTTTTGAGGTTTTAAAATTGCCCAAAAATCTTTCATATTCTAGAAATAACTTTAGAATTTATCTTAAGTCTCACTAGGCAAAGGTTTTAAATACTATTATACATGGGTAACAAGATAGTATTTTAGGGCTGGGGATATAGCTCAGTTGGTAGAGTGCTTTCCTTGCATGCACAAGACCCTGGGTTCGATCCCCAGCACCAAAAAATAAAGATATTGTGTCTACCTATAACTAAAAAATAAATATTTTTTTTTAAAAAAAGATAGTATTTTAAAACTCAAAACAAGTGAGCCAGAGGATCCAAGATTGGGGGCCAAAGGGAGGCAGCACTCTGTGTCACTCTGTGACCTGGGACTCAAGTAGTGAGAATACTGTTTCTCTGCGAGGGATGTTCCTGCTCCCCCACAGAAATCACAGTCAGCCTGCCCCGTCCAGGGCTCCAGGCCTCAGTAGGTCTCCCAACTACTCGCCCTGAGTAGGACTATGGACAACACACCCATGCAGAACTTTCGGCAACCACCTGAGCAGAAGTCATGGACGCTGCTCCCACGCAGAACACCTAGGCAGCTTCCCACTCACAGGAACTCCAGCCGCCACTTCCTTGTGGACCTCCAGCTAGGGACTCCCCAAGTCCCCTCCATCTTGGGACTCTGTGGCAGCAGAGATAGTCCCCTAACGCACATTAGCCTGCCTGCATGCCAGAACTTTATACAAGCTCTGAAGTCAGCTGACAGCCACACACTGCACGCCACAGAGCTCATCATCTCTCACATCTCACATATCAGAACTCATCATCCAACGCCATAGCCCAGTTCCCCTACTCAACCCAACATGCCATCGCTGAAAGCAGGCACCTCCATCTTGGGTCACCTTCATCGCCATCTTCAATGGGGGCAACTCCCAGTTTGGAACTCCAGCTGGTCAGGTACCCAGTTTCTATCTTCTCCCTCTCCCCAGTAGCCACTACCCCGGCATAGTGACACCCTGGTTACCTTCATCATCCTGAGGGTGGAGACACCAGCTAACAACAGACAACCCCATCTATTGGATGAGAAGAGAAGCAGGAAAGATACTGATCTCCAACCAAAACAATCCCTATTTCTTTCTTCAAGATTTTTTTCCTCTCCCTCTCCATTCTGGCAAATCAAATACAAAAACATATCCAGAAGATAGATAGTGCACCATGATCAAGTAGGGTTCATCCCAGGGATGCAAGGTTGGTTCAACATATGGAAACAAATAAGTGTAATTCATCACATCAATAGACTTAAAGATAAGAACCATATTATCATCTCAATAGCTGCAGAAAAAGCATTCAACAAAATACAGCACCGCTTCATGTTCAAAACATTAGAAAAATTAGGGATAATGGGAACATATCTCAACATTGTAAAAGTTATCTATGCTAAGCCCCAGGCCAACATCATTCTAAATGAAGAAAAATTGAAAGCATTTCCTCTAAAAACTGCAACAAGACAGGGATGCCCTCTTTTACCACTTCTATTTAACATAGTTCTTGAAACACTGGGCAGAGCAACTAGACGAAAGAAATTAAAGGAATACAATAGGAAAAGAAGAACTCAAATTAGCACTATTTGCTGATGATATGATTCTATACCTAGAAGACCCTAAAAGTTCTACCAGAAAACTTCTAGAAGTAGTAAATGAATTCAGCAAAGTAGCAGGATATAAAATCAACAACCATAAGTCAAAGGCATTAAATTCTCTGAAAGGGAAATGAGGAAAACTACCCCATTTATAATAGCCTAAAAAAATACTTGGGAATCAACCTAACAAAAGAGGTAAAAGATCTATACAATGAAAACTACAGAACCCTAAAGGAAGGAATCAAAGAAGACCTTAGAAGATGGAAAGATCTACCTTGCTTTTGATAGGCAGAATTAATATTATCAAAATGACCATACTTCCAAAAGCACTATACAGATTTAATGCAATTCCAATCAAAATCCCAATGACATTCCTTATAGAAATAGAAAAAAATCATGAAATTTATCTGGAAAAATAAAGAGACCCAGAATAGCTAAAGCAATCCTCAGCAGGAAGAGTGAAGCAGGTAACATCACTATACCAGACCTGAAACTATACTACAGAGCAATAGTAACAAAAACAGCAAGGTATTGGCACCAAAACAGACTGGTAGACCAATGGTACAGAATAGAGGACACAGAGTAGTCTAACCCACAAAATTACAATTTTGTTATATTAGACAAAGATGCCAAAAACATACATTGGAGAAAAGATAGCCTCTTCAACAAATGGTGCTGGGGAAACTGGAAATCTATATGCAACAAAATGAAATTAAGCCCCTGTCTCTCACCATGCACAAAACTCACCTCAAAGTGAATCAAGGACCTAGGAATTAAACCAGACACCCTGTGCCTAACAGAAGAAAAAGTAGGCCCAAATCTTCATCAAGTCAGATTAGGTTCCAACTTCCTTAATAGGACTCCTATAACACAAGAAGTAAAATCAAGAATCAATAAATGGGATGAATTCAAACTGAAAAGCTTCTTCTCAGCAAAAGCAATAATCAATGAGGTGAATACAGAATGGGAGCAAATTTTTACCACACGCACATCAGATAGAGCACTAATCTCTAGGATATATAAAGAATTCAAAAATCTTAACACCACTTAAAAACAAATAACCCAATCAATAAATAGACCAAGGACCTGAAAAGACGCTTCTCAGAAGACTGACACTTCTCAGAATGATATACAATCATTTAACAAATACACAAAAAAAAATGTCCATCATCTCTAGCAATTAGAGAAATGCAAATCAAAACTACTCTAAGATTTCATCTCACTCCAGTCAGAACGGCAGCTATCAAGAATACAAACAACAATAAGTCTTGGTGAGGGTATGGGGTAAAAGGCACACTCATACATTGCTGGTGGGACTGCAAAATCGGTGCAACTAACATGGAAAACAGTATGGCTATTCCTTGGGAAACTTGGAATGGAACCACCATCTGACCCAGGTATCCCACTCTTCAGTTTATACCAAAAGGACTTAAAAAGAGCATACTATAGTAATACACAGCCACATCAATGTTTATAGCAGCACAATTCACAATAGTTAAACTGTGGGAGCAATCTAGATGCCCTTCAGTAGATGATGATTAAATAAAAATTGTGGTATATATACACAGCAATAAAAGAGAATAAAATCATGGCATTTGCAGGTGAATGGATGGAGTTGGAGAAGATAATGCTAAGTGAAGTTAGCCAATCCCCCCAAAAACAAATGCCAAATGTTTTCTCTGATATAAGGAGACTGAATCATAGTTGGGTAGGGAGGGGGAGCATGAGAGAAATAGAGGAATTCTAGATAGGGCAGAGGGGTGGGAGGGGAAGGGAGTGGGCAGAGGGGTAGGAAAGACAGTAGATTAAGATGGAAATCATTACCCTAAGTACATGTATGAATGAAGACATGAATGGTGTGAATATACTTCATACACAACCAGAGATATGAAAAATTGTGCTCTATATGTGAATATGAATTGTAATGCATTCTGCTGTCATATATAACAAATTAGACTTTTTAATATAAAATGTCAGACATTAGGTAGTGTTGGGAGTATAGCTCAGTGGTAGAGTGCTTGCCTTGCATGTTAGAGGTCCGGGGTTTGATCTCCAGCACTGCAAAAAAAAAAAAAAATGAAGTTAATGTTATATATCCTTAGAATAATATTACATCTGCCTGAATACAAAATCAAACTCTAAAATGAATTTATGCAGAAAATGTGCATAATTTATTGTCAATTTTTAAAAAGCAAGTTGTAGGAATAAACACATACTGTATTTGCATTTGTATAGAAAATCTAGGAGAACACTCATTAAAAAATCAATTGTGGCTACCTAGTGAAATTCTCAAGATGGGTGTAATTATTTATATATTCCAAACATGAGACATTTGTTGGATATGTTAATATAAACATCTTCTCCCTTTTTATGTTCTACCTTTTAATTGTTTTTATGTTGCCTTTGGGGGCAGGGTGGGTGCTAGGGATTGAACCCAGGACCTCTATTTTCTTTAAAATTATTACAATAAGTTCTATTATATTTTGGTTTAAAAGATGACCTTACATTATTATACATTCATACAGTGAAATACTATGCAGGCTTTTGTATTATATGTTAAATAGAACTAAATTCATGAAATATTTAAAAATTTTAAAACTTGGTAGGTAGAAGAAGATCATTCCATTAATCTCTTCTTGCATAACAATTCTTCCCCTAATTTAGTGGCTTAAAGTAACAAACATTTGTGATCTCACATGCCTATTGGTCAACAGTGCAGGACCAGCTGGGGCTGGCTGGGGCTCTCTAGAGGCTGTGATCTAGTTGTCAGCAGGAGCTGTAGTCTTCTGAAGGCTGACTGGGGCTGAAGGTCTACCTGCCAGGTGACTCACCTATGTGGCTATCAGCAAGAGGTTTCCATTCCTCACAATGTGGAACTACATGAGGGTCCTAATGCTCTTGCTCTTTGGAATTGATGAAGTATTGGCTCCAGGGCCAACAGTCCCATAGGTTGCTCTCTGTTAATGAGTAAGTGTTTTGAGGATTCTAAGGCAAACCTGTTCCTAGAAAACCTGGACTCATCTGATGGCATACTTTGGCTTGATGACTCCCCAACAGCCTTATTGAAGCTTTCTTACACCACAAAGCAATTTAAGAGGCTTCCAGCCACTCTTTTCTGCCTCTTCCTCTCACTCATCATCAGCTTTTCATTGTGAACTATTGGGTGGGTCCTTCCTCCCTCCCTTCCTCTCCCCTCCCTCCCTTCCTCCCTTCCTTCCTTCCTTCTACAGGGCCTTAAGAACTCCACCATTCTACCACTGAGCTACCTCCCCAGCCTAACCTTTGGCTCTTTCAGCCAGCATTCCCCAACTGCCTGCCGGTTTCCTTACACCCAGACATTTCTTCTATTAAAACCCTTGCATGTTAATCCCATTTGGGTCTTTACTTCTTAGCAAATCCAGACTAATACAAAGTCTTTCACCCATTTTTCTACTAAATTGTCTGCCTTTTTGTTAATAGATCAACTCATTATGACCCATCATTTCCATTTATGGAATACCTAAAAATCTTAAATTCACAACAAATATATCACAAGTGGTAACTTTGAAATAAACATTTTTTACAGTTCTATGTTTTTGAGGGAATATGTGAATTATTAGTGATAATATTTATTAATTTATTAATTAATAAATTAAAGTTATATAATAAAGTCTAAGTTATGATTTCCAACCTCCCCCAAAAACAAGTGAGCAGTTTATTTTAATGAAATATTTCAAATATAGAGACAATTTTCAGGGATTATTATAATGAAAATATCCCCACCCTTCCATCTAATAAATGCCTTATCCATTCCCAGCATACTCCCTGTGATCCCTATCAACTTGTGGTTTGTGTGAATCCTTCCCACAGCATTTTTACATTTGTAATATATATAAATGTAATATATATAATGACACCATAAATGCTATATAGTGTCATTATAATTGATTACATAATATGCTCTACATATCTTTCTTCAACTTTATTTCCTTCAATACTATCTTTTTTAGGTTTATCCCTAATGATTCAGTTAGATATAATTCATCTATTTTAGCTGCAGGATAAGATCTTATTAAATGAGTGTGTCATGGTTTCTTGATCCAGCCTTCTATACACTCATGTTTCCGTGTGTGAACCAGGCTCTCAGGGACACTGCACCTTGTTGAGCATACGTGCCTGAGTTTCCCTGGATTACAACCCAGATGTATCATTATGCACTTGCAGCATGCACATCTTCAGCCTTACTAGATATTGTCCACTTCCTCCCCAGGCTGGTGGTTCTAGTGTTAATTTCCACCAGCTTTACAAAAGAGTTGTCATCTCTTCACATCCTCAACACTTGGTTTCAGCAGACCTTTTCATGTTTCTGTTTATTTAGTGTGTCTTAATTTGCATTTCCATAATCGTTAGTGACATTGGAACACATTTAGATACATTCAGATTTCTTTTGTGAAAAACCAGTTCAGTATGTTTTTCCTGTTATTTTTTTTGTTTGTTTGTTTTGGTTTGGTTTGGTTTTTTTTGCACCCCCGCCCTTCGTTGGTTTTTATGAGTTCTTTATTCTGGATACTGATTCTATGTGAACATTTAGAAGCTATGCTGTTTCAGTTTGAATCCCAGATCTGGCAATGAACAAGTGACTTTGGATAAATTGCTTAGCATCTCTTTGCCTCAGTTTGCCCATCTTTAAAATAAAATAATACTAAGCTCACAGGTTGAAATAAGTTTATATATAAGTATATATAAGTAATAAGTGTGTAGCTATATGTATACATATGTATATGTAATATATAAGTATGTATAAATTCAATAAGTGCTGGGAGCCATTAGCCAAGTAGGTATGACAATTTCCTTGCCAGCGTACCCCATGTTGCAGTGACATTGAATGTACGTGACCTTGCTCAAGGACCAAGGCAGATTAGGGTGTTCCCGGTTTTAAGATAATCGTGTTTAGGGCGTTCCCAGTTTAGGTTCCAGGTTTAAGGTTTAAGATTATTCCTGCTGGGAATAGGGCGTATCCTGCTGCCTGAGTTCCCCTTGAGTTCTCACGGGATTCAGACAGTATATTTTGGAGATAGAAGCCCAGTGGAGGTGGATTTGGGCAGAGAACGTGGATTTGGGCAGTGAACGTGGATTTCCCCAGAACGTGATTGTAGACGGCTGGTGTGAGTTCGGGAATAAAGAGTTGCTGTTTGAATCTACAAGCTGTGTGGTGGCTCGTGATTGTGTGCCCAGCCAGACTGCGGCATTTGTGCCCAGCCAGACTGTGGCATTTGGCGGCCCGTGCGGGGAACTTCTGAAGCTTAGAGGTAAGTGAAATTTCTCACCCTTGAGGAAGAGAGAAAGAATGGGTGACCAATTCAAAAAACAATGTGTTCTCGTTTTGATTTATTTTGTTTTTATTTCAAGTTGCCTGTTCCTAGAACTTTCTCAAAACTGGGGAAAATGGTTGACTCAAGGTTTGAAGTTATTCGCCTCCGAGCAAAAGAAATTGTTAGAGGAAGGAGGCACCCCAGTGAGACCAAGAACAATTAGGGCATATGTTGATACAATACAAAAATGTAGCCCATGGCTTTTTAAAGACGAGTTATTAAGTATATCAATGGGACCATCATGGTATCCTGTAGAAAGATTTTTCTTCAACAAGAAAGAGATGGCTAGTTCTGTTTACTACATTTGTCTAAGATCTTGGTTTTTACAGACATCTGATTAATTTACAAAGCTAAAGTGTTAAAATATCAACCACTAAATATGAAATCAAGTACTCTTTACTTATTAAGTTCCATAAGGTAATATATTTAAACATTATGTGTGTTTTCATAAATTGGTAAATGGAAAAAGGTTTAATATTGCTTTGCGTCTGTGTCTTTGCTGAAACAAGGTTACTAAGTGTTAAGATTCTATCATGTGTAATTTATATACAAAGAGTAAAAAATTTTCAGTTGGGTTTCAATTATAGTATTATAGTATCATAAAAAACATGAAAGTCTTTCATCTTATTAAAGTGGAGTAATTTGTCTAAATCAGAAATTTTATAAGAGTTGTTTCAAAATGTGAATTTATAAAAAGGGTTAACGGTTAAAAAAGAGAGAAAAAGATTCAAGATGTGGAAATATATTTTAATATAAAAGGTTAAAGGAAAAAGAAATGTTTCTAGATGAGATAATCTCTGTGTGGTAAAGTAAAAAGTTGTAAAATGCCATTTAAAAAGATTTTGAGGAAACTAGACTTACTTTAAAAGCTTGAGAAAGGAAGAAAGAAGAAAAAGGTATTTGTACATGGCAGATTGAGACAAAGCTTCTCAATGGAGTTAAAAAAAAAAAAGCCTTTGGTTGAAGGGCAGCCATGTAAACTAACATTAAAGCGATTTAAACAGAATCTAAGCCTCGTTTAAAAGAGTGAAGTTGTAGGTGGTGAAAAAGTACATTTAAAAGTACAGTATAGATGATAATTAAAAGGCTTTAAAAGGTTAAATTGAAGGTGGTTGAGATACCTTCATGGCGGAAAAAAGATTGCTTTATTGCATCATTCGAAGCCTAGTTAATCTTAAAGGCATTACTTAAAAAAAATGGGAAGATAATAGGATAAAAGATATTTAGATAAAGAAGATTAAAAATTTAAAGTGAAAAACTTTAAAGACAGAAGTATAGAAAGTTAAAAAGAATAAAGATAAAGAAGATGTAGAAAGATAAAAAATGTAGGAAGACAAGAATTTTAAACCCACAAAATAGGAAGAAAAAAAAAAAACTAGGAGGAAAATAAGCAACTAAGGGTAAAAATACAAACCTTAGGAAAAAAAAACTGGAAGATAGAAATAAGATAGAAAATGGTTGAAAATGTCAAGTAAGGTATTTCAGATAGAAAATGCAAAACGCTAAGACAACTATTAGATACAGACATTCAAGATAGAAAAAGGTACAAGAGAGAAGTTTACAGTCAAATATTGGATAAAATAGAAGAACAAGGAGATTATTAGTAATTTTTTCAAAAAGCCCATCAACTTTAATTTCTGGTGGTGCAGAAATTAGAAGTCTCAGATGAGGGTGTTAAAATTTATAGACAAGAGCCAATTTAGAAAACATTAAACTAGAAGGAAATTGGTTTAAAACCACATCGAAAAATTAAAAGGACTAAAGTAATTCTAAAAACTAAGGCAAAATGCTTTTAAAAGACTTAAATTTAAAAGGATCTTTAAGGGGTATATATCCCCCAAAGATAAACTTAAAATAATGCTTTTTACTCTAAACTTTTTAAATTTGGATTCATCAGGACTTAGTGCTGCGGAAAGGCATATGTATCCAAAAAATGTACATAAGCCTAAAGTACTTTGGAAAGACATTCTAACAGGACAATGGAAAGGTCCTGACCCAGTGATTGTCTGGAGTCGGGGGTCTGTTTGTGTTTTTCCACAGGGAGAACAGCAGCCCATTTGGATTCCAGAGAGATTAACTAAAACAGTTTCTACAGATCGAAAAGAAGATGATTTGACTCAAATCCATAACAGCTGATATCCAGAACTCCAGCTTGGCCATTCTTACATCTGCGACAGTGATTAACCAGGATGCTTTTTTCAATAGCTATTTTATTATTGCATTTTTCCACATCATAAGGTTCTATTTTTATTTTTTGAGCTCATACAAACCTAGGTTAATGTTTTTCTGATCAGTTTTATTTTTTGACTGTGGAGTTTTTAAACATTGCAATGGAGATTTCACCCAGGTAAAGCTACAAGGCCTTTACTATTTTCTTATGTGTTGTACGTTTGTGTACACTCTTGTGTTTTGTGTTGTATGTCTGTATGTGCGTATGTCCATATTTCTTATATGAGGAGCGCTCATGAAAAAATGGATCCGAATTATTATTATTTTTTTTATTCACGTGATTTAAATGGTTTAATTTAAATTATGTAAACAGCTGTTAAGGATTGTTTTTAAAGGTGGTTAACAGATCTGTTTGTTTACTAATTTAAATTAGGTAAAAAGCTGTTAAGGATTGTTTTTAAAGTAGGTTAACAGATCTGTTTGTTTACTTTCACCTTTCCTTTTCATTATATTTAATAATTCTTTTCAGGATAATGTCTCTTTAGCATCATTGCCAGAATTCCTATCTCCATCCCAGTGCTGGTGAAGAACTCAACAAGTAATGCTCAATCAAAGAGTCAACTTACTTTGGGAGGAAACGGATTTTGGGAGGAAATGGACATATTGATAGATTCCTCTGCTTTGAACTGCTTGCAGAACTTGCCTGGACTATGTAACTATCGTTTGGTGCAGCGAATTGTGGTAATGCTGGCATATCTTTGCTGATGGTGTCACTAGTGATGCAATTTTTATTTCCTTGCCAGCGCACCCCATGTTAATTGTGGTAGTGCTGACATATCTTTGCTGATGGTGTCACCAGTGATGCAATTTTTCCCAAGGAGCCGTCAATTGGCTTGGTGTCGTGGCATTTCTGTATCCTCCTCCCTTCTGCTAGTGATGGTCTAAAATTTGGGGGCCAATGGCTTATGCTGGACCGGTAGTCAGTGACGGGTATGATCCAATTGCAGTGGTATCAACCTAAGACAGGAGGCTGACGCCTAAAGGTCAGTTTTCCGATGATGGGTAAGAACCATATGTTGAATTGGACAACCTACCAGGCACGGTCCATAAGCCACATTAACCTCACTCCCCCACTGGCACCAAGGCCAAATTTGGGGGCCAACAGAGGTGAGGCAAAGAACCTCACCCCCCCACTGGTGCATAGACCTATCCACAAGTATGGCTGTATGCTGGACCGGTAGTCAGTGACGGGTATGATTCAATTGCAGTGGTATCAACCTAAGACAGGAGGCTGACGCCTAAAGGTCAGTTTTTCCCATGACGGGTAAGAACCATATGTTGAATTGGACAACCTACCAGGCACGGTCCTTAAGCCACATTGCTTGTTGTTTAATTAATCAGAAGGGGGGAGATGCTGGGAGCCATTAGCCAAGTAGGTATGACAATTTCCTTGCCAGCGTACCCCATGTTGCAGTGACATTGAATGTACGTGACCTTGCTCAAGGACCAAGGCAGATTAGGGTGTTCCCGGTTTTAAGATAATCGTGTTTAGGGCGTTCCCAGTTTAGGTTCCAGGTTTAAGGTTTAAGATTATTCCTGCTGGGAATAGGGCGTATCCTGCTGCCTGAGTTCCCCTTGAGTTCTCACGGGATTCAGACAGTATATTTTGGGAGACAGAAGCCCAGTGGAGGTGGATTTGGGCAGAGAACGTGGATTTGGGCAGTGAACGTGGATTTCCCCAGAACGTGATTGTAGACGGCTGGTGTGAGTTCGGGAATAAAGAGTTGCTGTTTGAATCTACAAGCTGTGTGGTGGCTCGTGATTGTGTGCCCAGCCAGACTGCGGCATTTGTGCCCAGCCAGACTGTGGCAAATAAGTTTGTGTAATATAGTATCAGATTTGTACACTTATAGATAATATATACATAAACTTAATGAATATACCATATATGAAGGACTTACATTTAAGCCTGAGTATAAAAGTTCTGTATTTACTACTATCACTATTGCTATTATTATTGTAGCTCATTCATCAAGCACATCTTGTGTTTGTGCCTCCTCAACTTATAAGACTTTCCAAATGCCTCTTTGACTATTTCTATTACTAGGGATTTTATTCTGTTTCCATTGGCTTATAAACCTTGGTCTCACTGACTTTTCCTTCTCTTTGGCCTGAACAGCAAGCAGCATCTTTACGTTGTCTCTTAGATTTGACCTTTCTACTCTCTCTCTCTACAGCCTTTTCCTTGGTTCATATAACTTCTCAATCCTTCATAGACAACTGGCCTCCCTGAGTGTAGATTTATTCTTCTATTTGTTCTAAGCACAAATGCCCACAGTTAATCTCTAAAAATTCTATTTTTATCATGTACCTCCCTGTCAAGAATCTAATTGGCTCATTTGAGCACCTTCCAGTTGCAAAACCTAACATCCACTCTAGGTTTGCATGATTTTTTTTTTTTGTTTCCCAGTACCAATTTCTGAAAGGATAGGTCCTTTACTGTCTCCTGAATACTTGCTGTTCGGTCTCATCCCTGCTCAATCTAGGGAGCCTTCTGAGATATTCTTTCTGATTCTTTCCACCAACCAACTCCTCCTTATCTATCCCAAACCTGTTTAAGTCTCCTCCCATCTACAATCTCCCCAGACCAAAAATCTCCCCTGCCAAAACTTACCCTGAACCATCTCCACCCCCCAACCAAAACATCTAGCTGGAAGGCAAATATCCCTCTTTTTCATAACCACCACACCAATCATTTCAGGTGGCATTTCGTCTTTTCAAATGTGTGCGTACTTAAATGCATGCACATCAGCCACTCAAGAACATAGGAATTTCCTGTGTCCCCACCTAGCACCTCACACAGTGCTGGGTCAGTAAACTTCAATAAAAATTCAGCCTGACTTGTTGACTAGGCAGTGAAATGCCAAAATCAGTGTAGTGAACGAGACACTGTGAGTAAGTAGGTCTTTTGAAATTGTAGTCTGCTGCACTCACCCAAACCTGCTCATACCCTGACAGTGCCCCAGCCTCAGGAAGCACCTTCTAACACCCCCGCCATGTTGCCATCAGTCTGGTCTATCTTTCCACTCAAACCTCAGAGCCTTCACTTACCAGGCAACTCACTCCCCACATAGTGGTGGCAGTAATATCCAAATTTTGAGTCTGTGTTTGAGTGTGTGGGTATGAATATGTGTTTATATATATATATATATACGCACACACACACACACACACACCATATATATATATATATATATATACATACATACATATATATGCATGTATAAGTTCTCAAATATTTTATTATACTTCATTAATAGTAGTTAGCACTGGAATAATGCATTCTTTTACTTTTTTTTTTCTTTTTTTTTTATTGTTGGTTGTTCAAAACATTACATAGTTCTTGATATATCATCTTTCACACTTTGCTTCAAGTGGGTTATGAACTCCCATTTTTAGCCCATATACAGATTGCAGAATCACATCAATTACACATCCATTGATTTACATATTGCCATACTAGTGTCTGTTGTATTCTGCTGCCTTTCCTATCCTCTACTATCCCCCCTCCCCTCCCCTCCCCACCCCTCTTCTCTCTCTACCCCCTCTACTGTAATTCATTTCTCCCCCTTGTATTATTTTTCCCTTTCCCCTCATTTCCTCTTGTATGTTCTTTTGTATAACCCTGAGGGTCCCACCTCTCATCTCTGTTTAATGTTAATCTTCTTCTCATGCTCTTCATCCCTACTCTGTTCTTAGTTACTCTCCTTATATCAAAGAAGACATTTGGCATTTGTTTTTTAGGGATTGGCTAGCTTCACTTAGCATAATCTGCTCTAGTGCCATCCATTTCCCTGCAAATTCTATGATTTTGTCATTTTTTAATGCAGAGTAATACTCCATTGTGTATAAATGCCACATTTTTTTAATCCATTCGTCTATTGAAGGGCATCTGGGTTGGTTCCACAGTCTTGCTATTCCCCTTCTTGGTCTATTCCCTAAAGTCCAGCTATTCCCCTTCTTGGTCTATTCCCTAAAGACCTAAAAAGAGCATGCTACAGGGACACTGCTACATCGATGTTCATAGCAGCTCAATTCACATTCTTTTACTTTTTAATTTTTTTAAAAATTTGTCTATTACCTTCAGTCTTCAAGTGGGATCAGTATGCCCAATGTAAGTTTCTTTCCAAAGGCAAATCCTTAGTCATTTTCTGGAGGATGTTGTGAAAATAGCCTCTGAAATTCACTTATTAAGCTCAAGTTTCTTCAAAGCAGTGACAGAATTGCAACCTCTGCAGAGTTAAATATTATATATATATTATATATATATATATATATATATATATATATAATGTATATATTATATAAATATATATATTAAAGCATGGGTTATTAAAGGAGCAGAGATGAATATTTATGGATCACTTGTGGTATATGAGGCATTTTATGTAACAATTTGATGTTTCATCTTTACAATATAAAATTAATGTTATTTTTCCATATTGCAAGTAGTGAGGTTGAAACTCAAAGAGACCTAGAGACTTGCTCAAAGTCAAAAAGCTCTCAAGCAGCCAAGGCAGAATCTGACTTCCCAACTCTAAACATTGCAATTCTCCATTTCACATTTCACTGAAGAGTTTTCCAGAAACTCTCAAGTTTGAACAATTACTTTAGAAGTAGAAAAACATTTTCTCACTGATTAGACCAGAGTCAATCAACCTGGGTTCTAGTCTCAAATCTTACAAAGGTTATGTAACTTTAGATGTTTCCTGTATTTGCTTCCCCCTGCTTCCTTGTTTTTTCTTTGAAAAAAAAAAAAGATAGATATCTGTGGAATTTTAAAATAAAGTACACAATAACAAGTTTTTCTCAGCCAACAGAAAAGTTGTCTATAATAATGATCACTTAGAAAATCATGTCAGTGAAAATGCTGTATCTCTGACCACCTGGCATATGGAGAAAGCAGTATTTGTGAGGAGATCTACAGCTTTAAATATTTGTACTACCAAAGATAAAATTAAAGAGTTCGACAAATAAAAGTTCAATGAAAGTGAGTAGGCAGGTATCGAAGAAAAATAGAAAGAAAAGCATCAATACATAATAGAGTAAGGAAATATAAAGATGGTGTAATTGAGTCATTAACCCAAGAAAAGTTTCTTTTTGTAGCCTGGAAAAAAATCAATAAACTTCTAGCAAATATTAATCAAGAAAAAAGAAAGAAAAACATGTGAATGTAGAAATGAGATCTCAAGGAAAGTCTAGGAGCCCAGGGTTGTTCACTCTGCAGAGGTTGCAATTCTCTCACTGCCTTGAAGAAACTTGAGGTTAACAAGTGAATTTCAGAGGCTGTTTTCACAACACCCTCCAGAAAATGACTAAGGATTTACCTTTGGAAAGAAACTTATATTGGGCATACTTATCCCACTTAGAGACTCCTACCTTCACGCTGTCCTTCACCCTAACCTCTTCTCTGAACTCCAGCCCCAGATTTCAGCTGTATCTGGACTGCTCCACTGAGGCTTCTACCTGCTCCTCCAAAATGTCTTCACTTGGATCTCCTCTTTCCCTTCTCTTCCTCTTCCCATTCCCTTTTCCATTCCTTCCTCTGCCTTCTTTCTGTGGATCTATAAATGATACTATCTTCCTAATTGCCCCCAGTTTAACCTCAGGCATTGTTTTTTAGCAGCTCCCCTCCCCCTTTGTCCTTGTCCCTTTGATAACCTTGCTGAACTCTATCAGTTCTGCATCCACAGTGTATCTATTAACACTGCCACTGCCCTAGTTCAGGCCTTGGCCACCTAACCATTATGTGGTAGCTCTGATCTGGCCTCTCTGTGATCAGTCTCCTCCTTCACAAATCCATCTACAATAATTACCACTGCCTTGCACAGAAACCTTCAACGCCCTCCATTGCCAACAGTACACAGTCAAAATAAAACAGCCAGGAACTGAAGGTTTCTCCACTGTCCAACTCAACTTGTTCAACCTTAGGTGTCTCCTCTGATATGTTGTAATAAATCCATTCTAAGGGTTCCAAGCAAAAGTGTTACTAAGAAATTGTGTACCCACCCAAATTGTCCTTCAAACAAAAAATCATGTTTGAACATGCAAGAATTTAGGGATTGCAGCTTTTAAATGCCTACTCCACCATCACCATTCAAAAAAGAAAGAAAAAATAAAAAGATCTTGTAAAACCCTACAAAATGACAAAACCTAAGTTAAAATTAGAGTACAAGTGGATTAATTCTAAACCTAATAAAACAAAAGTAAGCAAAACATTGTATAAGACTAGTGAAACCCTGTGTATGGTGCAAATGGAACATGTTCATTGCCATCCTCAAGAGAGGAAAGAATGCAGAATTGGGTTGTGAATTCCACCAAGAGTTGAATTGTTTCTATGACTAATGTGTGACCTGTGTGACCTGACAGTGGGAACATACCTTAGTGCCTCTGAACCTCAATTTCCTCTCTACTTACCTGCCCTCTATCCAGTATTAAATATCATCTACTTATATTTGTCTATCATCCATCACCTGTCTACCATCTCCATCTACCCATTATCTGTATACAATCCATCCTTTTATATATCATGACTCTATCATCTATCTATCCACCCCTCTCTACACAATAACAAAAGGATTGGATGATTCCATTGTGACGGGAATCATGCTCTTTTTCCTACATTCCAACCTTGAGCCACATAAAAAGATCTTTAATTCTGCTCTCCACTCAGGGAGTGGAATAAGAACTTACTTTCTCTCTATCTCATGATTCCTGCTCCTAAAAGCAACCAGTTGCCTTTTGATGGACAAATCTGGTGGCATTGAGCCACATTTTAAGGGACTGTGGATCTCTGCACAGAAAAGCCTCCCCAAGCCTTGTTCTCTCTTGTTCTGTGGTAACCACTGGCCTGCTTAAGTCTAGACACAGTGAGCACCTGGACTTCCAGTCACACCTGGCCAATGGCCACCCCCTCTATTTGCATCTGAAGAGGCAAATGAGAAAAGGAGACAAGTCAGGATAGACTAAAATAACAAGTAGATGCCCCAAACTCAGTGGCTTTGTACAAAAGAAGATCATTTCCAATTCTCCTAATGGTTTTGGAAGGGTGTTCAAGGTGAGGGGTAGGTGCATCTCTCTTCCTCGTGATCCGTAGGCTATTTCCATCTTGAGGCTCCACCATGCCCTAGGGCATCACTGAAGTCTGTATCCAGAGAGCTGACGGAGAAAGCATGAGATCTTCCCAGGAGGTTTTTGAAGGCCGGGCCCCAGAACAGTGCACACAGCTTCTGCTTATCCTGCATCAGTGACATCTCAGTCACAGAGTCGCAGGCTGGATACTCAGGAAGCTGATGCTGACACAAAATTTGAGACTACATGAAGTTTACCAGGAATCAATACCTATGAAAGGAGAGAAGGAAACAATTTAACAGAAGTCAAACTGTGACATAGTCTTGACCAAGCAATGGCTAACCCAGTGGGGAGCTCAGGAGCAAATATTGCCAATCAGAAGTATCCTCTCCTGAGCCAAAATGATTGTGCCTCATGCAGTCACCAGAAGGGTGTGACATGGGACAAGGCAGCTGAGGCTCTTCAGCTGAAGCCAACCTGACTGAGTGAACTGACAGATACTGTCTGCTGACTGCACTTCCTGCAGCTGGAGAGCAAGACCTCCAAGAAGAGGGGTCTGGAGGCACATCTGCAGGTCTACAGTGCATGGCTATGAAAGAGTCTGAAATTGTGATCCAGCTGTGTGCTTAAGAAGAGGGGGGAAGCAGAGTTTGATGACAGCTTGCAGTCAGGCGAGATGTCAGCATGTTGTCCAAACTGATTAGACAAAGGAGCCCAGTGCTTGGAAGTCCAGTGACCTAGTAGATAGTTTGGTCTCCAGTTAGACACACGTGCTCACTACATCTGCTGGAACCCTTAATGGAGCAAGGTGATGGGCACCATGAACCCAACTCAAGCATTAATATTTGGAAGGTGCCTAGACTGTGTATGCCTGATCAATGAGCTTCCATCTCTAGCTTTTGTTGCTGAATTAAGCTTGAGAGAGAGGATGAATGCTTAAATGATTTATTAAGTCAAAATGGAAGATGAAACACGGCCATTGGATTATGCAACTGTGTTTGTTTATGCCTGGACCCATACGCTTTGACCTCCAAGGTGCTGAGAGTCTATGATCACTTTCCCAGTCCAAGAGAGAAATCTGGAGACCTAGCAATGAATCCCCCACTTTGTACCAAGTGACCTACTTTTCTCTTTCGACTGTCACCTCTGAGGTTCCAGTGGTCAAGGGAAAAGTTGGGAAGCTCTCTGTACATTTCAGCTGAGGATGCAGCTGCCAAGCCCTCCTCACTTGGGTCCCTCCCAGGAAAGCATTGGGAAATTCAAAACAAACACCAGTTCTGACCACCCAGCAAGGCTGCTGGGTTAGCTCTTGGACGTCCAGAGCCACAGTGGACCAGGCATGGAGCACCACTCCTGCCCATTGGTAATTCTGAGCAGAGAACCTGTTAAAATGCCAGCCTAGGTGGTTGACAGATGGGTTGTAAAAAAAAAAAAAAAAAAAGAGAGAGAGAGAGAGAGAGAGACTCCTTCGATGGGTGATCTGGGCCCATCCCTCTTCCTCCTGCCACCCCTCAGTAGTTCCCACATCCAAAGCCTGGCAGAGAATAGATGCCCCCCAAAAGGTACATATTGGCCCTGTGGGAAGTCTCAGCCCATTCATTCCCTTTATGGATCAGATGAACCATCCATAACTGGGGAGAAAAGACCACCTCAGTCCTGCTCAGGCCCCTACCTGCTCTGTCACCTTGGATAAGTGACCTCAAAGACCCTTCATAATTCAACTATTAAGTGGGAAAAGAATATTAATTCTACCTCCCCTCCTAAAACCTTGAGCTGATGACCTCCAGGGTCCACACACATCCTCCTGCAAGTCAATGAGCTCTCTGAATCATTTTCTTTTTTATTTGATAACCTAAAAAGATTTCCACAAGGCCCTTCTGGCTCATCAAGAGGGACATATAATTCTGAATACTGGGTTCATTCCTGGTCACTGGGAACCATGGTGGGTTGTGACTCCAGACACAGCATGTGTGTTTGAATCCAGTTTTTTCCAAGGAAGAGTCAAATGGCATCCATCTAATATTTTTGGATCACAATTGACTACAGGTGACTGAAACTACAGAAAGCAGACAGTAGATAAGAGGGACTGCCATGCAGTAGATCCCTGTGATCCTGCAGAAGAAAACCTTTTCATAATCTTGTGCACATGAGCATGTACACGCATCTGCAGAGAGAGAGGAGAGCAGCAGAGGTCTCAGGCCCTCACTTTATTTGGTACTGACAGCCTAGGCAGGAGGAAAGACTCTATCATAGAGACCTCAATGAGCTCAGAAAACAAGAGCTGCCTTCTTTGAATTTGGAGTGAGAGTTTCAGGGCTCTGGTTACCTGCTCTCTGGCTTGTACTTCCCCTGAAGACCTTTTCATAGAGCCTCAGAGTTTCCAAAGCCCTACACAGTAGACAAAATCACACATCAAATGTGGCCACAATGGTTTGCTGTCATGCAGGAGAGAATGACCTGCTCCCATCACACACCTGGTCAAGGTCAGCTTGGCTCACCCTGGCTCCCCAGGTAGCATGGACTTAACCAAATGCTCTTCCTCTTTCAAGATTTCTTGAAGTCACGTGAACTTGCAGCAAGTCCCACAGTGGCATAACTCCTGGTCCTAGTCATTCCTGACACCTCAGTGCAGGATGGCCCAGCACCACCTCACATAATCAGTGTCTTTTCCATCTTGTGGTTCCCCCCTGTGCCTCTGTTCACCAAGTCTCTACATAGCATTTAGGAAAAACCACGTGGACAGAGGGTGGCAATGGGGTGAAGCTGTAGTCTTTCTGGCATTCCTGAGAGAGCAACTGAAAGAGCAAAAATGTGGGAGTGGTGGGTCTCTAGAAAGACACCTTTCTTGCTAGTCAGAATCTCTGTTGAGACTATGACTAGCACTCAGCAGCACGTGTCAGCACTTCTCATATCTCTTACTTCCTTACCAACTCCCCCATTCCTCCCTGAGTTTTTGTCCAGTGGTTAATCTCCGAAGCACTAGAATGTCTACCACACTTCCTCCAATTGAAGTATCTGTTCCAATGCACTACCCTCTGCCAATAAGCTCCTAGGCTCCTCCCTTCCTCAACCCCAAAAAATTCCTCCAAGGACTTTACAGCCAAGTTTCTCTACAGTCCAGCTCTGAACCCCATCCAGCTCAGCATGTCTTCTCTCCTCCTTTGGCATGGGAACACAGAAAACAGAGATGAAATAAGACCTTGGCCCCTGCCCTTTCAAAGTTCTCCCCCTGCTATAGAGATGGGATGTATGAGCACTGGTTCACACGGAGTTCATGGCTATGCTCACGGGATCCCAAGAAAGGAGTGATCATTTCCACAAGTTCATCTGGGAAGACTCAGGGAGGACCAGGAGCGGGTGCAGAGGGATCCAGATCAAGGACTCTTGGGGTGGGGCCCACCCGTTTAAGTCTTCTATTTCCAGCTGTGTGACTTTATACAGGCTAACACCTCTGGACCCCGTCTCACTGTAACATAATAATACTCACCTCACAGGGTATTGGAGACTTGGGAGATTGTGCCTTCCTATGGGTGCTCAGTCACCATTTTTTTTTTTTTTAATTCCTATGGAAGAACTCAGTGCAAACTCTGAGGCCAATGACTACAGCAAGGGCTAAGACCTGAGTTCAAATCTTATCAAAGGGTGTGGCCTTTCTTAATTTGCTTCCTCACCTATACTGTGGGAATTATAGAAAAACCCCACCCAGAGAGCTACTAGGAGGACTAAAGTAGATAACTTAGAAGATGATTGGCACAAGGCTCGACATCTATTACGCACCTAATAAACATTGTGAACTGTCACAGCCTTGAAATCCATGTGGTCTGGGCTGCTTGGCAGGTGTCACTCCCTAGCCAAATCCTGAATGGTAGGGGGCACAGGGTAAGGTTCTCAGGGGGAACACAGACAGGGCAGCCACAACCTCCAGCTTCTGGTAAATTCTTTCTTGTGAAGAAAACACCCAACGTCACCAAGGCTCTGTGGAAGTTGCCATTTGCTTAACTGGTTTCAAAACCCAGCCTGTTGGCCTATAAATTCCAACCTGTTTGTCTGAAACTTTCTTCCCAAAAGATGGTTTATATGTTCAACTTGAGCAATCAAAAGTATAATTAATAATCCACATACCTATTCATTCAGTCGCTCCACAAGCAGACTCTGATCTTACCTTTGAGTTGTTATCATAACAGAACAGTAATCTCTGTCCAGTTTATGCAGCATCTTCACCACACACTGTCACACTTGATGCTTCACAACAGTCCCACGAAACAGGCCAAGTTTGTCCCAACATGGAAAATGCAAATAGCCACTCTAGGTCTTCTAAATTGGAGTTGCTTAGGGTCAGTGTTATTGTATGTTACTGCATGTAATTGTAGTCCATGGCCTTTTCTCTGTTGCATAGTATTTTATTACATGACTGTATTTGACTGTGAATGAATATTCAGGTAATTCCCAGTCTGGGATATTACAAAAAGTGCTGATAAAAACATTCTTGTTTGTATCTTTTGGAATTTCTTGGTCCTAGGGTGTTCAAGTGTTCTGTTTTAGGATATAATGTCAAACTGTTTAAAGTCACCCACCATTCCAGAACAAGAGTTCTACCCCAGCACTTGTTTCAGGTGAGGAAAACCAAGGCCCAGTGAGGGCAAATGACCTGCCCACATCACACAGCCACAATGGGACAAATTTGCACAGGTACCCAGGTATCTTGGGGACAGATTTTTGTTCTTTATTCTGTCCCAATTGCTTCAGCCCGTATGAATCCCCATGTCCCAGCCAGAGCTTTGAGGTTCAACTTTAGCTGTACTCTAACCAACCTTTCTCTCTACCCCTCCATGTTCTGTTAGCATTCTTCCTGGTTGGTCAGTACAGAACTTAAACCAACACAGTTGGTGGGAATGGGTGTGCTTGCTTCCTTTGGGAATGCTGGAGCATTCACAAAGGGGGGAACCCAACTGAGGTGGAGCTCTCGCTCCCTTCCCTCCTACTCCCAAGATGGAAGGTAAGTGCCCCAGGGCTGGGGAAGAAGCAGGTGATGCAGAGAGAATTAAGCATCTTCCACCCTACAAGTTCCTTTCACTAAAGTGCCTTGTCTCCACAGAAATAGTGCCAGTTTCATGGTAAGACCTCCCCAGAGTAGGATTTCCCATGAGGAGTGGCATTTTGCACATCTTCCCTTGGTCCACTTCCATGAGAGAGGACTGGGTTGCTTGTCTCTGGCTCAGTGGGGATGGGGGAAGAATTAAGAGGTAGAAACCGCAGATTTCTGTTCATTGTGGAGACCTGGAGAAGAATAGGGGATAGAAAAACACTCTGATGGCTCAGTAATGCTAATAGTTGCTATCTATTAGCATAAAAAGATATGTACTGATATTACTATGAAGTACACATTCAAACCATCACTTTATACATGACATGAAGAAATCAAGGCCCAGAAAGTCTCAGTTCATCAAGGATCACATCGGGGTAGAAATAAACATTTTGTTGACCATCTAATCATGCCCAAATTAAATAATAAAAGATTTCTTTATTACAGATCTTTCCAGCGGTTTTATGATAATAACATTTATTCATTTATAAAGGGAAAATTATTTGTAAAACTTTTTCCAAAACTTTGTCCTTCTTCCCCTCAAAGCACACTTACTAACGTCTTGATAAATAACACAGGTGAGAAGTGTTGGTTTCATATCACCTACATACTTACATTAAAAATGTGATTTTCTAAGCCCAAATCTATCACAAGTAAAAAGAAAAAGACTTGGAAAAAAAGGCAAAAAAAGGTTCAGGATGAGCACAGGATGACCTCAACTGCGGGTCATCCTCCAACACCCAACGCAGGCAAGTTGGTAACCCACCTATATAGCAAGTGAAGCTTGAGAGCAGGTGCCAGACTGTATGCTGCAAAATTCTCTCCTATTCCATTTTCTCTTCTACATTGCAATCTCACCATTCCCCTATCAGGAGGATGAGTTGATTTCCCCTCCCCTTGACTCTCAGTGGCTTTTTAACTGCTTTGACTAATAGAGTATGGCAGAAAATGACACAGTGTGACTTCCTGGGCTGAGTCATGACAAGTGGGGCAGCTTCTAACTTGCCGCTGGAATGTACCTTCATGTTGTATCACATGTGTACCTTGCTATATGTGGTACAGCATTAAACTTCCAATTGTATAAGAAGGTCAATTACCCTGAAGCCACCATGCCATGAAGAAGCCCAAGACACTTGGAGAAGCCACACCTAGGTCAAGTTATAGCAGCCTAGGCACCAGAGGAGTGGATGAAGGATTCCCAAGATGCTTATAGACATCTGTCAAGTCACCCTAGCCTTTCTGCATTACCAGCTGAAATTATGCCGCAGAGGCCAAGCCACATCTCTTATTCCCTGTCTAAATTCCTGACCCATAGAATCTATAAGCATAATAGAAAAGGTTATTGTTTTAAGTCACTACGTTTTGGAGTGGCTTTGATGCAGCAATAGTAACAGGAAGAGGGAATGTGCGTAATATGGGCATTTCTGGACATACTTAAATTTAAATTGAAGGGGGCTGGGGTTTTGGCTCAGTGATAGAGTGCTCATCTCATGTGGGTGAGGCATTGAGTTTGATCCTCAGCACCACATAGAAATAAATAAAATCAAGGTATTGTGTCAAACTACAACTAAAAAAAAAATTAAATTGAGGGTTCCCATTGATAGCAATGTTCTCCTTTATATTGATGGATGATTTTTTCCTGTATGTTTTTTTATTAGTATACAACATTTCAACTGAGGATTCATTTATTCAACAATACATATTAAGGTCTAGCTATCTGTAGGACCAAAAGGACAAAGCACAGATGTGGCACCACCTCCATGGAGCTTGCATCTTATGTGGCTACTTAGCAAATGCTACTATCACACAGCTGGAAATACCATTTTCAACAGGAAGGAATAAATGTGGGAGGGAAAAGACAGAAAAACCCCTGACAACCAGGACATAGATATAGTTCTGGCTGCTTGAAGCCATGGAGACAGTAACTCGAATAGTTTAAAGCCGGAAATGGTTTTCCAACCAGCTGTGAATTTGAAAATCCCATATGCAGTACAACATTAAGCTTCTATTTTGGAAATTCTTTCATCTTTTTTGGAAGCATCTCAGGGGCCCTTCCTTCCTCTTGGAAGACAACCAGTTTTCTGCAGAAACTACTTCATCAGCAGGAGCCGAGACGTTTCATATGCAACTGTGTAATTCAGAAAACATGGTTTAAAAAATAATCTCTCCTGGGTGAAGAAAGAAATATCACAGAACAGCATTTCTGTAAGCACCAGCTGGGCAGCTTTGGATGCACTACTTTCTTCTCCCTTTGAAATGACAGAACCCTGGCACCTGCATATGAACGCAGTATTATTGATTTCCTTAAAAGACTGAGCATTCCATTTCTGAGTTACTGAGATCCTTTCTCCATTGGCACCAGTGTCCGCAGCACCAGTAGGAGCCATAGCATCCTTCTCGATGTTCAATTCAAGGTATAATTTCTAATTTAGGATTTGTGCCAGACGCTGTATCAGGAGTTGGAGACAGAGTAATGGACAAGACAGCAATCCTTCCTCCTTCATGTAGCTCACACTCATAACTATGTGAAGCTGAAGTCAAACAAAAGCCAGATGTCAGAGAAAAATACTAAGTGTTGTCAGTAACAATAAAGGTGGAGGAAAGTGCTGGACACAGGAGAGATGAGGGAAGTTCTCCTTAAGCAAATAGGCAGAGGAGGCATGGGAGGCAGCCAGATGAAAGGAGGAAGGAGAGGAGCAGAGCTGGTAAGGGGAAGACATGACCCTGGTCCAACCACTGTTTGGAACTGAACAAAAACCAATGGAGGCCAAGAGCAAGAGGGGAACAGGGTGAGATGAGGCAGGGGAGCTGGCGGGGCTGGACCCCCAGAGCACAGTGAGAAGTTCTCTGAAATGCACCAATACATTTCAACCAGGGTAGTGGTGTGGTCACATTTTTGTCTGTAAAAGAAACTCTGGCTGTGAAGTATGAGGGGGGAGAGGGCCATAAATGACATCTGGGAGACTCGGGAAGAGGCCACTGCAATAGTCCAGGTGAACAATGATGCTGGTTCTGCCTGGTGCAGTAGCAGAGGCAACAGGGGATATAGAATGGGAGTTTGGGCAAGTGAGGAACTCAAACTTTTGTTTAATAAAACATTCTGATGAGGCTTTTCATGGCAGTAAGTCCTGGTGCTTGGACCAAAGGCACAGCAGTCAGACTAAGGGAAGTAGGTCCCTGGCCTAATAGTGTGAGAAGACACTGGAGTTTCTATGGCCATCCCAGAAAAAGGCAGTGAGGAAGTGCAGGAATGGGGAGACCCTGCTTCAGGGGGAAAATGGAGGGGGCCCAGCAAGATGTCAAGGAGTCAGGATTCCTGGGAAAGCAAAGACCAGTGAGAAGTCTCAGGTGACAGCAGAACTAGAGGGACATTTAAGAACCAGAATGTTTTTGTGCTGTGTGTTGCTATAGTTATATGAGTTCTCCACCCAGACCACACCTGCTTGCAATTGCTCTGAATGTCTAGAAAGTTGTATGCAAGTAGTATTTGAAGGAAATGAAGGGAAATAGGACATGGTCCATCGTGGGTGGAAACCTGAAGGAGAAAGTAGCCTTGAGAAGCAGAGATTGAGACTTTACAAAGGCAGGGAATGGCTACAAGAGGTGACCATGATCACTAACCAGATCACCAGGGCTTTCCACAGTGTGTGGGAAGGGGGTTGAGGCCTTAGTATTCAGATGCCTCAAAACAGGATGACATCAGAAGGCGGGAAGACATGAGACATCCAGATGGCAGATGTCCAGGTAATATATTATTTTGTGCCTGCTGCACCATGTGTGTTATTCATCCAAGACTCAATGAAACAGTGCTCGGGAAGCATCAGGTATTGGGCTGGTGAAAGGGAGGCTCAGGGAAATAAGACACCATCCCTTTAAGAACTCAGTGTGGAATAGAATGAGCAGACCTATAGGAAGAAGTCAGCTGAAGAGCCATGCAATCAGGGTTTCTGTTAGGGTAGACTCAGGTACAGTCTGTATTTCTTCCTCTTTTTCCTGGGTGGAAACGCCTATGTGTCAAGGAGAATGAGTAACAAAAATGCAAACTCTTTTTGGTGCATCAAGAGATGGATCTCAGATGGCAAAAGTAATGAAGATTAAGCAGAAAATCAAGTGGGACTCAAAAGAGCAAGCAGAGAAATGATGCTATACAAAAATTATTTTATGTGTTTTTTGGGGGAACTAGAGGAGTAAGGCTAAATTACTCATCACACACAGATGAGCCAGAATTGCAAGAAGCAGTTGGTATGGGACAGAAGAAGAAGAAAGAGCCAGGCATGGTGGCACAAACCTAATCCCAGCCACTCGGGAGACTCAGGCAGGAGGATTGCAAGTTCAAAGCCAGCCTAAGGAACTTAATGAGGCCTAGCAACTTAGTGAGACGTTTTCTCTAAATAAAATATTTTTTTAAAAAAATGGCTAGGGATGTAGTTAAGTGGTTAAGATCCTGGGTTCATTCCCCAATACCGAAAGAAAGAAAGAAAGAAAGAAAGAAAGAAAGAAAGAAAGAAAGAAAGAAAGAAAGAAAGAAAGAAAGAAAGAAAAGGAATGGGAATTAGGAGTAAGAAGAGAACCACAGTTAACTTTGTCTCCATTGGGAGATACGAAGGTAAAGTCCTCACAAAATCTTGGACCATAAGAGCTAAATCTATACATTGAAAGGGCACAGAGTAATCCAGAAAGAATTGATGCAGAAAACTACCATTGAGTTTAACGTAGCAAATTTATTGACTTCAAAGATAAAGCAAAAGCTCTTTGGGCATCGAGGGGGGAAAAATATTAAAGTTACTTATAAAAGAAAAAAAATTGAATTAGGCTCAGATCTGTAAGATAACTTTTGATGGAAGAAGACAATAGAGCAATGGATTAAAAAAAAACAAGATTATTGCTCATATTAGGAAATTAATAGGTATTTTATGGATTCATTTATTTTTGGCACTCACCAGGTATTGAACCTAGGGACGCTTAACTACTGAGCCACATCTCCAGCCCTTTTTATTTTATATTTTGAGACAAGGTCTCACTAAGTTGCATAGGTCCTTTCTAAGTTGCTGAGGCTGAGTTTGAACTCGTGATCCTCCTGTCTCAGCCTCCTGAGCCACTGAGATTGTAGGCATGGGCCACCACACCCAGCAATAAATACTTTATAAATAAATGGAGGATTAAGTTATAGTGATACAGGTAAACAATACTTAAAATATATAAACCATAATAAATGTGGGACCACACACGCACACTTATGATAGAATTTGAAAATCCCATTTCGTAACTTCAAATTAAATGATTGATTGGGCAGCAACCATCAATGGTCAAATGCTTTTAAGAAAATTCAAATGGAAAAAAATCAAGCTGGAAATATTTGAAGTTACTGAACAATCACCAAAAATAAAGTAATTAGACATTATGTTCCTTCTATGGCAACTTACTGCTACATTTAAGGCATTTTATGAAAAAAATCAATCAGGACTCTAGATCTAATGCACTAATATTTGCAGGAAATAAAGAGCATACATGAATAAATTAAACTACCCCATGGGAGAGCACTGAGCCAAATCCAGAAGGCAGAAAATTTTATAGGATAAATGATTCATGGGAAAAGAACAGAGGTGAATGGGGTAAATGTTATAGATTAAAAGCAAATTAAGTAAAATATAAAATAAGCACTATCTGTGGACTCCAGATTCTAATTTGAAAACCAACTGTAAAGAGAAATTGAACTTTCCAGCAGTAATTACCTCTTCAAGACCATGTCTCTTGAAGCTCCCCTTAATTTTCCTCCAGAAGAGAAGAGGGAGGAATACAGAAGCTCCCAATGCAAAGCCCCAGTTCCTATCTCATCAACATACAGTCCAGAGATGCTACTAAATCACTATGGTCTTTAGTCATACATAAGCAGTAGCTGTGTGTGTTAACTCCACTGTCCTCTGCCAGCCTGCAGGAGGAAAGGCAAGCTTCCAGAAGGATACGCCTTCGAACTAAAAATACCCTGAATCAAGGTGAGTGGTGAACCATCCCAATAAGAAAGTGATTAAGACAAAGGAATTTGGGCTGGGGTTCTGGCTCAGTGGTAGAGTGCTTGCCTAGTATGTGTGAGGCACTGGGTTTGATTCTCAGCACCACATATAAATAGATTTTTTTAAAAAAATAAAGGTCCATTGACAACTAAAAGATATTTTTAAAACGACAAAGGAATTTGAATGTATATTGGCTATTAATGATATTTATGTGTTATTAAATATGTGATAATGGCATTATCTATGAGTGTGATATGGTTTTCACTTTAATTTTTTAAAACTTTTTCTGCTATAGGCATAATTTACACCTGTTTTCATGGGTGAGAGAATATGCTTTCTGAATCTGAATTAAAATTGTCCAGGACAACACACACACACACACACACAAGCCCTAGACCCAGATGGCTTCTCAATGGTATTCTCACAACCCTTGAATTTAATGTAATGTAATGAATGATTACAATGCTACTTAAAGTGTGTCCCAGAGTACTAAGAATATATTCACTCATTTAATTCTTATGACAACCCTCAGAGGCAGGGATTATCCTCGCTTTGCATTTGAGGCTACCGAGCCACAAAAACACGAAGAATCTCACCCAAGGTCACATATTTGGAGGAGGCTGACACAGATTTGAAACCAAGAAGTGTAACTCAGAGCAAGTACCCCTCCTGTTGCATATGAGCCTTATGAATAGCGCTCTTGGGAGCTGTACAGAACACAGAACCGCCCTCAAGAACGTACACGTAGGCCACCTTGACCACTATGCAGTTCAGTCTTTTATAAACCAGTGAGTAAATAAATCTAAGAGTGATGAGTTCTTACTAGTTTCACCTTCAGCAGTTGGGCTCCCTAAATCCTGCCTTGTTCCCAAGAAGGCTGAATGCAAGTCAAGTGTGATGGTGCACACCTATAATCCCAGTGACGAGGGAGGCTGAGGCAGGAGGATTGCAAGTTCAAGACCAGCCTCAGCAACTTAGCAAGGCCTTGCCTTAAAGAAACAAAATGGGATGGAGATGTAACAATGGTAGAGCACACTGGACTCAATCCCCAATATTACAAAAAATTTTAAAAAGAGAAAGAAAGAAAAAGATAATTGAATACTGAGGTATGCAGGCCAAGACTACTGCACTGGAGTTCCAGCAACCTCTTGCTAACTCTGCTTTACTACTTGGAAACAAATCATTTGCATGACAGGAAATGAAGTGATGTTGGCCTTATTCCTCTTGGCTACTCTGGTTTCCTCCAACTAAGAGGGACAGCAGTCAGCTCCCTGTCAGAAACCCTGGCTGAGATCAAGGGGGGAAATAAAATACAATGAAATACACAAGAAGCCGAGGCTTACCTATCCAAGATAATTTATATCCTTGGACTGTTTCTGTGCACACAATTCCTGCTGTTGGCTTCTCTTCCCTGAAGTAAGGACCAGTCAAATGTGACTCCATAAGCTGAGGGAAAGAGTACACAGGTAACTAACTCTTGGTAATTCTTCACATGTACATAGCTCTCTTCCTCAATGAACTAAGAGAGAATAGGACCAAGAAGACTGAGGTCCAGGTGGTTAGGCTGAAAGGAGATAGTAATCACCAAAAAGGCCTGAGTCTGAAAGATCTTTGTTAAGAGGAATTTACCTCTATCTGGTGCCATTTTGGAGGAAGTGATGATCGAAGAAGATGGGGACATGTAGTATGTGGACATTGAATGACCAGCAGAGGACCCCAGTAGTCCAGCTCTGAGAGACTAGGAATTGTGAGAAAAGAGAAGACTGAAAAGGTTGTAGTAGATGCATTACTGTTCATTTTCGTAAGTCCAGCACATTCTCCCATGCTCCTTTCTTTGGATCCTTTGGGGAATTCCTTCCTATTTCATAGTGAGGCTGTCAATAACAATGTCTGATCCCTCTTCTCAGTGAAAGAGCATGTGATCCAGGCCAGTTAGACTCATCCATGAGGTTGATACATTTACAATGAGATACAGAGGCCTGCCTCTAAAAATTACTTAAACTACTTAATTATCTACCATAACAAAAGAAATGTGGAGCTATTTTGTTCCCAGAATGATGGCTTGGTTTAAAGACATTACCAAGGTCCTAGTTTCTTTCCACCTTTCCATATACCACCTTTGAAGCATTAGGGTTTTTTGTTTGTTTGTTTGTCCTGGTGTTTGTCACAAGATGACCGCCAAAGCTCCAGCTATTATCATAACACTCTCCCCTTGCAATTTATTAATCAGAGTTGAGTCATGTGACCACTCTTTGCTGCAAGAGAGGCTGAGAAAACAAGTATCAAAGAAGACTGGATTTGTATGCACTAAAGGGTTAACACAACAGTCCTGAGCCTGCTATCCTTAGGAAAGTCTGTTGACAAGACTGGGGAGGCTTCCTGGGGACAGGACTTGAATAAGGTCTGGAGAGATAAGTTAGCTTTAGATGCAGAAGGGGTGGGAATTGAACCATGCAGCAAAGCAAGGCACAGAGGCAGAAATGAGATCAGTATGAGATCAGGGCTCATCAGGGAGGCTAGCTGAGGGCTTCCTTCAGGGAAGAGGGGGAAGCTGGTGAGCAGGATAATGAGGAGAGAGATGAGCAAGGAGCCTGACTGGAGCAGGCAGTCCTATGTCCTGAAGCAGGCTCCTGGGCAGTACTGTGTGGCTAGTGTCCAGCTGAAGTTCCTTCAGGGAACTGGAGACAAGGAAAAGACTATATGGCCCCAACTCCTGAAACAGAGGTGGATTTTAAGGGGATGGAGTAGTGAGAGTCCATGAAAATAAAGAAGACGGGCAGATTGGGGAGGCATAAATGAGGGCAGAAACAGCTGAGCTTGAAGATTAAACATAGACACTAGATACAGAAGCCAAAAGGCCTGGCTCCAGGACTTTGTGCCCAGGAAACCAGAATCTCCCCTTGTGCAGGCGGAGGACACGCACAGCTGCTCCACATCCCCACCAAGTCTTACACTGACACCACGGGATAGAGGACACTTAGGAAATGGCCTGGCCAGGTCCCTCCTGGCTTTGGAAATCCTCAAGAGGGAGATTCTCTTTCTCCTCCCCCCACCTCTCTCCCTGTCTCTGTCCTTCTTAACCACCTTTTCCCCTCCTCCTCCTCCTCCTCCTCCTCCTCCTCCTCCTCCTCCTCCTCCTCCTCCTCTTCCTCCTCCTCCCCTCCTCCTCCTCCTCCTCCTCTTCCTCCTCCTCCTCCTTTTCCTCCCCCTCCTCTTCTAAGTTTTTGGGGGGACTTCTGGGAGACTAGGAACCACAGTTCCCTCCACTGTGCCCCCAGTTCTTAGAGGACCAACCCGCCATCTTTTTAGGCCTAGGTGACACCAGGAAGATTCTAAAATGCCTCTACCTGTCCCTTCCACCAGCCTGGCTCCCACTGCCTCGTCCCAGAAACCTGTTCAAATGGAAGGGCATCCAGGGGCATCCACCTTCTCTCCAAACCCCCAAGCTCCTGTCAAGCTTAGTTAAAAAGGGGATGCAGTGGCATGTAGGGCATGAAGACACTGATCCCTAGAACAAATGGTTTCTATTGCAGAGGGAGGGCCTGTGGTCAGGCCTTGGTCAGCCCTGGCCAGTCTCCTCAAGCGGGCAGGACTGTCTCTTCTTAGACACACACATACACACACTGAGTAAGTTGTCCCACGTTAGGAAAAAGTCATTCTAATCCCCAGAGATTAGAAATGGACTCTTGCAGTTGGAAATAGGAATTTGAAAGTATGAAAACCAGCTTTAACTGCTTTGTTGGACCATAGTCAAATGAGCCCTCGTGCCTGGGAAATTGGGATCTCCGGAATGAGATAGAAGTGATAGGAGGGACAGACAGGGGGGAGGGGGGGTTGGGAAAGAGAGAAAAAGAAACAAGTTCTGCCTTTAGAAGGCATCTGACCCAGGCAGGCTGAGCTTTCCTTGGTGCCCTGGCCTCCTAGAAGAACCATTTCCTATTACACACAGCAATTTGCACACAAGAGGTACCCCACAAACACTGTGCAGGGGAATGTGGATTTTTCTGGAGAAGCACCTAAACCACCAGTGGTCTTGGCTGCAAGGGGCAGTCTCTCCCATCTGAAATTTATCCAAGGCCATTCGGTTAAGCTAAGCACTCATGGACAGTTCACACCTACAAGGCAGGTGAGGTTTAAGTGAAAACTTTCAAGTAGGTGCACACCCTTGAGGTTTTTTCTGAAGTACAAGGCTTGGAGAATGTGACCAGTGTCTGGAATTTGCACCCAAAATACTGCTCTATCTTGAGACTTCCTGCCCCATCTATACACCCATGTAACATACTCACATAAATACTCAGATACATAGATACATGTTCACACGCATCACCAGAGATGCATACACATGTAACTATATGAACTTTCTTCTTTCTTATTTTATTCAAAATTTTCATTAATTACAAAGATGTCAGGCTCTAGACATTACAGATATCATTTTAAAGTAATAATGTTAATCCCTTAGTGTAACCAGCGTTAGCAATTTGGTATGTATCCTCCTGTATCTTTCTCTACACTGATGCAAAATTATGTAAACATTCATTGAGGATTTTTACATGTACAAATAGGATTATTACTAAGCTTATTTTTTTCAGCAACTTATTTCTTAAACACTATATTTGGGGCATCCTTCAACTCAGTACTTATAGAGCTCTTTCTAATGGCTGCTCACACACATTTAATCCACATCTACTTAAACTAACACAGCTGTGCCCATCCCCTAGCACCCTAGCCCCAAGGCTATTCATGATGACACTGTCCCCACCTGTGGCCCCAGACTGCCAAACATGTGGTTCCTGCTGTATGGTTTCCCCCTCACAACCACCTTCCAGACCTTGCTGATCTTCCTCCAACAGGTGGTTAAATGCAGTCCACTGGGCCCAGGCTATACTGCTGAGCAGACTGCCCTTGTAATCTCCATAACTCCATCCAAACTCCCAGAGATTAAAAACTGTGGCTTGGGAACATGGACAAAGCCCAGAGCCAAGCATTTTAGAGGCTGGTGATAGAGAGGAAGCAGGAAATTGGTCAGCCAGTAAGAAATCAGAGGTGTCCTGGAGCAGGAGCACGCACCTAAGTCTAGGAATCAGATGCCAGTCCTACCCTGATATTAACTCACTGTGTGACCTCAGACAAACCTTTACCCTCTCTGGGCCTCATTTCCTCTTTCCTAAAATGAAGGTGTTAGTACTGCTGTTTCTAGAGAACTCCCAGCATAAGCACTGGGTTCAGTCAGTGAGTCTTGCTTTGACCCTCTCATACTGATCCTCTCATGGGACTCTTCTCCCTGTACCCTGAGGCCCCAGGGCCACTGGAATCAAGCTGGTGAGGCCAGGGCAGCTGGGCCAGACCAGAGAGGCAGGCAGGGCCACTGCCATGGAGGCGAGATCCAGACTACAGTTTCCTAGGCCTGGCAAAGTCTCACCTGCTCCTCCTAAGGCAGGAAGCACTCTTACTGTGCTTTGGAACCATGCTTCCCAGTAATTATACCTGGGGACACCAAGCGCTTTTTCTTTGGAATTGAAAAAAAATAAAAAGGTAATATTTCAGTAAGTTCATGCACTTTCTACCCTGCTGAGTGCTTGTCTGAATTTCCGTGTTGATCTGGCCCCTTAAGTGCAGCATCTACTATTTACTCATTTCTATATCCCCACTGTCTACATAGTACCTATTTATTAAGTGTTCAGTAAATATTTCTATGTCTGTCTAAGCTACTCTGATTATAAATGTGATACATTGGTATTGATTTAAAAATCCCCCAAAGAGATAAACAATTTAACTTAGTAAGTGGAAAGTTTTCCAAAATTCTGTTCTACCTCCTTCCCCATAAATATTCATTATGATCCATTTGGCAACCTTCTTTTGTATGAGTATTTCTCAATATTGCACTATTGATGTTTGGGGCCAGATAATTCTGTGTTGTAGGATGATTGGCAGCGTATCCAGCCTCTACCCACCAGATGCCAGCATTCCTCCAGTTGTGACAACCAAAAATATCTTCAAACATTTCCAAGTGTCTCCAGGGGCAAACTCAGACACCCCCCTCCCCACATCTTCTTCTGTTGTATATAATACCCAGAGTGAGAGTGAAATTTAGAGAAAAAGCAGTAAGAGAAAGAAAGAGATGATGATAGATACAGAGATCGACAATTATGTGTAATTGGTTGAATGTAGATTAAAATTCCTATTCTCTGATTCCTAGTCTTGTAGATTCCCTATTCACAGTCTTTATTTCATTCATTCATTCCTTTTTTTTTTTTGGTGGGGGTATGGGGAGAACCAGGGATTGAACTCAGGGGCACTTGACCACTGAGCCACATCCCTAGCCCTATTTAGAGACAAGGTCCCACCAAGTTGCTTAGAGCCTCGCTTTTGCTGAGTCTGGCTTTGAACTCGCGATACTCCTGTCTCAGCCTCCTGAACCTCTGGGATTACAGACAAATACCACCACGCCTGGCTCACTCATTCATTCTGCATTTCATTCATCAAGTACTTACTGAGTACCTACAAAGTGACAGTAACTGCTAATAGATAGTTTTAAATAATAAAGGTCTACTTCCCAGATATTTTTAGCCCCTCAAAATGAAAGGAGTGTGAAGAAATTATGCCCCAATTCTGACTAGTTGTACCTCCGACTCCTATAAACATATCACTCATGTCTCTGACAAGACCCCCCCTCCACTTCCATTTGCCCTGCTGAGCCACCATATTGGGCTGGGAAGAGAGAAAGGAGCAGGAAAAAGAAGAGAAGGGAAGTGTGTCAACTAGTTCCCTTGGCCTTCCTTGGAATGGACATCAGGAATAAATGCCATTTAGAAAGACTGGGGCTCTGGGTCCTCTCAAACCCACCACACCAGCACTCTACATGCCAGCCCCCAGAAAGCACTTTTTGAGTATCCAGCTCCTAGATGTATTTAATCCCAGTCTTGCCCAACTGGGTCTCAGCCTTAATTGTTTACTTGGGCTGATCTTTGAGCAGAATCTGTGGCTGCCCTCAAACCAGGTTACTGGCCCAGGCTCTGGGTATTGACTGATTCAAAGATTACAGTTGAGCAAACAGAAAAGCATGTTAATTTTTAATTCTACTTTGTTGATTGATCAGGCTTCCTCTTTGTCCCATAACTGATAATTACCTGGTCAAAAGAAACACACAATCCTTGACCTGAAATGAAAGTCCACTTCCCTGGCCTTTCTGGCCCTACCTGGGCTTTTCATTAAGCTCCCATATTGGTTTGGCCTCTGCCATGGCAGAGAATCGAGGGACTCTGAGCTGTATCAACGTGAGACCCCAGCATGGAATGGAGGAGGGATATCCAGTGGAGATCTTTGAGGTTTGGGCTTTGGGGTAGGAATGGGGCCTCTCTTCTAACAAAGGAAAGAATGTGACAGGGCGAGGGTTTCTTTACGTGGCCCCCAGTTCGTGATAAGTCGCCACCTACCACAGACACCCTCACATTCTGGGGTGACTTTACAACAGTGCCACATGGGGAAAGAAACCAGTATCAATGAAGCCACCTCATCACTCAGGAACTCTGCTGTTTGCTGAGTTCCTCAGCTCACATAGCTGTCATACCATCCTAGGAGATAGTCATCAGTAATTTCATCATGTGGAGGAGGAAACTGAGGATAACTAGCCCGCCCAAATCTGCAGCTTTCTCAAGGGGATCCAGTCATCTAACATGGAGATCTGTCACATTTCCCCCCCTCTTCTTTTTTGCCTTTTGTCTTTTGAGGTTGAAGCAGTTTCAGTTAGAAAACCATGATGAATGTAAGATAGGTCACCATAAGTAACAGAAGCAAGGTTTCCCATCTGGAATGGAGTATCTGCTTTTTATTTTTATGCCATTTGTCCACTCTGTCATTAACTGCAGAGAAAACATTCTGAAATTGCCCTTTGCGGCCCTAAGCCATTTCCCTGAGGCTATTGGACTAAAAGAGAAATAAAAAATGTGGCCAGAGCCTGAATGAAACTTGGATGTTAGGCAGAGATCCACTGAACAGAAATTCATTCAGTTGGTTATTTTAAAAAATTCATTACAGAAAAAAAGAGATGAGAAAACACACACATGCGTGCATATATATCACACATGTATGTATATATATCTCACAACTTCATTCACAGATGTTGGCAAAGTGACTAAAAAAAGAAAGGAAACTTTTTTCAAAGTTCAGAGATGAATGTACCAAATTATACAAGCCTCGCTGAATTTGAGAACTGGAAGGAGACTAAGAAACCAATAAACCCAGGCTTGCAATCTGTTTTGGGTGAGTTTTTAGTTTGTTTTATGTTTTAAGCTCACCCAAATTTTATGACCACCAGCGACACAATTTTTACTGTGGCTAGAAAACAAAGGGTAGGATTTCCTTGAGCGGGTGGTATTATGATCTGGTGGCTTCAAGATCTCCCAAGTCCCCATTGCCTGTAGTGGCATTTCTGCAGAACATCCATGGATTCTTTTTTCCAATGGTTTCCATGGTCACCCATGTTGGAAGAATGCTATAGGTTATATCCTATCTTAGATGTTTGCAGTGTACATCTACAAAGTAAATGCTGATGGATTGAATAAGACACCCTCACATTTAAAAAGCTTACTTATCATTAACTTTGTATAAACCAAGCATCCAACCTTATTTTATATTGTATCAGGTAGGATACAGCTGCAACCTTAACTCAAAATAAGGTCTTTTGTGGGACGTCACAAAACAGATGTTTGGGACTTTTCCTCACATTATTCTACTCTAGCATCCTCAATGTCAGCCTTGTCTTCATGTGAATCATGGATGGCTGTTAGAGACATCATACTCAGGCCTGATACATGGCAAAGAAAGGGAGAGATCATTTCTGCATGTAGCCTCTCTCAGGAGATAAGAAACTTTCCCATATGCCCCTGCTGTCTGTTCAAGTTTCATTGGCCAAAATCCAGGTCACATGTCCACTTCTGGACCAATCACTGGCAAAAAGAATGGCATTTTCCTCTGAGCAGTGCCTCTCTAGCTGGAGGTGGGTCATCTTCCCCGAAGCATGTGCCATCATGGAGTCTAAATAGATTCCTGGATAAAAGGGAAAGAGGAGAATAGATAGGCATCCATCAATCTGCACTCACCATAGACCCCTTTTTATATCTAATACCTTCTGAAGGTTGATTTTATGTGTCAAGTTGTCAGAACCATGGTCATGTATCTTTTCCGAGTGTGTCTGTGAGGGTATTTCTGGATGAGATTAATATTTGGATTGGTGGGCTGAACAAAGCAGATTGCCTTTCCTACTATGGGTGGGCCTCATCCAATCTCTTGAAAAACTGAATGGAACAAAATTGTCAACTAAAACAGAACTCCTCTTGCTGCACGGACTGAGCTGAGACATTGGTCTTTTCCAACCTTTGGACTTGAATGAAATATCAGGTCTTCTTTGTTTTCAATCCTGCTTGTCTTTGGACTGGAACTCAGACCACTAGTTCTCATGGTTCTCAAGCCTTTGAACTTGGACAGGAAATACACAGCAGATATCCTCAATCTTTAGCATTCTGGCTGAAGATCTTGGGACTTCTCAACCTCTAATTCTTTAAAATAAGTAAGTCAGTAAATAAATAAGTAACCGATTGGTTCTGTTTCTCTGGAGCCCAGAATCCACAGACCATTTCTTTTATTAATGCACAATTATTAATGTCCCTCGGAACTTGGGTTTCTTTGGAAAATGCTGGAAAGCTTTCTTGGATAGAGTTCAAGTTCACTGATATAGAATTCAAAGCCCAATATGGCTTGGTTCCATACTATTTTCTAGTCTCACGTATGGAGCTCCTAACAAACAAAACGTTCATTCAGGCTCTTGTGCTCTTCTTGCATGTGCTATTCTAATTGTCCCTTTCCCATCTGTCATATACCTGCTTAGCTTTCAAACACAGTTTAAACATTATGTCTCTATGAATCTTTCACTGAACATCAACTTCCATCCAAACAATCTATCTTCAATTTGCTTAAGAACCCTTAGACTGGTCCTGACTCTGCAAGTTACTAACTGTGGAAACTAAGGCAAGTTATTTACCAATTTTCCAGAAAATTGAGGTCATATAAATACCTGCCTGACAGATGGTTACCAGGATTAAGTGAGACAATACCAGCAAGAACATTGACTAGTACCTGGTGCATAGTAAAGTGTTCAATAAGAATCAGCCTAGAATATCACAACACTTTGTATATCCTCAGTGTACTCCACATAGTAATAATAATTAATTCTTCTGAATTCTACATTCACTTAATTGTACATCTGTTTCTCCAACTAAATCAGAAGATAGGAATCTCCAGTTGTTCCTCCAAACTTAGCAGAATATATGGCAGTTGGCTGTTATCAACAAGTGCTTGGTGAATTAATGGCTGAATGATCTTCACACCTAAGGAAACTAAAATTCCAACAAGGTGAAATGAATTGCACATCACATAAGAAAGTGTGAGAACTTTAAATCTGAGTTTCCCCATTTCTAAAACCAGGGACTCCATGTGGAACCCAGAAATTGTTTTCTGCCATAGACTATATTGCTATTACTCCACTTAACAATTTTTTAATGTAATACACACCCTACTGGGGTATTAGTGAGTATAAAGACTCAATCTATGCCCTCTAGACATCACCACCTTCCCTGACCAATGCTTCTGGCTGACCTCTCTGGCTCCTGACTACCGCCCCTGCCATTTATCTCTCCAGGCACCATAAGAATAATTTATTGGACTTACATGCTCCAAAAATCATATCTTTTTTATAAAGTCCACATTTCTGGGCTGCAACCACAGTAGCAGATCCATAATTTAACTTTGTATACTCATATGAGCTCATATCTGACTACTATCGGAATTTAACCCTTCTCATTATAGACTTAAGAATTTTCACAATCCCTCAAACCTACAGAGACTCATTTCCATCTCTACCCCTCTGCTCAATTGGTGCCTCTTTTCTGACAAATTTCCTTTGTTTCTTAACCCATTAACTGGTGTGATCTACTTCACTAACTTGATACATGAACAGTCATACTTTTTCTTCTTAGAAGTCACATATATTTCTATAGGAACAATACTCTTTTTTTTCACCCCAAATTTGTGAAAGAATCCCAGGGGCTTTTGAAGTATAAATAAAATGACAATTGGAAAATCTAATCTGTTCATTCCTGCCATTGCTTCTTGTTGCCTCATACTATTGAAAGCTCACCTGCACCATTTTAGGACACTTTTCTACCTGTGGGTATGCTCCTGGCCCAGGTCCTGACCCAGGTTGCAGATGACCGCACTTCTCTTAATGGCTATGTACTGAGTTGTCTCCAAGATTGATTCTAGTGGCTTCTACAACCATCGTTATCAGTGTTTGTGTTGAGCCCAAGTCACAAAAAGCCTGACACCGCTTTCCCCTAAAGTTAGTTCATCCCTGGAGATATGAGAGTGATTTGCTGTCAGTTTCCAGGTCCTGGTCACTCCCAATCAATCAGATTCTCCCTCAATTCCCAACTCTGTGAAAAGAGTTTATACTCCTGTCCTTTCCCACCCAGAAGAAGCCTGAGCTTTTTATGCAGATTGATCCAAACTTCTTCAGAGTGCTGGAAACCAAGAGGAGAAGCAGCTGCTGTTAAGCCATAAAAAAAATAGATTTCACTATTACACCTTTCTCCCCGTAACAGGAGACTGTATTTGCCTAAGAGACACCTTGGAGTGACTGTTTGTGAGCCAAGATTACCAGCTAAGTCAATTTCTTGGAGACATGCTGACAGCATCCTACTCTTAAGTTGTGGGATTTTTAGGTTTTCCTTTACTCAAGAAACTTATTGCACAACTATCCCGTGTTCATCCTTTAAGACCAGAGAAAGTCCAATAATGTCTCTCTCTAAAATTTCTATAGTGCTTGTGTGTGTGTGTGTGTGCCCCATATATAAATATGTGAGAGAAGGCCAATTGATCCAAGACATTGTTGAGCCCCACCGCCCTATTACAGTAACTCTGGCAAATGACAGATACTATTGATTCCTTCTTCTGAATTATACATTCACTTGAAAAGCTGCAATATTTCCTCCATGTAAGCCCCTCTGAACCAGAGGAAAGTTTTATTGATGTTCAGTATCTCCCCTTCTTACTTCAAATAGCTATCTTTTACCAATATTATTTAGTGACTTCAGAAGAGGTAGAATTGAAGTCTACCCAGAAAGAGCCCAGTTTTACCAACCTGGAACTCAAGTGGAGCAAACTCATGGGCCAGACTGGGGAATGAGCGAGATGCCTACAGCCGGGCTAAGCTGGCCTGAGACTTTGTAGCATATCTGCAAATTGCCTTTCTGCATATCACATACACCCTGAAATTCCTCACAAAGTTGTAAAATTTAGCTCTGGAAGGGTCATATGCTTCAGATGATTCACCACAAATCAAGTTTGAGACAGAAGGGGTGACAAGGAGCCAAGTCTTAAGATTTAGGTCTCAGACCAAAAAAGGAAAATGCCTGAATTCCACTGGTGGCTAGAAGTAAGACTGTGAGATTTGCATTACTGTAACAAATACCTTAGATGATCAGCTTAGGAAGAAAAGAGATTTATTTTGGCTCACAGTTTTGGAGATTTTAGTCCATGATCAGTTGTCCCCATTGTTTCTGAGTCTATGGCAAGACAGTATATCATGGCAGGAGAATGTAGCAGAAAAAAAACCCACTCACCTCGTAGCCAGAGAGGAGAAGGGAGTGAAGAGCCGGTCAGGGTCCTACTATCTCTGTCAAGGATAGCAACCCTCATGACCCAAATACCCCCCATTAGGCCTCACCTCTTAAAAGTTCCCCCATTTCCTCACTCTGAGGAAAAAGCCTTTAACACATAGGCCTTTAGGGGATCCAAACCATAGCACTATCCAATGGTGAAAGAGGTAGCCTCCTGTTTGAGAGTGTCCTAGGAAATGTTATCACTGAAGAACTGACCAAGAGTAAAATGAGAATCATTTGTTGCTGGGTGTGGAGGTAAATGCCTACAATCCCAGAGATTCGAGTAGCTGAGGTAGGGTGATTGCAAGTTCAAGGTTGGTCTGGACAACCTAGTGAGAACCTATCCCAAAATTTAAAAAACAAAAATTAAAAGGGCTGAGGATACAGTTTAGTGGCAAAGAACCTCTGGGTTCAATCCCTATTACAAAAAAAAACAAAACAAAAATAATCATTTGTCTACTGGAGGGACCACTATTTATTTACTAGAGGGACCACTAGTTCTCTTATTAGGAGCCAGTTGACAGGGGTAAGTCAATCACACTGCACACTTCAGTAGTCTCCCACTTCACAGCTGGAGAGCTGCAACCATGCTATCCTCTAAATGCTAGGTCCCACTGATGCCTTCACAACCCCAAGTTGGCTGGCATCTATGGGCTCAGAGTGAGACCCTGCCTGTACGTGCTCTAACGCAACGCAGAGTTCTGAAATTTCTGCTAACTGACAAGGTGATCCCCCCACAAAATGACACCTGGAGCAAGGACTGGTCAAAGGCTTGTAGATCTCAGGCTTCCGTGGAGCTCAGACAATAAATAGTTGAGGGACATTTTATCCCATAGACAGCATCTGGGGAGTCAGGATAGGGCAGCTTTCCAATCATTCAGGGAATGGAAAGAAAATTTTGTTGAGAAATAACAAATGGATGGTACCAAGGGCAAGATATCAGTGTTGGGAGAAGAAGAGGGGTTAAGAAATAACAGTTATTGAATGTCTACTATGCACTGGCTATTTTTATGCATTATCTCTCTTAATTCTGACAAAATGTTAGAAGAGAAATGGCCTCTCTGCACATGACAAATGAAGAAAGATTTAGAGGGAGAGAGCCAGTTGCCTGTGGGTGCTAGTAAGTAGCAAAGCCAGTTCTCATTTTCAGCAGAGCCCATGTTTATCTCAATTAGGTTGAAAATCTAATTAAAAAGCAACACCAGAAAGATATTAAATACCTACTATGACCAAGTCGTAGAACCAGGCCCTGTGTGGGCACAAATATGCACAAACATAAAGTCCCTGCCTTCCAGGCTAACAGAAGCAAGACTTGTAATTACAGTGACCAGAAACTAACAGCAGTTCCAATAGTCAGTATTCATAGCTCTTCCGCCCCATCTTGCACCCTCCTCCCCTCAGTCACGAAGTCTGCCTAGGCAGAGGATGTAGCTCAGTGATAGAGTGCTTGCCTAGCATGGATGAGGCCCTGGGTTCAATCCCCAGCACTGCAAAACAACAAACAAACAAAAAGATGACCAGACTGGTCTCTTGCTCATCCTGCCTCAGAGTCTCTGCACTGTCTCCCATGACCTTCCCAAGGTGGCCTTTCCTTTATCCTTTGCCTGCTTTGCCCCTTGTGTACACACCCCTCACTCTTTCCTGGCTTTATTTTCTTCTGAATGCTTAAGTGCAGGCTTTGAGGTCTTATTGTCTGGATTCCAATGCTGGCCTTGCCATTTTCTAGTTGTGTGATTTGGGGCCTCTGAGCTTCAATTTCCTATCTGTAAGCAGATAATTGTACATAGCTTACAAGATTTTTGTGAAGACAAAAATGGAGTAATTCATTAAAATACTTAGAGCAATGAATGGCACATGGAAGCTGTTGAATACACGATGGCCATTGTTGTTAAGATTTATTTGATTATTGTGTCTTTCCCATAAAAAGAAAAGGCAGGAACTTGGTCTATTCACTCCAAGATCCTCAGGTCCCCACACACATAAGCTTCACAATTAACCCATGAGGCAAGAATTGTCATCATCCTTATTTTATAGACCAGTTTTAGAGAGAGTCAGTACATTTGCTAAGACCACATAGCCAAAAAAAAAAAAAAAAATGATGAGCCAGAGTGCAGATCAAGCAGCTCCAAAAACAGACAGTGGCATCCACTGTGCTACACCATGCAGCTCACAAGCCAGGGACACCAGGAAAGTACAATGAGCTAGAGACAGGCCAAGAACAGTGGGCACACAAAAGAGGGGGAGAATGGATCGCTTTGTGACCCTTGGTTTACGTTTCTAGGAAAGGCTGGGTAGAAGAGGATGCTCCTGGGTGGCTCTCTGAAGAATAGGGAGAATTGAAAGGTGGAGATAGATTGAGTAGAAAGCATTTCTGGACAAGAAAAAATAAGGAGGTAGAACGCAGTCATGGAAAAAGAAAAGTCCTGAACAGATTATCTCACCCAGAATAACACCAATGCCTCAGGGCGTGACAGACCAAGTCACTGCAGGCCATTAATGCCTATTTGAGATGTTTTGTAAGGGGTGCTGGTGAGATGGAATTGTGCAATGCCAATCTCTTCCCAAGTCCAGAAGCGGAGATGGCAAGTCACCTTGGAATAGATTTTTGTATTTAGGAAAAATCACTTTAATGACTCCTTGTCCAGAAAATGGAAAGAACAGGGAGTTTTTCCTGTGGTCTTACCAAAGCTACCCCCACCGCCACCTCTTAGTAAAGAGTCCTTGGGAAAAGGAGGCCAAGAGAGGAGGAGAAGCAATTTGAAGAGTTTTCTGGGAGAATAAGAGACCCCCAACCCCAATCCTCTTCCCAGGGCAGAAGGATAGAAGCAAATAACCCTGACTGTGGTTCAATTCAGGAAAGGGATTCAGTGGCCCCAGCAGAATCTTGCCATGAGAAAAAGGGAACTCTGGGCTCATGACCTGAGTTTAACACTAAGTTAAGGCAGTTAGTGTGGCACAAGGTGAGGACATGGGACAGAAGTACCTCGGACCCGAGCTGCTTTGGAAGCATCCACTGAACACAGGAGAGAACTGAGAGCTATGATCCTGGATCCAAGAATGCTGCCCCACTGTGATCACTCTGAGCTGTCTACACTGCTGGAAAGATGTCCATGGACAGTGAGGATTGCCGTGACAAATATGATGCTATGGGATGACAGAGACTCCTAGAGGCTTCTTTACCTTGAAAATGGTATTGATAGCCATTTGGGATTTTTTGGTGAATTTTGAGGGAGATAAAGGGAAGATATCAGACTTTCTTCTTATGAAGAACAGAGAAACTAGAGCAATGGGAACAAAAGATTACAGTTGGCCAGAATTTAGTAAAGTCATCCCCCAGCCACATGGTGCAACAATAATGCAGGTTATAGGGTTGGGTGAGGGAGGAACCTGGGAGAAAGGAACTCTGGCCACAGGAATGTGTCCATGTGGGTCCAAGATGAAGAACAGTGTTCAGACAGGAGGAGGGGACAGGAGAGCAGCTAATGCTGCTCTTCATCTACACTCAGTGCCTGTCCTGAGTAACCCAGTCCCTGTCCCTCTGCAAAAATTGTGGAGACATTTAGAAGAGACTTAAATTGCCCCACAAGGAATTTAAGTTTCATATAAGGTAGATTTTTCTAACTCAGATGACCTATGAAAGTCCTGAGAACATTCTCCATGAAGATAAAAATAAAACTAATAATCCATCCACATTGATCATCAGGGAAGTTTGGGGGCAGGCCAGTAGACATCACAGACACTTTTAGTCATAGAACTCTTCATTAGGATTAAATCTTATACAGAATCCCAATATCAAGATAAAGATGAGTGATTTGCAGTGAATCACCAGGACCTCCCTTTGTGTCCTCACCCTCTCAGGGGCCTCTTAGGAATACCCAAAGCTCATGACATACAATTTAAAACTGCAAGGATAGTAGATGTGCCCCAGCAGAATGGGTGATCAAAAAGTCCCTTCTTTCCCATGAGTTTTTGCTTCTAACACAGGTATCTAAACCAAGCAACTCCTGGAACAGGGAAGAGAGTCCCTGTCCTTGGCCAGAATCACTAACCCAACCAGAGTATCAGGCCAGCGTCTCCTGTGTATCTCTCAGGCCACTTTCCCATGTTCTTATGAACATTCCCATGATGGCAAGCCAATGCCCACTGTTCCATGGCTCAGCCATTTCTTAGCACTTGTGCCCAGCCTGCATAATACCCTTCAGTGATGGGCAAACTGGAGAAGTGCCATTTCCACACATTAACACCTCCTACAGCCAAGCTTGTCTCGAACTTCCCTCAAGCTATCTTCAGATAGGAAGCCTCCACACATCCCCACTGTGCCAAGTGCCAGAGATGCCATGCTAAGGTGACTGAGGAGAGCCAGACTCTGCCACAGAATCATCAGAGATGAAGGTGGCAAACACCAAGTTTAGATCCCAGCGACAGAGCCCAGATGATGGACCCCCTGTGGGTTGCTTGCCATAGGCTCTTCCCAGCCTGCCTTCAAATCTGGAATTGATAGATACTCAGCAGAGACTTTCAGAATGAGCAATAAAAATCAGGATATTAGGACTCATTCTGTCTCTTTCATAAATTAATTTGTGACTTAGGAAAAATTTACTCTCCTCTTTGGACCTCAGTGGCCCGATAGTAAAATTAGGGAGTTGGACCATATAATTTGGACCACTTAAGTTGTTTTATGATACTAGGGATTCCTCAAGAAATTAAATATTTTTCACTAGAAATATTTTAACTCTCTGAAAACCCATTCATCCTTGTTATTTGGGTATAAATCAGGGTTCTATATTAACTTGTTAGAAGTGGGAATGATCCTATTAAAAATGGTTGAGACTATTGAACCAACTGATCTACAGTATCACATCAAACACATAACTTTTTTCACACCTTATTTCCTGGGTTATTTATACTCTATAAAGTCATCTCCCAGCCACAGGGTGCAACAATAGTGCAGATGATAGAGGTGGGAGAAGGAGGAGCCTCAGAGAAAGGGATGATAAAGTCAAACAGAAAAAAAAAAATGCATTTAATTTCCACTTAGTTCCAGCTCCAGGTAAAATTGTGAAGGAAACCAGCATAGGTACAGAACCCTTTACTGAAATAAATCATATTCAGAGCCCCGAAGTATATAACAGATACAAAGTGATGCTAAACTAGAGGGTGAAGGATAAGCACCATATCCCCCATATATCTCTCACTAGACAGCAGCCCCCAAAACACCTTCACATCAAATATTTAGAAGTCCAAAGAACATTAGTTCAAGATGCCCGCATTATATAATCTCTAGATCCTTTCCTGTGACTTCCTTGTTCTAGCTATGTGTGTATCTCTGTGTGCCTGTGTGTGCATGTGCTTGCTGTGGAGATCAACCCAGGGCCCTGAGCTTGCTAGGCAAGCACTCTGCCACTGAGCTACACCCCGGCCTGTTCGGGCCTTAATGCCAACTTCTCCTAGTTCCAAATCTGAAGAAACAGCACAGTCCTCTGTTCCTGGCCCCCAGGTTCAGCCCTGCCTGCCTCCACCCCCTGTCTGTTCACTCCCCCAGTGGTGCCCAAAACTCCTCCCTTGCCTACTCCCATGTCTTGAAAACCATTACTATTGCTATCCCAAAGCTCTGTGCCCAGAACTGTGAACAATGCTGACATCTTTTGCCTCTGCTGGCGAGAAGGCAAGCCATGCCTATGATTCAGAAATCTCACAGGCCAAAGCCCTCTGTTTCTGTGCCCAGGCTCCATTTCCTCTCTTCTCATTAAGTGCTTCTTTTTGTCATCCAAGTGTCAGAAGGGCTGGCACGGTTGCAGGGGTGGGAGGCACTCACCCCATCCCAGAACCCCTTGGTAACTCTCCAGGTAATTAATGAGGACCCTGGGGAACACTGGCAATGCCTTGGGAATATTAAACAAAGTGGCTTTTATTCTGGCTGCTTTGCTGCAATTTCTTCCACACAATGAAGGGGTGGACTGTGCTGCTGGTAGGTGTATCTGAACATCTCTTGGCCAACCCAATTCTAGGGCCTGCCTTTGGCCCGTTGAGTCGGTCTTCTGTGAGGTTGTTTCTGGCACAGGAGAGATTAGACCTTTATTTTTACACTCTCATAACAATCAGGAACACCCTTTTCAATCAGCATTTAAAATGCTGTACTATTTGCCAATAAGTCCTGTCTTTATCTAGGTCATTTGTTTCTGTGTTTTCTGAGTCATTCTCTGGCTGCTTGCTACTCAAAGAGTGGTCTGAACCAAAGAAACATCAACTGGGAACTTGTGAGAAATATAGATCATCAGGCCCCAACCCAGACCACTGCATTTTAATGGGATCCTCAAGTGATTATTTTAGTGGAGCCAACTAAAGAAGTTTGAGTGACATGGCCAATGGTAAGAGCCCAGCTGTCTTAGAGAACATTCTTTGTGAGTAGTACCTAGGAGTTGGATGACTTAGCTTCCATTTCTGAGTTTCCCACTAACTCTCTGAGTGGTCTTGGTTAAGTCACTTAACCCTATAGAATCTTGGACAAGCTGGATGCCTGACCCCCCAAGTGCCTGGTCTCAGGACATAAAACAGAAAGGGAAGCTTGTTTTCTCCAATATACTGAGGACATGGCCTTATTACCAAACACTTAGTAGAGCATCGCAATCCAAAAGGATGTGCAATTGTTACATGTCAAACAAAAATAAAACTAAGATTAGAGATGAACTTCAGAATAGCTCTGAAGTTATTTTGTTTTGCTGACTCTCTTCCAGCATTTGTTTTATCATATTCAGTTTCTCTCTATGGCAACTCACCTCATTCTGTTACCCAAAGCATCTTTTATAACTGTTTGGTTTAGATATGAGATGTTCCTTGCAAGGTGTGAGACAATGCAGGAATGTTCAGAGGTGAAATGTTTAGATTATGAGAGCGGTAACCTAATGAGTGGATCAATCCAGTTGATGGACTAATAATTTAATAATGAGTTGATATGTAGTAACTGTAGGCAGGTAGGGCATGGCTGGAGGAGATAGGTCACTGGGGGATGCCCTTGGGGATTATATTATCCCTGGCTCCTCTCACTGGAGCTCTCTCTTATTTCCTGGCTCTCATGAACTGAGCACTTTTCTCTGCCATGTCCTTCCATCATGATGTTCTGCCTCCCCTTGGACCCAGGGAAATGGAGTCAGCTGACTGTGGACTAAACTCCTGAAACCTGAAGCCCAAATAAACTTTTCCTCCCCTAAGCTGTTCTCATCAGATCTTTTGGTCACAGTGATAAAGAACTGATAAAACAGTAACCTCTTTGACCTTGAATGCTTTCAGCTTCCAACATACAAATAGTTGTATTTGCCAGGCCATCATTCAGAACTGTGCAGAGAGCCCACTGAGACAATACCCTGAAAGTATGAAGGACTGCCACACACGGCACAAATGGACAAAGCCTTTATGGGAAGGACAGTTGGTAAAGTGAATTCTTAAATCTTTAATACATGTACACCCTTGCCAGCAAAGCGTGAGCTAGGCATAGACCCTGGAGAGGAAGAAGTCAAGGAAGAGTGCAGAGGCTGGTAATCACCACAGCATTGTAGGCAATTATGAAAAGGTATAAACAACCTAAATGCCCAACAATAGGGAACTGGCTAAATAAACATAGAATAGAATTTTGAGCATAGAATTTTGAGAGTCAGTGAAAACAATGCTGAACACAAGTAAAGATGTCTCACCAATTAAAGGAAACATACTGAACATGATGTTATAGAATAAAATCCATTGCAGTTTGAAAATGAAATATATGTACAGGAAAAAGACTGAATGCATCCACAATGTGACAAAGTGAATTGTAATGAGAGTGCATTATGATTTTCAAAAGGAAAAAGTTTTTTTTTTTTATAGCAGCATTCCCTTACGATTAAAAGCACTGTTTTTATCATTACTATAACTCATCAGTAGAGAACATGCTCTGGCCATGGAAAAGGAGTCCCAAACAATAGGATTCCATGTTGGCCATACTGCTGTGCTCACACCCACCATTTGAACAGATTTTAAATGATATGCTGCAGCATCTGCAGGAGGTGAGGGGAACAATCTTTTCATTCAGGGACTCAGGAGATGGGGAACTAGGGAGGAAATCATAAATTCTTCCTGGAGGACAGAAACTGAAACCCAGAGCCCTGCAAACAGAATGGCAGCATAGATATGTGTCCATGCTTCCTGCAAGGACCTCAGATCCAAAACACAGTTACAGAGCCACGCAGAGGGAAGGCAGACAACATTTCTCCTGTCTCCTTTGGCCTAAAGCAGTGAGACTAATTTTCCTGCCAGATGTTCCCTCCAAACCCCAAAGGCAGGTGATTTGTTTTCAAGAGGGAAGGGGAATTGGATGCTATGATTCTTCACTGAAAGGAAGGTTTGTCTTCTTCATTGACAACACCTCCATCCAGAACAGCAGAGAACTAACAGTGACGGGAAGGCTGCTCCGTCTTTCCACTATAAATCATAACCCTTACGGCAGTGTTGGTGGGGGCAGCGGTGGCAGAAGGGACACTAGCAGTTGTCATGTGGGGGTGGCAGTGTTGGCAGAGGCAGGAGGAGTAGCAATAGTATGTGCCTGGCGTTTTGGCTGTGCACTTTCATTTCTGTCTTCATCACAACTCTCTGAGGCAGGTAGTATTATAAAGGAGAAAATGAAAGATCAGAGGAAGTAGTTGGCCCACTGTTTTAATTAGGAAGGGCTGGTCGCTGGATCCCTAGGTCTATGAACTCAAAAAACCCTTCCTTCTTCTATAACACATGAGAAAATCCAGATGCTACCAGTCTCTAATATTATCAAAAATCCAACGGTGAAGGGCTGATTCTGCCCTGGGTTCTAGAGTTATCTACAGGTCCAACTACATTCAACAAACTCAACATGCTCTGTTTTGAGTTTTTTTTTTTAATTTTTAAAAAAATTTTTTTAGCTATACATGGATATAATATCTTTATTTTGTTTATTTCTTTTTATGTGGTGGTGAGGATCAAACCCAGTGCCTCACATATCCCAGGCAAGTGCTTGCCGCAGAGCCACAACCCCTTGTTTGGTTGGTTGGTTTGGAGTTTTTTTTTGTTTTGCTTTAACTCATGGTTTTCTTACATCAACAGTTAATGAGGCTCTTAAAATATTTTCTCTCCACTTCACTAAAGAACCACTTCACTTTCCAGGAGATAGTATTCTTTTGCTAGATAATGTACCAGCCAACATTCCCTGAACCAACCATCACCAAGTAAGAGGTTGGTGGTTGTCTTCTCCTGTGGGAACACTATTTAATATAAGATTAATCCACCCTGAACCTATACAAGAGTGTTTAGCTAGAAAAGGATGAAGACAAATTTTATTTCTCAGCTTTTATGGAGTGATTTGATGTCATGTGTCCTAGTATTCAAACTATGACTAAATTAAAGGACATTTCTGCAGTGGCCTAGATTTGATGAACCTGTCTACATATCCAGGGAATCCCTACCTCTGCTGAACCAGAAATGTGTGATTATCTGGACCAGAAGAGAAGAGTCTCCAAAAGGCTAATGCTTTTATATAGAAGCTTCCAGTACCTAAGGTGGTGTGTTAGTTACCTTTTCATTACTGTAGCCCAAATAACTGAGGAAAACAACTTTGAGGAAAGATTTATTTTGGTTCATGATTTCAGAGGTTTTGATCCATGGTCATTTGGCTCTATTGCTCCGGGCCTGTGGTGAGGCAAAGCATCATGGCAGAGGGGCCGTGGTAGAACAAAGTTGCTCATGTCAAGGCTGCAGAAAAGCAAAAAGAATGAGAGGAAGGGGCCAAGAACAGATATAGTCCCCCAGGGCACACCCCCAAGGACCCACTCCTTCTGCTAGGTCCTACCTACTATAATTTCTACCACCTCTGGACAATGCCACCAAATTATTAAATCCCTCAATGGATTAATCCATTGATGAGATTAGAATCCTTATGATCCTATCATTTCCCCAGATCTCCACCTCTGAACATTGCTGCCCTGGGCACCCAAGCCTTCAACACATGAGCCTTTGGGGGACATTCCAGATCTAAACTATAACAAGAGGTGCTGTCTGGTTCAGTTTATTCATTCACCAGGGTCTTCTATGTTTCAGGCACAGTCATTGGCACTGGAGATTCCGCAGGAAGCGTGTTAGAGTCCTTACCCTCACAGAGCTTAGGGAGAAGTGGGAAATGCATCAGAAATGCTCTCAGCCACAAGTAAGAGAGAAGCCAGCAAGCAGGGCCTTTCAAAAAGTAGGGTTATTTTTCTTCATAACAAAGCCTATGGGTAGACAGCCCAGGGCTGTTATAGCAGATGAACAATGTCACCAGAGTTCCTATGTGTCCCCTCCACCTCAATCTTCCACATGATGGCTGTTCAGTTTTGTTCACTCCATGTCTCAAGATGGTGACCACAGCAAAGGAGTTCCAAAAAGTCCCTCAGCAGACATCTGCTTAGACTGCGCTTAGACTATGCTGTGGTTGGGACCTTTAGCGTCCCCTGCTGGTTCATGTGGTCAAGTCCTGTTGTTTAAGAAGTGGGGCCTAGTGGGGAGGTCTTTACATCCATTGAGGGTGTGTTCTTGGAAGGGATATTGGGACCCCTGCCCATTTCTCTTCCTCTTTCCCTTCCCAGTCATGAGGTAAACAGTTCTGATCTGCCAGACTCCAGCCATATTGTGCTGCCTTGCCCAAACCGAAGCAAGAGGGACAGTCGTTAATGGCCTTGAAACTGCGAGCCAAAGTAAACCTTTTCTTTTTATAAGTTGGTTGTCTCAGGTATTTGTTATGGCAATGAAAAACTAGCTAACACAAACTACATTGGCCAAAACAGCTCCGTGAACCACTTCTAGCTATAAGGGAGGCTGGAATTGTGTATATCCGGTGAGTGGAATTATAGTCATTGACTTTAAGTAACCCTAATTCATCCTCAGAGTCCAGGCCATTGCCACCCTAATGGTATGTGGAGAAGTCAGGGATTGGAAGTAGCTGCCTAAAACTGTTTGTCCCGATGAGATTTAAACCAAAATGAGACCTCATTGAAGTTTGATGCCTAATGCTATGAGCACGGGCCATCCCAGCTGCATATCAGGCTGAAGACCTTCCTTGGGACCCCAGGCAAGCCTCACACAGGGGTGGAGGTATAAAACCAGGGGCAGAGGCAGCAGTAGCTGCTCTGGAATCAGTGATGGCAATGTTGTATGTTAGTGTTTTTGTGTGAACAATTGTCTGTACGTGACCCAGTTTTAAAACCTGTCTGATAACTTGGAATCTAAAGGTCCCTTTGTTTTCTGATGTCACTGATAATTTCCTAGAATTAGATATTTAGGAGCTTTTCTCTTTTTTTGGACTATGGGCCTGTAAGAAATGCCCCCTTGTCCTTACATAGGCCCTTGCTCTCTGCAAAGAAAGAAAAATAAAACTAAATGCCTACCAAGCAGAAAATGGCTAAACCAACCATGGCATATCTAATGAAATGTCATGTGACACTTGCAGAGAACAATGCAGCTCTGTATGCATGGGTTTGGAAAGAGCTCCAAGGTGTTTTGTTAAATGAAAAAAGCAAACTGCAAGACAACACAGAGAACACAATATCTTGTATTCCTGAGATAACCTCTGTGGTGGTTGTAAAATGTGATCATAAATTCTGTCATACAACTCCCTCAATCCCTCTTCTCCTTGAATGTAGGCTAGATTGAGTGATCCAGTTTTTCTTTTTTTATCATCCTTCCTCCCCTTCTTGTTCTTTTCCTCCTCCTCCTCCTTTTCCTCCTTCCGTTCCTCCTCCTTCTTCTTTTTGGTACTGGAGATTGAACCCAGGAGCTCTTTACCACTGAGCTACAGCCTCAGTCCTTTTTTATTTTTTTATTTTGATACAGGGTCTCGGTAAGTTGCTGAGGGCCTTGCTAAATTGCTGAGCCTGGCTTCCAATTTGCAATCCTCCTATCTCAGCATCCCAAGTTGCTGGGATTATGGGCATGCATCATCATACCCATACTTAATAATCCACTTCTAATGAATAGAATAAAGTAGTGGTAGATGAATTCAGAGACAAAGTCATAAAAGGTACTGTGGCTTCCTCTCCACTCACTTACTCTTAACAATGCTCACTCTTGAGGGAGGGGATGTTTGTTGCCATATCTTAAGGACATTTAATCAGCCAACAGGAATATCTATGTGAGAGGAACCTGAAGCCTCCTGCCAACAACTACGAATAAGCCATCTTGGAAGGATATTCCACACATCCTTAGTTAAGTATTCAGTTGATTTCTGACTCTGTTGACACCAAACTACATAAGAGACCCTGAGTTAGAACCACCCAGCTAAGCTGCTTCTAAATTCCTGGTGCACAAAAACTGTGAGATATAAATATTTGCAGATTTAAGATACTAACTTCTGATGTAATTTATTTGCAACAATGGACAACTAGTATGGTCATATTTCCACATATTATAATAAGATGTAAGCCCTTTGTGTTAGTCACTGTCTTAAAAATACCAACATCCCATCTAATTTTCTAAATAACCCTATAAGGTAGAGATTAATATCATCCTCATTTTACAGAAGAAGAACCCAAGGTAGAGAGAACAAATTGGTTTGGCCAAGGATGTATAACTTGAACATAGGCAATCATATAGTGATTATTTGAAACTTTGTACACCATACTATGTTATCATTATGTGTGTGTGTGTGTGTGTTGTATATTGTGTGGTATATGCATAGGAAGCTATGAAAGATGCATATAAAACTGTTGACTAGTTATTTCTTGGAGAGAAGGTAATATTGGAAAGAAGATGAAGAACTTTCTCTTTTTCTATTTTGTTTTGTTTGAAGGCTTTTACAATAAAAATGTATTAGTGCAATACTTGAAAAATTAAAATTTTAGCTAACAGATGTTTGCTATTCAAAAATGATGTGTTTGAGAAAGAATGGGCACATATGACCAAATGCAAGTGATCAGCCATGGATTCATTTTGGAGGGAGTCAGAATGGTGCTTGTGTGGACATGCTGGAAGAGAGGGGGCACTTCCTGCTCCAGTCTCCTCCAACCCCACCAATCCGGGACTTCCTCCTTTTCTCATAGTCCATGGTATAGGTAGAAGTCATGCCCTCCCTGATACAAAGAATTCTCTCAAGTCATGCCCAAGGATCCTGCCACCTCCCCAGAGGACGTGCTTGTCAGAGTAAGATATATAGTGTCCCATCTGGAGACCATAAGTAGGGCAGTTGTCCACATTGCAAGAATCTATTCTCAGTCTGAGCCTGAGAATAGACTCAGAGCAAAGTGCTTGGGTTTTCTCTCCTTGTGACTTGGAAGGATCATGTGTTTGGTGTGTTCCCTGATATAGTCCTTGTCACCATGGGGAAGATAGATTTAGTGTGAGGCCTGTGAGAGGGCTGTCACTAGAACCTCACTGTGAGGTTGCCTCAAAAACTCCAGGACACTGGTCACAACCTAATCCTGTCTATTTTTACAGGTTCAGTTTGTGGAGTGGTGATAAGAGTTATCTTTCTGATGCAAGACAGGATCAGATGGGCCTGCCCGGTAATAAATGGCCTTGAGCTTCTGATATGTGAGAAGTCACACCACCACCCTCTCCCCTCCCAGATGGCTGCGTGTGTGGCTGAAGGCTCACCCACCTTGTAGAAACAGGGTGTCCTTTGTTAGAACCAGACAACTTGTAGAAGGAGCCCAGGAAGGGGGAGTTTTCCTTGCTCCAGAAGGAAAAGAAGCCAGGTTTCAGGTAAAATCTTGCCTAAGAGTTACCATGTCCACAGCAACAACCAGAGCAGACCTCAGTAATCAATCCCAGTTCTTTTTCCCACTGAACCCCCAAATTATCCATGGTAGACCATCCCTGGGAACCACTACCAATCAATACTAGTTGCTTCATAGAAGGAAATATTGAAATATGTGAGTCATCCTCGGGCCTGAGAAACATTTTAAATAGAGACTTGATTTGGAAAGAGGGTCAGATGGTGCCAAGTTCAGAGGATGGTGGGAAACTTAGATAGTCTGGGTGCATTGCAATGGCAGAGAAGAACTGAATGTTGGGTTTGGGACACTCAAAAGAGTAGATGGTGCCATCATGTTTAAAACAGAGTTAGAAGGACTGCCTCTGCTATCATGGGACCCTGGGTAAATTCCTTCACTATTCTGGTCCTCAAATGTCATACCTATAAAATGAGTGACCAGCACTAGATGTGATAGACAGTAATTCATGTTATCTTCTATAGCATGGAATCCAGTGACCACCACCGGCAGTGTCCATGGTTTCCTCTTCTTAATCATGTGAAAGAGACTGATAGTAATTTCCCAATGTCCTTCCCTCCTTCTTCATCAAAGAACTCCAGTTTTTAGTGAACAATAGCCACTCAGCCAAAGGCTAAATTTCCCAGGATGTCAGCAATGTCCCATCTGATGAGATATAAGAGGAAACATCATCAGAGAACTCTGCTTAAAAGGGAAAGACTGATGAATAAGATCGTCTCTTCTTGCATAGACTACAAACTACATGGGGTAGTTTGAGAGAAATAAGACAACACTGGAACAACTAACTAATGCATGATAAAGACACAAATGTCTTTTACGTGCAACAGTCTTGCCAGATGCTTTAGGCAGCCTTCTGGGGAGAAGAAAGCCATTGGAAAAGTTTTAATTTATCCATTCAATAAATACTGAGTATCCATGACATTCCAGATTCTGCTGAATTAATCAAATACAATATTTTATCTCAACATTCACTCCTAGCCTAACAATTGCACAGTGTTGGCCTAACATTTAAAAATCATATTTAACATTAAAATACAGATTTTCAGCTTCTATTGAATAATGGAAGAGATGGCAACGGGGAATTTTCATTCCCACTTGACAAGCACTTGCAGGAGCTGAATGACAATGTCTCCTTTCAAGGGGGTTGTGCTTTCCAGTTTATGACAACCGCCACCACTTCTCATCTTCCTAAACCAAACTATGCTATCAATTCTATCACTTCCTGCCTGGATTTGTAGGGCCTTAGGGAGGGTGAGCCCTGCCATAGAAGCTGGAATGCAAAAGAGGTCATGTGTTCCCTTTATCACTAGAAACAACACTTATTGAGAATACTAGAAAACTAAACCTGAATTATAGTAGACTATAAAATCTAGTTTGAGCTCCCATGTTATTATTTAGGGATCAGGGAGAAAGGAAAGAGAGGAGAAAAGATGAAGAGGACCTATTCAAAGAACAATGAAACCTATTTTGGCCTTTAAAAAGGGGGAGGCATAAAATTCTTCCTACCATATCTATTTGGATGCCTGGGGCATAGATACAATAATGGCTCATTTGACCTTTTGGACATGATGGTAAAGTTTACACACACCCTAGAGATAAGGATCAGAGATGGGGAATCAGAGTCCCTGGTGACTTCATGGAACAGTCCCAACTAGTGCTATGTGACATAATAAAACCTTTAGGGTATTTTGTGTGTTCCTGTCTAATCCTACTGATTACAAAGTTCAAGTCCAAATCGCAGATCTATCTGCATGATCTTCCTGGGACCCCTAATTTTCTGCAGGAGCACCATTCAGGTGCAACTCAACCAACAAAGCAATTTTCTTATCTCTAAAATGAGAGCGTAGACTAGAAAATCTCTAGGGATCTCTGAGTTACTTTTCCAATTGATTACTAGTACCCAGTGCTCAGGCACATGATGATCCTTAACTGACTGACACTTAGGGATCACAGCAGCATCAATAATAGCCTAAGATGTCTAGAAAGGACTCATGTAGGTGGTAAGGCTGTTATGTGTGCCCCTGGTGACTACAATCTCCTCTCCAGGGAGTACCTTTATGATAAAAAGTTCCCTTATCCTCGCTCAAGATATTGCTCTTTCCAAGAGGGTGGTGATGCCCATCACTGACCAGACATCATCCATCTACCCAGTCACTTAATCATTCATTCATTCATTCATCATGAGGAAGGACCTGCTATGTCCTGAGCTCTGTGTTGAGCCTCTACTCTGCTCTACCCTGACCAGGGGATAAAGTGAGGAAAGAGATAAATAGAAGAAAGGATATAAAATCCAAGTCCCGGTTTTACCTCTGTCATCCAGTTAAATTCTAGGTTCAATTCATTTCTCCCAGAAAACTTGCCAGATTCCTCCAGCCCCAAGTTCAAACCAGGCATGCATAGCTCTGGTAGTTTGCCAGAAGAACAGGAAGCCACAGAACAAACACAGTGCATCTTTCTAAAGTATCAAGATAATATAAAGATTAGAAAAGAGGATGAATTAAGTAACAAGACTTGTCATTGATTTAAAACATTAATTTAGATTGAACTATGGACAGACATAACAGAAAGCAAAGATGGGGAAAATTTTTTGAAAGAAATAAGATTCTAAGGGACAGACATTTATCTTCTTTGGTCACTATGGGAACCATGAGAACCCACTCATTCAAACCCCTTGTTCTGTTACTTACCACTTGATAGTTCAGTGTCTTCAAGAAAACATTTAACCTGTGTGTGCCTGTATTCTTTTTCACAAAAGGAAATTCCATTGTTAAATAAGGATGTTAACTTTGCTTACTCCACTGTTTGAGTGTAAGGGATAGAAGTGATTTTGTCTGGAAATAATTAGCATGGAGAATCAGTAAATATTTATTTTTTTAAAGTAACAAATACTTGATGTCAAAAAAAACCCCAAATAACTAATATGTGTTAAGCATCTACTATGTGCTAAGTACGGTAATAGGTGTTACAGAAATACAGAAGTACAGAAGATAACATCTTGCAATTAAGTGCCTTCTTTGTGTCAAGCACTGAAACAATGCTTTCACATACTTTTTCATTTAATCAAATGCATACACACACACACACACACAAATACAATCCCTGGCTTTCAGGTACAAAGAGTTGTGTGGAGAGAACAGAGTGCTTGTTGCTTAAAACTTCATTTCATTGGATTATCATGGTTATAACAATAATTTGTGCTGCCCCAGAGCATCTTCTCTTTAAACTCATGCCCTTTAATTTATAACAATGCATTTTTTAATTCTTAGGGGATATGTGCTATCAATTACAAAATAAAGGGTCTAGTGACAACATGAGAAACTGACAGCCACCAAAACTCCTCCAGCTCTGATGTACTTAGCCATCTGTCTGCCTAAGGTGATACAGGAAACATGTTTGCACCTGGGCTCTAGAGTCAGACCACAGGTCACAGCTAGAATGAACTAAGTAACCTTGGGCAAACCACTTGACCTCTTCCCAACTCCATTTTTTTTCCTTTCTTTCTTTCTTTTTTTTTTTTTTAGTTGTAGTTGGACACAATACCTTCACTTCATTTATTTATTTATTTGTTTATGTGGTGCTGAGGATCAAACCCAGGGCCTCACTAGGTGAGCGCTCTACTGCTGAGCCAAAACCCCAGCCCCCAACTCCATTTTTGTGATTTGTAAAATAGGAGTTAAAATAGTTCCTTCCTTCCTCATAAGATTGAATGATTGTTGCTTATCTGTTAAGCAGAAGAAAAAAAGTTGCCACCTCATACAATTGAATGAGATAATACATCTAAGCCCTTCGCACATTGCCTGGGACATGGTAAGTGTAAAACAGTGAAGTTGTGGATGTTAACATAATAATTATTATTAGCTACTTACTGTCCTGGGTAACCTTGTTCCAGAGCTAGCACGCTGGTTCATTCTGCTACTCAGAATGATTCATCTCTTATCATCCCCCTTGGGATAAATATGAGAAAACCAGTGGGAGTCAGTGAAACATGGAAGCATATTAGTCCTCGGTCAGAATAATTCATCTTTAGGGATAATAACATAACCACCCCTTACTGAGCAGGTTCTGTCCTGGCCCCCTTAAGAGGAAGCTATCATTCTTTATGAGCCCCCTCATTCTTCCTCCAGAATCTAGAGGGAAACATCTCCCCTGACTTCAAGGGCCATGACCCACTTATGGTGTTTCTCTGGGTAGTGGACATCCAACAAAATGACATCATCATATATGATCATACCTCACCCACACAGTTTGTCCATTCTAATTCTTTTCAGGGCATTTGCATGTGCATCTGTGTGTTTTTCTTTTTCAGCCCAAATGAATTAACTGTCCTTTAACTTATTAGGATGCACATGAGATATTTTTACTGCTGGAATGCTTCATAGATACAAAATCATTCTCCTTCAAAAACAGAAAAAAATATCATTAACATGCATTTGTTCCAGAGACCCTTGGTTACCAGTAGAAATGGGGATCAGGTTCATGGAGTTGAAGAATGAACACAGAGAATGCCGAGATAAGCAAGTAAACAAAAATTTATAAAAGAGAAGGCCAAGGTTCAGAAGTGTAAGAAAGTTCCCAAATGGAGAGTATGGGAGGGGTGAAGTGCCACCAAGGTCTCTTGGCATCCCTTCTTTTAGAATCACTGAAGGGAAGTTGACTGACCCCCTGTAACCTGTCCTTGAGATTTTGCATGCAGGCTCAGCTTTAGTTGCATTGATGCAGTCTTTTGTCCCTTTGAGGAAACAGATATTGTTGTTGGACAAGCTAGAGCACATTAAACGGGGGAACACACCTCAAGCAATGGTCTGACATCCGTCCTTATCAACCCCCCTCATTCTTTCCTGCTCGGATGGACTATTTCCCCTTCCTCACCTTCAGAAGAAGCTACTGGAGAAAGAGCTCATGGCAGTTGGCTCTTGTACAAGTGAATTGACATTGGACATCTTAACACTTCTGAGATTCAGTTTCCTCTTCTGCAAAAAGAAGATATTGGACCCCATGATCCTGAGGCTGCTTTATTTATCCATAATCCTGCTCTTGCTGTAGGTGTGCCAGGTGCTGGGACAGCACGGGGACCTAGACAAGGTCTTGCTCTGATGGAGCTTATGTTGTTGTCATGAAGATAACAGACAAAATATCTGTGGACAGTTAGGAAACCACGAAAAAAAAAGAATAATGATAATCAACACCTTGAGTGGGGAAAGAAGAGGCACTCTTCATAGGTTAGAGAAGGCCAGAAAGGAGACACTTAGCCTGAGAACTGAATGAAGAGAGCGATTCCTCCATGGGCATTCTAGGGGTGGAGGGCAGAGGGAATTGTTACAAAAGTTGTAGAATTTTCTTCAGGGAAACAGTCTGGGTCTCTAACACAGGAGCCAATGAGCTAGGCCACGTGAGGATATGCTGTCTTTACACACACTCTGATATGATAGACTCTCCAGGACCTGATGGGGGCATGAGCTGACTTCTCCCCTGCTAATATTCATGAGTGCCTACTGCATGCAAGGCTCAGCGCCTCTAAGTCTAATCAGTGCTCAGAGCCAAGTGTCTGGAGGCAAACGCAGGCATGCGTGCTGACCTTTCTGAGCAGCAATGACAATGATAAATGAAGGGGGATTTGGATGCTCGCCCTTGACTATAAGAGGAAACAGGCGGACTGAGAACTGGGGCTCATGTTCTGAAGCTTAAGTTTCACCCACTGTGCAGTTTCTGGAGCCGTTTTCTGCTGAAGAGAAGGGCAGGAATGTGGTCTTAAAGGCTGCTCTACTGAACTTACAGGCTACTCAGCTGTTGTACCAGACCTCTGAGCTGGGGGCACCAAGGTAGCATCTTTTCAGGGCAGGCTGACCTGGCAAGCCCCGAGGCAACTGAGGCAGCAGAAAAGTCTGTGATAGCAATCAAAACACGTGGGCCACAATCCTAGCAGAGCCCATAGGAGCCGGGTAACTTTTCCAGCCATCATTATAGAAACAGTGAGCATGTGCCAGAGGCCAGGCATGGTGGGGACATTATTTATCCATAATATTTATCCTCTTACACAGCATCCATTTAACCCTCAGAACAACCCGTTGTGGGGAAGCACAACTATCATCCCTAAAATACAAATGAGGCTGCAAGAGATTTTGTAACATGCTCAAGGTCATTCAATGGCAGAGATGGGCTAGTTTCAAGTTGCTGTTTCATACTCTTAGGAACTCCTCCATTAAATGGTAATAGTAATCACATATGTTCTCTGCCCTCCTGGGGTTGGTGGGAGACTCAGATGAGATAAGAAGGTGCTTTGTAAACATTAATGAGCTGTGCCAGGGTCTGTTGGTCCTTGCACTCTTTCTAGCAGCACTGCTGTGTGCAGTTACCTGCTCCTCACCCCCCCACACACCTACTCTTAGCCCTCCCTCTCCTGTAGTGAACACCCACCCACAACACTACTGCAGCTACCCTGAAATTCCTGCCCTTGCTTCCCCCTGGGGAGACAGTCCATCCTCTCCACAGCTGTACTTCTCCCCAGGCTTGCTGGGAAGTCTTGGCTCCAGGCCATCAGGGGTGGGGACAGCACGTGGAAAAATGAGATGTTTTTCTTTCTTGGGAAGAAAGCCAAACTGCAGTTCACTGGAATTCTATAAATTATGCACCCAGAGAAGATTTAGTTTACAAAGAAAAGAGGGGGAAAAAAATCCCTTACTATTTGCTCAGGGATCTGGGTTGGCCGAGCCAGAGCCAAACCCCACATATTTGGCCTGACTCGCTGTGTTTGCAAAACAGCCTCATGTTCCAGGAGACAGCCCAGGAGGCCACAAAACAGCCAGGATTCTCTGCAGGCCTCTCTCCAGCCGACTCCCCATCCCCTTGCTCCAGCCTGGGTCTGTCACTTGGTTTCTTGGTCCTGGAAGCGTGGAATTCAAGAGGAAAGTGGGCCACTGAGATCTCTCTCTCTGTACAGATGCTTTCTTAGTCCCTATTCCTTCAACCCTGTGAAACCCAACTGTCAGGAGAGCTGGCCAGAAGACACTACCTCCAGGGAGCCTTCCCTACCCAGAGGCTGCATCAAGGTTCTCTCCCAGGGGCTCCCACAGCACTGAGGCCATGCCACAAGCTAGTCTTCCACAGGCTCTTAGAGGGCAGGAACCCTGTCGGATTTACTTAACTGGTATCCTCAGTGTGGTATTTCAGTGAAGAAATCAATGACCTACTACCTCTAGCCACCAGTGGATCCTCCTGCAGCTTTTCCCCAATTCAGATCCAGAATTCCTTTCAGGAGAAGAGAGACATCCTGGCTGTTGTGTTTGTACAGTGTTGTATTTTGTTTCTGTTTCTCTAGCCTTGTCTCCACTCTTCCCAGTCCCCACTAAATGGAGTGAATGGCTTGCCATTTCTCACCGTTCGGTTTCTGCCTCAATGCTTGGCTCACCCTGACCCCTCAGCACCCTCCTAGTCAGGCTTAAAGAATCGGTCCAACCTCCTCACAGCCAGAAGGTGCTTTAACATCCCCTCCCCCCACACACAGCAGATATCCCCCTGCCCGTTGGTTAGAGACCCGTTATCTTTGGGTCCCCAGACTCCAGGCTGCTGGACTTTAGTGTGTGACAGGTTGCAGCTGTTCAGTACATGCCTGTTGAATTAATTCATTAACATGCAGAAGATAAGAATAGCATGCGAAGTCATGGAGCAGAGTGTGAAAAAGATCTCAACAGATGCTATGAGTAAAGAGGAAGAAGCAATTGCTGTGGGCTGGCTAAACGTGGGTGGGGGAGGAGACAGTGGAAGGAGAAGCTGACGTGGGATAAAAGTACAAAAGCAGGATGCAGACTGTCCATAGGGGAGCAGGGGGCAAGTGAGAAAAAAATCTAGGCTTTAAAAAAGCAAATTGCATTAGGGCCTACTTCTGTTTAAAATGCCAATGGCTTCTCCTTGTGTTTAGGAAAAGATCCAAACATCTTATTGAAGTTTAAGGGTTGCATGGATCTAATTCAGCTGTTGGGCTTTGGAAGAAAAGGAAACTGAGCCCCACAGTGACTTTTTCAGTGAGGTTATGAATTTTTTTTAACCTTTAGAGATTTTCAGCAAATCCTATGCAACATTTTTACCATAAATGTATTTATTTGCCTTTGTTTCAAAATCTCTAGTCCAATTTTCCAGACCTTTTTTTCTTATGTGAACCAAGTCCTGCGAGCCTGCCTTTACGTAACACAGTTGAGCTCTTTGTTTTTTCCATCATGACCCATTTGAAAGTTGCCCTATTTAATGCTGCAGGAACCTATTCTGGGGTTGTTTATCTTTTAAATTGCTATGAGACCTTAATGGAACAGGCTTCTATCAGGGTCTCCAGAGAACAGCAGGAAAAGAAGAGAGATTTGTATTCTCCTTCCCTAGCTGCAGAGGCCCCTCTTCCCGCCAGAACTGGGCCAGGGGTGACTTGGATGTGTTCCTGCCCACACAGAACTTATGGTCTGAGAGAGGAGAGGTGTGTGCTTAGTACCAGGTGATGATAACAGGCACTTTGCCTCATACACTCCCCAAAATTGTATGCAGTAAATATTATTACCCTTATAAATGAGAAAACTGCAGTGAGAGACAAAAGACTCACCCAAGTCTAGCACCAAGTGTCAGAGTGGAAACTTACGCCCAGGAATGTCCCCACCACTGTGCTTTGCCTCAGTCTAAGGAAAAACAGGATTAGCTGTCCAAAGGAGGAAGAAAAATTGCTTCAAATGTTCCAAGAAAAGATGCCTTGCAACTCATCTAGTTTATCCCCCCCTCCCACCACCCCAAATGAGGTCAATGCAATAGCTATGTGTACCAGGCATTTTTGCAGAACTCTATTCCTCAAAATAACCTCCAAGAAGTCAATTCAATTCCATTTTATAGTGGGAGTCTTTAGAGATGCCCAGAGAGCCTAAAGAATTTATGCTGGGTCATGCAGTTAGAGGCAGAGCCAATATTCCAACCTTGACAGTCTTGGTGCAAAGCCTTCCCCCTCACTGCTCCCAGCTTTGAAGAAGCGACAAGCATCAAATTTTCAGTTTATTACCTATAACTCCAGGAAGATCACTAAGAAAGGACCTTGTAAATTGTGCTCTACAGAGAAGAATTCATACTGAGGCAGGAACTTATAGACAAATACAGAGGAGTATTTCATTCTCGAACAAGGCTGACAAGAATGGACCCTGGAGACAGAGCCAGACAGATCTCCTGGTACATCACTGCAAAACACAGGAACCCTTCCATCTGTCGTCACCAGCCCCCAAACCCCCACAGGACCTGGGCCAAAGTCAAATTATCTAAAGGTATGACTGATACCAAACCCATTCTAGATTTAATGAAAGCTTCATCATGTAGTCAAGGAATCCAACAAAAAAATAAAATAAAACCCTACACCAGGGGCCATCCAAGATGGGAGCCCACAAAGAATAGCAACAGAAAAGTCAGAGAGACCAGGAAGTGAGCTGACAGAGTAAGACTGGTTCCACCCGCCTGAGTCAGAACAGACTGGTGTTTGCAACACAAAGTCTCTTCATAGTCCAAGAAAACTGAATGTACTTGGGACAGTGGAGATGCAGTCAGAGAGAGGGAAGAAAAGGGGAACAAATTAAATAGCCCCTTTGACCTCACCATGCATTGCACTCCGTGAACACATGCCCCTGAGTGAATGTGAGAAGGTCTGCTATGCATCTCTGAGATGGGTCCTGGAGGCCTGCTCTTAGAGTCCCCCATGACATTTAAGATGATTGTTATGTTTATAGACAAATATTTCTCCTCCATTAGAACCTCTACATGCAAACCAACCAGCTCCTCCAGGGCTCATCTAAATAAAGTATGAAAAAATGGAATGCTAGAAATAAGATCTTTGTGGAGGACCAAGTGAAATTCTGCAAAGGGTTATTTTCTCAATGCAGAGTCCTGGGGAATTTTGACTGCATAAGGTTTTAATCTTGTGTACTGTCTTTGGACACATTCCCAGGTTGATGAGACTCCATTGTCTGGATGCTCGATGTCGTGGGGCATCTTCTGAAGGCTCAGGCCCAGAAACCCAAGTCTGGCATGATATATGGTTCACGAAAAGTGGTTTCATTTTAAAAATAAAGACAGCTAAGTTCCCAACCACTAGCAATTATAGTGTGGCAGGCTAACCCAACTGGGGAATATATTTGTGGAGGCTTTTCAGGAAACAAAGAAAGGCATTTTCTTTTCCCTACTCCTTTCTCCTTTATCCCTTAACTTCAGGAAATCTAAGTTTCTCTTACACCTACGGAGACTTTAGGGGTCTTTGTGTACTACAACCTAGCCCTGTTGGCAGATAGACAAGGCTGGGACAGATGGAGGTAGATTTTGTTGTTGTTGTGTCATTTAAATTATTTTAACATAAATAAAAATGGTACATATTTATGAGGTTTCTTTATGGTGAAAACATTCAAAATCCTTCCTTACAGATTTTTTAAATATGCAGTACATTATCATTGTCTGTTGTCACCTTGTTTTGCAATAGTGCACCAGAACTTCTTACTCCTACCTAACTATAACATTGTACCCACTGACCAATCTCTCCCCATCCCTCCCTCCTCCGTCCCTCAAGCTGTGTGAGTCAGCTTTTCCTCACTGTGACCAAAATACCCAACAAGAACAACTGAGGGAAGAAACAGTTTATTTTGGTTCCTGGTTTCAGAAATTGAATCCATGATTAGTCCAGTCCATTGCCCTGGGCCCAAGATGAGCCAGGACATCATGGCAGAAGGGTGTGGCAGAGGAAAGCTGATCTACTCATGGGGCTAGGAACAGAGAGGGGGAAAAGGGACCACAGGGAAGATGAACCCCTTCAAGGAATTCCCTTAGTGCCCCACGTGCCTACATTTACCACCCAGTAAGGCCATTCAAACTAGGATGGTTACAGCTCTCATAATCCAATCATTTTACCTCTGAATATTCCTGCATTAATACAGGATCTTTTGGGTGTCACCTTACATCCAAACCATAACACCAATCTTTGGTACTTACCATTCTACTCCCAACTTCTATGAGATTGAGTTTTTTATATTCCACAAATGAGTGAGATCATGCAGTACTTGTCTACCTGTGCCTGGCTTATTTCACTTAACATAATTATCTCCAATTCCAGCCATGTTGTTGCAAATGACAATATTTTTATCTTTTTCATGACTAAATAGTATTTTTGTTTTTGACACAATAAACTCATTTTATTTTATTTTTAATTAATTTATTTATTTTAATTAGGTATATATGACAGCAGAATGCATTTTGATTCATTGTATACAATTGCAGCACAACTTTACATTTCTATGGTTGTATACAATGTAGTGTTACACCATATGTGCAGTCATACATGTACCCAGGGTAATGACTCTCATTCCACCATCTCATTCTATCATGTTTCCTGTCCCTGTGAACCCTCCTTACCCTCCCTCCCCTTTGCCCAAAGTTCCTCCATTTTATACATGCCTCTCCCCTTCTTTTTATGGATTAGCATCCACTTATCAGAGAGAACATTCAGCCTTTGTTTTTTTGGGATTGGCTTACTTCACTTAGCATGATATTCTCCAACTCCATCCATTTACCTGCAAATGCCATAATTTTAACCAAAATAGACATGTAGACAAATGGTACAGAATAGAAGACACAGAAACAAACATACATAAATATAGTTATATAATACTAGAAAAGGTGCCAAAAACATACAGTAGAGAAAAAATAGCCTCTTCAACAAATGGTGCTGGGAGAACTGGAAATACATATGCAGAAAAATGAAAATAAACCCCTATATCTCACCATGCATAAAACTCAACTCAAAGAGGATCAAGGACTTAGGATTAGTCAAGAGACCCTGCACCTAATAGCAGAAAAATAGGTCCAAATCTTCATCATGTCAGATTAGGCCCCAACTTCCTTAACAAGACTCCTAAAGCACAAGAAATAAAATCAAGAATTAATAAATGGAATGGACTCAAACTAAAAAGCTTCTTCTCAACAAAAGAAACAATCAATGAGGTGAATGGAGAGCCTACATTTTGGGAGAAAATTTTTGCCACCTACATGTCAGATAGAGCACTAATCTCCAGGATATATAACGAACTCAAAAAACTTAACACCAAAAAAACCAAACAACCCAATCAATAAATGGGCTAAGGAGCTGAACAGACAGTTCTCAGAAGAAGATATACATTTGATCAACAAATATATGAAAAAATGTTTAACGTCTCTAGTAATTAGAGAAATGCGAATCAAAACTACTCTAAGATTTCATCTCACACCAGTCAGAATGGCAGCTATCAAGAATACAGACAACAATGAATGTTGGCAAGGATGTGGGGAGAAAGGTACACTCATACATTACTGATGGGACTGCAAATTGGGGCAACCACTATGGAAAGCAGTATGGAGATTCCTTAGAAAATTTGGAATGGAACTACCATTTGACCAGCTATCTCACTCCTCGGTCTATACCAAAAGTACTTAAAATCAGCATACTACAGGGACACAGCCACATCAATGTTTATAGCAGCACAATTCACAATAGCTAAACTGTGGAACCAACCTAGATGCCCTTCAGTAGATGAATGGATAAAGAAACTGGTATATACACACAATGAATAGTATTTTATTGTGTGTAAGTACCACATTTTTCATTCATCAGTTGACTGATGCTTAAGTTATTTACACTTCTTGGCTATTGTGACTAATGCTACAATAAACATGGGAATGGCAGATGTCTCTTCACCAGGCTGATTTAATTTCCTTTGGATATATACTCAGTAGTAAGATTGTTTGATGATATGATAGTGCTATTTTTAATTTTTCAATAATTTCCATACTATCTTCCATAATATTTATGATAGTTTATGATGGAGGTAGACTAGAGGAAATGGTGGACAAAGGAGCAGGAGGTATCCAAGAGGTAGAGACCCACACTCTACTCCATGCTGTGTCCCACAGTGCCTTGACCTTGGGTGGGAGGTGACTGCAAGGTGCCTCTGAAGGCTAGGCACTAAGCACAGAGAGTGGCCTTGAGAAGTTCCCTGTGATCAAGCCTATGGACAAAAGAAAACTTAAGGTCAACAAGGGAGAATAAAACCAGAATAGTTGGAAGTCCTTTCCAAGATGCAGTGTTGTGCAGATGACAGAGGGTCACAGCACCAGACACAACCAGGGAAGCAAAAGAATAATTCAACAACGGACCTTCCATGTGCAACAGTCCAGGTGCCTCCCTCATGTTCCCAGTAGCCAGGAATCTTGAATCACCGTCCTACTCTCAACTTTAATGGGAGGAAGGGAGGGGGCCCCACTAATAATCGATATTGAATTTCTTCTCTACCTAAGGAATAAAATCAGGGTACTCAAGCTGTGTTACTGTCAGTTAAAAAAAAAAAGTAATATGTATATTGTTTCTTAAACCTGAGTTCTGCTCCATAGTTTCTTCCTGGATATTATTATTATTTTACCTAACATTAGCAGATGGTTTATGCTTCTAGGTACAAAAGTTCCTGACCTCTGGATACTTTTATCCTTTAGCTGTGGATTATGGAAGGGCTCATGCTCTTTGACTTTATCCTCAAAAGTTGGGATCTCTTCCACATCATCCTTCAGCAACATTTGCTATTATCTATTTCAACCTTATAGAGAACTGAGTTTCTTTAAATGACAACACTGGAACTCCCTCTCTGTGAACAAATGCTATAGATTACCCTAATGGTGTGGCCTGTGTGATGCCTGAAAAATGCTAGGTGCTCAATAGATTTTATTGGAAATTTTTTTTAAAAAGTCAAAAAATAAATTGATTAAGTTGGGTGTTTTATTCCCATTAGTAGGTTTATATTTTAGGTTTTCAGAAAAATTTAACAGAAGGTGCCTAGAGTTCCCATCTATTCCTTCCTGGTTCCCACTCCCACCTAACCCCAACCCTGCCACACACACAGTTTTCCCTATTATTTACATCTGCCTTGATGGGACATTTGTTACAATTGATCAATCCATATTGATACATTATTATTCATTAAAGCCCATAGAATATAACCTCTATGGATTCTGCCAAATGTATAATGTCATGTATCTGCCATTACAATATCATTAAGAATAGATTCACTGCCCTAAAAATCCTGTGTGGGTCACCTCTTCATGCCCAACTCCTAACTCCTGCAACCCCTGACCTTTTTACTGTCTCTATAGTTTTGCCTCTTCCAGAAGGTCATATAGGTGGGAACTTCATGTAGTATGAAACCTTTTCAGACTGACTTCTTTGACTTGGCAAGTACATTGACGTTTCCCTCATTGTTCTTTTGTGGCTTGCTAGCACGTTTTTCTTTGTTATTGAATAATATTCCACTGGTGTACCATGGTTTTTTTATCCATTTACCTATTGAAGGACATTATGGTTGTTTCCAATTTGGGGCAATAATAAAACTGTTAGAAGCATTTATGTGAAGATTTTGTGTGGATATAAGTTTTCAGCTCATTCAGGTAAATACGGAGAATGATGATTGCTGGATGGAAAGACTGTTTAGCTATGGAAAGACTGGTTTTTAAAAGTGCTTTCTAGCCAGCATTCTCCCAGAACATAGATTAAGTTAACTAAGTGATGAGTTGACTTCCCACAGTGACAAGCCAGAAAGCAGGCCCTGTTTTTATTTGTACGAAACAAAGTATTCAAGCTTCAAGGTATATTCCTAAATTCTAGTCTACTTAGATTTAGTAGATAATATGCTATGTAGTTTGAACCTTTGATTTCTTTTTGGCCTATTTAACTTGGCGGCCTAGACAGACTACTTTGACAAGGTCACTACCTTCTCAGGTATAATGTTAATGATATTCTAGTGGGAGACAAGGTGAATAAACACACAAGTAAACTCTGTAATCAGCAGGAAGAACTAAACAGGAAAAGGTCATAACTACGTAGCCAAGAAAACAAAGTTTCCCATTAACTGAATGATAAGTATGCATGTGGAGCTAAACTAGGATTTGAGGAAGGGCATCGGGGACAGTGCAGAGATAATTTGGCTCCAAGAAGATACAACCAGAAGGAAGCACTCTTGAAATGATTTCCACAATGTTCAAGTGGCTGGCCCTGCCATAAGGGAAGACAGTATGTAAAAGGGAAAGATTGATGTTTGGGGCAAATAAAAAATTCAGAACATGAAAAGAGAAAACAGGACATTTAGATCATATACTTCATCTCTTCTAATTAAAGTGGGAGAATCTTGCCTTTTCTTAGTGCCTCTCCCATTGCTATTTTGCACACAGTAATGTTCAAGAAGAGCTCACTACATTGATGGGGGACACTTGCACCAAAATACACATTTTTTTAAAAAGGACTTTACTTTTGCCCTCAAAGTTCAGCTACACAAAAGTCAAACAAAACCAAAAATAGCATTCTCTGGGTACTCCAGGTTATTTTTTAAGTGGTGTTGGAATGAAATCAGTATATACATTTTCAGAGCTTTGTAATCATTATTCTCCACCATCCTGGGAAATGTGAATTTGGTTGAGCTCCAAGAATCTTAGCAACAAGACAGCAGCTCCTAAGCAGAGCCGCAGTCTTCTGATGGGGCCAGAAACCCAGAGACAAAGAACTATTTATCGACATGAACTGTCTTGCTTCCGAAGCTGGAATCCCTAGGACCAAGCTAATGAGGAGACTCGGTGCCAGGATGTCATATTGGATCAGGAAGGCCAAGCCATTGACAGTCTGTATGTCTGCGCTGAGGCCAGACTGGAGGAGATGCAGAGAAAACATATACAGTGGCTTCTGAAAGACCTTAACACTTGACACTTGAACACCAAGACAATCACTGCGTTGAGCTGGGAGTGTGGGAAAGGGCTCAGGCTGCAGTATGTTTCCTGAACAGATGGGCAGTGCTGATGTGGAGCAGCAGAAGCTGCTGGCTGCAGCCCCAGGCAAAGGAGTGTCAGGAACTCCTGAGCCTAACTCTCAGGGCTTCCTATTGATGTCCCTGAAGGTGAGATGCAATCTCTCTCCTCTTTTCTAGCCCCATCTCTTCCAAAGGCCTCACTCAGTGCCCAATTACTGGCTTACGAGGGAGACACGTCCTTGATGTAGTAAGAGGTATCCCTTAGTTTTACAATAATTAACTCCTTGAAAATCCAAACAGGAGGTGACATTTCTTTGCATGCCAGCCAGAATTCTCTTTGGATGTTTCCTGACTTTGGAACATCTTGGGGAGACTCAGCAGGTCAAGCACAGAAGAGGGCTTCAATCAATATCAGTACAGATAAAGACCACTGACATTCACTGAGCTCCATCCAGAGCAAGGCACTAAGCCCTTAACATTCATCACCTCACTTAAGCATCACAACTCTGTAACTTGGAAATACCACAAACCCCATTTTACTGATGGGAAAACAGAGGCTGAGAGAGACTAGGGTTTGGAAGTTCTCAAAGTGCTGGTCCCAGGACCAGCAATATCAGCATCACCTGGGAACTCGTTAGAAATTAAGTTTCTCAGACCCCACCTCAGCTGTACTGACTCAGAAACTCTAGGGGTGGGGCAATCTGTCTTTTGGCAAGCCCTGAACACTCTAGTATGAGGACCCATAGACCAGACAACTTTCCCAAAACCACACAGCCAGTAGGATCCAGATACCAGCAGTTTGGCTCAAAAGCCCTGCTCTTAACTATTGTGCTATGAATTTACCTGGACCCAAAAAAGAAGAACCTACCTACAATTGCACACTCGAAATTTAGAGAATTTTCAGGCATTAAAAGATGCTTAGCTTTTTAAAATACCTGGTCAGATTCACAAAGGGGAATAAAAGGGAGAGGCAACCTTCCTCTTGTACATTAAGGCCTTAGATTCCTGCTCACTTCATATGGTACTGGTACATTCCTCAGGGGAATGGAGATTTCCTGTCTGTTCAACACTCCACTCCACCCTACCCACAAGGACACTCCCAGAGACTACACCCAGGCCTCATAGAGTCATCATTTCACACCCAAGAGAATAAGAGGAACAACTCAAAAGGAATGAAATGGAGAGTGGCTAATATGAAAAACTTAAAAAAGTGGAAGCATCAGTACTAGTTTCCTAGGGATAGTGTAACAAAGAACCACAAGCTTTGTGACTTACAACAATGAAAATTGATTGTTACACACACAGTAGTTACAAGTCTGAAATCAAGGTGTTGGTAGAGCCATACTCCCCTGAAAACAATGTGGGGGATGATGCTTCCTTGCCTCTTCCAGCTGCTGGTGATTCCAGATGCTCCTTGGGTTGTGGCAACATAGTTCTTCCTATGTCTCTTCATATCATCTTCCCTCTAGCTATGTCTGTCTTTATGTCCAAATTTCCCCTTTTTATAAGAACCTGCAACACCTTAGTTATTTTGAATTAGGGGCCCACTCTATTCCATATAAGCTCATCTTAACTAACTATACCTACAAGGCTCTATTTCTAAATAAGGTCATATTCTGAGGTCTTGGGGGTTAGGACTCAAACACGAATTTAGAGGGACTTAACTTAACCTATAGTAGCATCTATTTTGAAGTTGGGGCTTAAACTACAAAACTTCCCATGCAACATACTTGCTACATCATTTCAGAGAATTTTAGGCTGACCTCCATTGAGGCCATCTATGTGAGGGTTGTTTCTATCATGGCTGATGATTTGATTAGAATCACCTAGTATTTGTTAAAATTAGAGCTACCCAAAGCTTCATCCTATACATTCTGAATCAGAAAGGGACTGAATGCCTCTTTGATTCTGATATGGCTAGCCCTTCAATGCCCTCAAAGTTTGAAAGCTCAGGTCTAGCCAACCATCACTGGAGGCTTGACATGCTGCCCCATTGTGACAGCCAAGTCTGAGGAGGTACCCCAGTTTCCTGCAACACCTTAGCCCCGGTGATGCCAATGGTGAGTTTTAAGCTCAGACAAGTCACTCTGGAATATTCAAGGGGAGTGCCTAGGTCTTCCCCAGATTTATCTTCATCTTTAGGCCCCATATTATTACCAACATATTGGTTCACAGAAAGGTCAGAGAAACCTGACTTCTGAGTCAGATGATTTTATTAGGTGGGAACCATATTAAACCAAATCCCCTGGGATTCATCCCCAATAATCCAATAACTTCTCTCCTTCAGAGAAGATAGGGAGGTCATTGAGAACTGGTGCCCAATCCAAGAAGGAAGGCATCAAAGATACTTTCATGATTCTGAAATGAACCTGGGAGAGCAGCTGCATGAAAGTCACAGAGAGGAAATGTCAAACAGAATTACCTCCACATCATGCCTCCTATACCATACTTCCTTCTCCAACCACTCCCCAGCAGCCCCAGAGCAGAGAAAATAATCATTATAACTGCACTCATCAGACAAGGCAGCGAAGAGCATGAGCCTTGGACTGGGCATCCAGACTGCTTAAATGCTTGCCTGTTAGAGCCTCCATCTCTTCATCAGCTCCTTAACATCATTGATCTTATTTCACAGAACACTACCTATGAACCCAGCCAAGAAAAGGGTTTTTTTTGATTTATCAAAAGAATTTAGGTTCCATGGAATCCAAGGGCAGGAAAGACTCCATCTGGCCTAATGGGAACTGGAAAGCTATTAACTGTGGCTCTGTTTTTTAAGAACTCTACAACACATCTCTTCTTATGCCTTCTCGCTTCTGTCTCCCTCTTTCTCCACCAAAAGGCTTCCCCTGTCACTACCTAAGCGTATACAGTAGTTATCATAGTTTCCCTGGTTCCCAAAACCATACAACCTTGTAGCTTAATTCCCCACTGCTCAAGAGTTCAATCCCTTAATGTTCCAATTCCTAGGAGAGGAATCCAAGTCCATCATAGGCAAGGTGACTTTACTTCCCTAATCAGCTGTGTTTGTGATGCAGATCACATAGCACAAGCCCAGGCACTTCAGCTGGCACCTCCTCAAGGGTCGTGGGTAGGCATAGTCAGCATAGAAGGGTTCTGGGGAAGGCAGGACCCAAGGCATGTGAACTAAAATAGTGATAAAAAGTCATTTTTTTAAGCATCTACTAGATAAGAGATGCTGAGCTATATGATATATGATCCTTGCTTCAAACATTTAAGGTGGTTATTGCAGATATGGCTACTGAGTTGAAGCAACTTGTCTAGGGTCACTCAGCTAGTAAGAGATGGATACAAATTCCAACTGAATTCTGCCGGTTTCCAAATGGTACCATTTCACCAACTCAGGAAAACATGAACATTAACACCATCTACTCCAACTATCCCACCAAACTATAATCAACATAAAATGAAATCACAACCTGGAAATTGCCTTGGGAAAGCTGAACAGAAGTAAATATGAAGTCTGAATGTACCTGCTGCCACCATCCCACAGTGTGGTGTTGGCTCAACAAGCGTTTCCCTAAGGACGGCAGAATATTGGTTCAGCTCTGGCTCTGTGGCCAGATGTGGCCAAGACCACAGCGGGGTCTTAGCAGCTGTCCAAGACCTCCTGAAAGAACTGCTTGTTGCTTACAATCCAGTGGTGTGACCCCACACAAACAGTATCTGAATTCTCAACCCTGAGCTGGGCACACCAAGGTGGGCAATTGTTTGAACGGGGGCAACTTCTGATTTTCACTAAGAAACCTAGCCAAGAGAGTTGGTTAATTGGGTTCAAGTTGGCTATAACAGAGCACAGACCACAATCACTGGCAACTCTCAAACATTAATGGCATCTTTTAAACCCCAAGATGAGGGTCACGCACATGGAGACTCTGCCCCACAAAGGAGGTGGGTTTATAGGGATTTCTCCACAGTTGGCTATGGTAGAAATGAAAAGGATGACTGTGAAGCAGGCCATGCTCTTTGGTGCTTATGTTGGTTCATTTTTTGTGTCAACTTGCTGGGCTACGGTGCCCAGTTGTTTGGACAAACACTAGTATTGATGTTGCTCTGAAGGTATTTTGCAGATGTGATCAACATCTATCCACGGACTTTAAGTAAAACAGATTACCCTGTCTAACATAGGTGGGATTCATCTAATCAGTGGAAGAACATCAAAACAAACTCAAAGATTTCCCAGGAACGAAGGAATTCTAGCTTATGAAATTCTGTCTGAGCTTCCAGCCTGCTGGACCACCCAACACATCTCAAGCTAGAGACTTCAATAATAATACTCATCTGAATTTCCAGCATGCCAGTCTACCCTACAGTCCCTTAAAATAAATCTCACTCATTTTCTCCTTTCTTTCTGGAGAACCCTAACTGACAGAGTCCTCAATAACTGGATCATTACTGGTAATCTGATGATAGTCCCCTCATACCGACTGAGTAGCTAAGGCAGATGGGACACTGGTCCAGACAAGGAGAGGGCTGCAATGTCCAGTGCAGGCATTATAGAGTGAGTCTCTTCCACATTCCACAGGCTCATGTCTCTCCCCCAGAACTCAGGTAGAATCAGAGAGCTCACTCAGGCTGGTATATAGACCCTTACTTCTCAATATACACACTAAGTGCATAGATCATCACCTAGATCAACTGAACTAGAACCTGCATTTTAACAAGATTTCTAGGCTATTCAAGTACACATAAAGTTTGAGAGGCATTGTAATTGAAGGCAGCCTGATTTTCCCAGAATGAGCACTGAACCCAATGTTATAGATACGGGTGGAGTTCCTGATTGGACTCCAGCCAGCTCTGAGCACTTGGGCAAAACTAATGAGGAAACAGACATGTTTAGAAAAGTACAGATCACATTAGTAGTTTTACTACGTCCAAAGCACTGAACCAGGCACAGTGTTTATAATGACACTTCCAATCTTCCCATCAAACCTATGAGGAAGGTGCTATTGATAGTTCCATTTTACAAATGGCAAAACTGAAATGCAGAGGGGTTATGGAATTTTCCCAAGGTCAAATGAATAGTTGATTCAGGATTTGAACTCAGCGGGCCTGGCTCCATAGACACATACTGCCTCTCAGATTCAAAGCACAAAGGGTCTCCCCAATGTTTCATCAGGGGTATAAGCCAAGTTCTAGCATGGGAGTAATTCTGTCTGTAGGATTCAAAGAACACTTCATAAAGAAGGTAATTTTTGAAACAGTCTTTGAATGAGAGGTAGGAGTTTGCTAGGAGTTATAACCTATGGTGACTGTTGCCATAATCAAGATGGAGCTGTTCATGCAGCCCAGTACTCCTGTGTCAATGCTGGTCCCTACATCATTCCCCAGCTTTCACCTGGTACCTGGTTTCTCCTCCTGGTGAGGGTTGTCCTTCAGAACATAGCCTTCCAAGACCCCCACACTATGTCAGGCTTCCCTCAGAATTCTGCTAACACCAACTGCTTTCCTTCATGACACCTACACCAGTGTATAATTAAACACTTATAATGGGAGACTGTCTCATTAATATCTGCCTCTCCCACTAGACTGTGACTTTCTGAAGGCAAGGACTGTACCTGTTACACATACTTGTGAATCTTGGGTCGAGCCCAGTACCCGGCACCATTCAGCACTCAGCAAGGATAGTGTGCAGCTCTCAGTGACCACCACCTCTCCTCTTGTCTTGCACAGGAGTCAGAAAACAAACTGGGACCCAAGGCAGAAAACCATCCTCCCTTGATTAATTAATGACAAACAAAAATGCTGCCAAACCTGCATATCTTGGGTTTATCCATTTCGACTCATTCCTAATTTTGAAGCCACAATGAGCACAGACAAATAGCTGTTGATCATCCTAGTGGCTGTTTGTTATACAAGGTTGCACTGTTATCCCCAAATATAAATCAAAAGAATAAGATAAATGATGTGTTGAAATTTAAAATGTAGAACATACCCCAATAAGACTGTGGTTTCTTCAGCATTCAAGATCAAGAAGGAATGAAGCTAAGTCGAATCCTTCCATGTTTAAGGGACCACAAGGCTAGTTCAAACACAGCAGTGTTGACGTAAAGGAAAATTCTTCTGAGTTATATAATAGATTCAACCAGGTTTTTTTGCAAGTAAATTCTATTTTCAACATGAAAACCTTCTTTCAGAGGCTGGTGCTGTTTTGATAAAGGACTGATTTAGTGGCAAATGAAAGGATCCTTTGCAATTCAGAGCCGTACCTCATGTGGTCTGCTCAAAGACCCATTGCAAAGTCTTCATCCCAGGCCACTTGGCTATGATGGTGTTTAAATAAAGGCATCTCTTTTCCAAATCAAGTTGCCATTTATCAAAGCTGCAATTCTTCTCCTTTGGGTCCAGTGTCATGTTCATTTACTTGTTTACCAAGTCTCAGTTGGTCATTTTTAGCCCCAGATATAAACATGTCTCCAACTCTGATTTAGGGCCAAGGATTTCTAAAAGCAAGTCAGACTTCAGAATGTTGTTCTTTCCTGTAGGAAGGGCTTATCTGATCCCATCACACACAAATTGACTTGTGAAAACAAACTCACTTGAAAACCAATAAGAAACTCGACTTTGGGACTGGTGACAGTGAAAACAAACCAGAAGGGTAGCTGTGAGTGCCACTGGCAGACATTCCCTTGATTCCCCAAATATAGCAAAGGATCTGCTAAGAGACATTCAATTCTCCTGCAATTCTGAATAGCCCAAAGCAAATGGAATTAAATCAGGGATATCCATGAAATCTCTGGGTTGATTTGAATTAAGGAATAATTAATTGACTTCAGAAAGTAGGGATTCTCTGTACAAAGGAATGATCATGTTTACAGTGGCCCTTTGAGATGTTTTGAGTTTTGTTTCCTAGTTTGCTCAGAAAAAGACAGAAATTCTAGAAAATGAGAGGGAAAATTCCTCAATGCTCATTGTTAATATCCCTGCTAAGTCTGAGACTTCTTAAGAGAAATGACTCACTTATGCTTCCGTTCAGTCATCTGCTTGCTGGCCTCATGCACCGAAGACAAGAGAAAGTTTGACATTTTCTCTGCTAGGCAAGTTCTGCTAAATATTTTTAATTCAGGGCGAGGTTATCTGTTTCTACGAAGCCAACTCTTCCTCATTCAGCACTTTTCAAAAGGCTTCCAGCCCTTAAACTTAAATTTAACCACTTAGACCAGGCATCTCACAGTGGCAGCCTACTGGCCGAATCTAGCTGGCATATGTGCGTCTGTTGGCATGAGAGCATTTTTTAAACTAGATTTCCATGTCTTTGGACACACCACCCCTTTTATTATATATGCCTGGTCCACTTCACTAATAACATTATCCACTCACTGGCTTTGGAAGACATTTGAGCTCATTACCCCTCATAAAGATGGAAATCATTCTGAAAAGCGTTATGTCCTTCCTAGTCTCCTTAACAGAATATCTAGAAAATAACATAAGTTTCTCATCAAAACTTAAGGTGATCACTGTGAAAATCAGTGATTATGCCATGCAGAAATGCCCTCATGAGTTATTTGGCTTTTATCTTGTCCTTTTCTCTCTGATTATTAATTATTTCATTTCACTGTTGCTAGTGTGACCACCACCACCATTTTACACACACACACACACAAATAAACCCACACACATACTGATTTTTTACACACACCAACACTTTCTAACCCTCCACTGTTCTGTGAGCTAAGACAAAGAAGATATTTTAAAGTAATTAGGCTCTAAGTTAGGAGATCCTTAAGGAAGATGTCTCCTTATAATAGCTAAAACTTAGTGCAAGTTCCTCATTCACGATTTTGAGTGCTCAGAAGTCATCATTGTTCACTTACATGCTCTGAAAAACAAAAAGTAAACACATGAGTCCTTTCTGATGAAAGAGTTGGCAATTAAAATTTCTGCAAATTGGATTCCCATGAAGAATCAAAAACTCACTCACCGAACCAAATCAAAATCATGGCATGTGCGCTGACCTTCAGTTCTTGGCCATCACCATTTACTATATAAAACAAACAACTAGAAGCAAACAGCCACAGATGCTACACCTTCAAGTTGATTAGGAGGCACCAAAAGCATATTTCACCCAGCACTATCCTCTGGGTCATTCTCACAAGCAGCAAGCCACTTTGCATTAACTGGACAACAATGGCCAAACCAGCTCAGCCAGTATTCTCTTCTCATTCCATACTCAAGGCCCCAAAATAGCTAGTGCAAAAGAAGAGCTGGGGCTGCCTTGCTCCCCTCATATCTAGTCAGACCCACTGCACACCCCTGGCCCAAGTGTCAATCTCTTCTCAGCTGCTTCACCACCATGACTCCAGAACTGACCTTCAGAGCCCCATCTCTCTCCCTCAGCCATCCTGGCCAAACCTTCTAACCCTCTGCTCTCATTGCATTGCTTCCATGTAGAGACACTTCAGTGTGTTTCCCTGTTAGAGAGACAGTGAAAGACCACCTTCTTCAACTTCTCTCACCTGGCCATATCTTAGCCTCACTGCAGCCCCCAGCCCTTCTGGCCACCCATGCTTATCTCTCTGCTTTCCCACCACACCATAATTATTGCCACTTCATGCCCTTCTCATGCTCTGGGCCCTTCTAGAACACCATCTCTTTTCTTTTCCATCTGTTCAGATTCCATCTTTCATGTCTCCACTCAAGAAGCCATTTTCAACCACCCATCCCTTAAGAACACTTTCATTCGATTCCTTATAGTTCCCAGTGGTTTAAGCATTTCCTTTGCTCTCTACTGTCCTGGGTATAAGCCCTGGAATAGAGCAGGGGTCTTATCTCAAACTTCTTTGGTGGCTCCTGCCTAACTTCCTTCCCTCTAAATACAAACATGCTCAATGGACACAACTGAACCTGCACATGAAGACCCAAAGAGGGGCAAGGTTTACATTTGGAGGAATTGCAGTGACTCTCCGAGAATGACACGTTGCCCTTCACATTTCGTAAGAGAAAGCAGATGTGGGCCAAGTTCCCAGATACCTACCAAAGAAAAGACAAGTCAGCTCCTCCCCTCCCTGCCACTCCAGGCTTGCCAGAGATCATTTAAAATGCACTTCGGTGTGCTCCTCTTTTCTTTGGAAAGGAAGCAAGTCCTGACATTCTGTTTTTCCATTTCATTAAGGATGAAGGTCATCCTGGGAAGGGTAAGAGTAGTTTCCAAAGAGAACTTGTGAAGGAATAGGGCTGGACTAGGGAACGCTCCCATCCCTGTCGTTAGACAGCTTCGCCCTTTGAGGAGAACAAGCCCAGCTTTCACAGTGAGTCACTTTCAGCGAGGCCTCTGCCAGGACTTGGCTCTCCCTGCTGAGGCTATACAGAAGGACTGGGTGATAGCTCAAGGTCAGACAGGGTGTCCAGACAGAACTGGCCGGAGAAGGTGGCACTAAGACAGCTGGAAGATACAGGAGTGAAGAAGGGGCTAAGGAAGATGGCCAGGAGCGGGTGTTCAATGGAAGCCTGAGAAAAGCTGAACCTGAATATCTCCCCCAGCACCTTACCTTCTCTCTGTCTATCCCATTCACACTCCTGCACAGAAATACATTCTTACTTCCTTCCCTTCTCTACTCCCCATGGAATTTCTATAAATAAACAATAAGACCCTGCCAGAGGCCCGTTACTAACTCTTGCAGTGTTCTGGCTATAAATACATAAATCCTCACACTTTTATTCACTTCGTGCTTTGCAAAACACTTTCTCATATGTAATCTCCTCCTTATTTATACATCACACACTTTAAAAGTCCAATAGGCTCCTCCTTCTCAGTACCATACACAGCACTGGGGACTTCGCTCTCCCCACCAGCTCCTGAAGCTCTTAGCCTTAAAATTACAAGCTTTAGCATGTGCGACTCAAAAAGTCTCCTATGATTTGGGTCACATATATCTTCTTTTTAATTTTTTTAATTGGAAAATAGTAATTGTATATATAGTTATATATACAATGGTAATTATATATACAATGGTAATCACCTCACATGCTTACCATTTGTTGGTGGTAAAATCATTTAAAATTTCTCTTAACAATATTGAAATATATATTATTATTAATTATAGTCACTATGCTGTGTAGAAGATCACTGGAAATTTTTCATCCTGTGGAACTAGAACTGGACACCTTGACCAACATCTCTCCGCCGCCTCCCTCAGCCTCCGGTAACCACCATTCTGCTCTCTGCTTCCATGGGATTGACTTTTTTTAAATTTCACATATAACGAGGTCATGCACTGTTTGTCTTTCTGTGCCTGGCTTATTTCACTTAGCCTCATGTCTTCCAGGTTCCTCCATATTGTCGCAAATGACAGAATTTCCTTCCTTTTTTATGGCTGAATAACATTCCATTGAGTATATATGCCATGTTTTTTTATCCATATTGGATTGTTTTCATATCTTGGCTATTGTGAATAGTGCTGCAATAAACATGAGAGTTTAGATATTTCTTCAACATACTGGTTTTTAATTCATATGGGTTTATACCCAGAAGTGGGTTTGCTTGAATATATGGTAATTCTTCTTAGTTTTTTGAGGATCCTCCTTACTATTTTCCAAAATAGCTCATTGATGTTCCCACCAACAGTGTGTGAAGGTTCTCTTTCCTCCACATTCTCACCCACACTTCACCTTTTATCTTTTTGATAATAACCATTCTAACGAGTGTAAAGTGATGTCCCATTGTGGTTTTGATTAGCATTTCCCTGATGATTAATGACGTTCAGCTTTCTTTTCATGTGCCTGATGACCATTTGTACATCTTCTTTTGGTAAATGTCTATTTAGGTTCTTTGCACATTTTAAAAATAGTGTTATTTGTTTTCTTGCTATTGAGTAGTTTGAGTTCCTTACATATTTTCAAGTCCCTTATCCAACACATGATTCATGAATATTTTCTCCCAATCTGTGGGTTGTCTCTTTACTTTGTTAATTGTTTCCTTTGCTATGCACAAGCTCTTTAATTTGATGCCATCCAATTTGTCTATTTTTACTTTTATTTCCTGTTATTTTGGCGTCACATCCAAGAAATCAGTTCCCAGACCAATGTTGTAGCATTTCCCCCCTGTGTTTTCCTTTACTGGTTTTACAGTCTTGAGTCTTACATTTAGGTCTTTAACTACATATGCCTTGAAATGTAGTCCCCAATGTCATTTGCACCTCCCTAATAATCAGAATCCACTATCTATCAGACATTTTCGCTGACCCACATACTGCTCTAAGGTCTTTACATGCATGATCTCACTTAAATTCTACAATAATCCTGAGAGGTTGATATGACTGAGGCAGTTCATAGATAAGGAAAGGGAAACTCTGCATGCCTATGCTGCACCTTCTTAACCCCTGCCCTGAGGTCTTCTTGCTATGAGGCCCTTTGCATCTAGGATTCCAGAGCATCTCCTGGGATGAGGGCTAGTCAGACATCAGGAATACCAGGAGTAATAACCACTAGAATTTCCCCAAGCCTAATGCCGTGTCTTACTTTTTGCTTCAATAGAACTTATTTTGCTGGACTCTGTACTAGGCACTATGGACAGAGCAGTAAATAAGACAGTTAGGTCCTGCCCTCATAGGGTTTACAACCTAGTTAGGAAGATGGTCTGGAAATGAGTACATGGTTAAACACGTGGACCAGTTCACCAAGAGGTTTCAAATCCACAGGCAATAAATATGATATAGATTTGACTCTTCACACTGTCCTCTACTGTGCTCTGTCAAATCACCTCCTTCCCTTTTTCCTCCCTTTTAAAATATCTCAGACACATTCCATTACTTCCTATCACTTTCAGTTATTCAAATTTAGACCAGACCACTTTAAATTCCCATTTCTTATCTAAAGTCCTCTGCTATGACTTGCTGCTGGAGGGCCTTAAATGATTGGGGTGGGGTCTGCTCTGCATTCCCCTCCCTACCTGGCTCTCTGGCTGTGGTTTGCTCTGCACTGAGGGCAGGAAGGGGAAGGGGACTTGAGCAATTCCTCCCCACCCCCACCTCTGGCTACCTGATATGTACCTCAGAGACCCTGGCTGTAGGACAACCCCTCATCCAGAAGCAGGACGCCTTAAGTGGGAGCCAGCAAGTCATTGCAGGCCCAGCACTTTCCTCAGTGTCCTTCTGACCCATGTAAATTCAGCCATCCTGCTGTGGCAAGCCTTGGGAGAGAGCCAGGCCCATCACCAGGGCTTCTCTCAGCCCTGCCTTCTTTCTCCACTCTTTCTTCCTCCTAGATGGAAAAGACAGCAGAACCGTTACCCAGGAAGATGTTCAGGCAGACAAGAAATATGCTAGTGATTCCTTTAACATGCCCCCAACTCTTCCTTGGTGTGGAGGAGGGGGAAAACTGTCCTTCCCCAACCCCTGGGTGAGTTCTATCACCAGGAATTCTGTACCTACCACAAACTGAGGACTCTGAGGATCCCAGCCCTCTTCTCCAGCTCAGCCTTCTCCTAATAGACCTGGGACTGGGGGCAAGTCAGTGATATTCACACCAGTTCCACACCAATTGTTGAAGACTGGTTAAGAGCTCTCTTTAGAATGAGGGCTAAGCACGTCTAGTGTCACCTTTGGGTGTTGGCAGCCATTCCAAGATGACAATAAAAAAAAAAGTCTCCCTCAACCCCCTGTAACACATACAATTGTCATGAGAGACATGTAATGAAGGAAAAGAACAGGAAATGTCCACGCTCTGGAATCACACTTCCTGGGATCAACTCCAGATCTGGCCCTTACTGACTTTGGGCAGTAACTTAACCTCTCTGTAACTCAGCTTTCTTATTTGTAAAATGGTGATGATAAATAGTACACACCTCATAAGATTAAAATAAGAAAATGTAAATATAATTCATGACACACTGCCTGATACAGTAACAAATTCTCGATAATTTTCAGTTTCATAAGGACATGGATTGAGGGATACAGGCACTTCCTAGCCACTCAACAACATTTGGTGAAGTAAAGAATAATGGACAATTGGTTATGAGATTGGTTAGTCAGAAAACACCAATCTGAAAAGGGACACTTAAGCTTTGACGTGACGGATGGAGGAGAAGTCAGCCAAATGCAGGAAGAACAAAATGAACACTGAGGTTAGTTACTTTATGCCACTTTGTGGTAAAATTTCTCCAAGTACAATTTTGGCAGATTGTACTAGGATCACATTACATAATCGACCTAGAAAAGTTGCTTTTGATATGTTAATACAATGTGTAAATACAAGGTTATAAGATATTAATTCTTTCTGGACCAAAGATCTTGAGAACTCCCAGAAGCCAAAGTCCTCCATGTGCCTCACCTACATCATGCAGCCAGTGTTTCCACCATATTCTCTGCTGGTGGACTGGTCAGGCATCTTCTAGAAGACCCCAGCTTTCCAGGACACGCTTCCTATCTGTAGAGGAAGTCCAGAGACCAATTCTCTCCACTCCCTCTGTAATATCACTCCAGGACATGGTCTCTGCTCCCCATCCAAGGTGAACCTGTAGAACTCTACAGAAGCCTGACTCCATCCACTGGGCCATGTCCCCACAGTGTTCTATACGGATAGCAGACAGTCGCTACTCCACCTTTTAAGAGATGAATGGAGAACAGCCAGAACAAAGAACCAGGATGGGGAAGGCTGTGGAGCAGAGGTGAGAAGAAGTGCCTGGGCTTGTCACAGACCACACTCAGCTGAGAGTTCCACACACCAAGAATGATGGCTGAAGATGGAAAGAAAGATGCAGACCATTGTAAAACAACTAAAGTACTGAAATGAGAACAAGTGAGTGGAGTTGAAGGGCCCCACTCACAGAGCCCAGGGCAAGAATACAAATGGAGACCCCAGCCTAGCCAGGGCCCTTCTCTACCCTCCCTGGCTTTATCTGCTCTGCTGGGGAGTCCACCTTCATGCAGTAGGCACTCCAGCTCACATGTCCCAACCCTGTCCATATGCACTCCCCCAACCCCATCCTCCAGACATCCATCTCTCAGGCTCAAGAGGGCACTTATGGTATGGGAAGCCATCAGGAGGCCATACTGAGAACAGAGGTGAAGAGTGCTCTGGAGGTAAGATGGAGACATGTAGAGAAGCAAGTCCAGGGTCCAGAGGTGCTGTGAGCATAGTCTAGGAGGGGGATGGGCACAGGATCCAGGTTGGGGACACATCTCCAAGACAGAGGATATGGCTAGAGGAAGGTCAGAGAGGAGCCCTTATTTAAGGTGCAGGGCTAAGGGCAGGAGTTTGAGGTGACAGGGTGCCCTTATTAGTAGAGTGCCGGAAGGTAGACCTGGAATAAGTGGGTAGGAGTTAGGAGGGGAAAAACTCCTAAGAGTACTTGCTTCTGCACCCTCACTGATAAATTTATATGCACAGCTCTAAACTCATCTGCATTTTTAATTATTTGTAGATAATGTCTGTGGATGCTATACTCTTCTCACTCAGTATATATAAAAATACCACCTTTCCAGAATTCACAGAAACAGTGATGTCATCTTTCACCCTACCCTCTTCACCTTCTCCAATATATAATTGATCTGTCTGTCTGAGCCCTCTAGCTAAAATTTTAAAGTGTGTGTGTGTGTGTGTGTACATGCACACGTGTGTGTGTGTATGTACTGTGTGTGTAAGATAAAACCTGCTTTTAGTGTGAGATCAGCCTTTAGAAATTGGAAAAGCAAAACCCAGCAATTCAAAGCAGTCTCTACCTTTGAGAAATCAGAACCTAACTTCCCATCCTAAATGGCGGGCATCCAGTGGCTACTGCCACCTGCAGCCGCCTCATCAGTCTAATGACAGCTCAAATAGTATTTCAATGCCAGCAGTGGTTACTTCCAACATAAAGTTTTAAGATCCAAAAACAATTTAATTACAACGAAAGTCTACATATAAATAGTTTAAATGTGCATCGATGAGTTTTCCATTTTTTTTTTTAAGCTGTTAAGAACTTTGGTGGTAACAAGATCAAGATTCTGGATAGATGAGAGGCCTGACTCCACATGATCTAAAGGTCAAGGACAGAGTATCAGCTCCCAAAAGGAAGAAAGTATATCATAAATTCAAAGGAGACACATGAACAGTGTATTGCCCAAGGTATACAAAGATTAATTTTGAAGTTTGCCTCATCCAACAGTGGACACTTGAGTCTCTGTGTGTCTCTGGTTACAGCCAGTTTTAGTTACTTTGGATCTGGTCAGCATTATAAAGCCTGGGATAAAATATCTGCTGGAGGAGTAAGGATTAGCAGGTGACTCACCTGCTCCTAGGACTCAGTGGGCCCACAGTTGTCATGGGCTGTTAATACATGAGCTGTTAATCCACTAACAGAGCATGAATGGGGCACAAGAGTATGGGAAGCTGACCCAGCAAACAGCCTATCTTAATGACCGTCGTCTTTCACGATGTGTGTCATCTGGGTTTTGTTGCCAGTAAGTTTGGGGCAGAAATGTGGGCTCATCATTGTTTTAAAGCACAGTGAACCTAGTCAGTGGTATAACAGGACTGTTAAAACTGTCCCTGGTTTGATGAAATCCTATTATAAGTAAATAAGGACTGAGAGACTTGCTGGGATCACAAGGGCAGGGCGAGGGAGGTGCCTATAGTTGTAGGTGGTGGTACCAGCAAGGGGCTTTCCCTAAGCCGGTGCCACTCCAAATGTCAAGGGAAGGTGGCTATCACATTCAATAAGACTGTGCATTCTGAAGCCCACAACCTCAGTAGAAAGCACTAAAAACCTGGAGAGAGGCTGGTTCCTTACAGAAACCCATAAGAATTTTCATGTCTGCAGCATCAGTAAGAGCACAATAGAACATTCCACACAACTTGACACAATCTGCCATCTCCAAATCATGAGGTTTAGAAATAACACAACAGAACAGTCTGCTGTCAGGCATTTAGGCCATATCCTAAATGATGCTGTCAGAACAATGCTACCAAATATCAGATGTTCCCAAACAATTCATTATTCTTAAGGGTTATACCAGGGAAGAGATTGCCTCCCATCCCTAACTCCCCAAAAAGCTAAGGAAAAGAAAATAGAAAGATGTTAAATGGGAAAGCTCATATTGTGCTTGTAGGTACTAATAAAATCTGTTTAAAGATTTTATTATAAAATACTATTGGCATATGAAATAACATATGCAATATATATAAAAGAAATGTTCACTTAGAAAATATTAGCCATACTTTTGGATCCTCCTTTGTATTCCCACGCCCTACTTCTTCCATAAGCATCCCTTGAAAGTAGTCTACTTATTACTCTCTTGCCTGCCTTCATTATTTTCACATATGTGAAATATACATATATTCATTACAAATTTATATATTCAGTTTTGTGTGGTTCTGAACCTTGTGTAAATGAGAGATGTATGTATATATTTTCTGCAATCTGCCCTTTTTTTCAATTTTATGTTTATGAAATTCACTCACACTTGTAGGAGTAGAAACCATGCATCTTCATTTATGGTTTATGCCCCATTGAAATAATATAATACAATTTATTTATCCAATCTACCCTTGGCAGATATTTGTGTTGGTTGCAGTTTTTGCCTTTTATACAGGACACTCTTATAAACCTATATAACTCCTTACTTGTAAACTTCCTGATATACATGTGCCAGAGTTTTTCCATAGGAACAGAATTGCTATGCCTCTTCAACATTATTCCCAACTGATCACACCAGTTCACACTCTCACCAACAGGGTATGAGATCCATTGCCCACAAACTCATGACACTTGTTATTTACAGATGTTTTAATTTTTGCCATTCAAGTATGTAAAATAGTATATCATTATAGTTTTAATTTGCATTGCCCTGGTTATTAATGAGATTGAGTATCTTTTCATAAGTTTATGGGCCATTTGGTTTTCCTATTCTGTGAAATGCCTATTTAAGACTTTTGATTATTTCTCTATAGGTTTCTTTTTGTTCTTATTAATTATTGAAGTTCTTCACACATCCCAGAAACTAATCCCTCATCAGTCGTAGCTTAAACTTTTTACTATCTTTATACTATCTTTTTTTTTAAGAGAGAGAGGGAATTTTTTAATATTTTTTTTTAGTTTTTCAGTGGACACAACATCTTTATTTTATTTTTATGTGGTGCTGAGGATCGAGCATGCCAGGGGATGTGGATGTGGCTCAAGCGGTAGCATGCCAGGCGAGCGCACTACGCTTAAGCCACATCATAAAGACAGACCATACTGTCTTTATGCTATCTTTTGACTTTAAAAAAAAAACACCTTAATTTTAATATGGCTAATTTATCAGTTTTTCTCTCTTAGGTTGGGTCTTTCATTGTTTTAGAAATTCTCTCTAGTTCAATTTTAAAAATCCTTACCAATTCAAGATCCTAAAAACCTTCTGTAGCTTCTCTAATAAGTTATAAAAGTTTTCCCTTTCACCTTTAGTTATCAATCCCCTGAATCTGCCTTTTGTGCAAAGCTCATGGTAGGAGCCTGGTTTCAAGTTTGCATGTAGATAACTATTTGCTCCAGCACAGTGACTGTGAAGTCCTTTCTCTCCCCACTCAGTATCTTTTCCAGGTCTATTATAGCTACATGTCCACATATGTATAGGCTTGCTTCTAGACTCTGTATCTTCACCTAGAAATTATCCATCCATAAGCTTATATCATATTGTATTAAAAGCTATAATTTTATTAAAAATCTTGGTATTTGTGGGCTGGGTCTGTAGCTCAGAGGCATAGTGCTTGCCTAGCATGCATGAGGCTCTGGGTTCAATCCTCAGCACCACATAAAAATAAACATATAAAAAAAAACTTGGTATTTGTAACAGCAAGCCGCCCCATCGTGTTTTTTTCTTTTCCTAAGGGACTCTTGACTTTTTGGCTCCCTCTGCACACAAATTTTAGAAGCAATTTGTCAAGTTCCTTTAAAACAAATAAAAAATTATTCATATTCTGGTTTTGATTGACATTCATAAAATAGATAAATATCTTCATGGTATTAAGTCTTCCTAACCATATATGTGGCATAGTTTTTCCTTTGTAGGTTTCTTTAAATGCTTTTGAGTGCATTTTCAAATAATTTTCTTCATAAAGATCTTGTTGAACTTATTTGATTTATTCCAAAGAATTGTATACTACTGCTGTTATTGCAAATACTCCCTTTTGTAATTAATAAATAAATTTACATATATATATATATATATATATATATATTATAATTTTTATTGCTCACATAGAGATATTTGGTTCACTTTTGAGTGTTGATCATTATATTAGTCACCTATGGCTAAATAACAAATTATACAAAATTCACAGGTTTAAAATCTCAAACATTTGTTATCTCATAGTTTCTTAAAGTAAGAAATTCAGGAGCTGCTTAGCTGGGAGTTTTAGCTTAGGATTTCTCATAAGTTTGTGGTCAAGATGTCAGACAGGACTGCAATCATCTGGAAGCTTGACCACAGCTGGAGGATCCTTGCCAAACTCACTTACATGGTTGCTGTCAGGAGGACACTGTTCCTCTGTTCCCAGTAGGGCTGCTCTTAACAAGGCTGCTGGTTTCCCCAGCACAAGAGTGAGAGACAGCAACTAAAATGAAATCCATCATATCTTTTACAGCTGATTTTGGAACTGGTATACTAATTATTTCTGTTGTATTCTATTGTTCACAGAGAATAACACTGGTACAATATGGGAGGAGATTACACAAGGGTGTGAATTCTAGAATGTGGGCATCACTGGGGGCCATCTTGAAGGCTAACTGCCACAATTTTACATCCAACAAACTTGCTAAACTCTTATATTTCTTTTAATAATTTAGTAATATATTCTTATGGATTTTCTGCACAGGCAAATATATTCTCTATTAATAATAACAATTTTATTTCTTTGCTTCCAATCCCATTTTTTTTCCTTTCCTGTTTTACTTCTCAGGCTTAGATTTCGGCATAATATTTTTTTAAATATTTATTTCTTAGTTGTACACAATATCTTTATTTGGCTTATTTGGTTTTTGTTTGTTTGTTTGTTTGTTTTATGTGGAGCTGAGGATCGAACCCAGGGCCTCGCACGTACTAGGCGAGCGCTCTACCACTGAGCCACAACCCCAGTCCTTGGCACAATATTTAAAGAGGTAAAACAGAAGTGAATACTTCTGTTAGTTAAGGTAGTTAACAGAAGACTTTATCTTAAAAATAGTTTCAACACTTACCATAGCATGATATTTGTGGCACATTTTAATTGTTTTAATTTGGGGGGAGATACCTTGTTTTTAAATTCAGGGAGTTTCCCTTTATTCTTAGCTCGAGATTTTTTCATTAAAGATGGAAATTTAACTATGTATTATTTCTTTAGTCTATTTATGTGGTAAATTATGGTGATCACTGTTCTACTGTCAAATCAATTTTACATTTTTTTTTGGTGGGGGTTACCAGGGATTGAACTCAGGAACACTCACCCACTGAGCCATATCCCCAGCCCTATTTTTTTGTGTTTTACTTAGAGATGGAGTCTCACTGAGTTGCTTAGCACCTCACGGTTGCTGAGGTTGGCTTTGAACTCATGATCCTCCTGCCTCAGCCTCCTGAGCCACTGGTATTACATGCCTGGCCTCAATTTTGCATTCTTGAAATAAACTTAAACTGATCATAATACATTATCTTTTATAAATTATTGGATTTATTTAGAAATTTATTATATATAAATTTTGCATTTACTTACATGTGAGATTAGCTTATAATCTTCCTTTCCTATACTCTCCTTGTAAAGTTTTCTTATCAAGTAAGAGGTTATGAAATATCACCTTTTTAAAATATACTCTGGAATATTTTGTATAAGATGAGAAATATTTTATCATTGAATATTTCATGCAACATATCCAGTAAAAATACCTAGGCTCAGTATTTTGTTTGTGGGTAGATTTTAAAGTACTAAACTTAAATGTTTATAGAACTTGTCAGATTTTCTATTTATTCCTGAGATCATTTTGATACAATACACTTTTCTAGACATTTATCCATTCTAAGCTTTTAGATATATTAGAATAAAGTTTTTCTTATTATTCTATTAATTTTTTATTTCTGCATTAGCTATAATTTTAACTTTTAAAAAATCTTCATTTTTTAAAGCTTTCTCACCTTCATCTCTGTGCATCTTATCGAAAGATTAGTCTTTCTGTTTCTTGGAATGTGAACTCATGTTTGATGAGAATTTTTGAGACTCAGGTCAAAGCTGCACTCTTACAGAGAGCTTATGTGTCTACCAAGCACCTGTGGGAACTGCAACCAAGGACCATTTTTTAATAAATTGTTGGTTTGAGGCTTTTTTGAAAAATATTTTTTTTTACTGTTGATGGACCTTTATTTTATTCATTTATTTATATGCAGTGCTGAAAATTGAACCCAGTGCCTCACACATATGAGGCAAGCGCTCTACCACTGAGCCACAACCCAGCCCTGGTTAGAGGTTTTCAGAATGCAAAGAATGTGAATCTGGATTGCAAATCCTTGCGAGGACCATATTATAGTTATGAATTTAGGGAGGTTTTTTTTTTTCCTCCTCTACCCAGAACCTATGTTCAGACACCTTTCCTAGTTGAATTTCATTATAGGAAAGACTATGTTCTTTTCTTTCTGAAGATGTATCAGTTCCTGGTCCTGCTACGCTAAATATTCACTGTGATATCTCTTTCTCACCTTAATGGGCCTTAATTCTTTGTCTCTATCTCCCTAGATGTCACAACCATTATGAACAAATGTTGGTTTTCTGAGGATTAACAAGTGACTTCAAGACAGGTGCCACCTTCAACACACACTTAACACCCTGGAGACCTGCTTTTGGTCTTTATTTAGGAGAGCAGAGGAAGCCTTTAAGTCTACCCCTACCGAGATCCCCTACCTAGAAATCTACATCTAGTGAAACTATTTTTCAGAAATGAAGACTTGATAAAGATGTTTTCCACCACACACACACAAAAAAACCCTAAGATACTTCCTCATCACCCCATTTGTATTAAATACTAAAGATATCAGTATTTAATACCAAAATATTAAATACCAAAGGAAAAATGATCCAAGATGGAAACAGAGAAATACAGAAAGGAAAGACTAGCAGGATGGGTAAATAAACAGAAAAATATGAAGTAAGACTGACTGAACAAAACAACAATAACAACATCTTATGGAATTTAAAGTATATTTAGAATTGAAATGCATAATAACAATGCAAAAGATGAGAGGATGGTTAAGTGTGTAAGGTTCCAGTTTTATCAAGAAAGTAGTAAAAATAATTTATATTACACTACTAATCCATGGTTTGTTTTATAATCACCAAAGTAATCACTACAGAAGCAATAAAAGAAAATATAAAAAAATTAATGAACTAAAAAAAGGCAATAAACAATGATTAACCTGGAAAAGCCAAGAAATGAAAAAGAACATAACCAAGTGGGTCAAACAGGAAACAAATAACAAAGTGGTATATATAAACTTAATTATATCAATAATTGGATTAATACAAATGGACCAAATATTCTAAAGAGTATCCTGTGAATAATAATTTTGAAACGCAACACAGTGTAAAGTTTTGACCACAGATTCTAAGTCTGGGCTCAAATCTTAGCCCTAAAACTTATTAACTAACTATGTGACAAGTCCCAAGTATTGTCTGTGCCTCAGTTTCCATATCTGTAAAATGAGAGCAATAAGAGAAACCACTTCATAGGACTATAGAACTGTTGTGAGAACTGAGTTTTATATATATCTTATATAACTATAACAATATATATCTTAGAACCATGCTTGCCATATAACAAGTTCTACATAAGTTTTAGCCACTATTATTAAACCTCACAGGAAACTGGTAAATAACCCATTTCACAGAGGATTAAGTTAAGGCAACAGTGATAGCACAACTTGCCCAAAATTACCCAGCTGAGGTATCACTCCAAAGTGGTAGAGGTATGTAAATACCTCTACGTAATTAGTTAATCCAAAACTCGTGCTCCATGAGAGCAGGAAACATATTTGTTTGCTCATCACAACATATTCAGTGCCAAGCAGAGACGTTGCTCTATAAATATTTGTTGAATGGATGAGTGACTCATTATAAAATTCTATTTCAGGTACTCTCTTAACCAGCAACACAGAATACTAATATTAGTACTAAGTCCCTGCTCGAGAAAGGAATCGCAAGCACCAGTGTTCATTTCCAACTACAACCACATTAGAAGGGAATATTTGTGGGAAAACATTTTATCATTAGGTAAAGTCATCCACAAAATAACAATGCTTTAGTCCAAGACAGACTTCATGTGATCATGAGTCCATAAGATTAGAATGGAGCTGAAAACTTCCTAGTGCCTGGTGACATCATAACCCTCATGATGTCATAGCACAACAATTCCACATTTGTGGTAATGCTGGTATAAACAAACCTACTGCACTGCCAGTGGTATAAAAGAATAGCACATACAGTTATGCCCGGTTCATAATACTTGATATCATGAACAACTATGTTCCTGGTTTATGTATTTACTATACTAGAATTTTTGTTGTTATTTTAGAGTACTCTTTCTGTTTACATTTTTTTTTTTAAAAAAGTTACTGTAAAACAGTATGTTCTGCTATGCTGGCAAGAGCCTTATTCATCTTGTCTCCATGGAGTCTCTTGATGGCATCAAGAAGCCACATAGAGTGATTGACCCATGCTGTCTAGGTTTGTGTAAGTTCACTCTATAATGTTTGCACAATAAGCAAATTGCCTAATGACACACTTCTCAGAAATTATTTTGTTAATGGACACATGACTGTTAATATTAGAAATAATTGTATTTATTCATCACATATTATTGGCCAATAGTTGGTTAAGTACTTCATCTCCATGATCTCATTTTATTCTCAAAAATCACTCTGGGAGGTTAAGAATTGTTATCATTCCTAATTTTAAGATGAGAACATAAGCCTTGGATCATAATCAGGAAGCAAGTTAGTGTAAGAACAATCAAAAGAAATGAAATAGTAGAAAGAAAGTAGAAATAACCAGAATCTAAGCCACTGAATTTACCAACTTTGAAAACACCCTACCTAGGACTTGTACTGTGAAATAATAAATTTTCTTTATTGTTGATGCTAGTTGAGTGAGGGATCATGTCACTTGTACCCAAAGGCATCATCATTAACATATGCATAAATGCAAAAGATCAGAGAAGATAAGAGAATAGATTCTAATGTAAAATGAGGAAGTCTGTCTTCAGGTTGTTTAGTAGAGGATTTGGCAGTGGTGGTGAGGCAGTGTTGGGAGAAGGAATCAGATCAGGCTCTACTCTTTCTGTGATCTCAAGCAAGTTTTAACATCTCTGGTACTCCATTTCATCATCTATATATTCTTTAAGGTGAATGGGATAATCTGAGCCATTATCAGACTCCATTTTCAGAAATGGGGCAGCTAAAAAAAAAAAAAAAAGAAAGAAACGGGGCAGCTAAAAACACTTCCCCAGATTAAACCTGAAGACTTCAAATTTGATGCACATTGTAAATACTTGAAGAGCTCTGAAAACTGTCCAACATGGGTTATACCTCAGACCAACTAAATCAGGATCTTGGGAAGTGCAGGGGGAGGCATCAGTATTTTAAAAGCTCACCTTCAAACTCAGAAGTGAGTGTCCACTCATTGGCAGAAAGAAGGAATGGTCAGAAGGCCAGAAGTCAGCAAAACTACATGTGAGGACTACTCTGATTTTGGAATCCCTGCTCACTAATGGGAGAGTTTTTCAAGTCATACTTCACAGTATCTGCTAGAAAACTCTGTGTGGAAACTGGAAATGAAAGCTAAAGAAAACTCTCCCTTTGTGAACTGAAGGACCACCAAATGTGGATAGAACTTTAGGATTCCCATTAAGGAAGATGCAAAGTTCCCTTCCATACTAGAAATTTCCAGCTTTGGGGGGAATAAACTAAAAGAAGAGTCGTGAATTTAGAACAGAGTCCTTCCTTAAGCAAATTAAGCCTTCCTTTTTTTGGAAAAGCACATCATGTACCCCATTCAAGCCATTCTTCCAAGTTAAATTTTAAATAGCAGAGTTGCTTCTATTAGGTGAGATATCAGGATGTGAAATGTGGAAAATTCCATTCAATATTAAAGGCCCAGAAACACCATGTTCTTTGACCAAGCTCTCCTTCAGGAGCAGCCCAGGGATGTACCAACATTGAGTCAAACTGGAAAGATGACCTGTAAGAACTTGCCAAAGTCATGCCTGCTTGGAATTGGCATCCTCTTTCAGACAGGGGTCTCCTGAAGAAGGAGGGTCTCTAGGGGAGATTTAAGGAAGAAGTGTAAGGAGCAGGAAGGAACACTAAGCCTAAAGCCACTGGCTGCTAGGCATTTGAGCCGGTGCAGTGGCCCACACCTGTAACTCCAGTGGCTCAGGAGGCTAAGGCAGGAGGACTGTGAATTCAAAGCCTGCCCCAGCAAAAGTGAGGCACGAAGCAACTCAGTGAAACCCTGTCTCTAAATAAAATACAAAATAGGGCTGGGGATGTGGCTCAGTGGTTGAGTGTCCCTGACTTCAATCCCTGGTACCCAAGAAAATAAAAATTAAAAAAATAATAATAAAGTTAGGCATTTGAGTCCCATGACTTTGAGTCTGTCCCTGTCAGACCCAAATTTGAATTTTCTCCATCTGTTGGAAAGAGTATTTTTCACCCAACCATTGGCATGAATACAGTGACAAACAGGAGGTATGAACTCCAATACCCACAGAGGCCAGTCAACAGCATAAGAGAACGCAGCCATTCTTTGGGGTCTTAGGCCAGCACAAGGCAGCATGCCCCATCTAGGGCAGCAGGCTTCATCTAAAGGGAGCAGCTGCTACCCAACACCACATAGGTGTTGCCATGAGGAAGACTCTTACAATTTTTAGAGGAAAAATATAAAATCCATATTTTTATGTAGTCTGCTGACTTTTATATCTCTGAAAAATTTTTTTTAAATTCTGTGTTAAATAAAATACATCTGAGGTCAGATACAGCCTGCAGACCTATAGTTGACATGATCCTAATAGAGGATGTTATGATTAAAGCTTATCCCTCATAATTGGGCTTTTCCAATAGGCTGATCATTGATTTCCCCTTCAGTTTAAAATACACTGTACAGAAGCCCTTTCTGAAATGTTAGGTAGAGCGGGAATAACAACTGAGGTTCTTGGACCTGCTGCATCTTGCCTCAAGAAACTGGCATCTCCCTCCAGTCCAGGACTGATGCCCACTGTCCCTCCCTGGGCCCCTCTTGGCAGCTCCAAGCTTAACTCTCAAGAAGGTGCTGGAGGGGCTGGGGTTGTAGCTCAATGGTAGAGCATTTGCCCAGCACAAGTGAGGCACTGGGTTCAATCCTCAGCACCACATTAAAATAAATAAATAAAATAAAATAAAGGTTAAATTTAAAAGGAGGAGGAGGAGGAACGGGGCCAGGAGAAAGAAGGGGGGCAAGGAGGAGGAAGGGGGGTGAGGAGGAGGAAGGGGGTGAGGAGGAGGAGGAGGAAGGGGGTTGAGGAGGAGGAGGAGGAAGGAGAGCGAGGAGGAGGAGGAGGAGTTGGAGCTCAAGAAGTAAGAGCCTCTCCAGCCCTTTCCACACTAACTCCTTCCCCATTTTAAAGTTGACATGTGACCTTCAAAATAACAAATGTGACCCAGCAGATAACAAATGTGATGAACACTAATTGCTGAAGGGGATGGTCCCTCAAGTCACTGGCCCAGGCACCAGCCCCAGAGGTCACAAATGAGACTAGAACCCTTGAAATACTCTCAGATGGATCTACTTCCTAGTCCAAACTAACTCTGCTTGGCTTTTCCTAAACAAAACAGGAGAATATTGGTTGATATTTTGTTTTTGATTTTTTAATTAATTGTGCCTTTGAGAAAGAAAACATTCTTGGATCTTATATCAAATACATTTATTCTTTAAGTGAGAGGTTCCTAAAGGATAGCCAGAAGAGAGTGAAATATTTACAGCAGAAAAATTATGGATGTCAGCCAATCCTAAAATACTGTCACAGTGGAGTTTTTCTAATAGTACTTTTCCAGCATGGCAGATCACACATGTTAAAATTAACTGCATTCTCTTAACACCTCTCAGCGGTTGTACACAATGACAGAAGCAAATATTCTTGTCTCCTGTGCTTAAGAGCTTATGTACACATGAAAACAATTAACATCTAAAACAATTCAAATCCATTTCTTTAAAAAAGCATTTTTACTTCAAAGGAAATTAAAACAACAAGACAAAAAACAGGCAAAGAGATTAACTACTACGTCTAATGTGCACAGTATCAGATTCTTATGTTGAGAATCCTAGTGTCAGTCCTCACTTCAAACATCACATTGAAAAAGTGTGGCAGAAAAACAAGTCACCTTCAATATGAAGGATGTGAGCTGTGTACACTGACAACACACTCAAAGATACACCATATTACAGGAGGAAGACCAGTGTACAGTGAACCTTCTTACAAGGCTAAAAACTCATGAATTATCAGATGTTTGTTCAGACATTTGGGGTAAGCTACTACGGGCACTTGCAAAGAACGATCTTTGCCATGACCTGGAGTCCCTACATGTCATTACCATTGGTGATGGCATGGGTTTTGTCAGATAGCGTTCTGTACCAAGAACCCCAGCATGAGGCCTTGATCACAAAATCGCTTACCAACATTAGGAATGCAAAGCCAGATTTGCTTACACTTTCCCCCAATTTTTTGATCATGTTTGAACAGGAAGGCTTCACTTAAGATCTTGATTCTCCAGGATACAGTTCATCATCCCCAAATACCATCCAACACCCCTAAAATTTGTTTGGCTTTTCTTCACAAGAATACATAGAATGGATCTCTTTTCCCCCATGAGTTACTTCCCCAGGAGGGAACTGTAAACCAACTTTAAAACACAAAATAACCTTACATTTTTTCACCAATAATTAAGTATCAGACCTCCCACTCCTACTCTGACTTGAGCTCCAGAGCCCTTCATGTACACCTTTCACACATTCGCCATACCATTAACACAGCTTCCCATCACCATCAATTGTCCTTCCTCGACCTTTCCTTGCCCAATGTGAAAGTTAGTGAATTGAGAGGGAAGGAGGAAGGGCACTAAAAAAAACATTACTTTTATAAAAATAGATTCTAGGCTGTTACCGGGCCCTCCAAAGCAAAATTGGGTAATATCATCCATACAGACCCCAACACTAACTTCTCAAGTGGCTGTATATATTCTGAAACAAGTCCACAAAAGCTCAAACCTAAACCTACTGATGGAAAGTATCAAAAACTTCCTAATATTGAGCAATACAGACCTAGAATTGCATGGGGACTATGACAGGTCAAGACCAGTCACTAGGTTGCTTAATTCATCGATAAGAGGCCAAGTTCTCCATTCTCCCCCAGCTCTGCCATTCTGGGAAGAGCCCGCTAGCCAGCCTGGGACTACCAAAGATCGTTGATTCTAACTCGGTCTTCGGGGGCACCTGGGGGAATGCACAGTCTTGGAGTGTCATCTGCGTCTGCACCCCATCAGGTTTCCATTGCACGTGGACAATTCTGTAATTCTGGCCCTCATTGTTGTCCCAGAAGATCCGCCCATTAGCATGGTAAGAAATGCAGAACTCAATTTTCTCCTCAGTTGGAATGACAGGGGGTAAGTCAATGGCAAATGAGAAGGTGTCACTATCAGAGCTGCCATACACATTCTTCATGTAGACACAGTCCACATCTGTATAGCTTTTCCAAGTGTCAAAAGTGATTCGGACCTGAACTCTCTTCTCAAAGCTCATGTTTTTCACTTTGACAGTCCCAGTCACAGTTCGCTCTTGCAAAGAACAGTTCTCCAGACACACAAAATTCTTCTGAAAGTGTTTCCGGAAACTTAAGTAATCAGATGAAGGCTGAGGAAAATCTAAAATCAAGTTTTTCTCCTCATGAAGTTTTAAGCCAGAGGAGATATCATTAAGGTCCAAGAGGTCAAACTGGAGATCCCAGGCTGGTTCTTCTGGGAGGTCAGAGAAGACATGGATAGCCGTGAGAGCAAGACCCTTGGAATCAGCAAACACAACCCGCTTCTTGGTTTGGTTGTGTGAGCGCTTCCATTCGTTCTGTGATTTGGTTTCCTGTTTGAGGTTGAGACATGGTTTCAGAGGCTTTAATTTATTCACAAAATTTCTTTTTTGAAAGTCATTGTAAGGGCCCAGGAAACTCTTCAGAGGCGGTGAATGAGCCAAGCAAAGTCTCATGGCCACATCCACTGGCATAACTGAACTGGTCAAAGGACGTGGATCTAAAACCTGGATCATTCTGTAAAGCAAAAGGATGGAGGGTTAACACCTAGATCTGGAACGCTCTTCCCCTGTCCCAAACACACAGGTACTATTTCTGTACTGACTGAATTGCAGTCAGTGCAGCAGGGAGGTGCTACTATATGTAGTAAGAAAACAGTATCGGTAAATCAGATCCACATTCTCCATCTACCTATGCCCTTGGTTAGCTACAGGGCTGTGTGTAACTGCTTAAATCACCTGAAGGGGGATTCAGTTGGATTTGATGATGTTTTATACAGCTCTAAGAACCATTTGCTCTGTTGTGAACCAATGTTCTCAAATCTCAAATGGTTCTCAATGGCCTATCAAATTAATTTCTTTCTTTTTTAAAAAATTCAGATGCCTGGGACTTTGAGCCACTAAATCAGAACCTCTCAGGGTAAATCACAGAGGTGGATATGTTCTCAAAGCTTCCCGAGAGATTCTAATGACCAGATGGGTTCTTTGAGTACCATAGTTTCAGACCTCTGTTCTCTGTGGCTATTATTGCTTATTTTGCTGTTAAATTGATTCCACTTCTCTGGAAGGTAATCTTCTTGAAGATAAAAAGTAATAATAAAAATCCTTAAGCAACAGTTCTAAGGATAAGAAGGCAGGAATGGAGTCAGAATTAATTTTGCACTTCACTTATCATTCTTTCCCATTTTTCACAAATAACTGACTGAAACACAAGTCAACCATTCATGTACTTAAAGAAATATTTTACATAATCTAAATTTCCAATAGACAGATGCTCATGACAATTTCACATTTAAATGGAAAATCTGATTGCATATATGAGATTATGTATGTGTTAATTTGTTCCATTATATCATCATTTTACTACACATGTATTTTATAAAAGCATGTTGTATGCCTTGAATATACACAATAAACTTTAAAGAGAAAAAAAACTGGTTATTTGAAAATTGAACTATTCTTAAATGTATGTTAGATTACTTACAAATACTGAAAAACTACAGAAAATACACTAAAAAGTTAACTCTCTCTCAGTGATAATGATTAAGATGATCTATTAACTGTACTTTGAGGGTATTTTCTAATGTTTTGGCAGTGAGTATTTATTAATATGTAGAAAGATATGTATAAATAGTAGAAAGACAATAAAGCTATTTAAAACTTAAACATAACTATGCTCAGCAATATTAAACCAAAAAGCAGCCATCAAGATGATTTTTTTTTTCCTGGTCTTTAACCCTCATTTTGCCAAACTATGTAATTAGGCTCTCCCTTCCTGCTTCCCCACAATCTTAGCTTTACAGATAAGAGGTGTGTGAACACTGCACATGACATTTCTCAGTGTGGTTTTAATAGCTCTCTTCATAGCAGCTCTAAGCACGTAGGCAAGTGGTCATTATCACAAAATGGACAACGAAGAACATTCACAGAATTTATTAGCTCTGGAATTTTTCTGGGAGACCTACAAACTGAGAGCAAATAAATGAATGCTAAAGTTATATTTGTGGATCTAAAAATAGTTAACAGGCAGGGTTTTTAGAGAAGTCTGCCTAGTTATGTCTGGAGAAGCCACTTTAGTAGTTTCATGGGAGAGGTTTTTTTTTTTTTTTTTTTTTTTTTTACTTTTTGCATTTATAGAAAGACAGATTTAATATTGGGCGATTTCCCTGGAATTTTAAGTCCTGGCCAAGAGTTTAAAATAATAGTTTGCTCAAACTCTGAGACTTGAGTTTATTATGGCAAACTATGATAAGGAATGGAGGAGAACGAATGAATGCAAACATCGTCCTGTAATTTTTGTCCCAGAGCTAAACTGACTAGCGATGTCATAGTGCTAATCACAAGTTAAATGTTTGGGATATTAGTGCAGGACCCAAAGATTAGAGTCGTTATCAATGAGGAAATCCAAACTAAAGCTGACTCACGTTAAAACAGTTTCTGATTTAGGATGCTGATTATGAAAATAGCTTCTGCCTAAGAAAAATACAGCGCAAATTTCCACACCTCCAAGGCCTCCCGGGGTGCCAGATTTAACATAGCAGCCAGTCAACCAGCCCTTCCCTGGAGGCTACATTTGCAGGGAGGACAGAACTCCCAACTTCTCTACTGCTGCACCTCCCTTCAGTTCCGGAGCGCGAAGTTGCAGCAAACCTACCTGGTGCAGCTCATTGGGCAGAGAGGCGGCGGCGGACCGAGAGAGCCCAGCACCCCGCTGTCTGCACCCAGCCCCGAGCAGTACCAGCTCTGCACTCCCCCTCGGGCCGACTGCGGTCAGGCCCTAGAGAGGCCACTTATCAGCGCCTAACCACGTGAACTCATCCCTTGGACCAATCACCGGGCCGCGGGTCCAGTGGCGCGACCAACCAGCGCCCAGCAAGGGCTCGAGCCCAAGTCCAGGGACGTGATCGCTGCGGGCCAGGATGTGCCGGGAGCTCCCGGGAGCCCCGGCTTGGGGCTCGCGTTGATGATTCCTAGGTCAGCAGGACATTGCCGCGAACCTTGAGCAAGGAAGCTTTCAGGCACGTAATGCACGGGGCCGGGAGAGAAAGCTGCAGGCCTCACCCAGGAGGGGGCCAACTCTTCTAGGCTTGCAGAGTTGAATCTGAGCATAGAAAGTTGTGGCGGGATCCAAATGTGTACATTATTTTAAGTGTTTCCTTTGCTCATTTGTGTCCTCCCACCTTGGCCAGAGCAAAGGGAAGTTGGCTGTTTGTCGTTTGGCTTCGAGTGAATCCATAAATGCACCACACAGGAGGAAAAGGCTGCCAGAAATTACCAATTTCTCTAAACAATGTTAGGAAAGCATGCAAGCCCTATAAAACAATGAAGTGGCATTTAATTTAAAAGCACTTTGTGTTTTAGTCCATTCTGTTCTCTCCTTGGAAGAGGACACTATAGCCATAAATGAAATAAACTTTTTCACCCACGAGGCAGGCAGAGCCAGTAGTCGACCCAGACCAGTTCTGACGTCCTTTGGCAATGATGTAGAAAGTAAAAATGTTAAAATGTCACACTACATTTCACGACCTTCCCAAGCTAGTAACGTTCATGAGATTTCTTGGTTTTGTTTAATTGGGGGAATTTTTAGACCATCAGTTACAACCACAAAATTTAATTTCTAACTTAAGTATAATAATTATTTTTATAAAGCCCACCCCCTATTTCTGCTCTACTAAAACATCCAGCAGTATATTAAAATGTACAAAAAGCATTGTGGCTTTTAAATAACTGTCAAACAATGGAACTGTTAAAATGGTGCTACTGAAGTGAAGATAAATAAACCCATGCTGAAGATCGCTGAGAAAGATATTTAATTCTTGGGCTTTATTTTTTTAAACGGAATGAATGTCCAACCAATGGCAGCTATTGTAGCCCCTCAGCTCAGCTAAAACTAGCCAAGAAGTCTTAGTCTTTGGGTTTGACTTTTACTAGCTACCTGAATCCAGGCAAGTTCTAACCTCAGTTTCCAGGTGTGTAAAGTAGAGACAGTAATTTTGTTTTGAGGATTAAATAAGATTGTGCAAATGACAAATTTAGTAGAATGCCCAGCTCATGTGCTCAACCCATGCTAGTTCTCAAGTTAGTACTCAATTCCTCAATGTTAGTTTTTACTCTATCACCTCAGGAAAGCTGGCACCTGTGCTTTTGATATCAATAGTAGCTGTTGCTTGTTGAGTCTTTACCTTATGCTAAACACTGGTCTAAATGGTGTGTGTGTGTGTATGTGTGTGTGTTTAATTCTTACAAGCCTAGGCGGCATCTTCTACATAAATCCTATCACAGAGAAAGGGAAACTGAGGAATTAAGAGGTCAAGAAACCTGCCCAGGATCTTACAGGTAGAGTTTGGATTAGAACCTGGCTGGTGCCTGAGCAATATCCACTACATCATACTGTCTTCCTAGTCAGAATGAGATGAACAGTGTCTTATGTATTATTGGCATTAAACTCTTAATTTCATAGTTGAGGGATCTAAAACTTAAAGAAGTTGAGGGGCTTTCTGGGAACTGGTTAGGCCAAAACTAGAACCCTGGTAGAGTCCTAATTATACTTTGAGCTAAAAAGTGAATATTGCCAGTTAAAGTAATGGAACAATAAAAAATAATAAGAATTCACTGTGATCCTATTTGAGGGGAAAGATATGCATACATAGAAAATAAAATATGCTCTACCAAAATGTTAACAGTGCTTATTGGAAGGTAATGAGATTGTGGGGAATAAAAACATTTTTGTTGTCTTGCTTCTCTGTACTTCTTATTTTGTTCTTTACAATGAACATGGAAAACTTCTGTAATTCATAAATAATTTTAAAGGATTTTTAAACTTTCAGATTCAACTAACAAGTAGATTTCAAGAACTATGTTGGACGTTTCACATACTTAAACTGCTTGCTCACACCATCCTTCTGGAGTCCTACTTGTTTCCATCCACTCTCTCCTGCCCCCTGGTGTTGATTAACGCCATAAAAGTTACTGTTTGAACTACTTAAAATGAAGGATTCAGAGAAACAGCACTCTCCTAAGAGTCATGCTCAATACACCTCTAACCTGGATGATCCAGGCCCCTCACTTTAATTTTCTTCCTGGTTTTTACTGTCCTTTATTATGGAATGAGAGAACCTGGGATGGAATCAATGTTCTTAGTTGGAACCGTGGGGGTTTTTATCATTATCTCCAACTGTGGTTTGCCAGCATCAGAACACTGCATTGTTTTACCTTTTATTTTTGGTAGTTGTAAATGAACAGAATGCCTGTATTTTATTTGTTAATTTTATGTGTTGCTGAGGATTGAACCCAGTGCCTCACGCATGCTAGGCAAGTGATCTGCCATTGAGCTACAGCCCCAGCCCTGTTTTACTCTACATAACAATAAATCTTTCAACTAGAGATTATTTAGCAACGCAATGTTTCCACACTGTGCCAGGGGATTGAAAATCCATAGCCCTTTAACCTTGAGGATGTTATGATCTTCATTAAAGAAATCCAAACTCACAACATACCCAGGGAACATTTAAGGAGCTACTAAGCAAGGGGCTGATAATCGTGTGAGTCCACCAGACTTCACAATGTTTACACAAGCATTCACTCCACATATTACCAGAGAATTGCCCTAGTGGGAAAAATGCCTTGATGAGTTCCCAGGTACCAATTCATTTTCTGTGACTTTGACTTTTCTCAGTTCCCATTCAAGAAAGTGCTTGAGAATCAAACCTTGCAGTCCTTGTATCTTTATTATAAAAATGTCAGCACTTTTACCATGATTGGTTGTAATTAGGATGAAACTCATAATAATCTTCTTGCCTCACAATGTAGCACAGTGAGGTTGAAAACTGCTCGTTTTGATTAAAAGGACCAGGATTTCTATTTTTGAAAACAGAAATGTCAGTTCACATTTCTCAATGACTAGCAAGCTATCTCTCTCTTACACTATTTCCTTCTTCCTTCTTTAGCCACATTGGATGTGGTTAGTAGGTGAGAAGGAGCATAATTTAAAAAAAAAAAAAAAAACTTTAATAGAGTGCTTACTTTGGGCTAGGCACTGTTTTAAACACTTTACAAATACTAACTCATTTAATATTTATAAGCATCCTATGAAGCAGATACTCATTTCCCAGATGAGAAAACCAAGGAGGTCTGGAGACTAAATTGTCTAAGATCACACAGCTACTAGGTGATAGGACCAGGTTTTAAAACCCTCTGGAATTCATGCTCCAAGTATATAAGTTGATCTGAAAAAGATAAGCACCAAACTGGTACCTACCAACACCAAAGAAAAGGAAAAAAAAAAAAAGCACCAAAAGGAAAAACAGGCACCAACACCAAAGAAAAGATGGCCTGAGAGATTCAGAAAGGGGAGGGTTCCCTCTGACATATCTGCGGATGCCTCAAGAAGATAGTGGAACTTGAGAAGGCCAGGAAAATGGGAGAAACTCACATATGGTACAGTATCACCTTTGGGGCATTTAGATAAGAATCTACATTGTGACTCAACCAATGAGGGAACAGATGAGATGACTATCAAAATGGTGCCACCAGCCCACTCTTCCATTCCAAGGGCATATTTCAGGAGGGCAAGAGGAGAAATTTTAAAAGTTGCTGAATAGACTATGCTACAAGCCATTCAGTTGGCACTAAAGGAATTGTCAAGTACACTATTCACTATCTGAATATTTTCAGGTTTTTTTTTTAACCTATGTCCCATCTATTTTTAAAAAATAGAAAGAAAATCTGTTAAAGAGCAAAGAACAATCTGGGTGCAATGTAAAAGCACAGTTGTTGTGAATCACAATAAGGAAATAAAGAAAGTGCAGAATGATCTCTGAGACATGTGAAGTGTCTCTGGTGAGGTGAGAAGAGGGGAGTGGGGACCCAAAAGGAAAAAAAAAAAAGCAGATATGCCTTAATAGTATAGCAGAAAGAAAGATAGAAAGATTAAAAAGATGTGTAGCCATGTCAGGTTGGCTGAGGGGCAAATGTATCCCTTAACTTTTTACACATTTGCTACATGTGCTTCAAGACTAGAGAAAAAAGAGGCATCTGAGAGTGAAGGTGGATGAAGAAGATCAGGACCTGTGGAACAAGGAAAACAACTTGGCTACAGGTGAGAATTTTAGGGGAGCGGGGGGGGGGGGGCGTCTTAGAAGAAGGATCAAAGGATAAAGAATTTAAATATTAAAAATTATTTTAAGAGGGCTGGGGTTGTGGCTCAGTGGTGGTGCACTTGTCTCACATGCATGGGGCACTGGGTTCAATCCTCACATAAATAAATAAAATAAAGGTATTGTGTCCATCTACAACTTAAAAAAAAAAGATTTTAAAAATAATTGTTTAGGAGATGACGTCTCACGTGGCCCAGGCTGGACTGCACTGATGTTTACAGGCATGATTCCCTTGCTGATACTTCATGTGAACACCAGATTGGCATAGCGAGCTATAGCCCCAAATTTCTGAGCTCAACCAGTTCTCGCGCCTCAGCCTCCCAAGTGTGCATCACTGCCCAGACAACATTAAATTTGTTTTTTAAATCTCTTGGATTATCTTGAACAAAATTAGAGATCTGACTGCCGCAAGATGAAATGAGCTATGAATGCAATAACAATCTGATGACTGGGAAGGAATCCTTCTCTCCTGTTGATAGTGACATCTGCAAGTTGCAGCAATTTCTTCATATTCATGGGAGGATTTGGGTGAATAAAAGCACAAGTTACAAAGAATCTAAGGTGAAACACTACTGAAGGACATTTCTGTGAGCCTTAATATGATTATATGGAAGATGAGAGGGAATGGGTTATGCAAGAGAAGGAATAGAAACTCACCAAAATGTACTAAAGTTCATAGGAAAGTTCCATGAAAGAAAAATAAAAATGAGAAAAAATATTCTGAACAAGAATAATGATAAAATATTAGCCCTATCAAATTAAAACATTTTATAGAATTAGAGTTCAAAAAACAATAAACATATATTGGTGCAAAAATAATCAGTGAAGTGAAAAAGTCCACAAAGAAACCCACTTTTGTATCAGAAGTTAATACAGGATACAGGTGGTCATTTCTAATAAGGGGAGGGGGAGAATGGATCACTCAGTGACTGGGCAGCTAGCCAGCCTTGGGGAAGCAGGTATTGGAAGTATGTGTATAATAAATTGTTTTCATTCACCCCTCTGTAGAGGGGGACTAAAGTGTTTTGAAGACATAGTAACATGGACAAATAAAGCACCTCAAGAGTGATGTCTTAGTCTGTTTTATGTTACTATAACAAAATACAAGATGCTGAATGATTATGGATAAAGAAAAGAGGTTTACTTGGCTCATCATTCTGGTGATTAGAAAGTCGAAATAGCATGGCACAGACCCCTAAAAAGGACCAACTGACTGCATCCCCATATGGCAGAGGGTATCACATGGTGGAGCACATGTGAGAGCAGCAAGCAGCTGCATGCAGAGGAGACATTACAAAACGCAAGAAGAAGCAAGAGACAGGAGGACCAGACTTTCTCTTTTCTAATGAATTTTCTGGCAAGAATTATCCCATGCTTCTGAAACCTAACCCACTCCAAGAGACCAGAATTAATCCCTTCATGCAACCAGCGACGCATGACCCAGTCACCTCCCACCAGGTCTCACCTCTTCAAGATCCTACCACCTTTTAATATCAGTATGTTGGGAATCAAACCTCAACATGAGTTTTGGCAGAAGCACATTCAAACCACAGCAAGGAAATTGTGCAAGGGGACCGCTGGTCTGGTTCAACCTACTTTGGTGACTTGAAGAGTTTCCATTTTAGCTCAGGAAAGAGAATTATTGGGGCAATAACTGAATCCTTCAGGAAGAGAGAATGGATACAATGTATACTCTTAAGTTCTGTTCCTCCCTATCTGTAGTTCTTCCTGGCAAGAAGCCAGGAAAACCCTTTCATGGCTGATTGGCTTTGTCTATGCTGGGTGGGTCCTGTGTATATTATCATTGCTATGACTGGGCGGGTTTGTGCACCCTGGTTTAGTCCCATATTTTATTAAATATTTTTTGTGGGGTGGTTCTGGTGATTGGACCCAGGAACTGGCAAACACTAAGCACATGCTCTACCACTGAGTTACACCCCTAACCCCTTGCTAAATCTTCACATCTTATGATTTTATATTCTACTTCTTTGCTTAAAAAACAAATAGTCTTAAAAAAAAAACAGCCTGTGAGATACAGCAGCTCTCTGTCTAACCAGACCCCTCTTTACTCACCAAATTCACATCATCCAGAAATTACTATTTTTTTCTGCTCTATAATCTGTTTTTTTGACTCAGCTATGAACGTTGGCTATGGAAGAACACCTTTAATAGAAGGAATCCAATCTTAGCAGAGGTCCCTATTTGTAAAGAACCCAATATTTCTTCAAATATGACAAAATTAACCTTTTCCTCCTCTAACCATCTCCGTCATGCATACGCATACATATAAATGCATCATATCACCCTACTCCCAACTCTACAAAACCATTACTAAATACAAAACCAATGTTCAGAACTCCTTGTTCCTTTCTTTTAAACTAAAATGCTATATTAACTCGCTAACCATAGAGACAAAAAGTAGAACTGACTTAGGCCGGGGCTTTGTGCCAATCAGAACAGTGTTTCCATGTAGCCACTTCATGTCCAGGAAGTGGTGGAAAGTTCCAGCCGGGGAAGTTGTGGAGGATGAACACTTTTCCAGATCCCACTCAATCAACTATTTGTACAGAGGCTTTAATAATTTGTTTGAAGTGTAATAAATCTTCTAGAATGTCAACCACAATTTTCAAAACACATCTCAAAGCCAACTTTCTCCAAGTCTTATTTTCTATTAGCAAGGTAATGAATTTTTTAAAATGAGCAACTCTTAAATTTTTAAGTCACTTAGTAAAATTAAAAATTATTTGAGGGCCATCAAAAGGATGAAAAAGTGCTTCAAAATGCCCTCACTTCCCTAATTAAAAAAAATAAACCCACCTCCTATAGATGAGTGATGATTTTGGGCATGAGGACTTGCTTTCTTGTACGCATTACTGAGTTTGCATTTTGCAGAGTTCTGGAGTTCAGACAATTGGTGATTAAATGAGAGTTTTTTTTTTCTTTCTGAAGAAAGGACAGAAGAAAGAAAATTCACATTATTAAGAACAAACTATGCATCCAGTACTGCCAGGTCCTTTTACATAATTGATGATATAATCACTTCAACAATAGGATTACAATACAATGTTTATCTAAATAAAAGTTATAAGTTAAACACAAAAGAGAGTTATCATTTAAAACAGGGCAAAAGATAATTAAATATCTTACTTACTCTTGTCTTGTTTCCACACAGCTTCACCCCCAAATTCAAAATTTGGATGCTATTTGTGAAATAAGTCTTCTCCCTGGGTGATATTGGAAGAGGTGATTATTTTGCAAACTCCAAACAGAAATGCAAAATTCAACTGGTAAAGATCACAAAGGCAGCACTTGAGCAATAACACTGTATGTATGATTAGCCCTTTCAGCTTTACAAAACCTTTAAACCTTTTTTTCATTTAATCCTCAAAGTCACTTTTATAATTCCATCCTACAGACAGGGAAACTGAGACTCAGTAAGACTAAAACACTATGGTGAAATTCACAGTATGTGGTGGAGTCTATTTTCGAAGCCAAGACCAAATATCCTGTGTACAGCTTATCTGAGGAATTTGCTGGTTCCTCCACAGATATTAAATTAGGATCTGAGCCTAAGCACTCTGTTGGATGCTTGTCTCTTTCTCACCCTCTCTTCAGTCACCAAGTCCTGCCTGCATTTACCTCCTTGGTATTTCTCAGAATCTGTGTCCTCTTCTCCACTGCATTTGTCCTACCAACTCTCACTTCATTAGTTGGAGTAGTTGCCTTCTAGGTGGATTTTCCTTAGAGTGTGTCATTCAAAGGCATCAAAATCAACAAAGTATCTAAAATAGAGCTCTGACCACAAAATCCCACAATAGCTGTCCATAATCTAAATGTACAAAAATGAACAACCCAAACAAATTGCTTTGCTCACAGACCTCCATGATCCCTGCCTCTCTCACCAACTTTGTCTCCATCTGTCATCTCCTGCCCTACCTGGGCTCAGATGATCCCTCTGCCGGGAGAGCCCTCCATGTATTCATCTTTCCTTGACAAATGTCTAGATCTTTCTGAGGCTCTTCTCAGATGTCTTTCCCCAGGATGCCTTCCACCCCCTCCCCCACCTCAGGAAACTTCGTTGGTGTTTTTCATAAGATCATGAAGCTATTTGTATCATTTCATTCACCATCTACTTTGATAAAAATCTGCTTGGGGTTGTCTACTCTGCTCGACTGTGAGTTCCTTGAGGGCAAGAACAGTACCTTATTCATCTGGATTATATCCAACACCTGACCCAAGACCTGATACAAGTGACACACACCCCTGCTGGAAAAAGTGGATGCATTAATCATGAAAAACTGTTGTTGACTTCAGAACCCTGCACAGATGATAGAGAAATTGAGAAGGTGACATTGAAACGATGTGAATGTGGTGAATCAACAGGTGGCAGTAACATGAATTGTCAAAAGATTCTTTCAGAAATAGTCTAGAGAAGAGTGTTGACAAAAATCCTAAATAAAGATAGTGAACTATTAAGTTGGCAGACAGCGGGAAATGTTATTTCAAAAGTACCACAGGACAGTGCCAACCAAACCACTCAATGCCCTAGACCTAGGATTCTCAGCAAAAGTACAAGTTGTCCTAGGACCTGGCAGATTTGTTTTCAGATCACAAGCCAGACACTAGGACTAATGGAAGCTTGGGTTCTTTTAAGTAATAACTTATTAAGAATTCTTTTAATATACATAAAAGCATTTGTCATCCTTTGATTCTCCTATGCTACTTTTGGCTATTGTCCAACTTACCATTTTCTTCATGGTCCTCCAAATATCTCTTTCCCTCCTCTATCTCCCAGTGTCTCCTTGTTTGGTCTCTCACTTTATTGCTTGTGTAAGAACACCATCGACTAAAACCTCCTGGAAAGTTATGCTGGCTAATGTACCCCTCTAATTGTGGAAAGTACACAGGTCAAATAAGTCCCTATCTTGATGTGCCACAGTCTCCAGTTTGTTCTTGCTGTTCCCTCTGCCTGGAAGACCTTCACCTGACCAAACCCTACCCATCCTCCAAGGTCCAGCTCTAATATCCACTAGAGACAGAGACAGAATGCCCTGTTCTCTTCCCTGTGCTTTAGAGATGAACTTGTTTAGATAGCTAGAATAGTTGTTGCACTGCATGATTTTATTTGTTTACGTAACTATCTCCTCTATTAGACTATGAACTCTTGAGGACAGGTACCAAATATGGCCCATCTCTGTATCCCTTGCATTTACCAGTGCCTACAACATTGAGTCTTAATCTTACTACATCCTACACATTCAAAAGGTATTTGTTTAGATATCCTGTAGTCTTGTTTGCCCACCATGGGCTCTAACAAAGCATCTATGATTAAATAAGTGATTGTACAATTAATTATTGTGAAATTTCCATATGCATAGCAAAAGATAACTAGAGGATACCAACAAAATATGTGATGAAGTACATAATCTAAAATGGAGAAAATCAACAAAGGCTTCATCCTTAAGCCTACTCAGGTTGAAAGTAGAAAAGCAGGGATCAACTAGGCGAAGGGACAAGCACAGGATACAGAAATAAAGCAGCGCATTTCAAGTACAGGTGACATAAAAGCTACTCAAGGGCCTCTAGAGACTTCCAAGGGGCCCTCCAGATTTTTGTAACATCATTTGTACTTAGGGCAGCTCATCTGGCTATGGTGGCTGTACCCCTCTACTCATGGCCATACTTCTATCAGGTGATCATCTCCATGAAGCTACTTGGTAGGCCAGACAATGACTCCCTCCACCTGTCATTCAGAACTATAGGTGCTAACAGCTCCCTGTTGTTACCAATCCAGGACTGCACTTGGTATTTTTCTCAAATCCCTTCCACAGCCTTATACTCACCCATTTTGATTATGCTCTTTTCCTGCCAGAATGCTGAGCCAAAGGATAAATGAGAAGCTAGATCCAGCAGGTTTTAAATTATGATAAAGGTTTTAGATTTTTGGCATAAGTACCATGCAAAGCCATAAAGGGGTCAAGCAGGCAAAGCCACTAATCAAGTTTGCCTTTTGACAAATCACTCTATCAGTGGTATGTAGAGAACTATGGGAAGAGATATAAGAGGAGGAGAGGGGAGTCCAGTTAGGAGGCAACTGCAGTCCAAATGTTGGCAAATAGTGGGCCATGATGGAATAATCTGAGATTGTGATGCAGAACAAGGAGAACAAGGGAGTTATGAATGCCCAGCAAAATCTTGAACACAGTGCATAGGATGGCATGGCCTCATTGACCAGAGACTAGAACTCCACCCAGACTCCTCATTCTGGCTTCCAAGATCACCCAGCTCTGGTCACTGAACTCCCTTCTTCCCTTCATGCAGCCTAGATGGCCCAGCTAATGTGACCTTTTTACCAATCACAGTGTACTTTGTGCCTGGTATCCTCTATCTGGAATGTTCTTACTCTATCTAGAATGTTCCTTTCTCCCAGATCCTACTCATCCTCCAAGGCCCAACTCAAAAGATAATAAGTAACCAAAGCTAACAGGACCTGAGAACCTATCCTTTGTAGTCATTAAGTTGCTAGCATTAATTGACTCATATAAGCCACCTACCTATTAAGTAGTATTATCATTCACTCTATTCTACATATGAGGAATCTAAGGCCAAGGAAATTAAGTGTTTGTAACTACACCATGTTGGACTTGAACCCAGGCCTGAAAGACTTCAAAACCCCATATTTGATCCTGATCTAATGCTATGCCTCAAATATAGCTAACTTTACTGAGGATTCACTAAGCATATTAAATGTATTAAACTTCCTTGAATTCGTTTATTGGATCCTCACAACAACCCATTAAGAATACTCTTTAAATACCATCTTTGGAGTGTGCAACTGAAGCAGAGAAAGGAAGAAATTTGCTTAAACGTAACCTCCTCTGCAAAGCTTTGCCAGATTTCCCGCACTCCTGAAAGCAATTCCTCCCTCTGAAATGTGAGGCACTGCTATGCATCTCCATAGCATCACCACCTTCTGCTTCATGCCATTGATGGTTAACCTCTCTCATCTTTTTTGATAATAGGCTAGAAGGGCAACCTGGGTCTTATTCACCATCCATTCCCCCCAAGAACCTACCTATTGTTCTCCCACAGCCATTCCCTAACAGTTCCTTGCTGTAGATAAACACTTGCAACATATTAATGAATGAACACTGGAATGCCAGCAGCACTCCATCAAGGAACTCAACTAGCGATGAGGAGTAACAAAATGTCACTTGGCCTTTGTTCAGACCACACTTCTGAGCCCTGAAGCCAGTTATCTCTCAGCCACTTTCTGGATCACATTCAACTTAAACCCAGGGATTGTATTTAAAGAAATAGTTCTACTCATTATAACTAGCTTGTTAGGTAATAAAAAAATTATAATAATGGTAAAGAGTTGTAGGTTTGGGAAATCATCATATCCATCTCTGTTCTTTACCACTGTGTAATCTCGAGTCCATTAATGACTTATTTGAGCTATAGACTCCTTATCTATAACATAAAAGTAGTAAGAACTTCCTGCATGGGACTATTGTGAAGATTAAGTGAAATGATACATGAAAAGCATGTACAGAGAGGTGTATGGCAGTAAATGGTACTTATAATTAAGTGTAAAAGTAACATATTCTGCTCACTACATTTTAGAAGAAAATCTACAAACAGGAAGTCTAAAAGAGGACAGAGGATTATCCCCCACACTGTAAAAGGAGCTGGAACACTATGTCCTACCAAGACTGAGAGAATGCATCTTTAAGGATCTACATAATTCACAGAAACAAGAGACAAGAGACTTCTCTGTGGCTTCAGAGCTGAACTAGGCCTGACAGGTGAAATGATAAAAGCAAAAATCTTTGTTCAATATAATGGAAGCCTTTCTCTCTCTCTCTCTCTCTCTCTCTCTCTCTCTCTCTCTCTCTCTCTCTCTCTCTCTTTGTTATTTTTAGTTACACATGACAGTAGAATGTATTTTGACATATCATACATACATGGAGTATAACTTCCCATTTTGTGGTTGTACATGGTACAAAGTTATACTGGTCATGTATTCATATATGAACATAGCAAAGTTATGTCTGATTCAGTCTACTGTCTTTCCCATTCCCATCTTTCTCCCTTCCCCTCATTCCCCCCTGTCCAATCCAGTGAACCTCTACCCCTTTCCCAGCCCCCACCTATTGTGAGTCACCATCTGCATATCAGAGAGAACATTCAGCCTTTGGTGTTTTGGAATTTGCTAATTTCTCTTAGCATCGTAGTCCCCAGTTCCAACCATTTACCAGCAAATGACATCATTTCATTCTTCTTTATGGCTGAGTAATATTCCATTTTGTGTATGTGCCACATTTTCTTTATTCATTTATCTATTGAAGAGCACCTAGGTTGGTTCCATAGTTTAGATATTGTGAATTGAGCTGCTGTGAACATTAATGTGCTGTGTCTCTATAGTATGCTGATTTTAAGTCCTTTGCTGAGGAGTGAGATAACTGGGTCCAAGTTTCCATTCCAAGTTTCCTGAGGAAGTCTAAAAGAGGACAGAGGATTATCCCACACACTGTAAAAGGAGCTGGAACACTATGTCCTATGAAGACTGAGAGAATGCATCTTTAAAGATCTACATAATTCACAGAAAGAAGAGACAACTGCTTTCCAGGGTTGTTGCACCAATTTGCAGTCCCACTAGCAATGTGTGAGTGTACCTTTTCCCCCACATCCTCATTAACATTTATTGTTACTTATATTCTTGATAATTGCCATTCTGACTGGAGTGAGGTGAAATCTCAGTGTAGTTTTAATTTGCATTTCTCTAACTGATAGAGATGTTGAACATTTTTTCATATATTTGTTGACCATTCATATTTCTTCTTCTGTGAAGTGTCTGTTCAGTTCCTTTGCCCATTTATTGTCTGGGTTATTTGTTTGGGGCATTAAGTTTTTTGAGTATAAGAGAAGCCTTTCTAACAACTGGATTGTTCAACAATGGATTGGAAAACTAGAGAGTTTTCTCACTGGACTTGCTCACGCAAAGCCTATAAGATACGTCAGAGATGCTAAAGGCTGATTGCTCTGTGTGGGGAGGCTGGCTTCCATGGTAAGGAAGTGTCATCCCAATGCGAAGAGTCTGTTATTCTATTGTCTAGAAACCCAAACACACATTGGAAAGCTGGATAACAAAAGGCTCAAGGATTCCAGCAACTAGAGTATTCATTCTAGAGTGGCAAATTAATCTATCAGCTGCAATGACTCAGTTCTACCCACATACATGTAGGCTCCTTTCCCTGAATATCTATGAAAATGATTCAGGGCTATTATCTTGGCATTTATTCAGACAATATATGCATAGTTTCCTAAAATTGGATGGAACCTCTGAGTCCTTTTAAATTCAGTTTCTGATTAAGTACCTTTGATTAGGAGAGTAATTTCACAATGCTTAGTCAATCACAATCACATTTTGCAAGAGACTTAAGCAACAGACCGCATTTTACATTCTGAATTTTCTATTTGGGGTACTACATATGATTGATGAGAAGCATTTAACTAATTTTTTGCATTTCCCATTTTGTGAATTATCTCAGGAAATCCTAATTAGAAAAAATTTAGAATGGACTTCTAGGCTATCTCAGGGTACTTAGCCCATGGATGTGTTTTCTTGTTAGTTCAAATTTCTAGAACAGGAAGTCCTAGTGAAACTAAATGAAGAAGGTGTATGTGAGCAGCTTTTCCCACAGAATCTTCTTCAATTGAATTAAATGAGGATCCCAGGAAATGTAGTCCCGCAGTGTCAACGAGTAGAATTCAGGCAAATGCAAGTAGGGACAGTGGACATGGTGGTGAGTGGTGTGGTGAATTTGAGAGACTCACAGAGGGACAATCCTAAGATGGGAGGGAAATTATGGGAGAAAATCTATAAGAAAAGAAAGGGACTTCTGTCTCTCGCCCTGCACAAAAAGTTGGCTCAGTGGATTTAAGATTTGGAAATTACACCAGAAACTGCAACTACTAGAGGAAAATGTAGGCCCAATACTCCATCATATAGGCACAAGAACCAACTTCCTTAACAAGACTCCTAAAGAGCAAGAAAAAAAAAACCTAAAAATCAATAGGTGGGATGCCATCAAACTAAAAAGCTTCTACACAGCAAAGGAAATGATCGAGAGTATGAAGAGAGAGCTACAGACTGGGAGAAAATCTTTGCTACGTGCTCCTCAGTTAGGGCATTGATATCTGGGATATACAAAGAACTCAAAAAATTTAACACCAAAAGAAAAACAAATAATCTAATCAATAAATGGGCACAGAAACTAAACAAATACTTCTGGAAAGAAGAAATACAGTGGCCAACAAAAATATAAACACATGTTCAACATCTCTAGCAATTAAGGAAATGCAAATTAAAACTACATTGAGATTTCACCTCACTCCAGTCAGAATGACAATTATCCAGAATATAAATAATAATAAGTGTTGGTGAGGATATGGGGGGAAAGGTACAATCACACATTGCTGGTGGCACTGCAAATTAGTGCAACCACTCTGGAAGGCAATATGGAAATTGCTCAAAAAACTAGGAATGAAGTCTGGTGTGGTGGCCCATGCCTGTAATCCCAGCAGCTCAGGAGGCTGAGACAGGAGAATTGCGAGTTCAAAGCCAACCTCAGCAAAAAACAAGGCACAAAGCAACTCAGTGAGACCCTGTCTCTAAATTAAAAAAAAAAAAAAACTAGGAATGAAACCACCATATGAACCAACAATCCCACTCCTCAGTATATATCCAAAAGATCTAAAAATCAGCATACTATAGGGATGGAGCCACATCAATGTTCATAGCAGCACGATTCACAATATCTAGATTATGGAGCCAACCTAGGTGCCCTTTAACAGATGAATGGATAAATAAAATGTGGTATATATACACAATGGAGTATTACTCCACTATTAAAAAGAATGAAATGATGTCATTTTCTGGTAAATGGATGGAACTGGAGACCATGATGCTAAGTGAAATGAGTCAAACTTAGAAAGTCCAGGATCAAATGTTTTCTGATATGCAGAATCTAGTCTAAAATGGGGGGTAGAGGGAAGGGGGAGAAGTCCATCGAAATAAAAGAAAAATAAGGGGAGTAGAAGAAGGGGACTGATGGGGAGGGAGGATGGACAGGATAAGGGGAAAACAGTTGAATGCATCTGACCTAACTTTCCAACGGACATATATAAATATGTACGGTGAATATCATCGTTATCTTATATCCACAAGACATTAATTCTTGTTAAAAATTTAAATAAATAGAGAGATCAGTAGAGTAGAGAAAAAGAAACAGGGGGAGGGAGAAGGGAGAGGGTAAGGATAAGTACTGAGTACTTAATTGGAGCAAACTATATTCCTATTGCATTAGCCACTATATTTCAAAAGCTGTCAAAATAAATACTAATGTTATGTATAACTATCATGAACCAATTTTTAAAAGGAAAAGAAAGGGTCTGGTTTTATGAGGTAGACCTGGCAACAGGGCCTGAGGTGCGAGGTTTCATCCACAGGATGGTGGCTGCTATTGCAATTCACCCCAACTCAGTGCTTCTCCCTGCCCCCCATTTTTAACTCTAAGAGCTGTGACACTGAGCTACTTTTCCACTAGACATTTCAATGGAGCCTAACTCCTGGGAGAAACCATTCTACCTATTTTTGAGTGAAATGATGTGCACCTTCCCTGAGCCATAGGCTGGTTGGTGGCTTCCTAATAAGAGTGATCAGCTACTGGAGCAGTTGTTAAGAGTTTCCAGAGCAGAGCAGTAGGAAGCACGCAGCAGTGCCAAAGGAGCATGAAACAGGCAGGTAAAATCACAGGCAAGAGTCACAGCCCAGGTATGAGTGACAAAGACACCACAGGCAGGGTTTATGAATTGGGTCACACTGCAATCCAATGAGACATCCCTGTGAAAGCCATAGATATCCAGTGACTCCCTGACTTAGTCTGCTTAAGCTGCTATAACAAAATACCAAAGCTAGGTAATTTATGAAAGCCAGAAATGTACTTTCCCACAATTCTGGAGCCTAAGAAATCTAAGATCAAGGTACCAGCAAGACGATGTCAGATGAGGACTGCTTGCTGCTTCCAAGATGACACCCGGTTGCTGCATCCTCTGGAGGAGAGTAATGCTGTTTCCACACATGGCAGAAGGCAGAAGGGCAAGCAAGCCGAATAGTGTGTGGCACCTCTTTTCCAAGGATTTTAGTTCCATTCATGAAAGAAGACCCCTCATTGCCTAATCACCTCTTAAAGGCCCACCTCTTAATCCTATCCCATTGGTCACTACATTTCAACACCAGACTTTTTGAAGATATAGTCAAACCATTCCACTCTCTGAGCTTCTAGAAAGAAAAAGAATCACAAAAGTGATTGAGAAGCAAAAGTAGATGCCTGTATTGAAAGAATTCCCCACGCAAAGACACTTCGCCGGGAGAATTCCAATTTTATTGCAAAAAGCAGTGTGCTTATATAGAACTAAGGGGGAGGTGGTAGGGCTTAGATAAATGGCAGGCAACCCGTTTATTGGCAAGTTCTTTCAGATATCAGCTCCGGAGCCCAGGAATTAGTTCTCATTGGGGCTAAGGTTCCCCGCCAGCGAGATTTGAAATTGGCGCCAGCGGGAGAGTTCACACAGGCGGGAACTTTTCGCGCCAATGCAGAAAAGAAGAAGGTAGGAAGAAGAGGTGCTTAGGCGCCATGTTGGGGTTTTTTCTCTGGGGTATGGCTGCCGTTTATACTTTTCCCAACATGTATTGTGCCTATAAGAATAAGAGCAGATAGTCCTATTTGTCCCTACATACCATTAGGTACAGAGTTTGCTGTGTTATTGCAGACACAATGTCCTTGCCTGAAATTTCCTTTATCTGATATTGGTAAAGGCACTTAAAGTTTTCTTTCATTCTTTTATTTTATTTTATTTTATTTGTGTGTGTGTATGCATGCTAGGAATTGACATCAGGGCCTCAGGGCCTCATACATGCTAAGCACTTGCTCTGCCACTGAGTTACTTTACCTGCCCAATCAAGTTTTTGTTGTTGTTGTTTGTTTGCTTGTTTGTCTGTTTTTATTTAAGATAAGTTTTTCATGGTATATAATTTTCTACATTTTTACTTTTACAGAGTATAAAAGTATGACAGTCTCTTCCTTTTAATTGGAGTGTTTAGATCATTTTCATTAATACCAATATGGTTGGATTTAAGCCTACCCTCTTCCTATTAATTGTCTATTTGTCTGTTTGCTTATTTTTATTCTCTCTTGTAGGGCATGATGTAACATGGGACATGTTGCATCAGAAAAGAGGAAACTTAACTTGCAGGCTGCTACTCTCTTCCCAGTCCTGGGGCCACATGTGGCTAAGAGCATCTAGTGATTAGCCAAAAGGCATTGCCATGGGTTGTGATGAAGAACCGGACCACCTCTAAGATAGGCTCAGAACCCTTCTGCCCTTACGGACAGCTCCTGTCTCCCATTACTGCCTGTAGGATGGGTGTAGATGTAAATTCTCCCCACCCTGCTGACCTTTACCCTGATTGGCTCCTGTACATTATATTAGCTGTGTGTGTTTTCTCAATAAAAGAGATCTTGCTTTGACTGTTCTCTCTGGTGCATCTGATTGTTCTCCTGCAAGGGAAGGCTGGGTGCGGGCGACCTTTACCTTTCTTGGCCCGTCCTGGTCGGGCGTGCTTCCCCAATCTCTCCCGCAGGTCAGGAGGGAATAGGGGGCTAAAAACTCCGACACTCTCTTGTATCTTTCTTGCCTTCTTTGGAGTCAATTAACTACTTTAGGGACTTGTTTTATCTCAATAAAAGATTATTTCCCATACTTCTTTGTGTTTATTTTTTGAGAAGCTCTTATAGAATTTACAATATGCGGGGCTGGGGATGTGGCTCAAGCGGTAGTGCGCTCGCCTGGCATGCGTGCGGCCCGGGTTCGATCCTCCTCAGCACCACATACAAACAAAGATGTTGTGTCCACCGAAAACTTAAAAATAAATAAATAAAATATTTAAAAAAAAAAAAAAAAAGAATTTACAATATGCATCTTCCCCTTTTTGCAATATACTTTCAAATACTTTTAACCACTTCATATATCAAATGTTCAACAGCATATTTCTATTTCCCTCTCCCATTCTTTATGCTATTGCTGTATTACTTCTACCTTGTATGAAGTCTACAATGAATTGTCTTTTCTTCTGCAGTATTGAACCTATTAATCTTATCTAGTGAATTTTCCACTTCAGATACCATAGTTTTCATGTCTAGAACTTCCACTCAGTTCTTTTTGTATTTTCTATTTCTCTCCTTCTATTTCATGTTTTCCTTTAAATATTTGAACATAGTTATATTTGATGGTCAGAAACAGAAGTCCTTCTAGTTGTTTTTAACTCCATAAAAAGAGTAGTATGCTATACATAACCCTTGAGAACTTACATTTTTCTCATTTTCTGTTGCTAAGATTTATCCATATTTTTACACGTAGCTATGAATCATGCTTTTGACTACCATATAATAGTTCATTGTATGAATAAACCATAAGCTATGAGTGGTTTCCAGATTTTTGTTATTAATGCTGTAACACAAGTTTTCTGATATATTCTTGTAAGGGTTTCTTTTGTACATTCAATATTTTAATTAATTTTTTTAATTAGAAAGGGCTGCTGTTTGTATCAAAACTTTTTCTGACTTTTATTGATTGAACCCAGAGCATCACGCATGCTAAGCTCTACCACTGAGTCACATTCCCACTCCCATTTGTTGTTGTTTAATTTTTTGCTCTGGGAATTACATTACAAAGTTTTCTAATGATAACTCTTTCTGTCACTCCTAACACTTTGTTAGGATCAATTGATTTTCCCACATGACTACTAGACTTACTAAATTTTGAATCCAGTTTACCAAGGTATAATTTTTAGATATTATAATTCATTCTAGACATTAGGAAATACTGTCACACAGTGACTTTCAAGTTTGGGGAATAATTTAAAGAAGTCTTCATGACATCCTTGTGAACAAGATAAAGTTTTAGGCAGCTACAAAACTTGCTTAGCCACCTTACCCAAAGAGAGCTCCATCTTTCACTGGTCTTTTTAAAATCTATCAAGAAAGAGAATAAAGGACTTGACACAGAGATGCAAAGACTTAGATAAAAACATAAAATTTGGTTCCCAACTTTGCAAATGATATGAGAGTTCATCTTCACACAAGGAATAGCTTGATGGTACGATGAAACTCAAAAAAAAAATCTACACCACTATAACAATCAAACAAATATAAACTGAGTTAACCATAGATATCACAGGATCAAAGATAAAATGTTTTACTCATCAATGTAAAGAAAGCCTATAGAAAAATCAGAGTAGTTGAGTATTTATGAATGTTCACTGACAGAATAATACATACTGTTAGACCAGGACGCAAGAAAAGACCACTGACTCCAATTAAAATCAAATTAAAGCAAGCTTATTATTTCGACCGGCCGGGCTGCCTTTCCCTCCCAAAACGGCGGGAACAAGACAGCAACCCCACCTTTCCTACAGCCCAGCTTTATAGCCCAGAAAGTTACACAAAAGGGGGGTTACAGATAACAGAACTCTGACAAGCATCACACTAATGGTAGTTTACTTTTTTTTTTTTTTTGCTGGCCCCAACATCAGAACCTTTTTAGAGCCTCAGAGAGGGTCGTTGTTTGGCCAGGGAAGGCCAATATTTATGAGGTGTCACTAAGTTTCAGAGAGGGCTGCTATCTGGTCAGAGAGCCAGGCATGGGTGAGTTCAAGGCACGGGCAGGCTTTCCAAGCAGATTCAGAATTTGCAGTAATTTATAGTAAAGCCGAAATTATCTTTTTCATGGCTTTGTGGCGAGATTGCTCCCAATTTTAAGAAAAGATCAGGTTGGGTCTATCACATACATTCAATAACAGCATGAGTTAGAATGCAAACCCTGAGACACGTAGAAAAAGAAATTTTGATTAACCACAGGTCAGTATGAATCAACAGGATGATGATGTAGGAATGGCTTCAGAAAACTCAAAAACAGACTTGGTTCCAGGACAAGCCACTTAAACTCACTGTACAATTAAGTTAATAATGATTCAAAAGGTAGTTTAGAGAATAAGATCACGTAAATGAGAATTTTTTTGCAAATTACAAATGTCTGTTATTAAATACTGTTATTATTAGATAACAAATCCCTATCGTAAGTTCAGAAGTACCTTGAGTACAACTGTAATTGCCCAATTTTTTTATGTTCAAGATTCAAAGAAGGATATATATATAAAGTTTATAACAGCATTCTGAAGTAAACCTGTAATACATTTAGCATAAATGGATTAACTTTTATATACAAGAGACTATAAATATATAACTATATTACACATATATGATGTTTATATATATATATATATGAAGGAAATATATTAAAATGTAAAGAGATTAGTCCTAGTTATCCCCAGTCACTATTCTAGATACTAAATATACAATGGAGAATTAAATGAATATTACGCCACCCTAATTTTTTGTTATTTACTCCTTTTCAATTTCTCCCCCTTTTACAACAATCACTTTACCAGGAATAAAATAAAAGCCAAACTATAGAGACAAAAAAAAAAAAAGGTCAGTGGTTGTCAAGATCTGGAAGAGGAAGGGGAGGAGCACAGGGGATTTGTAGGGCAGCAAATTACATTATCATTTGGCAAAATCCATAGCTCTGTACAACACAAGGAGTCAACCATAATGTAAACCCTGGATTTTAGTTAAAAATGATATATCACCAATGGTTCATCAGTGGTAACAAATACAACATATCAATGCAGAACTGAGGGGCAAGTACATGGGAAGGCTCTTTATTTCTATAAAATTTTTCTAAAAAAAAAAATCTTGCTCTGAAAAATACTTTAATTTAAAAAACTAAAGAAAAGAAAAATCAGTGAAAGTCCTGGCTTGCTTAGATGGACACATTCCAAATACTGAATTGATTTACTCTTCTTGACAGCAAACAACTTGCAGATATTTTTTTCTTTTATGGCAAGAAGTTATTAGCTATAGCTCCTGCCTCAAATCTATTGAACAACAATAATTAAATGTCTGATCAGTGTGGAAAAACTCTCTTGTTACCTGTTCTATTTATAATGTGTGTTTTAAACCTTCATTGGTTATAAGCTAATAGTAGTTGCTTGGCCATTAAGCTTGGAGCTGTGTTCCAGGTAGAAGTGAGTTGTCAAAACAAGTACTACATTGTCTTCGATGCTGGGTTTCCAAAGCCAACCCAGCATGCCCAAGGCTATGGCTTGACAGATGCTTAGACATGGTTCTCTTCTTATTCATTCACTCGGTAAATCTTTATTGATTATTGACTATGCATCAGTCACCTTTCTAAGTACTGGAGATAGAATGGATACTGAAGTGGACAGAGTCCCTGTCCTCAAAGACATTGTTCTAGTGGGGCAGGAGAAGAATAAGCAAATACAATTTTTAAGATATATTGCCAAGATCTGTGTGGCTGTTAATTCAGGTAACCTGACAGGGGTGATGAGTGGATGGAGAAAAGACAAACAGGCATACAAATAGAGCAAGCTGGGACTCATTAGATCACTGAAATCCCTGGTGGGTAGATAGTGACCACAAATAAGCTCAGCACATTTATTATATAGGTTTAAACATCAAAAGGATTTACTGGGAGAAAGTTTCTTCAAAGTAAGCAGAACTAAGGTCTTGAGTCTGAGCAGCCCAATTATGATTATCAGCTTATGCCCATAACTTTCTCCCCGCCCCCCCAGCTGGCATCTGAACCCCAAGGTCAAGAACTAAATAGCTCCATGGCTGGCACAGAACCTCCTATTGAACAGGGTGTCACCAAAGCAACTGTGCAGTCTCAATCAGCACCTTCGCTGGGAGAGTTCCTAAGACAGGCATCACCTCTGTCACAGAACAGTTTAAGACCCATAATTCAGTTGCTGCTCCCAACAATATAGCATTCAAGAAAAGATAGAGATGAGTGCTATGAAGAAAAGTAAACTAGAATAAAAGGCTATAAAGACTTTGGAAGAAAGTTTTATCAGTAATTAGTGAAAGTGTTTCTGAGAAGGTGATGATTAGAAAGAGCTGAATGATGTTAGAAGTGAAACATGGAAATGTGTGGGATTATATTATATAAATGATATGTAAATTGTTGTTATACTGCCTGTGTAGAGAATAATGACAAGAAAAACACCTGTCCGTGTTTATGGAGATGCATATTTTAAATATTTTTATCTAAGGTTGATTGGATCCATGGATGTAGAGAGCCAACTATATTACTAAAAGAAAAGGCATCCCACACTAGTGCTTTCCAAATGTTAACATGCACATGAATGCAGGGATCTTGTTAAATGCAGATTCTGATTCAGAATTCCTAAAACAGAGCCTGCATCTACATTTCTAATAAGCTCCCAGATGATGCCAATGATGGTTGAAGATTCTAGAGCCTTCTGACAAGGGAAATCCCTGACAGAGAATTTTTAAGAACCAGTTTAACAATTGATATCTATTTTCAGAAGAGTTGTTACTCTTACTACTTACATGAAATTTGCAATAGGGAAGAGATGGTTGGCCCTTAAAGGATAAAATATGAATTTAAAATAGTCGTATCCAGGTCAGTGTTTCACTTAATTAGAGTCAAGTGTTGCTCTACAGGAAAGTCAAACCTTAGATGGATAGAAAATTATACATAAATAATAAAGCAAAAGATCTTGTGGTTAGAGTTCTTTCAATGACCTCCTACTCAATATCCCACCTAAAACACCCATCAAAATGAAATACCCACAAATAAGATATTATTTCAAAAAGTAGGATGAAAGGCTTTTTAATGTTTCACCACAAAGGAATGATAATTGTTTAAGGAGATATTTAACTTATTTAAAGATTATACAAGGTATACATGTATTGAGACAACATATGGTACATTGTTCATATGTACAATCTTTATGTTTTATATATTTATTAAGAATAAATTTAAGCCAGATGCAGTGGCTCATGCCTGTAATTCCAGTGGCTTGGGAGACTGAGGTAAGGGAATCACGAGTTCAAAGCCAGCCCTAAAAAACATAGTGTGGCCCTAAGCAACTCAGAGAGACCTTATCTCTAAATAAAATATAAAACAGGGCTGGGGATGTGGCTCAGTAGTTAAGCACCCCTGGGTTAAATTTCTGGTATTAAAAAATAAAATAAAATAAATAAATTCAATTTTTTTAAAAAGAAATATCCCACATGAAAAACATGTGAAGTCTGGAAGAAACTAAATGCAGTACGCTACATGTATCTTTCCCATGATGCAGCTATTTCTCAGCCTCACTTTCCCAGCCTCAGAGAGAACCATCACCTGAGGCATTTGCTCCCACCTCTAGATCTTGGGAGAATTCATGGAAAGGTGAGGAAGAAACATAAGTCTCTGTGTTTCTAAACAGAACTGCTTGGAGCAAACCTACCTTATTGGACTCATCTTCTTTCTATTTATAGCAGAGAAGAGGTACATATAGTGGACAGGGGTTCTATTATAAGAAGAACCAAGTGACAATCTGCTGTGACACTCATGTACCCTTGAGCAAGATCCTACCTCAGTCTGAGTTTTCTCAAAAAAAAAAAAAAAAAGAATAATACAGGCTTCTACATACAGTCATTACAGAAATTAGCAAAAATAATGAATCTGACCACTATTTATAAACTCAATACAAATGTGATTTCCATAAATGCATTACTATGTAAAAACTTCATTGAACAAAGCCATGGAGATATCCCTTAGGCTTTATTAGTGTGAAATTGTATCCACTTAACCAGGGGCATTTGGTAAACTAAAGCTCAATGTGACATAAAACCTAAATGGATATAAGCCTAACTTTGCTTTTTATTGTTTGAGCCACCTGCAGAAAGATGACAAACTTCTATATTCAGGAGATAACTCTGCTCCCCTCTCAGAGCGGTTGAGATGCTTTGTGAATTGTGAAATCTGAAGGTGTTTTGTAAACTACAAGATGGCATAAACATTTGAGGCTTGTTCCTGTAAGAGATAGAAAGGGCAGGGCATTAGTTTTGAGATCCACTGATATCCCATCTGTACGCCACCTACCCCACCTAATCCCTGCGCCAAAAGACCAGAAGACCAGCTGATAGGCAGGCAGGATCTCAAACATGACTTTCCATCAGCAGGTTAAGAAACTCAAGGGGCTATGGGGAGATGCCGGTCAAATGATATAAACTTTCAGTTAGATAAGATGAATAAATTCAGGGATCTATTGTACAACTTGGTGGTTAGAGTTAATAACAATGTATTGTATTCTTAAAAATCACTAAGAATAAATTTCAAGTGTTCTCACCACCAAAACAATAAATATGTGGGATAATACATATGTTAACTGGATGAAACATATGTTAACTAATTTAGCCATTTCATATTTCAAAAATCAAGCTGTATGTGATAATATATGTGTATGAGATACAATATGAAAAATAAATATATAATATGCAAATTTTCTCAATTAAAAAAATTTAAATAAATGATTAAAAGAAAGATAAGGGAAAGACACCAGAATGCAAGCTTCCCCTGCAAGTATGCACAGAGAAGAGGCTGTTTGAGGATACAGCAAGACAGCCATCTGTCTACAAGCCTATAAGAGAGGTCTCACCAGAAACCAACCGTAATGGCACATGGACCTCGGATTGCCTGGCTTCGGGCTTCAGGACTGTGAGGAAAAAAAAAACACAATTCTTTTGTTTTAACTAAAAGAAAAAGAAACTCAGTGTTCTCTGAGTTTCAGGGCAAAATTCAGTCCCTAGGGGGGCAGGAGGTGGGGGAGTCGAGATACTGGTCAGCAAGCAAGTTAGCCACTGTCAGCAGGTATCTCTGCAGTTCCCACACATTTGTTTAGTGATGGAACTGCTGCTGGCTGAGCCTCTTATTATGCCTCATATTTCAGGTGTAGGATTGTAAGTCTGTGCCTTGGAAGAACTGGGCTTGGATGGCCTAGAGAACAATTAAGGACTTAGGAGTTGGCAAAGGCCTTATAGAGCAAAGCTGCTCACACTAACTAAAATTAAGGAAGTGAGCTATTTGGGACAGCAAAAATGCCACTCAGGGAGGAGGGAATCAGGCTGGAAAGGAGAGAAATAGGGAACAGAAGCTGCTTGGGAGCAGACAGGAAGTTCAGGTGGTCACAAGAGCCAGCAGGTGGAACCTGAGCAGATGGGCTGCTCCCAGCCACAGCCACTTCCAGGAGAAATTGCAGTAAATTTAGGAGTGGGCTTAGCAGTGAGGTGAGCTAAGGAGACTCACCCCAACAACAGCCTCCAGCCTCATACCTTTCAAATGAGCTCTCATTTTCTTACCAAATTTTACTCAAAAACCAGAAAGAAATGTGATATCATGTTTACAACCAAGAGGTAACAACACTTCTTGCATACTTTCCCTCTTGTGACATATAGCATTAAACAGGATGATATTTTTATTAAAAAAAAAAAAAAAACAACTGCTGGATGTATCTTATGGGGGTAAAGATCTACTTGGCAAGAAAACTATAGCTTTAAACTGATGATCCTCAAACTTTAGCTTATGGAGGCCTGGGGTATAGCTCAGTTGGTAGAGTACTTGCTTTGCATGCACAAGGCCCCGGGTTCGATCCCCAGCACCAAACAAACAAACTTTAGCTTATGGCAGAATCATCTGAAAGCTTGTTAAAACAGCCTGTGCTGGACTCCAACCCCATAGTGTTTGATTCCTCGGGTCTCGAGTGGGACCCAAGAATCTGCATTTATAACAAGCTCCCAGGTGTTGGTGATGCTGCAGGGTCCACAACCCATACTTTAAGAATCACTGATCAAGATAATTAGGAACTCTTGACAGGAAGAAAAATAAAAATGCCTAAACTTCAGGGTAGCAAATGCATGTTCTTATTATTAGCATTCCAGTTTTTTAATTTCAGACATGTCACTCCTCCCAGACATATCACTTAGCTTGCTAGTCAATTTCTCATTTTTGTGGAAAATATTCATAGAAACACTAAAAGTGATTCTAAAATGGAACTCTAAAATGGTTCACTGAACAAGAAATGCCATGAAGTTGAGTTCCCTTGGATGCTCTGAGGAGAATGTCAACATTGATATCTGTCCCCTGAAGGGACACAGAAACATCTCCCTCTAGCAGCATTTCCAAGGATGGTGCCAAAATCTTGCTTTTTGAGTCCCACGTTAGAGAATTCATCATTCATTGAATAATTCATTCAAGGAATGATCCCTCTCAGGACTATATAGAAACTCCTTTCTATGGAGACCAGTTCTATTAGATTTGGGACATTCTAGGTCAATGCTTTCTAATAGAAATAAAATGCAAGCCACATGTATAATTTTAAATTTAAAAAAGTAAAAAGAAAAAGTTGAAATTAATTCTAAAAATATCATTTATTTACTCTAATACATGTAAAATATTAACATTTCAACATGTATGCACTGTAAAAATTATTAATGTTTTACATCCTTTTTTTATACCCAGTCTTTGAAATCCAGAATGTATGTTATACTTACAGCACATTTCAATTTGGAATAGCCACATTCTAAATGCTCCATAGTCTCATGTGGTTAGTGGCTATCTTATTGGACAGAGTAATTCAAGATATTTTCTTGGTAAGATCAAAAACTGGCTTATCAGACACCAACTACTTCATTTTATTTTTTTCAGACACCAACTACTTTCAATAATTATTTTCTCTTGTGCCATCCAGCCAAAATTCCCCACTCTAGGTGTCCTGAAAAGTAGATCACTGTAACAGAGACTGATAATTGGACCCTAGTTATCCATTCTCTCTCTTCTGTATTAATGAAAATTTAAGCTAGGAATACAGCTACCTAGAATAATTTACATTTTCCCTTGAAGCTAGGGGAATACCATAGCACTACGTGTTGGTCAATGAAATGTAAACAAATTCATGCAGCACCTTCTTTAAGAAACAACTGACATTGTCCTTTGCCCTTCACAACCTCCTTATTCCTTCCCATTGGCTGGAATACCAGATGGCGGTAATTAGAGCAACCATTTTGGACCATGAATTGACCTTGAAAATAAATGCCATACACTAGAATAGGAGACAGTTCTGGGGGTTTCTTGGAGTAAATTATACTTTCTGACTTTAAAGAAAGAGAAACTTTTACTGGATTTAAGCCAATGTTGGTCCTCCAATTATGACTTTTAACTAAATCATGTTTGTTTCAGTCAGCTTTTCGTCACAGTGAAATACTCTACAAGAACAACTTAGAAGAGGAAAAGTTTATTTTGGCTCACCATTTCAGAGGTTCAGTCCATGAACTCCATCCATAGGTCTGGGCCCCAGGTGAGGAAAAACAACATGGTGGAAGGGTGTGGCAGAAGAAGATAATTCAGGACTTGGCAACTAGGAAACAGAGAAAGAACTCTGGGGCTCACCAAGGACAAAATAATATAAACCCTAAAGGCATGCCCCCAGTAACCTACTTCCTTCAGTCCCACTCTACCTGTCTACAGTTACCATCCAGTTAATCCATATCATTGGATCAATCCACTAATCAGGTTAAAGCTCTCATAATCTAATAATTTCACCTCTGTGAATGTTCATTCACACACTGTCTCAGGAGAGCTTTTGGGGGATATCTCATATCTAAACTATAACAACATTACCAACCATTCATCCCTGACCTGTGAACTTGTCACAGGTAGAAATCCCTAGGAAAGAAAGCTAACAGATGAATTGTACCTTTTTTTTTCCTTCTTATTTTTCCAAGTTGGGTTTATTTCACTTAACATGTTTAGTACAGTTCCATCCATTTCACTACAAATAACATAATTTCATTCTTCTATATGGCTGAATAAAACTACATTATGCATATGTATCACATTTTCTTTATTCATTCTTCCATTTATGTCCACCTAGTCTGATTTCATAGCTCAGTTATTATGTATTTCTAAAGTATAGTTACTTTAATTCTTTTGTATTAATATCAAAGAGTAATATAGCAGGGTCTTATGATAGTTCTATTTTTAAGAGTTTGAGAAACTTCTACACTGATTTCTATTATGGCTGTACCAATTTATATTTTTACTGACAGTGTACAAGAGTTCCTTTTTCCATGAGTTCTCATCAGCATTTATTGTTTTTTTGTTCTTGATGATTTTTTTATTTATATATGACAGCAGAATGCATTACAATTCTTATTACACATATAGAGCAAAATTTTTCATATCTCTGGTTGTATACAAAGTGCATGTATGAAGACATGAATTGGTGTGAATTGTATCTTTTTAATACAAAATTAAGATAATAACAATAGCTGGTAATTACTGAGCACTAATTTTATCAGGCTTTATGTTAATTATGTATCTCCTTCTATACAACAATCCCCATGGAAAAATGAAGAAATTTAAAAGAGATAAAGTAATTTACTCTAAGATTTATATTTTCTTTTCTATCAAAGTTAAAATTATAATGCAACACAGCATGATTACTATAACTTAAGTTTCACATGTATAACAGAGCCATCTTAAGTTAGGGAACCATGTGGTCAGAGTAGAACCATCTTAAAATTTGGAAATCATATGACTAGAGTGGCACCATTTTTAATTCCCTAACAAGTATCCAATCACAACTGTAGCTCTTTTCCATGCCCATCCCCCATTTTAAATTAGCTAATCACATGGACTGTACCTCTAAGGTTTCCTATCAGGAGTGAGTAGCAGTATCTCGTTAGGGATAAATATTGGTGGACTGTCCACCCTAGTGTATTTGCTTGCCAGATTCCCTTTGAGAATACACCCTTCTGAAGAAGTACAAATTTCTAAAATTTACCCAATTGCACATCGATAGACAATGGTGAAGCCAGGATTTGAATCCAGATCTGGATGACTTCATAAACCATGTTCTTTGTTGGATGTATCCCAACGGTTGGAATCTGGATCATACAACAGAAGGATAGAATGGGGCACACATATGGCTCCACAAAGTTAGCAAAAGCTCTGAATTTTTACTTGAATTCACTCTCTTATCCTGGCAAGATTCAATTAATTAGTAAAAATGTGAAGGTCAGCTGTGTTCTCATCACTTTGTTTTCTAAGGAAACAAGGCCATGTCACTTAAAGTCAGTCCTCCTTAAATTCAACTCTCCTGGGAGCTTTCCCACCTATTCAGGTGTTCTATTCTTCTTGTCATTCATTCATTTTAGCAACCTAAGGATTTAACTTGATTTATGTAGGATAAGTCATCAGAGTTATTACTGCATTTCTAATAAGTAACATATTAAATTTACACCTGTGTTTTAAAAAACTAACAACTATTGAGCGCTTATTTTAAAAGATTATTTTAAGTACTCATCTCCTTTTAAGTTCACAATAACCCTCAAACTAGAGTTTGTGTTGTGTTGGTCACTGCCAGATCATCATCATATCATCTTACCTGGCAAATAGCAGGTCTGAAAGAACTGTTGAATGAATGAATGTATATCAGATACTTCTTAGGGCCACTTCCCATCCTCTCAGCCCCATTTGTCTCTTGTTCCAGCAGTTGCAGAGAGCAACACTATCCTACTCTGTGAGCAAATTCACATAGACAAAGGACAAGCTTCACTTGCACTTAACGTTTTGTTTTACTTGCCATGGTGATTCCTTTTCAACACAGAGGTCTAGGGCTCCAGGAAGCCACCCTGGCATCCATGCATGTGCAGAATGAAAGTATGAGGAAATTGACCCCTCTTGGTCACAGGGTATTCTTTGCTGCAAATACACTTCCTGTGGGCTTTCTCCTTCACATTAATCAGGTCACAGCTTAATGTCAGTTTTTGGTGAGACATTTCCCTGAGCCCCCAATCTAAAGAACTACTCTCATTCTATTATACTTGTCACTCTCATTTTGTCCCATTACCTGGCTTTGTTTTCTTCATAAAACTATAATAGGAAAAAAATCATATTTTGTTAGCTTGTAGTTTTCCTTATGTATTCCATCTTCCCACTTGAGACTATAATCCATGAGCTCCATTAGAGATGTTAGCAACAGGGGCTGGGGATGTGGCTCAAGCGGTAGCATGCTCGCCTGCATGCGCGGGGCGATGGGTTCCATCCTCAGCACCACATAAAAAAAAAATAAAATAAAGATGTTGTGTCTGCCGAGAACTAATAAAGATTGAAAAATTCTCTCTCTGTCTCTCTCTCTAAAAAAAAAAAAGATGTTAGCAACATATAGAAGGCCAGTTAGTTCATATTTTTGAATGACAAATGATTCAAGTTACTGTTGCAAAATGCGATAGAATCAGGGTTATTCCGAGTGGGTTGGGCTGGCAACAATAAAACCACACAAACACAGAAAATACCTTTTTGGGGGTCAGGACAGCTCTGCAGCCTCAAGAATCAAGATCCCATTCTGGAAGGCACAGAGAGTAAGGGAGGCAAGAGGCAAGAGGCAGGCAAGAGAGCAAGCACACCTGAAACCCCCCTGTTTATTGGGGGAAACCATTCATTGAATATTCCACTCAAATAAGACAAGGGGTCATGTTTCAGGGGGTTGAATCTAGCTTCCTGATATCTTGTGGTCAGTAGATTGATTGACATCTTGGCATGTCACACCCATCTCAGGTGCCATGTGGGAACACAGGCAGAGCAAGGGGAAAGGGCACATGTGTGTCACACAGCCCAAAGAGCATGCAACGACAAGCCAGTTCTCCCATATGCTCAAATGCACATAACTCACATACACAGCCCATGGATGGCTCCCGACAAGTTACTAATCTTCGACAAGGACTGGCATTGACCAAATTCGATGAAGAGAAGTGTCCACATCTCCATGCACCCTGCCTGAATCATGAAGAATAAAATGTTCAGGCTCCCTGATAACATCCCATTGCCCTTGTGAAGGTGGCTATGGGCATGAAGAAGATAACTGGAATCAAACTGAAGAGAGAGGGTAGCAGCACCAAGGATATTAGAAACCTGCTGCTGAGCTACTTCTCAGGGACCTAGGGAAATAAGAATTGGTGCCATTTCCACTTATCAACAGGCAATATTTCCTGCTGTTGTTATTCCAGTTTTTTATACTGGTAAGCAGTATATAATTTCCTATGGAAACAAAAATATTCCTCTGATTTAGAAAACATAGTTAAAAAGCCAATTCTTTAGAGAATTTCTCCTCATTGTGCACAAAGTGAAAGTACTAGATGAAAAAAACATGAAGTCTTTCTCAGTATGCACATTATAAAGGTTAAATGTTGTCCCTCCCAAATAAAAATTTGAAAATTTGAAGGCCTAGTGCCCTGACTACATCAACCTAGAGACCCAGGGAGTTGAATATATTCATTCCTGTCCAGCCTTTCCTCCTCACCTGGTGGCAGGTAGGGCTCATCGCCTGCTCTAGGCAAAACACATTTTAAAAGTAGGGCATTTAAAAATGACTCTGACATGGGTAATTTCTTCTTGCATGAAAAAAACCAGGAAAATAATTGCTCTAGAAATAACTGAATCACTGGGCACCTACGCCCAGCCCCACAAGGTGCCCCATGCCTGGGTGTAAGGTAAAAGCAGTTAATGATTCATACCAGTGGCCCAGAAGCTTTAGTTAAAAGTCTCCTCACAGTCATTGTAATGATTTAGAATGTTTTGCTGAAAAAAAACTCCTTCTCATTTGCACTTCATGCCTCTAAGCCACAAAGGTGCCACTTTCCCTGCTGCTGGGTGGAGAGTAGCAGGGATTTTACAGTCATGCTCCCCAGTGGTATAAGCCCAGAAGCACAGAGCAGCCACCCCCATGCCTCTCCATTGTGACTGCCACCTCACTGCTGCTAGGCAAGAGATGATTGATAGCACTGGAATGTGGCCATGATTTGGCAAGATATAGAGTAGGTATCTATCATTATGGCTTTGGTGTCAGCATCCAAGCTTCAATTCAGGTTGGCGGGGCGGGGGGGGGGGGGGTAGGAACCAGAGGCACCATGAAGTTCAGTGAGACCTCAGAGGTCAGGACACCCTGTGACCTGGCTCCCATTCACTTAGCTTCCATGCCACGTTAATGCCACTCCTCCAAGTTCTTGCTAAGGCAGCAGCAGGAAGGTATTAGATGACACGTGAATTCTGTAAGGTATGCAGGTGGCAACTGCACACCACCCACAGGTTGGATGGTGACAGTCACAACTATATTTAGGTAAAGAGATTAGCACAGTCCTCCATGAGTACTGCAAGTACTGGCACATGGGCTCTTTGCATTGTGCCAGGGAGCCTATTAGCAATGTAGAACTTGTGCCATGCCAACTGGAAACACAATCACTTTTAACTTTAGCCAGGGAGAAACAGAATCTGATATTTAAGGAGAAGAAAGAGCTATACCCTTGTGGTCTGACAAACAATTGGCGGGTGGATTCCAGCAACTCTTGTGTCTTGATGGGGGGCTGCCCTCACCATCTTACTCTGAGTCCCTGAGTGGTCATCATGGAAGTTCAGGTACAGATCTAGCCCTGAAACTGAGTGTGTACCACTGGGAGCTGGGAGGGAGCTCTCCCTTGCACACACTACTCTCAAAAGCAGGGGCAGCCATCCCATTTCATGTGTCTGACCCAGGCCTCTGTTTGCAAAAGACCTTTAATATTTTTAAATTATCTGCAGAAGAAATTATATATATATAGTCACCAAGATACCCTGACAAGAGCAAAAGAGAATGACATTCAAGATAAAACTTTTTCTTTTTACCGTACGGGGGGTTGAACTCGGGGCTTCACACATGCTAGGCAAGTGCTCTACCACTGATCCACATCCTCAGGACTCAAGATAAAACTCAAGTTAACACACTATTAGAAGATGGCAGTGTTTGGAGTATGTTAACACAATAACAACTAGAACAATAATAACCAACTCGTATACTGTTCTGAAAGTCTGTATACTCATCTAAGACATATTTAATCCTCACAAAAACCCTATAAGGAGGTACTACTAGGCCCGTTTTATAAATTAAAAACTGAGGTTCAAAAAATCCCAAGATCACATAGCTGATAAGGGCTGGAACAGAAGTTGAACTCAGGCTGTCTGGGCTCCAGACTTAACCACTCTACTATGAAGTTATTGTTTCATCAAATAAATCCTTAATAACAACACAATCACACTGGAATTTTACAAATGAAAAGCAGCAAGGAAATGCTTGGCATTTGACCACTTTTTAATATTCCAAGAGTCTCTAAAAGGTCTGCAGTCAGGCTAGCAAATGTCTTTCTTCTTCACAAGGATTGTTCTTCCTCTAGAGAAAAGGAATGCAAGTCTGGACAGGATTTAGGAGCCCAGCAGTGAGCCCTCCTCTATGCTGCAGAAGTGCTCTTTAGTTGGCCATATCAGGTCCTCAACTCAGAGCTCTCAAATTAAGCAGCAAGTGAGCACCTTTGATTCTAACAGCTGCTGATGCCATGGCCCCTTATTCCAGCTCTTTCAATGAGAGGCAGCATGGGAGACAGTGCCAGGCACCGCTGCCAAGGTGCTCAAAGATGTTGGCCAATGGGAGCTCTAACTGACCCATAAAGTGAAAAGTGGATCTTAAAAGCTGGCGGTTGAATTGGAAAATGTAATAGAAATAAGATTACAAGTATACTGGAGGGGAACACTGTGTACAATTAGTATTTGATTTGTGGGCTGTTATGGTTTGGATATAACGTGTTCCCCAAAACCTCCTGTGTTAATGCAGGAATATTCAGCGGTGTAACTTAATCAGTTCAACCTAGTTGAATGGACCAAGTAGTCGTTGTCAGCAGGAGGGCCTTGACTGGAGGAGGTAGGTCACTAAGGGCATGCCCTGGAAGAGTTCATCTTCCCTGTGGTCTGTTCCCCTCTTCCTCTCTGGTTTCTGGCCACCACGAGCAGAGTAGTGCTCCTTCACTTTGCCTCACCCTTCCACCATGATGTTCTGTCTCATCTTGGGCCCAAAGCAATGGAGTCAACCAACCATGAACTAAACCTCTGAAACCATGAGCCAAAATAAAATTTTCTTCCTCTGAATCATTCTTGTCATGTGTTCTGGTCACAGATACAAAACCTAACACTGGACACAGAATTTCTTCACGCAAAACACACCTATTAACCCTTCCTGGGAAGGCCCAGGCTAAGCACCTTGGACGTGGAAATGAAGGAGCCCAGAATGGGAGCAACAAACATGCCAAAAATGACTCCAGTACAGCATGGTTGGTAAAGATCACGGCATGGACAAGGACTGTGAGAGCTGAAGAGGGAGTTTTTCACTCTGCAGAGGGAATCGTGGAGCTGACATTTGCAGTCAGCCATCAAGGATGAGCCAGTGCTGATTTAGCCAAGCAGAGAAAACTGGGCAAAGGACAAAGGGAAGCCACAGGAACCCAGGAAGAAAAGCAGTCCCTGAATATCATCAAACCTATAATCATCCTCCTACTTTTGAGTGAACTTGCCTGTTAATTAATTGATTTAGTGAACACTGAGCACTTTCCATGTGATTCATAATGCCTGAAATGTTGGGGGCAGGGGGAATCACTGGAATTCTTAATATTCTGGAAGGATAAAGGACTAAGTGTTTCTCAACAACTCTACTAATGTATATTTGTCTTCATAAGCCAAAGTCAACAGGGACCATAGGACAAATGACCATGCACATACCACCGACCCCTCCTTGAGGGGACTATGAATAGTTTATTTAGAGGTGTGGTTTTTTCCCCCCCCACTTTGACTACCTCCCTGCTCTGAAGCCTTGGATCACATCTGTCCAGTTGACATCCTTTTTATGAACTGTAAGCAACAGATCCCACCCTCTGGAGGGATTCAGGACACACTTGCCTTCATTAGAGTAGCTATAATCAGAGACAAATGGCAACGTGTGCAAACACAGTGAGTCTGTCATGCCATCTTTAGGGATACTGGGCAGTCCAGCTCTTTGTTCTCTATCTTCAACATCCTTAAATACTTTAGGAAAAAATGTGCTTGTATTTGAGCATTTGGTCTGTATTTGGAGATTAAAGAATTCTGTATCTCAAATTGGCCTCCTTTATTTACATTTTAATTATTTACATTTTGTGAATTATTAGAATACTCATCTCTTCTAGGCATCTGACTGACACTTGGTCACCTTACAGTTCTTGGAGTAAATGTCACCTCCTTCAGGATACCTTCTTGGCACTACTATAAGACTCCAGCCCAAATTAGGCACCACTTATCTGGTCCTATCATCTTCTGGACCTCTCCTTAATAACCCTAAACACAACACATCATAACTGCCATTTTAATTATTTGACTCCTGATATCAAATTATAATTTTGTGAGGATGAAGACTATATCTCTTATTCATTGTTGAATCCCCAGTCCCCTTGTGCAGCATAAGACATGTATTACATGGTCAATAAGTATTTGCTAAATTAAGTAACTTGTTGTTTAATCAGCACTAATGCTTGGCTACACATCTGCAATAAATAATTTAGTTACTTTAAAATGGAGTGCATTCTCTTTTCTAGACTGTTCATATTTTTTCAGTAAGCCTAAGGATAAGAAAATGTAGGTATCTTAATCCTTCTGAAGGTTTTCTTGCAAATTCCATATTTAGAACTTGCACAGTTCAGTACGAGTTTGAATAAAAAATCGCTACAATTTCTAGTCTCTACTTCCAACTGCTAGGAAACTTTAAATCAAGTTTCCAACAACATATGGTAAATCTCTTTCCCTTTTCCCTTCTTTACTTCTCCCTTCAAAAATGTATACTGTGCGGCTCACTTTCCTTTTCTCCCTCACTCAAGAAATATTGTATAAATCTTGCTACTGTGGCTACAGAAGTTTGTCTGAGAGGTCAGGGTCAAAGGAGAGACATTAAAAAAAAATTAAGAGTATCAGTGAATCTACAGAGTATATTACTAGACCTCTGACCTATCACAGTGAGGTAACCTTTTTTTTTTTAATTTTTTTTATTGGTTGTTCAAAACATTATAAAGCTCTTGACATATCATATTTCATATATTAGATTCAAGTTGGTTATGAACTCCCAATTTTACCCCAAATACAGATTGCAGAATCACATCGGTTACACATCCACATTTTTACATAATGCCCTATTAGTAACTGTTGTATTCTGCTACCTTTCCTATCCTCTACCATCCCCCCTCCCTCCCCTCCCATCTTCTCTCTCTACCCCATCCACTGTAATTCATATCTCTCCTTGTTTATTTTCCCATTCCCCTCACAACCTCTTATATGTAATTTTGTATAACAATGAGGGTCTCCCTCCATTACCATGCAATTTCCCTTTTCTCTCCCTTTCCATCCCACCTCATGTATCTGTTTAATGTTAATCTTTTCTTCCTGCTCTTCCTCCCTGCTCTGTTCTTAGTTGCTCTCATTATATCAAAGAAGACATTTGGTATTTGTTTTTTAGGGATTGGCTAGCTTCACTAAGCATAATCTGCTCTAGTGCCATCCATTTCCCTGCAAATTCTATGATTTTGTCATTTTTTAGTGCTGCGTAATACTCCATGGTGTATAAATGCCACATTTTTTTATCCATTCATCTATTGAAGGGCATCTGGGTTGGTTCCACAGTCTAGCAATTGTGAATTGTGCTGCTATGAACATCGATGTAGCAGTATCCCTGTAGTACGCTCTTTTAAGGTCTTCAGGGAAAAGTCCAAGAAGGGCAATAGCTGGGTCAAATGGTGGTTCCATTCCCAGCTTTCCCAGGAGTCTCCATACTGTTTTCCAGATTGGCCGCACCAGTTTGCAGTCCCACCAGCAATGTACAAGAGTACCCTTTTCCCCCCATCCTCTCCAGCACTTGTTGTTGTTTGACTTCATAATGGCTGCCAATCTTACTGGAGTGAGATGGTATCTTAGGGTGGTTTTGATTTGCATTTCTCTGACTGCTAGAGATGGTGAGCATTTTTTCATGTACTTGTTGATTGATTGTATGTCCTCCTCTGAGAAGTGTCTGTTCAGGTCTTTGGCCCATTTGTTGATTGGGTTATTTGTTTTCTTATTGTTTAATTTTTTGAGTTCTTTGTATACTCTGGATATTAGGGCTCTATCTGAAGTGTGAGGAGTAAAAATTTGTTCCCATGATGTAGGCTCCCTATTTACCTCTTTTAGTGTTTCTCTTGCTGAGAGAAAACTTTTCAGTTTAAGTAAGTCCCATTTGTTGATTTTTGTTATCAACTTTTGTGCTATGGGTGTCCTATTAAGGAATTTGGAGCCCGACCCTACAATATGTAGATCGGAGCCAACTTTTTCTTCTATCAGACGCAGAGTCTCTGATTTGATATCTAGCTCCTTGATCCACTTTGAGTTAACTTTTGTGCATGGCGAGAGGAGGGGATTCAGTTTCATTTTGTTGCATATGGATATCCAGTTTTCCCAGCACCATTTGTTGAAGATGCTATCCTCCCTCCATTGCATGCTTTTAGCTCCTTTATCAAATATAAGATAGTTGTAGCTTTGTGGATTAGTCTCTGTGTCCTCTATTCTGTACCATTGGTCCACCCTCCTGTTTTGGTACCAGTACCATGCTGTTTTTGTTACTATTGCTCTGCAATATAGTTTTAAGTCTGGTATCGCTATACCGCCTGATTCGCACTTCCTGCTTAGAATTGCTTTTGCTATTCTGGGTCTTTTATTTTTCCATATGAATTTCATGATTGCTTTATCCATTTCTACAAGAAATGCCGTTGGGATTTTGATTGGCATTGCATTAAACCTATAGAGAACTTTTGGTAATATCGCCATTTTGATGATGTTAGTTCTGCCTATCCATGAACAGGGTATATTTTTCCATCTTCTAAGATCTTCTTCTACTTCTCTTTTTAGGGTTTTGTAGTTTTCATTATATAAATCTTTCACCTCTTTTGTTAGGATGATTCCCAAGTATTTTATTTTTTTTGAGGATATTGTGAATGGAGTGTTTTTCCTCATTTCGGTTTCAGAAGTTTTGTCGCTGATATACAGAAATGCCTTTGATTTATGCGTGTTGATTTTATATCCTGCCACTTTGCTGAATTCATTTATTAGTTCTAGTAGTTTTTTTGTAGACCCTTTTGGGTCTTCTAGGTATAGAATCATGTCATCTGCAAATAGTGATAATTTAAGTTCTTCCTTTCCTATTTTTATGCCTTTAATTTCTTTCGTCTGTCTAATTGCTCTGGCCAGTGTTTCGAGAACTATATTGAATAGAAGTGGTGATAGAGGGCATCCCTGTCTTGTTCCAGATTTTAGGGGGAATGCCTTCAATTTTTCTCCATTGAGAATGATGCTAGCCTGAGGCTTAGCATAGATAGCTTTTACAATGTCGAGGTAAGTTCCTGTTATCCCTAGTTTTTCTAATGTTTTGAACATAAAGGGATGCTGTACTTTGTCGAATGCTTTTTCTGCGTCTATTGAGATGATCATATGGTTCTTATTTTTAAGTCTATTGATGTGGTGAATAACATTTATTGATTTCCGTATATTGAACCATCCTTGCATCCCAGGGATGAATCCTACTTGATCATGGTGCACAATTTTTTTGATGTGCCTTTGTATCCGATTCACCAGAATTTTATTGAGGATTTTTGCATCTATGTTCATCAGAGATATTGGTCTGTAGTTTTCTTTCTTTGAGGTGTCTTTGTCTGGTTTCGGAATCAGGGTGATGTTGGCCTCATAGAATGAATTTGGCAGAGCTCCTTCTTTTTCTATTTCCTGAAATAACTTGAAAAGTATTGGTATTAATTCTTCCTTAAAGGTTTTGTAAAACTCCGCTGTATACCCATCCGGTCCTGGGCTTTTCTTGGTTGGAAGTCTTTTGATTGCTTCTTCTATTTCATCTATTGTTATTGGTCTGTTTAAGTTGTGAGTATCCTCCTGACTCAGTCTGGGCAAATCATATGACTTAAGGAATTTATCAATGTCTTCACTATCTTCTATTTTATTGGAATATAGGTTTTCAAAATAATTTCTAATTGTCTTCTGTATTTCTGTAGTGTCTGTTGTGATATTGCCTTTTTCATCCCGTATGTTAGTGATTTGAGTTCTCTCTCTTCTTCTCTTCATTAGCATGGCTAAGGGTCTGTCGATCTTATTTATTTTTTCAAAGAACCAACTTTTAGTTTTGTTAATTTTTTCAATAGTTTCTTTTGTTTCAATTTCATTGATTTCCGCTCTGATTTTAATTATTTCTTGCCTTCTGCTCCATTTGCTGTTGTTTTGCTCTTCCTTTTCTAGGGCTTTGAGATGAAGTGTGAGCTCATTTATTTGTTGGTTTTTCCTTTTTTTGAGGAATGACCTCCAAGCAATGAATTTCCCTCTTAAAACTGCTTTCATTGTGTCCCATAGATTCCGATATGTTGTGTCTGTATTTTCATTTATCTCTTAAGAATTTTTTGATTTCTTCCTTTATGTCTTCTGTAACCCATTGATCATTCAGTAACATATTGTTCATTTTCCATGTGATGTAGGATTTTTCCTTCCATCTTTTATCATTGATTTCCAGTTTCATTCCATTATGATCAGATAAAATGCATGGTATTATCTCCACCCACAGTGAGGTAACCTTGATAAGGTATTTCTCCATCTTCCTTATGTTAAAACCCTCAACTTTAAAGATTGATGCGCATTTAAAGAATTATTACCCATAATTTTAAACAAGTAAAAAGCTTGGCCTACATGTCTCAAATTTTCATTATCTCCTTAAATGCAAATAAAATTTCTCAAGTCCTTGGGAGAGAAGGCTGTGGAAAGGAAGCTCTTGAGAGAACCCTAAGAAATGAATAATTTATAATACCACTAATGAGGATGTTTTCAAGGGAATTTTTCTATCTTGGTGTTAACTAAAACCATCCAAAGGACATGGCTAATCCAGTTTTATTACCCTTAGCCCTCACATGCCTCTAAGGTATAAAAGGATTGGAGTTAGGTATGACTGGAAATTGAAGTTTTAAAAAAGAAAAGAAAAAGTTGTTAGAGAGTTATAGTACATTACTTCCACATCCCCATGAGGAAAGGGAGGGGTATATTCCTATCATCTCAAGCCAAGTAAGAGGGTTTTTCAAGAAACCCCCTTGGAGAGCTAATATGGGTTTGTACAGTCTATAGAACACAGCAAACAGTGGATGAATCTGATACAAACTAGAAAAGCAGAAAGGCAACAGCCAGCAGCCACAGCCACGGAATGAAAGAGGCTGAGTACAGACAGACCAGTAGTCCCAACGTTTGTTGGGAGGAAGGATACATGAGTGTTCCAAATAAAAAAAAAAAAAAATGACAACTCAGTAAAGACAACTGGCCTGGAGGGATGTTTGGTGACCTCGGCCAAGGATGGACCCTCGATTCCTGGAGGCTGAGGGAGAAAACAAACAGCCACAGAGAACATGTTTCTAAGGTGTGAGCCTAGCAGTACAGTCGGATGTTCCCAGTATATCTCTCCAGAGAGCCTACAAGTACACCTCAAATAAAGAATCTTCTTTGAAATCCCACAAGCCTGGAGTTGGCTTAAGCCATCCACCATGGTCTGCAGAAACCATTGGTAAATGACATTGGTGCCAGTCAAGCAGGACATTTCCTGCCCCTGACCTTTCCTCCCTGCTCTTTCTCCTAGTGAGCTGCTGGGGTCCTGGAGAAAGCAGCAGTTGTCAGGAGTGAGAGGACCAGGGTGAAGAAACCCAGAGGAAGTCAACCATGCCTATTCCTCAACAAGCCCCAGGGCTTGATATAGCTGTGTCTTGAGCGAGAATCTTAAGTGAAATATAGAGTTCTAACACTTATGATTGTATAGTTTTTATTACTGAAGAGAGATCATCTTTGTGACAACAAATAACTAGAAAACCTTTTATTAGCTACAGGTGACTAGACATTCCAAGGGACAGAAAGGAACTACTTCCATACAGCAGGTTCAAGCAGGTGGTGAAGAAAAGAATGAAGTTGTTTTCACCTTGTTACCCTCCAAGAATCTGCTCTTACAACATCATGATTACCTAGTTTCTCCTGGAATTCCCAATATTCTTCCAAACCAGCAGGTTGAAAGATGTCATCAGCATGGCGATCAGCTGGACTTGAATCCCAATTCTGCACTAGCAGGTTTGCAGGAAGATAGGCAGGATATTTATCCTCTATGTGCCTCAATTCACTTACTGATAAAAAGTGGATAATTATAGGACCTTCCTCATGGAGCTGCTGTAATTCCAGGATTCAATCACTGAATAGGGTCTGGCACATAATAAGTGTTCCACCAATAATAGCCATTATCATCATCCTCAAGCTTGAAGATATTGAAATTGATCAAAGATTTGTTCATTATCTTTTAAAGAAAAAGAGAAGGAGGCTAGGAAACATTTGGAATCTTGCTCCAGTCAGATGCCCTGGACATGAGTCCCTCACAGGGAAACAACATCCTCTTTGCCAGTGCTCTTTTTCCAAGACCCAGTTCAATACCCTCTCAGAGTCACTGCCAAGAAAATATTGTGGAGCAAATGAGTAAGGAATTGAATGAATGAATGAATGAATGAATGTCTACTCTGTCTCTGCTCTGGCCACCTTGATGTGGTTGCTGCAGAGCCAGATGAGTGGTAAGAATTCCTAATCTTTCCTTACCTTCAGTGGAAAGACCTCTTGATTTTCCTGGAGCTCTTCAGAAGCTTCCAGCATGAGTCCCTCACTCCAAATTATGACAGCTAAAACTTTAGCAAGCCTCCAAAACACCTGCAGTCCTTCTTAAAACAGGTTTCTGGGCCAACCCCAGTTTCTGGCTTAGTAGGACTAGGCTTAGAATTTGCATTTCTAATAATTATTGGGTCCTAGGACCACATGTTCAGAAACCTTGTTCTAATTCATGGGTTTGGTTGCATCACCCACTGATTTAAAATTGTAGGGACTTCCCTTTAAAAAGTCCACAAACTTAAAGTCCACACTTCCTAGACTGAGGACCTTTCAACATGGCCCTAGTCCAACTTTCTGGACTTATTTCCTGCCATCCCGCTCGATTCTCTAAGCCACACTGAGCCACTCTCCATTTCACGAATGCAGCCCTGCCTTTGCATTGTTCCTTCACCCTGGAACATTCTCCTCTTCTCCTCTATGGATAAAGTCCTATTCATCTTTGAAGACCTGATCCAAATGTCAACCTCCGAGTCACTTTTCCTGAGTCCGTCTGGGCATATTGTGTGACCACAACACATTGTACATGGCCCTAGCATCACCCATGTGCATTATGCTTTAGATATCTCTCACTTTACTTGACTGTCTTTTCTCCTCCAGCCATGACCTTGTATTATTCCTATTTAATGCTCAAAGCCCAGTACAATGCTGACCAGAAGAAGTGATTTAATACAAACATGATGAATAAGTGAATTTCATAGTGATATTGCCCAATTGATACATGCAACCTGCTCCACAGATGTTTACAATAATAATTAGATATTCCTAGAAAAATACTGCATGACACCACACACACACACACACACACACACACACACATAATCCAGCAAAAAAAAATTTAATTTTTCTCATTCAGCTAGGTCACCACTGCTTAACACAGCAGTTTGGCTGGGCCTGGCTCCAATTTACAGGATACTGTCAGGCTTGCTCTTCACATTTCCTCATCCAGGGTCCAGAAGCTGTGTGGGGCATGTTCTTCTCATGGTGGATCACAGGAGTCCAAGAGGCCAAGCCAAATCATGCAAATATATTTATAGTTTCTGGTACATCACATCATTAACGTTCCATTGGCCAAAGTAAGTCTTATGGCCAAGACCAACATCAATGAAGCAGGTAATTTACTTGTGTCTCCCACAGTGTCAACAAAGCCACATGGCAAAATATATGGAGGTATAATATTATAACAAGGAGTCAATCAAGAAATGGAAAGGAAGAATTGGGAATAATAATCCCAGCCTACCTTTTCTCTCTCTGGGGACCTCATTCAACTTTGTCTATTCTCTTTGGATGACACAACAGAATCCCAGATACCAAATAAGTCTCTATTACTAACCCCAGACATTGACAGGGCTATCTCTGAACTTCCATTTCTGTAACCACAAATGGGCAGATCATTTTCTTAAGAAAGGTAATGGATATGTCTAGAAACAAGAAAAACAGTTGTTTCTGATCTTTTGATCAGAAACAGAAGAGTTCCCCTCTACTTATTTCCACCACCTTTCTTAAGAAAATGATTGTCACTAGTTATACAGAAAGATTATTTTTAGTTGGATTTCTGTTTAGCAAAATCATGTTTAAGATGTGACTAATGACTTTGAAATCCCACTTGAACTTCAGCCATGCCTACAGTTGTTCAAGTACCTAAAAGTTCATCTAAAATATTAGGTTATCCAAAATAAAGTGCTGTATTGTGATCTAAAGGCATTCTAGTTCAGCTGATGATTTATAGGCTATGGTATGATAAGATCCAGCTGAAAGTGTCCATTAGGATGGCAGAGAGAACTAAGAAAGCAAAGGCCTCAGAGAGTCACATGTCCTTCTCTCCATAGCCAAGCAAGAAAAAAAAAATCTATTGTAGTACTAGATATAATACTTGACCTCTGTAGACAAAATTATTTTTACAGAGTGCTGCAGATTTAATCTGGAACAGAGGGCACTATGACCCATTCTTTGGTAGTTATATAGGCATAGACCTACCAACTTTCCAGAGTGGTAACTGAGAGCCAGTGAACTTGTTCATGTCTCATTGCTTCATTCTTGAACTTTTGTCTACCATATACCTGGGATTGGAAACCAGAAGGAGTGAACTCAGGCACTGTATTTTTCCCATATTTTTTATTGGTACATTATAGTTGTACATAATGGTCGGATTTATTATTACCTAACTATACATGCACACGACAATATTATTCTGCCAATATCATTCCCCAATATTTTCCCTTCCCTTCCCCCTCCTCCCTCTCCCTATTCCCTTTCATCTACTCTACTGATCTCCCTTTGATGTCCATCAGATTCCCTACACATTTCTTTTAGACATTACATTCTTTAATATTTTTAAATTGTTGGTTGATCTTTATTTTATTTATTTATATGAGATGCTAAGAATCAAACCCAATGCCTCACACATGCCAGGTAAGTGCTCTACTGAGCTACAACCCACTAGGTATTGTATTTTTTTAAATCAGAATTTATGAAGTCAATATATTCATTAGTAAAAACTCCTTTTCTTAGAGAAATAGCACCCTGCCTGATTCTGTTGAAAACACAATTCCAATTCTTTTACAAAATGTTATGGAGCCTTGAAATTTCTCTTTATCAGTCCAACCCTTCTGTTCATAATGTTACTTTTCTTAAGTAAAGGCCTTACTCTGTGATTGTACCTTTGCCTAGTCCAAAGGCTGACAAAACAAGCAGCCCTGCCTCAACAAGAAGGGAATCAAATGGCTCTCAGAGTACTTCCAAAGATGGAGAGAAAAAACAGCCAGCCCCACACCACCCCCCATACATCTGTACATGTGGTTCATTGCTAAGAATTATGTCACAATATAGGTCTTCTCCAGGACAGGGCAATGACCCCTAAAAGATTGTAATGTTCCTTTTTCTGTTTTTCAGAGACCTGTTGCACGTAGCACACCGCCAGTCAGTAAACCTCTCCTCTTCCCACTACTCAGCCCTCCAACTGCTTTTAAAAACCAGCCAAGAAACCATCCCATATGAATAGAGATTGCCAAAGAACCGAAGGCAGATTCTATGTCAAAGCATATAGAATACGTGTGAGGCATCCTAAGATCCCAAGAGTCAGGGACTCTGACTCTTACCACTGACTACATGGTGACCATGGGCATGTCCCTTCACTTTGCTGCACCTTCACTCCCTTTCTGATCTCCTTCCTCCTAGAAGGAAGTTCCCCCAATCTTCTCCACATCAATCCATCATTTGACTCCTTCATCACTTAACATAATTATTTAATCAATTGATTTATCCTTTTCGCTTGCTCTGAATCTGTTCTCCACTAGAATGCAAGCTTGTTTTTGGCCATCTGAACTCCTGTTGTAAACCTACCACCTGGCATATGGTTAGTGCTTAATAAACATTTATTTATTAATGAACAAACAAATGATATCGAACAATCTACTGTTAAAGTTTTATAACTTTAGGCAAAGCAAAAACAGAAAACAGTCACAAAGATATAAATTAAAGATTGGCTCCCTTTTTGTTATTTCCAGAGAAGAAGTGGGGCAATGGATGACAACATGAAAATGCTCTATTTATCAGCCATACATTCACATGGCATTTTGTGTAGCACTATAGAGACAATTTATTGTTTTATGCATTTATGCTTTCAAAACAACATGAGCAATTGTTGTGAGCACAAATCAGAAAGTCCTTCTCATCCTTTTGGTACTTTCTTGACTTTCTACCATTTCTCACCTGATCTGATAAATCATTTGAATCAACACTAAGTACAGGGTCTTGTCTATTCACCAAGTCTATTCATTTATCCACTTACCTTATGCATTTATTCCTCAGAATTTTTGCATTAGTTCACTCAGTCTTACCATCAACCCCAGAGAAAGTAAAAATAGTTAATGTAGCTGGGTGTGGTGACATGCATCTGTAATCCCAACTACTTGGGGGTCTGAGGCAGGACAATCACAAATTCAAGTTCAGCTAGGGCCACTTAGAGAGACTTTTCCACAAAATAAAAAACAAAAAGGCCTGGGAATGCAGCTTAGTGGTAGAATGCCCTTGGGTTCAATCCACTGTACCAAAAAAAAAAAAAAAAAAAAAAACTGAACGTAGCCCTACAGACTGGAGTCATTTAATTTTCATGTTAGTATAAACCATCTGGGCAAAACCACCATAATTAACTGCCATTAGTCACCTTTTTAATATGATATTTAATTCAGACTGTGCTGATGGCCAAGCAGTGGCTCTGATCTCCATCCTTACATCACTCCAAAGCCATTCGACTTGCATTCAATCAGGCCCTTATGATTGAATCTAACAGACAAATCATGAATCACTGCCACTTATCTTTTTTCCCTGGACAATCTTGTATTCTTTCATTTGATGACTTTGGATAGAGTTTTATCTGTTCTTTACTTATTAATTTACAAATAGTTAAGATTATGTATCTGGTGCTTGCCATTTAGAGTTGCTTCTGACACAGAAGTAGAGAGCCAGTTCTTCTTGAAATGTCTTCTGCATAAAAATATGGTTGTCTGATCTACTGAACTTCTCTTCTTCCACTCCCCAACCCCTTATAGTGATTTAGCTTCCACATATCAGCAAAAACATTTGACCTTTGGTTTTGAGGTTTTGGCTTATTTCACTTAGCATGATAGTCTCCAGATCAAAAATACATATATATGGTTGTGATCCTCTGTTCTAGCCTTCTGAGAACTTCTGGCTGGAGCAAACATATCCATGCAATACTAGATGCTTGTGGCAAAAGTTTAGCCAAGTCCTTGTGTTTTTATTTGAGATTTTCCCATCAGTATTTCATCTTTCTGGGCTTATTTTCCATCTTTCTTTGCCACAGTCTGGCTGGGCACACAATCACGAGCCACCACACAGCTTATAGATTCAAACAGCAACTCTTTATTCCCGAACTCACACCAGCCGTCTACAATCACGTTCTGGGGAAATCCACGTTCTCTGCCCAAATCCACCTCCACTGGGCTTCTATCTCCCAAAATATACTGTCTGAATCCCGGGAGAACTCAAGGGGAACTCAGGCAGCAGGATACGCCCTATTCCCAGCAGGAATAATCTTAAACCTTAAACCTGGAACCTAAACTGGGAACGCCCTAAACACGATTATCTTAAAACCGGGAACACCCTAATCTGCCTTGGTCCTTGAGCAAGGTCACCTACATTCAATGTCACTGCAACATGTCAGCAACATGGGGTACGCTGGCAAGGAAATTGTCATACCTACTTGGCTAATGGCTCCCAGCATTTCTTCACTCTAATCAAACTATGCCTACTGTTTTCCTGAATCCTTGCATCCCAAATACATATCCCTGAAGTTTCAACTAACCTGCTGCCTTCTCCATGAAATTGTCCTAGGTCATCCCATTTGAAAGCAATTCAAACTCCCAGGAGACTCTGACTTCTCTTGTAGGACTTTGCTTTGTCTGCCCTAACTTATGATTATTTACAAAATTTCTTGTCTTCTCTATTAACAATCAATTGCTAGTATACAGGAATCATCTCTTTTTCATCTTTTTGTTTCACAGAGGTGTCAGTATTATTGCTTTGTTGATTGAATAAATATCTCTCATTTGTGATGTGAGCTATTCGTTCTACATTTGGAGCTTAAAACAGATAATCTTCTATCATCCCTTTTGTATAGCACTTAGAGAATACGTGCACACAGCAACTTTCCAGCTCTCATCAGGGAAATAGAAAGCTAGTCAATGAACTAGAACAGGACATAAGGAGAATTTTGGCTTTGATGTACATTCAGATGCCTAGGATTTATCCAGGTATATCACAGGTTTATGGCAGGAATATGAATTCCATGCTGAGCCAAGTGATAATCTAAGGCTACAAATAGAGGGCTTCAGCACCTCCTGCTGGAAGAAATAGGGTATATAGGTACTAACAGAAGCCTACTCCAAAAGGTAACTCCTTTGTTGTCCTTGTTTCAGTGATTCTGTTCATGTATACCCATGATTTCAAAGCACAGGGAGTGAAGTGTCCCCAGGATGGAATATAGGTGAGATGGTTTCAAGGGCCTTGTTAATCCTGGAGAAAAAAATCACCCAAGATAGCATGTGAATGGATAACCAGACCTGAGAGCTGAAAGCATAATCAGGAGAATCTTCTGCATTGGGATTAGAAAATATGGAAATAACCCAATAACTAAGCATCCAAGGCAAAGAGGAAAGAAGAAAGAACATGAGCATTGAGGAAGCAGAATTGCGGGGGGCTGGGAGGTGTCCTGATTAGCAAAGTTGGTGATCTTGGGAATCACAAGTGAAGAAAGGAATAAGGTTTGGATTGTTCAGGCAATTTTGGGAAAGTAGCTGCTTAGAGAAGAAAATGACAGACAACCCAAGACTTCTAAGATCTCATTCCTTATGTAGTTTATTATGCTCAATTAAACTTTTGTTTCTACACTCCATTTAACAATTCAGGAAGCCAAATTATTGCTTTATTTACTCATTCAGAACTGACTAAATGAAACACTACTGAGAGATATATACAATTCCTGGGGTTTTTGTTTTGTTTTTGTTTCTGTTTTTTAGTTGTTGACAACCTTTATTTTATTTATTTTTATGCGGTGCTGAGAATAGAACCCAGTGCCTCACACATGCGGGGCAAGTGCACTTCCACTGAGCCCCAGCCCCAATACTTGGTTTTAAAAAGATGTCCACTCTTCCAGGTTATTATAAAAATGTTTATTCTTTCCCTACTTGCAGTCAAAACCCAACTAATTTTTTTTACTTTAGACAAATAAATAGATTTAAAACATATATGGAAGAATGAACAGGCAGACTTAGTTTTAGAACTCTTGAGATAGAAGTGCTTAGAGAGGATTTTGTTCTACTGGCCATGAGAATATATTATAAAGCTGACATAATCAAGTCAATATGGTAATTAAAAAAATCAATTAAACAGAGTAAATAATCCATTTATATACACCAACATCTAAAAAACAATATGTAATAAAAAAAGCATTACAAATGAATGGGAAGAAATATTATTTAATATATCGCAGTGAAAAAGTAATTATTGTGGGAAAATCAGCTTACAGCCTCACCTTATGCACAGATAAATTCTATGTGTATTAAGAAGAAAAATGTAAAAATCAAACTAAGAAAATACAGGTGAATTTTATCGTTTGCTACATGCCAAACGATTTTCTAAATATGACAGTATAAAAAATTAAGAAAATAGCGGGGCACAGTGGCACATGCCTGTAATCCCAGCTGCTTAAGAGGTTGAGACAGGAGAATCACGAGTTCAAAGCCAGCCTCAACAAATGTGAGGCGCTAAGCAACTCAGCGAGACCCTGTCTCTAAATAAAATACAAAATAGGGCTGGGGATGTGGCTCAGTGGTTGAGTGTCCCTGACTTCAATCCCTGGTACCTAAATAAATAAATAAATAAGAAAATATATTATTTACATTGAATCTTTAAATTGCTATACTTGAAAATAAGATTGTTAAAACTAAATTGTGAATTGGAAAATATGTGCAACAACAACATTCTTCATAAATAAAGGACTTCTATAAGTCAGAAAGAAAAACTCCAAAAACATAAATTTCAAGGGACATAAACAGTCAATGCACAAAAAAGTAAATATATTACTAATTAATAAGCATGAGAAATGCTTAACTTCACCAGTAATAAAATGCAAATCAAAATAATAAATATTCTCCAATGATCATGTTTTTCAAATAATAACATTCTGTACTGGCAAGATATCTAATAAGAAAAATGCACTCATGTACTACTGGCAAGAACATAAAACCTGTCTGCTCAGAAATCTGATGATAAATAAGAAGAGCATTAAAAATGTTCACATCTGCCAGGTGCGGTGGTGCATGCCTGTAATCCCAGTGACTCAGGAGGCTGAGGCAGGAGGTAGCTTCAGACCAAAGCCAGCCTCAGCAACTTAGCGAGGTCCTAAGCAACTTAGCAAGACCCTGTTTGAAAATAAAATATAAAACGGGCTGGGGATGTGGCTCAATGGTTAAGCATCCCTGGGTCCAATCCCCAGTACAAAAAGAAAATAAGTTTGCATCTGGGCTTGGAACAGGTGGGTTTGACATCCCAGATGCTCCAGGCATGGCAGATAAGTAGGGATTACCACCCTTGAGTTAGTCCAGCAGTAAAGTAGGGAAGTGCCAGATGCTCTAAAGCTACAGCACAGCCCACAGCCCAACATTCCAGGACCCTCTAGAGCACCTAAAAGGAAAAGACCTACACAGGAACTCAACCTGAGCCTGCTCAAATGCATACCTTTCTGAGCTCCTGAGAAGGTTATTAGTCCCAGATGGCCCAGGACACTTCATTTGAATTAAGAGGAAAGAATATGAAAGTTGGGGAAACAGGGTCAGGGTGGGTCTCTGAGTAGTACAGCAGTGAAAAGCATGAGCTGCCTCCATTCAAATTCCAGCTCTGCCCCTCACTTAGTGGTGTGACCCCTGACCACTTATTTAACCACTCTTTGCCTCAGTTTTCTCACCTGTAAAAATGGAGCATAATATTGCCTAACTTATTAGAGTATTAAATACAAGAAATCTTGTAAAGAAGGCACAGATAAAAAAAATATATATTCGATAAACATTCACCTTCCTATTGCCATTGTACCATTTATAGTTCTGGAGGTTGGGTGACTATTCCTCATCAAGCCATGAAACATGGACACATGCAGAGGCCAAGAGCACTTCTAGGCTGGCTGCCATCAACTTTCTTTGCAAGGAGAATCTCTTTCTTCCACTTATTCCTTCAGAGATGAAGCTCCTTGAAGCCCTGGGCCATGAATTTTTCCTTATGCTGTAGGAATCCAGATGAGCAACCTGGGTCCCAGGCCTTGGCTGAGGGCAGCTTAGGGGCCTAGTAGGTCAGCATTTGTGTGAGAACCAACAAGAAAATGTAGATGGCCAAACTCCTTCCCTACCAGAAACCCCAAGGTCTATATCAGCTCATCCAAGAGAGATTCTATCAGTCTATCTTGGAACCAAACGGAATGACTTTATCTAAGGGCCAAGTCATAGATCATGGGCCAGACACAGATACTTTGGAGCTATTGGTTCATAGAGAAGCTCTAAGACCATGCCCACCAGCAGTCTGCCAGGGGCAGCCTTATGCAAGGGCATACTGGCCAGGAGCTCCTCAAAGCTTTCACATATGGGGCTCCCTGTAGCTGTGGAACAATTACCAACCTCTTGGGTCTGTTGATGAGGGCATGAAGAATCTTGCTCTCAGTCTACCCAGGATGATGGCAGCCTCTGCTCACAGGATTTCTTGCAGAAATTCACTCCATGGAATGCTGTGACCAGGAATTACAGGTGTACTGATAATTGCAGAAAAGTCCTGTTAGCAAGAAAAATAAAGGTCTTCATCCACTTCACTCAGTTTTTTAATGAAGATAATCTGAAAATAGGTGTCAGACCTAATGAGTTATCTAGCCCTAGTCTCTTGAGAGGCAACAAAAGGTTATTTTGGAAAAGGTTGGGAATTCTTCTTGATGTTGATTTCATGGTGGTGATTTACCCTGAATGTTCTTGAGGCTGATCAATAATCCATTTCAGTTTTATACTCCATGGTCACCTAAATCCTTCCTGAACTTTACCTATTTGCTAGTTTTTTTCTATTCTATCATTGCTGATTCAAATAGCACTTGTGAATTCATTCCTTGTCTCCCAATCTTTGTCTTGAGAAACTGATGTGACTCCATTTTTGAGAAACCAGCTTCTACCTCAATGCCTATCCTAAGGAAGGGGGCATGACCCTTGTCCTGGGAAAAACCCACAAAGCACTCCTAGGCACATACCCACCATGCTGAGTTGTTTATCTATAAATAACAGGAGAGATCTGTGGCTCCAGGTGTCCCTGACTCAGTTAGGCTAAGTGAAGACCCATAGCAACCCCCTAGCAACCACCAATCAGCATGAGACAGGGAAAATACCAGGGATGCCAGATGACCCCCCCATAGTTTATGGTGGTTGATAACATGTTGGGAAACCATGTAGTTTAGCACGTACACCCCTCGTGACCTAAACCAATCAGTTCAAAAGAATCCCCCTTGTACTAACCAATCACCCCTACCCAACTTGTTCCCACCAGTGAATGTGCTAATCAATGTTAAGAGTTGTTGTTTGACTTTCCCATGGTATGGAATGATTTGCTGTGTGATGTTGTGACGCATAGAGTATTCCCCCAAAACATATAAAATCTCACTGATCAAAGGACCAGAACTCACTCCCTGGGACAGCTGTGTCGGGAATGGTTGTGAGTCCAGGCTCAAGCTTGCAATAAAGACTCTAGTGTGATTGCATCGGATTCAGCTCCTGGAGGTCTATTGGGGTCCCACAAATCTGGCATTACAGTCTTTCTGTATAGGAGAATCCCTCTCTCTTCAGTGGATCCTCTCCCTTCACCACTTGGCTGTCCCTGAATTTTTTCTGCCCAATTAGGTCATTCTTGAGAAGGGTGTTCAGAAATGGTAGAAAATGCAATTGCTAGAATCTGCCCACTGTTGAGAGCCACAGCCGAGTCAGGATGGCGCCTGGCATTTTGTCAGAAGGAGTGTTTGAGAGGTGATGTCATCGAGCCATTAAGATGATGATAATTAAGTTAAGCTGTGTATAATTGCTGTGACTGGATGGTGCTGGATTGAAACAGGCTGTATACTCAGTTGTATATAGGCCCCCCTGTCCATTTTTTGGCAATGGAGCCTGATGCTTTTCTCCACGATATTGTGGGTAAACACCTGGTCCTTGTCCATCTTTTGATAATGGAGTACCCTCTATGGTGGTTTGAGAACGGCATTCAATTAGCCCAATGTCTCCCTCTATGGCATCGTGGGCAAATACCCGGTATTCTACCCCTTTGATCCTATCCAGTTTTGTTAAACCTTCCTCCTATGGAGCAACTCCTTCTAAAATGTCCTGTTTGTCCACAATTGTAGCATGTTTTTGGCCTGGCACCTAAAGCCTGTTGTACTGCAGCTGCCAAGACTTGCCCTTGTTCATTAATGTCTCTACATAATTTAATATATGTGTTTAAATCTTCATGTTTCCATGGTCTAATGGCCTCCTTGCACCATCTGTTTGCTTGTTCATAGGCTAGCTATTTAATTAATGGCATTGCTTGTTCTGTATCCCCAAAAACTCTGGTAGCTATTTGAATAAGCCTATCTACAAATTCAGCATAAGGTTCATTAGCTCCCTGTATTACCTTAGATAATTGACCTTGTAAACCTCCATGTCCTTGTAAAGTCTTCCATGCTCTAACCACATCTGCAGCAATTTGTGAGTATATGGCAGGATCATATCCAATTTGTTGCTGCTGACCCTCATAAGGTCCCTTTCCCAACAACATATCTAGATTTCTCTGAGGATAACCGGCTGCTGCATTTCACCTAGCCGTCTCCGTGCAAAATTCCTGATTGGCAACCTTCCATAACAGATATTGTCCTCCATTTAGCACAGCTTTGCACATACTAGCCCAATCTGCTGGCGTCATGTCCAAGTTGGTAATGGATTTGACCATACTTACAGTGAAGGGTGCTTGAGGACCATAGGTTGTTACAGCCTCTTTCAGCTGCTTGACTGTTTTGAAATCGACAGCATGGTGAATTCGCTGCCCACCTGTCTGCTCAAATACAGGGCATGCTAATAAAATGTCTTCTCCTTGACTAAGCAAACAAGATTGTACCAACGTCCAGAACGGTAATGTGCCAACTGGCAGAGTTCCTGGGCTTTCCTTTTCTATCCTTTTTAAATCTTCACCATGATGGTTATTTAATAACCCCTCTTTAATGAACCATGGGCTACACCTTTGTATCATCTTAATGTATGCCCTAACTGTTGTTCTTGATTTTACTGAGATGCCTCCTTCCTCTGGCAATTTACTTAACACCCTTTTGGTTTGGTTTTTACTAATTTTTAACTGAATACACAGCCTGTTTCAATCCAGCATCATCCAGTGGCTGTGGCTCTCAACAGCCCATACCCTTCTGGTGACCAACAGCAACCCCTTCCCTGCATACCTCTGCAGGGCCTGGAAGGCCACAGGCAGTGTTTGCCCCTGCAGGATGGGTCCTAAGATCTTTTCAAGCTGATGCTGTGGAACTGAATAGTGGCATCTCAGCTAAAGTTCCTGTTTCTATCCAACACTAACCATGCCCATAACAATGTTCAATAAATGCTTGACCAATTGGTAGAAACTCTACTCTTTGTTTATTTTTCTGGCCCACTGCTTCTCATTGCCCTGAACCATATGTTCTTTTTTCTTTTTTCTTTTGAAAGAGAGAGAGAGAATTTTTTAATATTTATTTTTTAGGTCTTGGCGGACACAACATCTTTGTTTTGTATGTGGTGCTGAGGATCAAACCCAGGCTGCACGTGTGCCAGGCGAGTGCGCTATCGCTTGAGCCACATCCCCAGCCCTCATATGTTCTTTTTTCCATATTTTTATTAGTGCATTATAGTTGTATATAATAGTAGAATTTATTGTTACATATCTGTACATGTACATAATGTAACAATATAATTTGGCCAATATCATTCCACAGTATTTCCTCTTTCCTTCCCTTCCTTCCTCTCCCCTATCCCTATTCTCTACTCTACTGATTTCTCTTCGATTTTCACACATGATGAGATATTTCACACATCATATGACCATTGGCCTTCTAAGTTTGACTTATTTTGCTTAACATTATGGTCTCAAGTTCCATCCATTTCCATGAAAATGACATAATTTCATTTTTCTTTATGGCTAAATGAAACTCCATTGTGTATACATGCCACATTTTCTTTATGCCTCTCCTGGTGGACACCTAGGTTTGTACTATAGTTTGCCTATTGTGAATTATGCTGCTATAAACATGGCATGTATAGTTATAGTATGATGATTTTAATTCTTTAGGATAAATACTAAGGAATAATATAGTTGGTCCATATGGTGGCTCCATTTTTAGTCTTTTGAGAAATCTCTATACTGATTTCTATAATGGTTGACATAATTTACAATTCCACCAACAGTGTAAAAATGTTCCTTTTTCTCCTCATTCTCTCCATCTTTTATTATGTTGGTTTTTTTGATGACTGCCATTCTGACTGTAGTGAGTTGGGTTTGCATTTCCTTAATTGCTAATGAAGTTGAACATTTTTTCATATATTTGTTGGCTTTTTGTATTTCTTCTTTTCAAATGTGTCTATTTATTTGCCTGTTTATTAATGGAATTGTTTCTTTTTGTGCTTGTTAAGTTTTTTTAGCTCTTTAAATATTCTGCAAATAAATCCTCTATTAAAAGATTAGCTGGCAAAGATGTTCTCCCATTCTTTAGGTACTCTCTTTACATTCTTAATCATTTTCTTTGCTGCACCAAAGCTTTTTAATTTGATTCCATCTCATTTATTAACTCTAGAAATTATTTCCTGAGCTATAGGGATTCTATTGAGAAAGTCAATGCCTGAGTAATAATAATAGAGAATAACAATGATAATAATAATAATCTCTCTAAAATCTAGTACTATATTTACTATTCAGGAATCAATGCATTAATTTCAGTACTTGCAAAATGTTTTCAGTGTCTAGAGTATACATCATAATTTTATAAGTTTTATCAGAGTTTTCTTGGAAAAACAGAGCCCATGACAATGGATTTAATGCAGATAAGTTCATACAGGGATCAATTATAAGGTGCTGGAAAAATTAGGAGGCCAAACAAAGGACAATAAGGTAATCCAGAGATTCAAAACAGCAAGATGTTGCAACACCATGTTACAAAATCTCAGAAGCCAGGACAGAGAAATGAAGAATAGAATACCATGACCTATCCTTTGTTTTTGTTTTCTACACCCTTCCTCCTAGGTAAAATGTAGATAGAAATTAGTTGGAAAAATGTATTCTACAAGGGAAGCCCTCTTGAGATTTACAGTAAGATGCAGGAAGTATATATGGGATCTTATGCCAAATAAGCAAACAAATGTCACAGAACACCAGCAAAGAGCTAGAATGTCCCCACAATAAAGACATTTTTTCTCGGCTTATGGGAAAAAGTTCGGTGTCTCAGTCTGTCTAAGAGATGTTAAAATTTCTTGTCCTTAAACTCTAGTCTCCCCACGAGTAGTTTCCCCACATAGGCCCAGACGCACTTGCCACTCTTAATCTCTGTTTGCACTTTGATCAATGGTACTTACATTTCATCATCTTTGTCCATAGAGGCTGATCTAGACTCTAATCAGCTTTGAACTTCATGCAACTTTTCGAAGGCTCTAGACTTTGTTCTTTTTTTTTTTTTTTTTTTTTTTAGCATTCAATTGGCTTTTATTTATTTTTTTTTTTATTTTTTTTTTTAATTTTTTATTGTGGGTTGTTCAAAACATTACAAATTTCTTGACATATCATATTCCACACTTTGATTCTAGTGGGTTATGAACTCCCACCTTCACCCCATACACAGATTGCAGATTCACATCAGTTACACATCCAATGATTTACAAATTGCCATACTAGTGTCTGTTGTGCTCCGCTGCCTTTCCCATCATCCACCCTCCCCCCTCCCCACCTCTCCCCTCCCCTCCCCTCCTCTCTCTCTACCCCCTCCACTGTATAACCCTGAGGGTCTCCTTCCATTACCGTGCAATTTACCTTCTCTCTCCCTTTCCCTCCCACCTCTCATCCCTGTTAAATGTTAATCTTCTTCTCCTGTTCTTCGTCCCTACTCTGTTCTTAGTTACTTTCCTTATATCAAAGAAGATATTTGGCATTTGTTTTTTAGGGATTGGCTAGCTTCACTTAGCATAATCTGCTCTAATGCCATCCATTTCCCTGTAAATTCTATGATTTTGTCATTTTTTAATGCAGAGTAATACTCCATTGTGTATAAATGCCACATTTTTTTTATCCATTCGTCTATTGAAGGGCATCTAGGTTGGTTCCACAGTCTTGCTATTGTGAACTGTGCTGCTATGAACATCGATGTAGCAGTGTCCCTGTAGCATGCTCTTTTTAGGTCTTTAGGGAATAGACCAAGAAGGGGAATAGCTGGGTCAAATGGTGGCTCCATTCCCAGCTTTCCAAGAAATCTCCATACTGCTTTCCAAATTGGCTGCACCAATCTGCAGTCCCACCAGCAATGTACAAGTGTACCCTTTTCCCCACATCCTCGCCAGCACTTGTTGTTGTTTGACTTCCTAATGGCTGCCAATCTTACTGGAGTGAGATGGTATCTTAGGGTGGTTTTGATTTGCATTTCTCTGACAGCTAGAGATGTTGAGCATTTTTTCATGTACTTGTTGATTGACTGTATGTCCTCCTCTGTGAAGTGTCTGTTCAGGTCCTTGGCCCATTTGTTGATTGGGTTGTTTGTTCTCTTATTGTCTAATTTTTTGAGTTCTTTGTATACTCTGGATATTAGGGCTCTATCTGAAGTGTGAGGAGTAAAGATTTGTTCCCAGGATGTAGGCTCCCTATTTACCTCTCTTATTGTTTCTTTTGCTGAGAAAAAACTTCTTAGTTTGAGTAAGTCCCATTTGTTGATTCTAGTTATTAACTTTTGTGCTATGGGTGTCCTATTGAGGAATTTGGAGCCCGACCCCACTGACTGTAGATCGTAGCCAACTTTTTCTTCTATCAGACGGCGCGTCTCTGATTTGATATCAAGTTCCTTGATCCATTTTGAATTCACTTTTGTGCATGGCGAGAGAAAGGGATTCAGTTTCATTTTGTTGCATATGGATTTCCAGTTTTCCCAGCACCATTTGTTGAAGATGCTATCCTTCCTCCATTGCATGCTTTTAGCCCCTTTATCAAATATAAGATAGTTGTAGTTTTGTGGATTGGTTTCTGTGTCCTCTATTCTGTACCATTGGTCCACACGCCTGTTTTGGTACCAGTACCATGCTGTTTTTGTTACTATTGCTCTGTAGTATAGTTTGAAGTCTGGTATCGCTATACCGCCTGATTCACACTTCTTGCTTAGCATTGTTTTTGCTATTCTGGGTCTTTTATTTTTCCATATGAATTTCATGATTGCTTTCTCTATTTCTACAAGAAATGCCATTGGGATTTTGATTGGCATTGCATTAAACCTATAGAGAACTTTTGGTAATATCGCCATTTTGATGATGTTAGTTCTGCCTATCCATGAACAGGGTATATTTTTCCATCTTCTAAGATCTTCTTCTATTTCTCTCTTTAGGGTTCTGTAGTTTTCATTGTATAAGTCTTTCACCTCTTTTGTTAGGTTGATTCCCAAGTATTTTATTTTTTTTGAAGATATTTTGAATGGAGTGGTTGCCCTCATTTCCATTTCAGAGGATTTGTCGCTGATATACAGGAATGCCTTTGATTTATGCGTGTTGATTTTAAATCCTGCCACTTTGCTGAATTCATTTATTAGCTCTAATAGTTTCTTTGTAGAGCCTTTTGGGTCTGCTAGATATAGAATCATATCATCTGCAAATAGTGATAATTTAATTTCTTCTTTTCCTATTTTTATGCCTTTAATTTCTTTCGTCTGTCTAATTGCTCTGGCCAGTGTTTCGAGAACTATGTTGAAGAGAAGTGGAGAGAGAGGGCATCCCTGTCTTGTTCCAGATTTTAGAGGGAATGCCTTCAGTTTTTCTCCATTCAGAATAATGCTAGCCTGAGGCTTAGCATAGATTGCTTTTACAATATTGAGGTATGTTCCTGTTATCCCTAGTTTTTCTAGAGTTTTGAACATAAAGGGATGCTGTACTTTGTCAAATGCTTTTTCCGCATCTATCGAGATGATCATATGGTTCTTATTTTTAAGTCTATTGATGTGGTGAATAACATTTATTGATTTCCGTATATTGAACCAGCCTTGCATCCCAGGGATGAATCCTACTTGATCATGGTGTACAATTTTTTTTATATGTTTTTGTATCCAATTCGCCAGAATTTTATTGAGGATTTTTGCATCTAGGTTCATTAGAGATATTGGTCTGTAGTTTTCTTTCTTTGAAGTGTCTTTGTCTGGTTTAGGTATCAGGGTGATGTTGGCCTCATAGAATGAATTTGGAAGTTCTCCCTCCTTTTCTATTTCCTGAAGTAGCTTGAAAAGTATTGGTATTAGTTCTTCTTTAAAGGTTTTGTAAAATTCTGCTGTATACCCATCGGGACCTGGGCTTTTCTTAGTTGGTAGTCTTTTGATGGTTTCTTCTATCTCCTCAATTGATATTGGTCTGTTTAGGTTTTCTATATCCTCCTGACTCAATCTGGGCAGATCATATGACTTAAGAAATTTATCTATGCCTTCACTATCTTCTAATTTATTGGAGTATAAGGATTCAAAATAGTTTTTGATTATCTTCTGTATTTCTGAAGTGTCTGTTGTGATATTGCCTTTTTCATCCCGTATGCTAGTAATTTGAGTTCTCTCTCTTCTTCTCTTCACTAGCATCGCTAAGGGTCTGTCGATTTTGTTTATTTTTTCAAAGAACCAACTTTTAGTTTTGTCAATTTTTTCAATTGTTTCTTTTGTTTCAATTTCATTAATTTCAGCTCTGATTTTAATTATTTCTTGCCTTCTACTTCTTTTGCTGTTGTTTTGCTCTTCTTTTTCAAGGATTTTGAGATGAAGTATGAGATCATTTATTTGTTGGTTTTTTCTTTTTTTAAGGAATGAACTCCAAGCAATGAATTTTCCTCTTAGAACTGCTTTCAATGTGTCCCATAGATTCCGATATGTTGTGTCTGTGTTTTCATTTATCTCTAAGAATTTTTTAATTTCCTCCTTGATGTCTTCTATAACCCATTGATCATTCAGTAACCTATTGTTCATTCTCCAATTGATGTATGCTTTTTCCTTCCTTCTTTTATCGTTGATTTTCAGTTTCATTCCATTATGATCAGATAAGATGCATGGTAATATCTCTACTCCTTTATATTGTCTAAGAGTTGCCCTGTGACATAATATATGATCTATTTTTGAGAAGGATCCATGTGCTGCTGAGAAAAAAGTGTAACTGCTTGATGTTGGGTGGTATACTCTATATATGTCAATTAGGTCTAGGTTATTAATAGTGTTATTGAGTTCTATAGTTTCCTTATTCAACTTTTGTTTGGAAGATCTGTCCAGTGGCGAGAGAGGTGTGTTGAAGTCTCCCATGATTATGGTGTGGTGGTCTATTAGACTCTTGAACTTGAGAAGAGTTTGTTTGACGAACATAGCTGCACCATTGTTTGGGGCATAAATATTTATGATTGTTATGTCTTGTTGGTGTATGGTTCCCTTAAGCAGTATGTAGTGTCCCTCTTTATCTCTTTTGATTAACTTTGGCTTGAAATCTATTTTATTTGATATGAGTATGGACACGCCTGCTTGTTTCCGAAGTCCATATGAGTGATATGATTTTTCCCAACCTTTCACCTTCAGCCTATGTATGTCTTTTCCTATCAAATGCGTCTCCTGTAGACAGCATATTGTTGGGTCTTGTTTTGTGATCCATTCTACTAGCCTGTGTCTCTTAATTGGTGAGTTTAAGCCATTAACATTTAGGGTTATTATTGAGATATGGGTTGTTCTTCCAGCCATATTTGTTTATTTCTGTTACTAAACATTGTTTGTTTTCCTCTTTGATTGTTTCCCCCCCCCTTTACTGTCCTACCTCCCACTGTTGGTTTTCATTGTTATTTTCCATTTCCTCTTCCTGTAATACTTTGGCTAGGATGTTTTGAAGAGATGGTTTTCTAGCTGCGAATTCTTTAAACTTTTGTTTATCGTGGAAGGTTTTAATTTCATTCTCCATCCTGAAGCTTAATTTCGCTGGATACACAATTCTTGGTTGGAACCCATTATCTTTCAGTGTTTGAAATATGTTATTCCAGGATCTTCTAGCTTTCAGAGTCTGTGTTGAAAGATCAGCTGTTATCCTGATTGGCTTGCCCCTAAATGTAATCTGCTTCCTTTCTCTTGTAGCTTTTAAAATTCTCTCCTTATTCTGTATGTTGGGCATCTTCATTATAATGTGTCTAGGTGTGGATCTCTTATGATTTTGCACATTCGGCGTCCTGTAGGCTTCTAGGATTTGGGATTCTGTCTCATTCTTCAAGTCTGGGAAGTTTTCTTGTATTATTTCATTGAATAGACTTCTCATTCCTTTGGTTTGGAGCTCTGTACCTTCCTGTATCCCAATGACTCTTAAGTTTGGTCTCTTAATGTTATCCCATATTTCTTGGATGTTCTGCTCATGGTTTCTTAACAGTCTTGCTGAGCTGTCTATGTTCTTTTCCAGTTGAAATACTTTGTCTTCATTGTCTGATGTTCTATCTTCTAAGTGTTCTACTCTGTTGGTAGTATTCTCCATTGAGTTTTTAAGTTGGTTTATTGCTTCCTGCATTTCTAGGATTTCTGATTGCTTGTTTTTTATAACCTCTATCTCCCTGTATAGTTGATCCTTTGCTTCCTGGATTTGTTTGCGTAATTCGTTGTCGAAGTGATCTTTCATTGTCTGATTTTGCTGTTTAATGTCTTCCTTGATACTCCAGATCATCTGAAGCATGTATATCCTGAATTCTTTATCTGACATTCCATCTGCTGCAGCTGTTACCTCTTCTAAAGTTGCGTTGACCTGCATTGCTTGTGGTCCTTTCTTTCCTTGTCTTTTCATACTGCTTGCGTATCTTTCCTGCAGGTGCGGGCGGCGGCTCTGCTCTCTCCTTATTCCAATTGGGGTGTCGTGGCTACCCCGCCGGCAGGTCACTGGGCCTGTTCTGGGAGCTGGTGGCGGCTCTGTTCTGCCCCTACTCCAATTGGGGTGACGTGTCTGTCGTACCAGCAGGCCCCTGGGCCTGTCCTGCTGGTCGGTCGCAGATCTGCCCACCTTTCGGGCACGAGTGGAGGCTCTGCTTTGCCCCTACTCCAATTGGGGTGTCGTGACTACCCCGCCTGCAGGATGCTGGGTCTGTTCCTGGCAAGGGAGGCGACTCTGCTCTGTCACTACTCCAATTAGGGTGGTGTTTGTACCCCGCCGGCAGGCTCCTGGGCCTGATCCGCCGGTCTGTTGTAGGTCTGCCTACCTTGAAGGCGCGGGCGGCGGATCTGCCCTGCCCCTCCTACCACGCCTGCGGACCCCTGGGCCTGATCTGCAGGTTGATCACTGGTCTGCTCACCCTGCGGGGACGGGTGGCGGTTCCGCTCCACCCCCACTCCAATTGGGGTCACGTGACCACCACACCGGCAGGGCCTGATCCGGGCGTGGGATAAGGATCTGCTCTGCCCCTACTCGAGTTGGGGTGACGTGTGTACCACACTGGCAGGCCACTGGGCCTGACCCGCCAGGCTGTCACAGGTCTGTTTACCTTGCAAGCGCGAAGGGCGGCTCTGCCCTGCCCCTCCTACCACGCCCATGTACTACTGGGTCGTGGGTCTGCCCACCTGGCGGGTTTGGGTGGCGGCTCCGCTCCGCCCCCTCTCCAATTGGGGTCACGCGGTCACCACGCTGGCGAGCCGCTGGGCCTGCTCCGGGGGCTGGCGGCGGCCCGGCTCCTTCCCTCTGGCTCGAGGACAAATTGAGGAGACTCGGGTGACTGAGCCTCACCCCCCTTACCAGGAGACCAACTGCTTATGTCACCGCTGGTATTGATGAAGATCTCTCCTCCACCGCTTTCTGCTGACATCAGATCTCTGCCATGTTGGTATCCTATGCGAATGGCAGCATTTCGTTCCCCTTGCCAGGCAACCCAAGCAATGGGTGAGTCCTGACCTGCCCTCAGCAGGACCCGGACCGAGACACAGTTTCCGCGGGCTCCCAGCCCCGGTCCAGGGAAGCTCCGGGAGCCGGAACTCGGCCGCTCCGTGCTCGGTGTAAGCTCCTATAAGTGTAGGCTCCAAGAAGCAGCCCCCGCGGGCTCAGTTCCGGGAGCCGGAATTCGGCCGCCTAGTGTTTGGTGTATGCTCTGATAGTAGCAGGGTCCAAGAAGCAGCCTCCGCGGGCTCCGCAGCCCTGAGCCAGGGCGGTTCCGGGACGGTTCCGGGAGCCGGAACTCGGCCGCTCTGTGCTCGGTGTAAGCTCCTATAAGTGTAAGCTCCAAGAAGCAGTCCCCGCGGGCTCAGTTCCGGGAGCCGGAACTCGGCCTCTTGGTGTTTCGTGTTTGCTCTGATATTAGCAGGGTCCAAGAAGCAGCCTCCGCAGGCTCCGCAGCCCGGAGCCAGGGCGGTTCCGGGACGGCTCCGGGAGCCGGGACTCGGCCGCCCCGCGCTCCGTGTTCACTCCGATAAGATCAGATTTTAAGAAGCCCCCAGGCGCTGAACCCTAGCAATTTGTCTGCAAGCCGCAGGCGAATTGCAGCCTGAAATTACCTGTTCTATGGCTGAATGAGCTGCGGTCAGTCAAAAACAGGTGTGGTGACGTCAGTTTACCAACATGGTGGCTGCTGGCCTCCTCTGTGGTCTGACCGGTGTGGAGAACCGAGATGGACCGCTTCCTTCCCCGTCTCGAACCCAGAATTCAGCCCTGAGTGCGGTGCTTGCGCGTCTGGCAGAAACTGCAGCGCTGTAACCCTGCGTCTCTATCCCCAACTTTGTTCTTATATCCAGATTTCTGACCTTTATCCATCCCCATGATCTGTCTGCACCTCCCTATTCCACCTGTTCTTTCCTTACAAAATCAATGGAACCAGAAATACAAATGTAAGCATATTAAAGTCATAATGGTGACTAATGCTATAACTAAAACTCAAATACCCATCAAATACTGGAAGGAGTAAGGAGAGGAGGTAAATGGTATGAATTAAATCCTCATCAATGCAAGAGGTCAAGGGGTAATATTTAAATCTGATAAATCAAAATGCTGCGACATGAGCATATTAATTTGAAAACTGGAAAAAAAAAACACCAGAACTGAAAACAAAAACAACTGAGAAGAAATAAGATGGTTGCCTTTGGATAGTGGAGCAGCTGGAGTAAGAGGTGGAACAAGGGTTCATTGATTTTCACTATACATCCTTCTGTATTCTCTGATAACTTTTCCATCATAGCTTCTGTACTCAGATTTTGCACTTGCTGATCTCTACCTGAAATCTCTACTCAGATATTCCTTCGGTTCATTCAGGTCTTTGCCCAAATGTCACCTTCTCAGTGGGGCCTTCCCTGAGCATCTGTACCACTTAACGCCTTTTAATCTGTATGATTTTCTTATTCATTTTGTTTCTTATCCATACAGCCCAATTATAAGGTAGTGCAGGGCCTTTTTCTCTGTTGTTCACTGTTAATGCCCAGCACCTGGATCAATGCTCACAACATTGACAAACTTCATGTACAAATCATGTGTCATTATGTGAAAAAAAAATGTAATAACCAATAATACCTGTTTTCAAAAAACTCATTTTTTCTTTTTCTTTTTTTTTCTCATTTGTTTTTGTTTTGTTACCTTTCTTGTAGGATTAATTATGCCTGAAGTTTTCCAAGTTGATTACTCTTTTGTATACTTCTCCTTCTTATCAGGCTAGCCAAGTGCAAAAATTAGTATCACTAGGCAAGAAAGAAGAGAGATTCCCTGGCAAAACATGTCCCACCCATGAGGGTACAGGTTTCCTATGATGTCACCCAAGAAAAAAATAATTTTAAAGGAGGTCAAGTTCCATTAAAGAATGACATAATAGAATATAATGAGGGTTAGAATTTGTTTGTTTGTTTTCTCCAAATAAACCAATTATTTAAGTCTATAAAGCTTACAAGAATTAAAGGTTAGACAGTCTTGTTAGCTTCTGGGTCTTTAAATAAAGAAGTCTTAAAAACTGCACTTTTCAAGGAACTTAATTCATTGTAGTCAATGTGTTCTTCTCTAAGTTTGTTAAAAAGATGAGTAATTTCTTACAAAGTAATTTACAGGTATTAATAGCATCAAAAACAGCCACTCTCTTTAGTTTTTTCAAAGGGCTTCACCTTCAACTTTGCTTAGTGAGTCCCTGATCTGATGGAATCGCTGACTCAAGTCAAGTAGATAAAACTAAAGAGAAAAAGACATGCCAGTCTGGGAACGAGGCTGCAATGGTTATTTTACACTCCAACTTGACTGACCACAGGTCTAGTTATCTATTATATCATTTTAAACATGTTCTAATATCTTTCAGTTTTTTTGATCTCAAATATGTGGGTTGCTAATTCTCTTATTTGTTCTGTTGACTCTCCCTCAGGGATTAGTTCTTCCTTATAGGTTTGTATTTTTCACTGTGAGCACATTTCCAGCAGGGATTTAGTGGGGGCTGGGGTGCCTGTAGGAATGTCATGTATTCTGTATTACAGAACAGCTGCTACAGACAGGTTTGATACTTGCTTCTACATGGGTTCTAGGTCTTAGATTTAGTTTCTTATCTTCTAAAGGTCCAAGGTCACACCTTCTGTCCTCGAAAACAGATATTCTTCAGCCCCTAGTCCCATGGTGTATTTCCAGACAGATATGTTCCTGAACCATTGTGCTCTCAAGTTAAGTAGTTACACATCAGGCATCACATTCCTTCATTGCTTTTGGCACCCAGGGAATTCTCTTTGTTTAGTTTGAGCTTGGCTATTGTATTTAAATTTTTTGTTGCATTATTTTGTCTGTTATCAAATGTACTTGAGGTGAGGAACAAAGATAATATGTGGAATCTCAGTAAGCTATGTCACCAGAACCCAGGAAAAAAAAATTTCATAAACGCTCTTATCAAACAGAGAGTGCATATTATCTTGACAAAATTCTTATCAGAAATCAGAGTTCCATTTCCCAAATTATTGGGGCTCATTTCTTCAGCTGAAATTCTCTTGTTAAAAATAAGCAGTAGATTCAAAATTTGACACCTGTTATATATACAGTCTTACAAACTGCCCTTTTGTATACAGCTTTTATCTTGAAATATTAGACCACAGCTGATTCCTGTACCATTAAAAATTCATCAGAAGAACTAATTTTTTGGACCTGCATTTATCTCAGTGAAGTATCATAATTTAACAATGCTTTATACTGAATATGGTCATATTTACTAGTGTTTCATATAAATATGATGATTATAATCATATTTAAAAATTTAACCATACCTTTGACTATTTCCATATTCCTAGATATATATTTACATGTATTTGCATTTAAGCCAATGTGAAATTGGGAATCTTTTTCTTCAGCAAGAACTTAACCTAACTGTCTGATGCACTAACAGAAAGAGAATAATTAGCAACTATCCTCCAGTAAACCACAATGTCATAAGATTATTGTTTGTTTTACCAAAAGTAGTCCACTGATTACAAGTCACGAGGAGCCAATGATAAAGGAAACCCTAAATAGATTTCATAAGTCTGTTTGAATTTCACAAGCTTTTCATATCTCCCAGAAAGCCAAACTCACCTGGTGTTTTAATACAATCTCCCAACCTTACTTTTTGGAGACTGTCCTTCACTTTCCTGTCCACATTTCCAAATGACATTAGTTTTTAAAGTTCCAAATCAATTGCTATTTCTTTCAGTTGCTCACCTTACAAGAAGAATAATTACCAACCTTACCTTTCCTCTATGCCCACAGCACTCCTTATACTCTTAAAATATCAAAACACTTCCACTCTGCTTTATAGTGGTTGTGCCCATATCTTATCTCCCATGTTCAACTTTATGATTTGAGGAAAGAAACTTTGTCTGATCCATCTTCATATCCCCCAAGTACCTAGAACTCTAATTCGGTCTTCAGCTTGGAAAGGACTCAAGGAATCATTCTTATAGACTTCAATACATAAGTGGTAACAACTTCAACTATATAATATTAATAACAACCAACAATATGTATTTCTACTTTTAAAGTGTAAAACTTAATTTTTACTCATCTATATTGAGAAATTTTGTCTTTTGGAATGCAAATACAGCCTGGATAAAAGCCACCAAGCACTACATTTGAGGACTTTAAAATTTAAGGAAATTTGTGATTCAAGCAAAAGTAAAATTCGGAAATTTGGTTAATCTGATTTTTGCATTTAACATTTAACTAATTTTATGTACAATATGGCTGGAAATAAGTCTAATTATAATGCTAAATAGCAAGGTTAAGTACTTTCTCCCTTTGAATTACTTATAAATTTTAAAAATCATAGTAAAAATCCTTAACTATTTAAAGAATGAATCTAAATACTAAATGACTTTTTCCCCCAGTACTGGAATCAAACCCAGGAACACTCTACCACTGAGCTACATCACCACCCTTTTTATATATATTTTTTTTCAGTTGTAGTTGGACACAATACCTTTATTTTATTTATTTTTATATGGTGCTGAGGATCGAACCCAGCACCTTGCACATGCTAGGCAAGCACTCTACCGATGAGCCACAACCCTATCCCCATTTTTATATTTTATTTTGAGACAAGGTCTCACTAAATTGCTGAGACTGATCTCAAAATTTGCAATCCTACTGCCTCGACATCCCCTCGATTACAAGGGTGAACCACTATACCTAGCTACCAAATAACTAGTTTGTATTTGTCCCTTGTTAACAAGAAGGTTATACTGGATTGATGGATGGATAAGTGATAAAGCAAATATACCAACATGTTAAAACATCATTTAAATCAGTGGTTGAGGGGCAGGGTTTTGGCTCAACAGTAGAGCACTCACCTAGCGCATGAGAGGCCCTGGGTTTGAGCCTCAGCACCACATAAAGATAAATAAATAAAGATATGTGTCCAACTAAAAAATAAATATTTTAAAAAAATAAAAAGTAATAAATCAAGGGTTGATAAACTTTCTCTGTAAAAGTTCAGACAGCAAATACTTTAGGTTTTGCAGTCTCTGTCAAAAGTATTTAACGCCTTGGTGTAGTGCAAAAGCAGCCAGACACAGACAGGAACTAATGGCCATGAATGTGTTCCAATAAAACTTTATTTACAAAAATAGATCAAGGAAATTAGAATTGGTTCACAAGCTGTAGTTTGCCAACCCCTAATCTAAATGGTGGGTATATAGGTATTCACTATGTAATTTTTTTACCTTTTCTGTATATATTGGAAACAATATGTCTATGAATTATCCAAAGGTTTTAAACAAGTACCCAAAAATTTAAATATTAAAAGTTTATACGGGCTGGGGTTATGGCTCAGTGGTAGAGCACTCGCCTACCCTGGGTTCAATCCTCAGCACCACATAAAAATAATAAGTGAAATAAAGATATTGTGTCCAACTACAACTAAAAAATAAATATTAAAAAAGTTTATAAATTGTTACCAAGTTTTGGTTCTTGTATATGTTCTTTGATACAGCCTTCAGATGGTATAAATTAAATATCAAATTTTCTTAGGTTTGTGTATTAAAATCACCCTGAGCAGTAATAATTAATCCAAAAATGGTTAATCCTGGCAATGGTAAGAAGAAAATTTTCCTCCCTGCTTTTCTTGATCAAAGCTACAGTGACTTTCCACTTAATCATGACCTTTCCATTCTTGTCAGGAAAGGGGAGGTGGATGTTTTTTGGCACTATTATTTTATACACAGTGTATGTGCCTTTTTGCAGGTTTTTTTTTACATTCCATTTTTTTAAAGCTGACATTATCTAAAGTTAACAGCAGTGACTTTTCAAATTATGTTATTTCCCTTTGAATAATTCCATCTACATGGTCCTTAATACAATTTGACATATTTTCACTTTCTTAACAATGTGAGCTATTTAAAAACTACATTTTATGGAAGTTGTGACCCTGATTACTTTAAAATGTTAAAAGGAATCTAAATTTATATGTGTTTAGAATATCAGCTCTTGTGAACAGAGCAAGATGACAACCAGGCTTTAATACACCTTTAGGATCATACGTCCTTCTTAAATTGAGCAGAAAAAAAATTGTTTTGTAGTCACTGCCTTAATTCTAAATCCAAACCAGATGTTAGGAGATGATCGTAGTGTCCCAACAGAACTTTTCTTCAAGCCTATGAAATCATCTGGCCTTAGAACTAACTGCTCAGACCAACTAATCACTATGGGAAACAAAAAAGTATGAGCCGGGAAGAAAATCATCAATGTTGTAGGATCAGTTTGGCCATCCAGTCATAAATGCTTCCATTTGCATTGTGATTCCCAGTCCTACTGGTTGCAGGGTCCCTGCCTAACTCATGCTACTCAGCTCTTTCAAGTAAATCTCTTGTGTAAAACCCAGTGGATTTCTACAGGGGATTCGAGGACCTGGCCTTCGTCCTGTGCCACAGTCATTTACCCTAAGCACACATGTTCCTCATTCTGGGTAGTTATTTTAAATAAATAAACTGAGGTTGGGAGGAATTACATGGCCTCCCTTCCTGCTCTGCAAATCCTGGCAACTCTGCTCTCTCTGTCTGACTCAGCATCATCACTTCCTGCTATCTTGCCAATGCCCTCTTTGCATTCAAACTCTGAAGTCAAATAAATCAGTGTTCAGCTCTCACAATTATCCTCATTAGTTCTAGATTTTGATTAAGCTACTTACTCCTACAGAAGTAGTCAAATAATGGTTCCAAAGGGTAAGTCCAGGTTTTAACCCTTGGAACCTGTGAATGTTCCCTTATACAGAAACTTTTGGAGGTGTGATCAATTAAAGGTCTTGAAATACAGAAACTATACTGATTATCCTAATCAGTATAATTATCCTAGTCAGTATAAGCCTAATGTTGTCCCCAAATGCCATCACAAACGCCCTTAAAAGATACACAGGGAGAGTAGACACCACACAGAGAAGACAATACAAACACAGAGGTGGAGATTGGAATGATGTGGCCATTAATTAGCTAAAGAATCAAATAGCCACCAGAAGGTAGAAGAGTCAAGTAATGGATGCTTCTCTGAACCCTCCAAAAAGGACCAGCTCTTCCAACACCTTGATTCCAGACTTCTGGTCCCCACAACTGTGGAAGAAAAAATTTTTGTTGCTGGTTGTTTTATTTTTTGTTTTTGTTTTTTGGTTGTACATAATACCTTTATTTTAATATTTATTTTTATGTGGTGTTGAGGATTGAACCCAAAAGCCTTGCACATTCTAGGCGAGCATTCTCTAGCTGAGCCACAACCCCAGCCCAATTTTTGTTGTTTTAAGCACTAAATTTGTGGTAATTGCTAAACCTCAGTTTCTTCATCTGTTAAATAAAAATAATATATGCCTTGCTGGGTTGTTATCAGAACAAAAGTCATAAATATAAAATACTAGTTAATTCTCCAGCACAAAGGAGGTGTATAGTACACAGCAGTCGCTACTTTTTCTATTATAATTATCTTTATTATTTTTGAATATGGATTTTTTTTACGCTAAACCTAAAACTATTATTTTAAGAATCAAAACAGCCTATAATTCTTGCTACCCAGGAGACTGAGGCAGGAGGATCACAAGTTTAAGGACAGTCTCAGAAACTTAAGGAGACCCTGTCTCAAAATAAAAAATAAAAAGGGCTGGAAATATAGTTCAGTGATAGAGTGCCCCTGGGTTCAATCCCCAGTACTGAAGGAAAAGAAAAGAAAAGAATCAAATCAAACCATACCCAGTGGTATCATCTTCATATAGGAAGAATTGCAATTCATATTTATAATTCATAGCAAAATAGTGTCTTTTGTCAAGAAGCTGTCTTCTTGCTATATTATTATGATATGTCAGATCTATTCATGTCAATAATCAAATAAGCCATGTTGCACATTTCCAAGTATCTGTGCATTTTACCATAAATTATATGTTGAAGATGGAAAATAAACAGTTGCAGCTGTCTTGAAAACAGCAAATCTAAATTTGAATTGCTGGATTTTAGAAAAATGACAGATCGTTAATATGCTACAATTTGTTTAAACCAACACCAACTCTTACTTATTCAGAAGTTGAACATTCATGGAGATATAATTAAGGGAGAGTCGGAGTTTTACGTGATGGAAAATTGGCTCCTCACAGAGGTGTAGTATGTAGGGAAGTAATCATTCACCTAATAAATGATAATGAAACCATAGTGCTGAGTACTAGAGGGTATAAGGGTGAATAAGAGGGAGTCTTTACTTTGGAGGTACATATACAATAATAAAGGACATATAAATATAAAAGATAGATTGAAATTCAAAAAAATAGTAAAGCTAACACTTACAAGAATTTATTATGTACCAGGCACTGTATAATCCTTCCTATGCATGATCTCATTTTATATACTCAGTGGAGTATGAGTTTGTTGGGATGCAGCCAACTACTATGTATAAGCAAAAAGCTTTAATTAAAAAATAATAATAGCTGGGGTTCTGGCTCAACACTAGAGTGCTTGCCTTGTATGTGTGAGGCACTGGGTTCAATCTTCAGCAGTAAATAAATAAATAAAGGCATTGTGTTATGTCCAAAATTTTTTAAAATAAATAATAATAATAATAATATACATAGTGGTGTTTTAGTAAGCTTAATTTGCCCAAGTCACATAATTTAAGAGCAGGAGCATAAAAAAGCCACAAGCTCAATTTAAGAAAAATGTAAGGGAAGATAAAATACAGCAGTTCACACGAGAAATTAATTCAAATTATTAGTTATTTAAATAAATTGCTCATTTTAAAAAACCAATAAGGGCATCTCTTCCAACCAGCGGACTACAGCAGGAGCTGAGATCCAGCCCAGACTGCCCACACCAGCCCATGCAGGACTCTGGTTCTCAGTAGGTCCGGTTCACCGCTGCCCTGATGGGGCAGACACCTGCCCGAGCCTAGCGTCTGGCGCAGGACTGCCCCTTCCAACCAGCAGACTACCAAGGGAGGTCAAGCCCAGTGGCCCAGATCCACCTACACTTGCCTGTGCTGGCCTCAGGCTCACAGCAGGCCCAGTCCACTCCTCCCGCCAGAGGGGCAGACACCTGCCAGAGTCTAGCCTCTGGCACAGGACTGCCCCTTCCAACCTACAGACTACTGAGGGAGGTCAAGCCCAGTGGCCCAGATCTACCCACTCCAACTTGCAGATCCAGGATGCAGTAGCATTCACTGAGGGACACCAGCAGGGTCTGGAAGTCCAACATCAAAGTGAGGTACAGACAATCTTCACAGGTACTACAAGAATTTAGAGAAAAAACTGTAATGTCTCAGATCCACACTGCAAGAAACGAAGACACATAGACAACATGAAAAAACAAGGGAGGAAAGTGCCCCGAAACAAACCAGGACACTATAATAACAGAACCCATGGACAGCAAAGCGATGAAATGTCAGAAAGGAGTTCAGAAGGTTCATAATTAAAATTATCTGTGAATTTAAAAATGACCTAAATGAGCAAATACAGGCAAAAATTGATCACTCCAATGAGATAAAAGAGCAAATACAGTCATCAAAAGATTACTTCAAGAGAAAGATAGAGACTCTGAAAAAACAAAATCGGAAATCCTTGAAATGAAGGATACAATAAATCAAGTAAAAAACTCAATAGAAAGTATAACCAACAGACTAGATCACTTGGAAGAAAGAATGTCAGATAATGAAGACATAGTATATAATCTGGAAAATAAAGTTGATCACACAGTGAAGATAGTTAGAAACCATGAACAGAACATCCAAGATTTATGGGACAGCATCAAAAGACCAAATCTAAGAGTTATTGGGATAGGGGAAGGCACAGAGTTTCAAACCAAAGGAATTCACAATCTCTACAATGAGATAATATCAGAAAATTTCCCAAGCATGAAGAATGAATTAGAAAACCAAATACAAGAGGCTTACAGGACACCAAATGTACAAAATTACAACAGATCTACACCAAGGCAATGAAAATGCCTACCATACAGAATAAGGATAGAATCTTAAAAGCCACAAGAGAGAGGAATCAGATCACATATAGGGGGAGACCAATTCATAGCCCAGCAGATTTTTTTCAACCGAGACCCTCAAAGCCCAGGAGATTGTGGAACAACATATACCAAGCTCTGAAAGAAAATGGATGCCAACCAAGAATCTTACATCCAGAAAAACAAAGCTTTAGATTTGATAATGAAATAAAAACTTTCCATAATAAACAAAAGTTAAAAGAATTTACAACGAGAAAGCCTGCACTACAGAACATCCTCAGCAAAATATTCCAAGAAGAGGAAATAAAAAACAATGATGAAAATCAACAGAGGGAGGGGTTAAACTAAAGGAAAATCTAATCAGAGGAGAAACCAAGTCATGTTAAATACCAAAAACAAACAAAAATGGCTGGGAATACAAATCATGTCTCAATAATAACCCTGAATGTTAATGGCCTAAATTCACCAATGAAAAGACATAGACTAGCAGATTGGATCAAAAAAAAAAAAAAAAAGATCCAACAATATGCTGCCTCCAAGAGACTCATGTCATAGAAAAAGACATCCACAGACTAAAGGTGAAAGGTTGGGAAAAATCATACTCACATTGATTGTGGAAGCAAGCAGGGGTTTCCATCTCATATCAAATAAAGCAGACTTCAAACTAAAGTCAAAACAGATAAAAAGACACTACATACTGCTCAAGGGAACCATACACCAACAAGATTTAACAGTTATAAATATGTACGCCCCCAAATAATGGAGCACCTACATTCATCAAACAAACTCTTCTCAAGGTCAAGAGTCAAATAGACCACAAAACAATAATATGGGGTGACTTTAACACACCTCTTTCACCACTGCATAGATCGTCCAAACAAAAGCTGAACAAAGAAACTACAGAACTCAATAATACAATCAATAACTTTCACTTAACTGACATATATAGAATATTTCATCCTTCAATGAACAAGTACACTTTCTTCTCAGCAGCACATGGATCCTTCTATAAAATAGACTATATATTATGCCACAAAGCAACTCTTAGCAAATATAAAAAAGTAGAGATATTACCCTGCATTCTAAGATCATAATGGAATAAAATTAGAAATCAATGATAAAATAAGAAATAAAATCCACTCCAACACTTGGAGACTAAATAATATGCTACCGAATGAACAATGGGTTACAGAAGACATCAAGCAGGAGATATTAAAAAATTTTTAGAGGTGAATGAGAACACAGATACAACATATTGAAATCTCTGGGACACTATGAAAGCAGTTCTAAGAGGAAAGCTCATTGCATGGAGTTCATTCCTTAAAAGAAAAAAAAAGTCAACAAATAAATGACTTAACATTACATCTCAAAGCCCTAAAAAAAGAAGAACAAATCAACACCAAAAGCAGCAGAAGACAGGAAATAATCAAAATCAGAGCTGAAATCAATGAAATTGAAACAATTGAAAAAATTGACAGAATAAAAAGTTGTTCTTTGAAAAAATAAATAAAATTGATAGACCCTTAGCCATGCTAACAAAGAGAAGGAGAAAAAAAAACTCAAATCACTAACATGTGATGAGAAAGGAAATATCAAACAGACACTACAGAAATACAGAAGATAAGAAGAAATTATTTTGAAAACTTGTACTCCAGTAAAATAGAAAATATTGAAGGCATCAACAAATTTTTAGAGTCATATAATTTTCCCAGATTGAATCAGAATGATATACACAATTTAAACAGATCAATTTCAAGTGACGAAATAGCAGATGCCATCAAAAGTCTACCAACCAAGAAAAGCTCAGGACCAGAAGAATACACAGCCGAGTTCTAAAAGACCTTTATTTTTTTTTTTAAATTTAAACTACAATTGCTTTTATTACCAAATGTAGGAAACACTGATTATTTTATAATTCTGCAATACTGCCTCAGACTCTCAACATTTGAAAACACCCATTTAGAATAAATATGATTCTGTTGTTGTTTGTAATAGAATAGAATCTTTAGCTTTCATTGTTCATATTGAATAAGCAATGTGTTAACTTTGGGCATGATAATTTAGTGGTAAAAACAGCACAGAACTATTGATTCACTCAAATCATATCCCATTTGAATAGTCTAAGGACTTCATCAGATTACAAAATAAGTAAACTTTCAATTTAAAGATACAAACATTTCAACATATTGATTAAATTAAAAATACAGAAAGTGTGATGTCACCAGACAGGTTCATTTTCCTAGATTCATTCTGAAATTCAGGGTAACATATAATAATACTATTTTAGTTAAATAAATGGCATTTGAGGAAAGTTATACTTCTGGGCAAAGATCACATAGAACATGCTTTTTTTGAGGAGGATGTGTTAGAAAAACTACAATAATTAATATTGCCTTAACATTTCTAAAATCACATAAAATCATCATCTCTGATTGCCATTACAATAAATTTTCATACTGGGTATATTACTGTCTGCTCACTAGTAATCAAAATGCATAAAACGGATTCAAAACAAATATTCAAAATCAATTATTTTTCATAAGTGAAACATTTCTGAGACTTTAAGATTCGTGTCTTGAGCATATAGTACTACAATGCTGGCTACATAAAATAAATAGAAAATCTTTCTGAGAGGAAGCTCAATAATCAGGCTATATTGCATTTAAAGAACACTGGCTATATACAGAAGGGAAAACACTTCGACAATACTTCATGTTACAGAGCTCTCTCTTTTAATATGGCATTCATGAGCTTTCCATTCTGACATTTTAAAAATTAACAGGAATAGTGAAACTCTTTTATCCTTTGGTTCCCAAGGACAAATAATGCAATTACAATGCCTCTGGTTTTAGTTCCTCTTGGATGACATTCATTAGTAGAGAAATTTCTGATGTTTCAGCTGAAGTTTGGCAGCCCAAGAAGTGCACCAACTGCTCCAAAGTATCCCTCATGTTCTAGAAACAATGCTTTCAATTGACCTTTGGACCAATAATCCAGTGCATATGCCAAAAGTTTCATTGACAGAGTATTGAGTTTCCAACAAAGACAACTCTGCTTATTTTCTCATTAACAGCACACATTCGTGCCACAGAGCCAATATTATTGGTGATAGTAACTAAAGTAGCTCTTGCCAGATCTTCTTTACTAACAGATTCTCGCTTCTCCTTATAAATCATATTTCCAAAACTAGACGCGACAGTCCAACCTGGTAGACCAAATCTTTCATAATCTCCTCCATAAATATCACGGAACAGTTTGTCAGCTTGGGTGCTGTCGCCTTTGGATGCCATTTCAAGGGCCTCTTCAAAACTTTCACAGCCAGTCAGTAAACTGCATAAACCCAGAAAGGTACCCCCTCCAAGGCTTGTCCCAGTCACTCATTTATAGTTATCTTTGGAGTGGACTGCTAAAATACTGACTCCTGAACCCATGTTTACCACCAGCAATGGATAGGGATCATCCAGGTTAAAAGGCATCTTTTGGCATCGCTCAGGTTCTGAGGCATTAGCAAAATAATAGCACTCTGCTTGTCCATTGAAACTGACAGAATCTATATACAACAAGCCCTTTACAAGGCAGTCAAGTTCATCCAGTTTGTGCAGGTGGAGGTTTCCAATTGTGCAAAAATCTTCTTCAAACTTGTAAGCACCACCTCCTGTAGCACATAGCACCGTTTGTAATGTTGAGAAGTTTTTGTCTCTTCCCATTTGGATAAAAGTAGGCAGGTCATGGGTTGGAAATCTGATAAAGTGCAAGTTCCCTCTTCGGCCAAAAAGTGTTAAATTCTTCAGTTCAAGGTGTACATCCCGAATGCCAGTGGATCCATATGCTACATTAGAAGTCAAATATTTCCGAATACTTTTTAAGCTCTCAACTTCCTCTTGTTCTTCCTCTGCTGTGATATCAATAGGTTCAAAATATGAGAGCTTTACTAGAGTTCCCCCAATGTCCATTCCAAACCATGGGAAAGAGGGTTTCTTGGCATCCTTGATCTTCATGGCGTTGGCCTGAGGGGCGAGGGGAAGCCTCGGATCCGGAGCACGGGGAAGAGCGGTGGCTCTAAAAGACCTTTAAAGAAGAACTAATACCAATACTCTTTAATTTATTTCAGGAAATAGAAAAAAGAGGGAGCACTTCCAAACTCATTCTATGAGGCCAATATCACTCTGATTCCAAAACCAGGCAAAGACACATCAAAAAAAAGAAAACTTCAGACTAATATCTCTAATGAACATAGATGCAAAAATTCTCAATAAAATTCTGGCAAATCGAATACAAAAACATACCAAAAAGATTGTTCACCATGATCAAGTGGGATTCATCCCAGGGATGCAGGATTAGTTCAACCATATGGAAATAAATAAATGTAATTCATCACATCAATAAACTTAAAGATAAGAATCGTATGATCATCTCAATAGACACAGAAAAGGCATTTGAAAAAATACAGCACCCCTTCATGTTCAAAACACTAGAAAAATTAGGGATAACAGGAACACATCTCAACATCATAAAGGCTATCTATGCTAAGCCCCAGGCCAAAATCATTCTAAATGGAGAAAAATTGAAGGCATTCCCTCTAAAAACTGAACAAGACGGGGATGCCCTCTTTCACCACTTTTATTTAACATAGTTCTTGAAACAATGGCCAGAGTAATTAGACAGACGAAAGAAATTAAAGAGATACACATAGGAAAAGAAGACCTCAAATTGGAACTATTTGCTGATGATATGATTCTATACCTAGAAGACCCTAAAAGTTCAACCAGAAAACTTCTAGAACTAGTAAATGAATTCAGCAAAGTAGCAGGATACAGAATCAACACCCATAAATCAAAGGCATTTCTATTTATCAATGACAAATCCTCAGAAACGGAAATGAAGGGGACTGGGGATGTGGCTCAAGCGGTAGAGCGCTTGCCTGGCATGTGCGGGGTGCTGGGTTCAATCCTCAGCTCCACATAAAAATAAAATAAAGATGTTGTGTCCACTGAAAACTAAAAAATAAATATTAAAAAATTCTCTCTCTCTCTCTCCCCCGCTCCCTCCCTCCCTCCCTCCCTCTCTTTAAAAAAAAAAAGAAAAAGAAAGGGAAATGAGAAAAACCACCCCATTTACAATAACTCAAAAACAAAAATACTTGGGAATCAACTTAACAAAAGAGGTAAAAGATCTATATAATGAAAGTTACAGAACCCTAAAGAAAGAAGTCAAAGAAGACCTTAGAATATGGAAAGATCTACCTTGCTCCTGGATAGGCAGAATTAATATTACCAAAATGACCATATTTCCAAAAGCACTATACAAATTTAATGGCAATTCCAATCAAAATCCCAATGACATTCCTCATAGAAATAGAAAAAGCAGTCATGAAATTCATCTGGAAAAATAAAAGACCCATAATAGCTAAAGCAATCCTTAGCAGGAAGAGTGAAGCAGGTGGCATCACTATACCAGACCTCAAACTATACTACAGAGCAATAGTAACAAAAACAGCAAGGTATTGGCACCAAAACAGACCGGTAGACCAATAGTACAGAATAGAGGACACAGAGACTAACCCACAAAATTAAAATTATATATCTTGGAGAAAAGATAGTCTCTTCAACAAATGGTGCTGGGAAAACTGGAAATCCATATGCAACAAAATGAAACTAAACCCCTATCTCTCACCATGCATAAAACTCAACTCAAAATGGATCAAGGATTTAGGAATAAAACCAGAGACCCTGCGTCTAATAGAAGAAAAAGTAGGCCATAATCTCCATCATGTGGGATTAGGCCCCAACTTCCTTAATAAGACTCCTGTGGCACAAGAATTAAAATCAAGAATCAATAAACGGGATGGACTCAAACTAAAAAAGTTTCTTCTCAGCAAAAGAAACAATCTGTGAGGTGAATAGAGAGTGCCTACATCTTGGGAGCAAATCTTTACCCCTCATATATCAGATAGGGCACTAATCTCTAGGTATAAAAGAACTCAAAAAACTAAGCACAAAAATAAAAAAATAAAAAAAAACCCAATCAACAAATGGTCCAAGGACCTGAACAGACACTTCTCAGAAGAGGATATATAATCAATCAACAAATATATGAAAAAAATGTTCATCATCACTAGCAATTAGAGAAATGCAAATCAAAGCCACTCTAAGATTTCATCTTACTCCCATCACAATGGGAGCTATTATGAAGACAACAATAAGTGTTGACAAGGATGTGGGGAAAAAGGTACACTCATATACCACTGGTGGGACTGCAAATTGGTGCAACCAATATGGAAAGCAGTATGGAAATTTCTTGGAAAATTGGGAATGGAACAACCATTTGACTCAGATATCCCTCTCCTCGGTCTAAACTCCAAAGGACTTAAAAATAGCATACTACAGGGCACAGCCACATCAATGTTTATAGCAGCACAATTCACAATAGATAAATTGTGGAACCAACCTAGATGCCCTTCAATAGATGAATGGATTAAAAATGTGGCATTTATACACATGGAATATTACTCAGCAATAAAAGAGAATAAAATCATGGCATTTGCAGGTAAAGATAATGCTAAGTGAAGTTAGCCAATCCCAAAAAAACAAATGCCAAATATTTTTTATTTATATAAGGAGGCTTATTTATAGTGGGATAGGAAGAGGGACGATGGGAGAAACAGAGAACTCTAGATAGGACAGAGGGGTTGGAAGGGAAGAGAAGGGGTATGGGGTTATAAATGATGGTGGAATGTGATGGTTATCATTATCCAAAGGACATGTATGAAGACACGAATTGATGTGAATATACTTTGTATATAACCAGAGATGTGAAAAAAATTGTGCTCCATATGTGTAATAAGAATTGTAATGCATTCTACTGTCATACATAAATTTTAAAAAACCAATAAGGTAAGAATAAAAAAAGCACAAACATACAGCACAGGAAATGCCAAAGGGAACACAAAGAAATATAAAGGTTTTAAATCTCTATTAATAAAAACTTTCTGAGCCAGGCCTGTGGTACACACCTTTAATCCCAGTTACTTGAGAGCCTGAGAAAGAAGAATCAGATCACAAGTTTCAGACCAGCCTCAATAACATAGCAAGACCCTGTCTCAAAATAAAATTAAAAGGGATGGGGATGCAGCTCAGTGGTAGAACACTTGCTTAGCATGTGCAAGGCTCTGGATTTAATTCCCAATATTAGAGGGGAAAAAAAGAAAAGGAAGAGAAGGAAGAAAGGGAAGATTGGAGGAAGGAAAGAGATAGAAAAGAAATTATATATATGTAGAGATACACACACACACACACAAAATGAAATCTTTAATGCAAAGGTGGTAGATGTGATAGAATAATACCAAAGAATTTTTTAAGTATGCCAAAAAATATTCCCTCAAAGATATTAGGTTATAGACCCATTGGTTTCAGATTGGTTCTTGCATGTCTTAAAGAGGAATATGTAATTCATATCCTAAAGAGTATAGAAAAAGAAGAATTTTTTTCTTGTTCACTTTATCAGATGGCATAACCTTGATAATAAAACCTTTAAAATGGGGAAAACGGGGCTGGGGCTATAGCTCAGTGGTAGAGCGCTTGCCGCGTACGTGTGAGGCACTGGGTTTGATCCTCAGCACCACATAAAAATAAATAAAGATATTGTGTCCTTCTACAAATTAAAAAAAAATTCTTAAACACTATTTCCTTTTCTTTTTTAATATTTATTTTTTCATTGTAATGAACAATACCTTTATTTTATTTGTTTATTTTTATGTGGTACTGAGGATTGAACCCAGAGCCTCACACATGCTAGGGGAGCACTTTACTGCTGAGCCACAACTCCATCTCCCAAATAAAAAAAAAAAATTAATGGGAAAAATATATTTAACTCACATTTAAGGACTTTAAATTCTAAAAAAAATTACTAAAAATTATCCAGTAGTATATTTTTAGAATTATCTTAATTTGTAATTCAATTAACATAATTCTCCATGTTACCAAACTAAAAACATAAAAACTATATGATCATCTCAGTAGACATATACAAAGAATTTGACATAACCCAACATCCATTCCTGCTGAAATTCTCAGCAAACTAGGAATAAAAGGGAATTTCCTCAACACAATAAAAAATAAGCATGAAACCTGCAACTAATATCAAACTTAATGGTAAAAAAAGCCTAAATGTTTGCCACCTAAGAACAGAAACAAGATAAGAATCTGCTTTTGCCACTTTTATTTACCATTGAACTGAAGATTCCAACCAGTGTAATAGGCAAGAAAAGGAAATAAAAACCATGTTGACTGGAAAGAAAGATATAAAACTGCCTTCATTCACAGATGACATATCTGTAACAATCTGATAGAATCTACAGAAGAAGCTATTAGAACTAATAAGTGAATATAGAATGCAAGATCAATATACAGAAATGTAGTTTTACATATACTAGCAATGGGGAATCAGAATTTAAAAATAATACCATTTACAATAGCAAAAAAATGAACTATTTTAAGGACAGATACGACAAAAGATATGGAAGATTTACAATTTGAAAACCAGAAAACAATGGTGCCATTCTTCTGCATCTTAGTAAATAACACTTCCATTAAGCCAGTTGCCCAAACCAGAAACTTGAAAGTCATCATTGATATTTCATATTTCCTTAATTCCCAGATATAATCCATCACCAATTCATCCTGATTCCGAATTCAAAATATATCTCAACCCACATTGTTGTAAGGATTTAGCCCTGTCCTAGCCACCTGTGTTCCCCTTCTTATCTTTTGTTATAATCTTTTGCCTTGATGGTTCCACTTCCACCATTTCCCTTCCCAGTCCATAGAACACTAGCTAGAAACATATTCTCAAAGTGTAAATCTAATCAACTCTCTTCAGTGGCCTCTTAATGAAAATCCAGAATCCTCACATCTACATGATCTGGCTTCTTGTATCTCTTCAGCTTCATCTCATCTCTTTGATCTCCCATTTTCTTCCAGCCACATTGCTACTTTAAGTCTTCAAACATAACAAATTCTTTCCACCTCATGGGGTCTGTATGTGCTTTTCTCTCTTCCAAACCACTCTCCAAGAGTCTTTCCCCATATAACTCTTATTTATCCTCTGGCCGCAGTTTAAACATCACTCCCTCAAAGTGGCTATCCTGACCATCATAATCCCCAATTTAAATAAGATCTCTGTAGGACACAATCTTGTGCTTTGCCTTCATAGAATTTATATTGGTTTGTGTTGTACACCAATTTAAAAGGTTATTTCTAATGTGTTTTCCCACTAAGACTAGATATATATTATTATATATTATATTACTATATAATTTATACATATAAATATCATATATATATATATATATATATGGAGAGAGAGAGAGAGAGAGAGAGAGAGAGAGAGAGATTGAACTCAGGAGCACTGACATCCCAGCCCTTTTTATTTTTTATTTTGAGACAGGGTCTCACTACACTGCTTAGGACCTCCTTACATTGTGAGGCTGGCCTCAAACTTGTGATCCTTCTGCCCAGGCTTCTGATCCTGGGGTTACAGGCATGCACCATTGTGCCCAGCAAGATGAGATTATACAACGCATAAAGACAGACACCAGGGCATATTGGTTTGACTCATCACTTTTATACCCAACACTCTACCCTGGCAGCACACAGTCTTGTGTTTTCATTTTTGATTCTCAATTTTTTCCATGCTTGTATTAGTGAACATGTGAAGATTCAGCTCAAGCTTCAATCCTTCTAATATAAAACCACCCTCACTACCCATAACACTGATAGATTTTAGCACTTGCCTCTTTGTTCCGCACTTAGTTCTGTACCTACAACTCATACTTGACAACCAGTTTCACTAAACTTCAAGTTCCTAGATGAGCCAATATTCCATGTCACCTTTCAACCTTCACACATGCTTTTCCTTCCTTATAGCAAAAGGAGGAACCCTTTTGCCTAGCTCCTCTCTACTCATCTTTGGGGTCTTAGTTTGGACATCATTTCCTTCAAGAAATCTCAATATCTCCCCAACATTTTTCATTGTAATTATCCATTTAGTTAACCGCATCCCTGTCCAGAATGTGACCTCATGTCCTGTGTCTGTCTTATTCACTGCTATTTCTCTAGAACATAGCACAAAATCTGTCACATAGTAAATGGCCAATAAGTATATGCTGAATCAATGAATTTGCAAATGCTTAATAGCTGTTAATTTTTAAAAGAAGAAAATTAATGTATGTAGTTTTCAAACTCTAGGTATTCTCTTCATTTAGCCAAATGTTTCAACTCACATGGTTACAATCAATTTATGTTGGAGAATTAATTAAAACCCTACTTAAACAGTTCCCTCTCTAGAAAGATGAGAGTAGACCTGCTTCTAGTGAATCAAATCAACACTTTTCTGTGACAATCATAATATTAATAGGAAATTCTAAAATGACCCTCTACAGGTTCCAAAATCACACTATACTGTTGAAAATATTACCATTTTAACTTCATCTCTCACAAATGAAATAGAAATAAATAAGCAAACCAGATTCTCTAAATTGGCTTCCAGGACAATGCCAGCACTATCTGTGTTAAAATTTCAGGGTGAAATGCAATCATTGCATAAGACAAGTGCCCAGTTTTCCACACAGTCAAAATTGGCTTTTTCAGAAGAGCAACGTTGGAAGTATGCAGAAATCAATTGATTAGGCAAATGCACACTCAGCAACTGCAAAGTTGGCATAGTGTTTAAATCAGCAAGCAAAAACCAGGGAGACCTTCACAGACACTATTCCAGTAAAGATATACCCTGAGAACAGAGTACAGCAGGTGAAAATGACTAAACATGCTGATACCAACTCAATCACCAATGGTATATGGCATGTGCTGGCTTTTTTTTTGTTTTGTTTTGTTTTGTTTTAAGAAAGAGGGAGAGAGAGAGAGAGAATTTTTAATATTTATTTTTCAGTTTTTGGCGGACACAACATCTTTGTTTGTATGTGGTGCTGAGGATCGAACCCGGGCCGCACGCATGCCAGGCGAGCGCACTACCGCTTGAGCCACATCCCCAGCGAATGTGCTGTTTTTTATAACTATGTTTTAGGCACCATAGTTTGGCTCAGTTGGTATCCATCTCTACCTTTTCTTTCTTGGTTTCTTCTACTATCCTGGAAAAGCTAAATAAGCTCGTAGCCAGTTTCTCTTCCAATTAGGGGTGACTAAAAGAATAGTTTGGGATAAATAAGACTGGGAAAGTATTTCATGATAAAGGAGGCAGAAGTAACTAGCACCACATTTCCCTTATCTTTCTGTTTAGACTATGAACTAAATGTCTGCAATGGTAGTAGCCATCTTGAAACCATGAGGCAACACACCAATATGCAGAAGACAAAAGATAAAATGCCTGGAAATTTGATGATGTCTACCCTGCACTGCCTACCTTCTGATCTTTTTGTTATATAAGAAAAACAAATCCTTATCTGTATGAACTACGATTCTTGCAGCTGAAAATATTTCTGAATGATACTATGACAATGCTACTCAAAATATGGCCTGCAAGTCAACAACATTAGCATCAGAATACCTGGGAGCTGTCAGAGATGGAAATTCTCACCTCTGTCTTTCCCCCACCTCCATCCCCACTACCGTTCAAGTTCTATTTCCAGTCTTCCAATCTTTCCTTCTCTTCTAGTTTTCATTATGTCACTTCTTGGATATTTCTCTTCCTTTCTCCATGTTTTTATTGTCCAAGCCACTGGGACTGAAAAGGTTAAATATTAGATGTGCATAATGCATTACTGGTAAGAGTAGATGGTACAAAAGAAAATCACATATCTCGTTTGCACTTCAAATGTTTCAAATACAAAACCAAAGTCTTGATTTTTATTTCTTCCTCTCAAACTGCTCTTCCCCTGGTGTAATTTCAATTAATGACATTTCCATTCTCCCAACTGCTTGAGTCAAAAACTTGGAGTTATTCTTGACTTTTTTTTTTCCCTACATACCACATTTGATCCATTAGTAAAATCTTTTTGCTCCACTTTCTTAACATATCCCCAATCCTAATACTTCTCACCACTGTGCCATTTCTACCTTGGTCCCAGCCAGCATTATATATTACCTGAGCCACCATAGTAGTTTCCTATTTGGTTTCTCTGCCTCCATCTTTGCCTCCCTACAATCTATTTTTCAAAAAATAGATGAAGCAATCTTTTCTAAAATGCAAACATTATCATATTATGCCCTTTGCTCAAATCTTCCAATGTCTTTTAATGTATGAAATATGAACTCCTTATCACAATCTAAAAGGCCTTACAATGATTTGGCCTCTGGCTACCTCATCAACATCAGTACCTACCACTCTTTTCTCATTCACCCTGCTTCAGTATTGTTGGCCTTCTTGCTCTCACTCAGCCATGCCAAGCACATCCCTTATGAGGACCTTTCTGTCTTATTCCCTCCCCTGGAGTACTCTTCTTCCAGATACATTTCCCCTCACCTACTCAATTGTCACCTTATCAAAGTAGCCCTCCTTGTAAACTCTCTAAAATAGAATGTTGCCCATCCCATGCTACCATTTACTTTCTTTTACTTGATTGCACACATTGCGACTTGACTTTGTATTAAATATGCATGACTATTTACTTATTATCCCCAAAGTGCAAATACAAAACACACATCCCAGCATCTTAAAAAACTGCTTGACATGTAATTATATTTGTTAAATTAACAAAATTCCTGTAGACCTGAGTTAAATATTACCATTCCCTACCATTTCCTCTACTTTTTCTAAGTTGATAGTTAAGGCAAATTTTATTCATTGTCCAATCAACACTTAAGCCTCCTATTCCACTTTTATGACTAAAATTCTATTTGTCAACTAAGCACAGACTGGCTTCAGCTAGTCATAGGTAATCTTATTCTATGTTTCCATAGATAGTTAAATAATAGTTATTTGATCTCATTTTGTAAAATAAGGTGTCCTACTTTATTGCCACAGTCTGGCTGGGCACAAATCACCAGCCACTGAAGCAGGAACAAACTTTATTTTTAAACTGCAGGAAAACACTTCACACAGCTCCCGGGGAATCCTCCCGAACGCCAGGAGGCTTGTCCAGGAACCCCCAGCTGGAAATATCTCTCCCCGAAATCCCTCCTCCTGCACTTCCCCAACCAATGGGAACTCTCGGGGAATCCCCGGAAATCCCCACTAGAACTCCAAAATAGTGCGAGAACTCAAAAGTTGCGGCAGAGGCGGATAGTAATGCCTCGCCTGTCAATCAATACTGTTGGCAAAATGCCAGGGGCCATACAGACTCCCCCGTGGCTCTCAGCACTTTATAGCTTAAGCTAGAAGGGTAATTTTACTAAAACGTCTCCCTTCTCAAATAAAAAGACAGAGACTTAGAAGTATCAAATTGTTCATATCTATCCCTTCCTTCTTGGAACATAAATTTAAGGAGATGAGGCTACTACCTTGCAGTTACCAAGTGGTATATATAAAAACTGAAGGTCAGCCCAATAAGGATAGCAAAGTGGAAAGATAGGCCCTAAGTCCTTGCTAATATCATTGAGTCATCAGTTATGCCTGAAACTGCCCGTTTCCAGAGTTCTTATTAAATATCAATACATGTTCTTTTTTTAAATTTTTTAACATTTATTTTTTAGTTATAGGTAGACAGAATATATTTTATTTTTATGTGGTGCTGAGGATCTAACCCAGTGCCTCACACATGCTAGGCAAACACTACTTCTGAGCCACAACCTCAGCCCAATACATGTTCTTATAGTTGAAGCTATTGTTGGTTAAGTTTTCCTTTATTTGCAAACAAAATCTAACTAATTTAATTATTTTATTTATGAATGTTTGAGGAAAAAAATGTGATTTTTTTCTTTATATAGAACATTCTAGATAACAAATGGGAGGTAAGGAGAAATAAAATCAAGAGAGGAGGAAGGAATAAACAAACCCAAGTAATTTATGAATGAAATAATCCTGAAAGTAAAGCAAGTTATAAGAAATAGGGGAAAAGAGGCAATATCACAACAGACACTTCAGAAATACAGAAGATAATCAAAAATTATTTTGAATCTTTATACTCCAATAAATTAGAAGATAGTGAAGGCATAGATAAATTTCTTAAGTCATATGATCTGCCCAGATTGAGTCAGGAGGATATAGACAACCTAAACAGACCAATATCAATTGAGGAAATAGACAAAACCATCAAAAGACTACCAACTAAGAAAAGCCCAGGACCGGATGGGTATACAGCAGAGTTTTACAAAACCTTTAAAGAGGAACAAATACCAATACTTTTCAAGCTACTTCGAGAAATAGAAAAAGAGGGAGAACTTCCAAATTCATTCTACGAGGCCAACATCACCCTGATTCCTAAACCAGACAAAGACACCTCAAAGAAAGAAAACTACAGACCAATATCTCTAATGAACCTAGATGCAAAAATCCTCAATAAAATTCTGGCCACTCGGATACAAAAACTTATCAAAAAAATTGTGCACCATGATCAAGTAGGATTCATCCCTGGGATGCAAGGCTGGTTCAATATACGGAAATCAATAAATGTTATTCACCACATCAATAGACTTAAAAATAAGAATCATATGATCATCTCGATAGATGCAGAAAAAGCATTCGACAAAGTACAGCATCCCTTTATGTTCAAAACTCTAGAAAAACTAGGGATAACAGGAACATACCTCAATATTGTAAAAGCAATCTATGCTAAGCCTCAGGCTAGCATCATTCTGAATGGAGAAAAATTGAAGGCATTCCCTCTAAAATCTGGAACAAGACAGGGATGCCCTCTCTCACCACTTCTGTTCAACATAGTTCTCGAAACACTGGCCAGAGCAATTAGACAGACGAAAGAAATTAAAGGCATCAAAATAGGAAAAGAAGAACTTAAATTATCACTATTTGCAGATGACATGATTCTATACCTAGCAGACCCAAAAGGGTCTACAAAGAAACTATTAGAGCTAATAAATGAATTCAGCAAAGTGGCAGGATATAAAATCAACACGCATAAATCAAAGGCATTCCTGTATATCAGTGACAAATCCTCTGAAATGGAAATGAGGACAACCACTCCATTCACAATATCTTCAAAAAAAATAAAATACTTGGGAATCAACCTAACAAAAGAGGTGAAAGACTTATACAATGAAAACTACAGAACCCTAAAGAGAGAAATAGAAGAAGATCTTAGAAGATGGAAAAATATACCCTGTTCATGGATAGGCAGAACTAACATCATCAAAATGGCGATATTACCAAAAGTTTTCTATAGGTTTAATGCAATGCCAATCAAAATCCCAATGGCATTTCTTGTAGAAATAGAGAAAGCAATCATGAAATTCATATGGAAAAACAAAAGACCCAGAATAGCAAAAACAATGCTAAGCAGGAAGTGTGAATCAGGCGGTATAGCGATACCAGACTTCAAACTATACTACCGAGCAATAGTAACAAAAACAGCATGGTACTGGTACCAAAACAGGCGGGTGGACCAATGGTACAGAATAGAGGACACAGAAACCAATCCACAAAACTACAACTACCTTATATTTGATAAAGGGGCTAAAAGCATGCAATGGAGGAAGGATAGCATCTTCAACAAATGGTGCTGGGAAAACTGGAAATCCATATACAACAAAATGAAACTGAATCCCTTTCTCTCGCCATGCACAAAAGTTAATTCAAAATGGATCAAGGAGCTTGATATCAAATCAGAGACACGCCGTCTGATAGAAGAAAAAGTTGGCTACGATCTACATACTGTGGGGTCGGGCTCCAAATTCCTCAATAGGACACCCATAGCACAAAAGTTAATAACTAGAATCAACAAATGGGACTTACTCAAACTAAAAAGTTTTTTCTCAGCAAAAGATACAATAAGAGAGGTAAATAGAGAGCCTACATCCTGGGAACAAATCTTTACTCCTCACACTTCAGATAGAGCCCTAATATCCAGAGTATACAAAGAACTCAAAAAATTAGACAATAAGAGAACAAACAACCCAATCAACAAATGGGCCAAGGACCTGAACAGACACTTCTCAGAGGAGGACATACAATCAATCAACAAGTATATGAAAAAATGCTCACCATCTCTAGCAGTCAGAGAAATGCAAATCAAAACCACCCTAAGATACCATCTCACTCCAGTTAGATTGGCAGCCATTATGAAGTCAAACAACAACAAGTGCTGGCGAGGATGTGGGGAAAAGGGTACACTTGTACATTGCTGGTGGGACTGCAAATTGGTGCAGCCAATTTGGAAAGCAGTATGGAGATTTCTTGGAAAGCTGGGAATGGAGCCACCATTTGACCCAGCTATTCCCCTTCTCGGTCTATTCCCTAAAGACCTAAAAAGAGCATGCTACAGGGACACTGCTACATCGATGTTCATAGCAGCACAATTCACAATAGCTAGACTGTGGAACCAACCTAGATGCCCTTCAATGGATGAATGGATAAAAAAAATGTGGCATTTATACACAATGGAGTATTACTCTGCATTAAAAAATGACAAAATCATAGAATTTACAGGGAAATGGATGGCATTAGAGCTGATTATGCTAAGTGAAGCTAGCCAATCCCTAAAAAACAAATGCCAAATGTCTTCTTTGATATAAGGAGAGTAACTAAGAACAGAGTAGGGTCGAAGAGCATGAGAAGAAGATTAACATTAAACAGGGATGAGAGGTGGGAGGGAAAGGGAGAGAGAAGGGAAAATGCATGGAAATGGAAGGAGACCCTCAGAGTTATACAAAAGTACATACAAGAGGAAGTGAGGGGAAGGGGGAAAACAATATAAGGGGGACAAACGAATGTCAGTAGAGGGAGCAGAGAGAGAAGAGGGGAGGGGAGGGGAGGGGAGGGGAGGGGGGATAGTAGAGGATAGGAAAGGCAGCAGAATACAACAGACACTAGTATGGCAATATGTAAATCAATGGATGTGTAACTGATGTGATTCTGCAATCTGTATATGGGGTAAAAATGGGAGCTCATAACCCACTTGAATCAAATTGTGAAATAGGATATATCAAGAACTATGTAATGTTTTGAACAGCCAACAATAAAAAATTAAAAAATAAATAAATAAAATAAATAAATAAATAAATAAATAAATAAAAAGAAATAGGGGAAAAAATACTCAACATCTTCCTCACTCATCATCTAACCTCAACTTCCTCTAATCTTTCTTTTTTAAAAAAAGTTGTAAATGGACACAATATCTTTATTTTTTATTTATTTATTTTTATGTGGTGCTGAGGATCAAACCCAGGGCTTCACACATGTGAGGTAAGCATTCTGCCGCTGAGCTACTACCCCAGCCCTGACCCATTTTTTAATATAGAAGAACCATAAACTAAAATGCTGCTTTTATACGTCTACTACCACACTGTAAAACCACTAATAGCTTCTCATCATCTACCACATAATGTTTGTCTAGTCACCAAAGATTCCAAAACCAGTCACACCAACCCATTAAATTTATCTCCCACTATTTTCTAATCTAAACCCTCCAGCTTAAGTAAAAATAAAAACACTCTCCTTATTGTCCTCTTACTCTATGTTACATCTAAGCCACTGATCTTTCCACTCCCAGTGGTGAATGATTCAATAGACAAAGTAAGTAGATATTGAAAACTCTACAACTCAATAATGATGGACTGATCCAGAATTTTCCAACCAGAAAATGTGGAATAAATAATTACATCAGACATACACATTTTATTATTTACAATTTTAGAATTACTTTATTTTCAATTATATATGGTGTATGTACATCATAATTTTTCTTCTAAACATTAAATTGAGTCTTGACCACTTAGAATACATTTTTTTCCTCTTATCTAAATCCTTCCTTATCCCTTGAGTCCAAATTAAAGTCCAATCTTCTCCAAGAAAACTTTCCAGACCAGAACAAGGTCTTCCCTTAATTAAATTTATATCATTTTTTAGACTCAAATTTTCACTTAAATATATATGTGTATTTGTATTATAATATTTTATGTGAATTATAATTATCTCTCTAATAAGACTCAAAGTTTCTTACAAAGAAATCCTCCAGAATGCATTGTACTTTTTAAAATCTCTCACATACTAACTAAGACAGTAAGAATGCAATGAACACTTGTTAAATGGAAAGATTATAGAATCACTGACCTGCCAATTTATGTGCAGATGAACGTTTAAACATAAAAGTTTTATTTTCCAAGAATTATCAGCAATCTATTGAGCCAAAGGGAAATTCTAGCTTAAGCTATAAAGTAGGACACCACTATCAACATCAATAAATTAAGAGCCAAATTCTCTCTTGGGGTTGGGGTTGTGGCTCAGCGATAGAGCGCTGACCTCGCAGGTGCGAGACCCTAGGTTCGATCTTCAGCACCACATAAAAATAAAATAAGTGAAATAAAGGAATTGTGTCCAACTACAACTAAAAAACAAATATTTTTTTTTTAAAAAAAGCCAAATTCTTCTTTGGGACCTGCTGCAGGAATCCATCAATTTTAACCAATTGTTCCTTGCAAAGACTTTCCTAAGGAAGAGCAATAAAGAATACTCAACTGATCAGACATCAATTTCCTCACCCAATACCATCCCTTCCAAAATGCCCAGCACCATTACCAAATCAAAAGTATGAATTTTAAATCAGAATATAGATTGGCAAACAACAGCATTTATGCTGTACCAAATTGATTGCCAACATATTTCTCACCCTTTCCTGCTTAAGACAGTCTGGTAGCTGCCTCAGTGACAAAAATTGGTAGCTGATTCCTTCCCCTTTCAGTGTTAGTGGACTATCCTGCTCTCTTATCTGGAAATCATAACCAAAGACACTCTCCATGAGCCATCTCCAACATGCCATAGGGAAAGAATAGGAACTTGGGCATCCCAGTTTTAAATAGTGCCACTTCAAGAGGTATAAGGAAGACCATATTTTTCTTCTAATTTGGACAGGGCCTATTTCCTTTTTTGTAGTCATTAGTTGATGTTCTTAGCAGGGAACATGTAGAGTAAGCTTTTTCCAGGATGGGCTTATACCCTCAGAAATATATCATCCAAAATTAAAAGCCAAATTTCTGATTGTTTCTCAGTTTGCACCCACTTAGGCACCAAAACACCTCATTCTTTAAAAAATATTCTAACAAAATTTAGAGCCAAATTTATATTTCATTCTGCCTGTGCCCAATGACAAGTCATTCCAATTCTTTTTCTCTTTTGTCTATTTTATTTCCCTTCTACTCAATTAAAAGAGAAATCTTTTTGTCACTGGTATTCACTGCATTTCCTATTTTTCCCTTTCCTGTACCCAGGCCTCAATTTTCCTGCCCTCTGCCTGAGTAAAAGAAAAAAAAATTATAAACCAAATTGTAGGTAATCTATAATTGATATTTTAACTTCAAGATATAAAAACTGAATATAAATATAATTTGACTCAATAGATAATTTATTTCTGTATACATCTGAATCTAGTTACACAAAATGTTTTTAAGGAGAAACTATCTTTCCTTGGGAAATCTGTTTTGGAAGATTGCATGCTGTCAATATCACATTATAATAAGGTAACAAAAATAAACTACTACAAATTCCTTCCTATTGGAATCAGTGGTAGAAGTTTAATAGGCAATTCAGGGCTCCAGCTTCAACTTTAATCAATGTCAACTCTCTGATAATCATATGTTCCATTTAATGAGTAACTAGCTGCAGAGTAAGATCTCAATTTGATTGCAGCATGTTATGTACAAACCAGACCACTTTTTTTTTAACACAGTTAAAGAGTAACAAATATGTTTTTAAAGGCCATGGAAAAGTACCACATATGTGGGAAAACTGAAAAAATAAATGCTCCTAATTACAGGGTAAGTTATTTTCATATTCTGGGCTTGATTTTTCCTTAACATATCAAGAAGATACAATATGAAATATTGAGCTACAGAAATAATAAACAACTTCCACCAACATTTATATTATTTAAGTCTTGGTTGTCCAGTTTGAGGACTAGGTCTAACAAGTTCAAGCATAACCAAGATATTTTTTAGCCTTCCTTTGAGAACTCATCAAGATTTGAATACCAATTCTATCATTCAAGAGCTGTCACTTAAGAATATAATTGAGTTTTTTAGTTCTCAGTTTTCTTATTGGTAAAACAAAGATTATAACTGACCTCAGGAGCTGTTGAGAGACTACACATAAAGTATCAAATTTAATGCTCAGAACATACTGAATTTCCTTCAAATTCTTTTCCCACATGCCCCATCTTTAAACTTCCACTCTTACTGTTATGTATCAATATGGATGTATGACAATCTCTTCCACTCCTTGATAGCAATGAGTTGGACAAAAAATCTTTTTGTTGTTAGATGTTCTTGCAAAATATATCTTTTGTGTGCAGGTAATTTTAATTTATATAAATAGTACTATGTAATATATTTCATTCTACTTTTTATTCTTTTCTGACTTGGGGTTTGGAGGAATTCTTTACTTCTTATTGTGATTTGGGAAAAATATAAAATCTGTCTTTCACAATTCCTTTTTGAAGGCAAATTCAAAAGTGAGATTTTATAAGTCAGGAATGCCCAAACTCACTTGGAACAACTTTATCTGAAGAGATTAGATATACATGAAGAGCAAATACATGATGAAAGAGTGCAGAAGTTTTTATCTTAGATCTTTTGTGGGAGGAGGGGTGGATGCCCTAGCTCCACAGGGTTGGGTTGATCATACTCTTCACTTAAAGTCCCATTATCATCATTGGTCTGTGCAGGGCCTTGCCCATGTTTTATTCATTTATTCTCCCATTAATCACCATACCCCACTCCTTCCTCCTTAATCTCCCTGTAGGCAACTATGCCAATGAATGAATATCTTTTTGTTTATGTTCTTACAAAATACATGGTTAGCATGAAAAAATTTGATAAAGGTAGTTTTAATTTTCTTAAGTAGTAGTGTGCATCTATCTTTTGTTTTATTCTGCTTTTAAGTTCATCTATATGCCATATGTAAATCTACATAGTTACTACTAGTTCTTGCCTTCTTCCCATGGTATGCAATTTCCACATTTTACCCAGCCAGTCTCCTAGTGTGGGGCACTCAAGAGAACATCCAAACTTTGGCCACCATAAATAATGCTGAAATTAATATTCTTACATGAGCTTCCACGTGAACAGCCAAAGCTATGAGGAATGGTGGTGTATGTACACAGTATTTCAATTTGAAAAAGCTGACTCAGCCATAAAGAGACCTGGAGATTCTAGATATGGAACCAAACCAGTTAGAGAAATAGGCTTAGAGATCACAATCTTAATTTTCACTTAGTTTTATTTTAAGAACAGAAATTTAAAGATTTCAAATGTTACTTCTTTTTGAAATTTCACCTTATAATAGTAAAATGATCTTTGGGAAGAATCCTACTGATCTGTTTTAATAAAACTATCATCTGAAGGGGGGATTTAAAGCAAAAGCTACTACATCAAAAGCCATCACTAGTGCAAAGTTAGTAAACCAAAATTTTGTAATTTAAAATAAAAGCTTTTTGGAATTAATTTTTAGAAAACAAAAGTTACCTCCTAGAAAAAACAATACCTTATGTTTTTCACTTATACAATTTGTCCATAGTAAAAATAAAATCAAATTTTTAGATAAAGATGAAGCTGACTATCTTCTTAATTTATTATCCCTAAATAAATAAATGAATAAAATTCTGTTCAAATTCATGATCTTATAAAAGTAACTGAAAATACGAGAGATCATGTGCTATTAAAAACAACTATGCTTTAAATAACTTGAAATGCACATGTGTTGATTCCATTAAAGTAACATTATTCTTGAGAATGTACATTTTAAATCTAAAGAATATATGTATATGTCCTAAACCATAATAATTTTGAACAAAAATTAGGCTATTTCTAGGAATAAGGCAATAATAGATCAAAAACATTACATTTCTATAAACAAGATGTCTTATAATTTTAAAACTAATGCATAAACAAAAACAAAAAATGCAGCATTTTTAAAAAGTAATAAATTTTAGCTAATTTAATTATATGCTATTACATATTCACAAGAATAGCTAAAATCAAGACAATATCAAATGTTGAAGAAGATGCAGATCAACTGAAATCATACATTGCTGATGGGAATATATACAGGTACAACTCCTTTGATATACAGTTTATAATAACATTAATTATATCCACACCCTATGGCCTGGCAATCCTATTTTTAAGTATCTATCCAAGAGAAATGAAAATATAGGAACACACAAAGATTTTACACAATTACTCATATGAGTTTTATTCATAATAGCAAAAAAACTGGAAATAACCATATGCCCATTAACAGGGGAAGGACAAATAAATTGTGACATATACATATATATGTCTATATGTATGTATATAATTAGCGGAAAGGCTACTTGAGATATTAAGTGTATACATACATATATATGAGTTACTATCATATATCATATATATATATAATCTCCCTATATTATATATATATAGGTAGTTCCTATCACATATCCATGCTATAAGGTAGCTCTTTAGTTGCTCAAAAACACTAACATTATGAATCACTTTGTAGCATACATATAGATCATACATATCTATATGAATGCAATTCAGAAATTTAAAAGAATGAAATATGGATCCTCAAGGCAATATAGATTTATCTCACAAACATTAGGCTGACAAAAGAAGCCGTAAAAGAGTACATACCGTATGTTTTTATGAAACTCATGAATAGGCCAAGCCAGTGGCTCACACTTGTAATCCCAGCTATTCAGGAGGCTAAGGCAGGAAAATTGCAAGGCCACTGCCAGCCTCAACTACTTTGCAAGACCCTGTCACAAAACTTTAAAAGGGCTGGAGATATAACTGAGTGGAAGAGGGCTTGCCTACCAAGTAATATAACAAAAACAACAAAGAAAAAAAAAAGAATAGGCCTTGGAGGGAGGCAGAAAGGCTAATTGAGAAGGAGCATGATGTAACATATGATATAACTATCTAGGATAATGAAAATGTTTTCTAACTTGATTTGGGTTGTGTTCATACAGGGTTAGCCATAGGTAGAATCACTGAGATATATATACTTAACATCTCAGTGTCGAAAATTCCCGTTCACAGCATCTTCTTGTTGTCTTTAAAACCCAATGCCACTTACATTCTTCTTATACAAAATCAATGCTGTTTAAATTGCCAAAATTGATGGCAGTGATTTCAAACTGGTGTTCAAAGGCAATTTGTCAGTTTCAGAGGAAAAAACAATGAAAAGACTTTTTTATCTAAAACAACTTTTTATATCATTTTGCATTAATTTTCATATTTATAAAATTTGCAGTTTTTTACTATTAAGTTGGGTTATATTCTCTGGTTCAAAAATATATATCAAACTCAAAAGTGATTAATTGTAGTATAAAAATAGTACCAAAGATAATAGAAATATCATCATTAAGAATTCTATTAAAGTATACAGTGGGAGAACAGAACTAGAATTGGTACAGAGTACTTTGAGTATACTTGGCTTCACATGAAATCTGCAAAAGAAAAGTACCACTAAGTATAATGATCAATACCTGGAACATAGGATTTTTGAGAACTGATGATCCATTTGCTCATGGTCGCTAGAGCATTATCTATTACCAAAATGTTTCAAACAGCTCATGTCATTGAAACATTACGGTAAGTAAAGCATCATGAACTCTCCAGTAACTAATATGCACAAAATTCTGTTTTCCAGTCTTAAACTGAGATACCTTGGTTGCCAGGGGCAAAAAAGGGGCCAAATTTTAAAGGCACCACTCGAAATTTCATTCCTCGTAATAAAAACCAGTATAAGTTATAGTACTGATAAGAAGTTTAGAATAATAGCCATAATCAATAAAATTGATGTTTTTATCATAGAAATATAATGGGCTATTAGCAGAATTTATAACACTGAATTCTGAATATCTGGAATATAGCTTTGGAAGATAGTTACTATCATATATCCATGCTAGAAAGTAGCTCTTTAGTTGCTCAAAACCACTAACATTAAGAATCATTTCATAGCATACATATGGATAATACAGATAACAGAATGCACTTTATGATTTTATGCATTTATAACTGAGAATCCATGCTGCAGAAGAAGAAACTATGGTTAGCAACTATTTTGTGAAATGGAAAATGTATAGTGAGTGGATTTAGTAGTAACAGAACGCTGGGTATGGACAGAACCAGTATATGTTGCCATGCAAATGAAACACCAACACACAGGTGGCTATGGTTACAGAGCACAGAAAAAAATTGACATATACCTTCTGGTATTCACTCGGTGTTGTAGGAAACAGACAACTTTTACAATGATCAAGGTATGGCTAATAAGAACACTAAGCTTGGGATGAGAACAAATTTTAAAAAGGTCAAAGTTTTTTATGTTAAATAAAACAAGTAATTACATGAGCTTTTAAAATCAAGACAGAATAAAATTTTGCTCTCGATTCTGATAATGTTGGTAAAGATCTTTTTAAAGACTTCCATAAGCTGCATATCTGAGTACCATACCTAGTATCTTGACTAGCCAGAACTTATTTTAAGGTAAAAATATGCTGATAATCCTGAGGTTAAAGTGTTGGAATTTCATGAGAAAACTGAATTGTAATAAAAATGATTCAATAGACAATCATTTCACTCTACAAATATTTGGGGTTTTTTTTACTCTTCAAAGAAATAAATAGATGGTATATTATTGGGCATATTTTTAAACTACAAACAAACACTGCAACAGAAATGTCAAGAAATTTTTCTTAGAGTTGCAAACAACCAAATTTTGAAGTATTAGTATCTATATCACTAACTGGAGAATTACGTATGTTCTTCTCCAAAATATATCTCTGGAAATGTCTCCCCAAAATTTCAGGATCCATATTCAACCCCAAAGTCTTCACAAAGTCTGCAAACATTTCTTCCCATCTCTGATGCTCATAATTGTGAATTAACACTTTCTAATTTAGAAGAAAACAAAGAGTAAGAAAAGAAAATATAAAATCTGACCTAGAGCTCTAGGCATCAATCATCAAACCTATCAAAGGTTATTGTTAATCATTTCAATGTTCTTTATTTTTGAAAATGCTAATAAATTTTAAACCTCTAACTGTAGAATTGCGTATGCTATAAAAATTCATTAAGTGACCTATGGACCTCATAAATTAAACATGGATAGACAGTAAAACATGATAAATGAGAGTTTCACTATGTGTTTCTGAGTGTCACTAATTCACAACTAGTATCCAAGGAACTAAAAAGAAAGAGTTGTTCTCTTCCTAGACAAAAGTCACAGGTGACCATGCTATTACTATGTTATTTTTATCCATAAGAAAACTGTAATCTGGATAAGTAAAATGAGCAAAGTCATACAGGTGATAAACACCAAAAGCATATCTGACTCAAGTATTCACATTCCTAATTCAAACTCCTGGCTTTACACCATTCCTTCTCAGAACCAGAGCTGTTGAGTACTTTTGGTATATCAGTAGACTTTAGTTTTTTAAAATATCAATTTAAGGGAAAACTTATCCTATAATTCTTACTGAGCTGGTAGCTGCCAACTACACTTCCTACACCATAGCCAGGTGCTGGTTGTTCAGCTCACATTAAAAAATATTCTGCTATACTACAAAATTATATTTTTCCTGTTATCTTAGGGAGCATTCAAAGCAGCCCAAAGTAGTGCATACTTGAATATAGTACTGCTTTTATTCTGCTTCTATTCTGATGACACTCTATTCCCTGAACCAAAGCACCGGTTTATCTCCCTAGCCCAAGATCCCTTTCCCCACTTGCAGGCCTGAATATAAGGTAAGGAGCATCAGAATACTCGATGCTTTTTTTTTAAAAAATACTTCTTAAGCCTTAAACATGGCAGCTTGCAGTTGAGCCATGGGTTCATATTCACTTTATTTGCTAGTCTTTTAAAATTAGTAGAACTATTTCCACTAGATGGCTGTCTTTACCAAGAACTGTAAAAGCTATTCCAGCTTGTGATGATTTGCAAGTTTAAAGATACGCATATGTGCAGCCATTTAGAAGACTTACTCATACAAGGCAACTATGATGTTATTTTCTCACTCCTACAGAGGAAAAAGTCAGTATGTTGAAAATGTAATGAGATTTTTAAATAGAAGAAAAAAATTCATGTTGAAGATTTTCTTAAGAAAATAATGAGTTTCACCCAGAAGACAGATAGAAAGCCAGACGTATATAAAAATTATTTGTGTAATTGCTTATGTTTTCAGATCAAATGTTCATTATAAAATTAAGTGTTCTATATTTAAAGGAAGAGATTGACTATTGCTAGTTATAGTAGGCATTTGTTTGGCGTCTTATCTTCAGTGATAAAGATGGAATTTATTATATGCTATAATTTCAACTGATGATCAGTGAAATTTGTTTACTTCTATCCCTCACTTTGTTATTTGATTAGTACTTGATGCCTTATTATTTGACTAGAAGAAAAAATCAGCAGCATGTTTGGAGAGGATTAGTTCATGGTTGTTCAGTAAAGATTTTATTTAAATGTAACAAAACTAAAGAAAAGTATGCAAATTATAAGCATATAGCTTGATTACTTTTCAAAGGAATGAGATTAATGTAAATATTTTCACAGAATTGTAGATTTCATCTTGTTTTTTGTTTGTTTGTTTGTTTTACTTTTTTGCTATTTGTTTGGTTATCCAAATAACAAGAATAAGAACTAGGACTCTAACAGCTACCCAGAAGCTTATTTATGCTTCCTCCTAGAAATGTCCTCAAATGGTGACCATTTTCCTGACTTCTAGTATCATAGGTGACTTTCACCTTTTTTTTGAAGCTTCTCTGAATCAACTCACTTCTTTTGCTTTCCACTATGTTTGTTACAATTTTCCATGTTGTTTTCACAACGTATTCATCCTATTTCTGGATACTTGGCTAGTTTACAGTTTGGAGCTATTATGAGTGTTTTATGAAGTTTTTGTTTTGTTTGTGGTGTTAAGGATTGAACCCAGGACTGCATATGCTAAGCATGTGCTCTACCATATCTCCAGCCTATAAGTTTTTATATGTACTGTAAGTCAATATGTATATTGACTTATGCCTAGAATTGGAAATGCTAGGTCATGGAATTTGCATATATTCAGCTTTAATAGATGCTAATTTTCTACAATTGTTGTACCAACCCACACTCCCACTAGCAGTACATAAGGGTTCCATTACTCCAATGTCTCTTCAGCACTTGGCATTGTCACTCCTTTAAATTGTAGCCATTTCAATGGATATATAATGATATCTCATGTGGTTCTGAAGTACATTTCCCTGAAGACTGATAACGTTGTTTATACATTTATTGGTTGATAATGTTCTAATCTTTTGTTCATTTTCTATAATATTTTCTCATTTTATGTTAATTCATATGAGTTCTTTATAAAATCTGAAGGTCATCCAGTCAGTGGTCAGATGTAAATATATTGTAACTATCTTATCCTACTCTAGGGCTTGACTTTTTATACTTTTAATGGAATTTTTGATAAAAAATTTATCAATTATTGTCCTTGATGGTTAGCATATTCTTAAAAAAATCTTCACTTATTCCAAACTTATAAATATATTTCCTTTGTGCTTTCTTCTTGGAGCTTTATTAGACTTAATCTAGCTTCAATTGCTTTTGGTCTATCGTGTGAAGCACAGGCAAAAATTTATCATTTCATATGGATATGAAATTGTTCCAGTATCATTTATTGAAAAGACTATTATTTCACTACTGTACTATTGTTTCTTCTTCGTCATAAATCAGATAATTGCACATACTGTCAGTTTTATTCTGGATTTTTTATTCTATTTCTTTGGTATATTATCTATCCTTGGGTTCATGACCTTCATTATTAACAGTAATGTAAGAAGTCATGATATCTAGTAGTCTAAGACCTCCCCCCCCCAGCTTTGTCCTTTATCCTGACTATTCCTGATCCTTTACATTTCCATATAGATTTTAGAATCAACTTATACATTTCTACAGGAGGAAGAAAAATAACTGCTGGGATTGATATTGGAAATGAACTAATCATTAAAACAATTTGAGGGAAGACACACACCTATGTGGCCTTGTATTGTGTCAATTTCACTAGGTAAAACTACATCTCCCCAAATTCCCTTCTCTAATCATTTAAGCTAGGGTGGACCACAGGAGACTTATTTTGCAGAATATTTGACGTGAAGAACAAAGCAGTAGCAATAATTTTTGTGTTCCAGCGTCAGAACAGGCATTGTTATAGCTCATGTACATTGATAACTTTCTTTTGGATCACCTCATTGGTGTTGGAACAACAGCTGGGCCTGTAATTACCCCAATTTCCTCTGATTTCTCTTTCAGCTTCTCTGTCTCCTTGACAAAGTTTTCCTCCTGCTAGACACCAACATCACCAAGTTTGAAGGTAGTGAGAGCTGGGCTCATACAGGTTTCTATCCTAGTCTACCTCTTAATATTCTTCCTTTCTCAACTACCTGCCATACAGAAATCAAACTCTAGCATTAAATGAAAGGACAACAGCCTTATAGAGGCTGTTTTACGAGCTCCCTCATTATGTAAGTTCAAATTCTTTTTAACAGTTTTATATTCTGTAGGGGAAGACACTAGGAAAACAAAAAGTTAACCATGTATTATTGGTTGGATTTAGCAAGATATTAGAAAATAGGATGATAATTGGCTGATTTCAAACAAAATTTAAAGGGAATAAAAAGAATCCATAATTGTGGGCATTAAAGGACAAAAAAAAAAAGAAGGAAATTGAGAAAAACTTTATGCAACAAAGAGCCATTAAGATTGAGATGGGGCCTGGGGTTGTAGCTCAATGGCAGGTGAGCCCAGCATGTGTGAGGCACTGGGTTCCATTCTCAGCATCACATATAAATAAATAAAAAATAAATTTCTATCAACAACTAAAAAATATATATTAAAAAAAGATTGAGATGGGTTGTGCATCTATGAATATCTAACAACAAATCCAACTGTTGTGTATAATTAGAATGTATAATTTTAAAAAATTAATTAAAAAAGAAAAAGATTGACACCATAAGTCTAGAAGAGATAAATTAAAACACACTCAAATTCACACTCAAACCCAAGTAGGTAGTAGATGTCTATAATCCTAGCTAGGGAGCCTGAGGCAGGAGGATTGCAAGTTCAAGGCCAGCCTGGGCGACTTATCAAGACTCTGTCTCAACATTTAAAAAATAAATAAATAATAAGGGCTCAGCGGTAGAGCATCCCTAGATTCAATCCCCAGTAAAGCAAAATGATCATGATAATGATGATGATATTGAGACAAATGGAAAAGAATAAATTAAAAGAATGGCCTCCTTCCCAAGCCCAATGGCCTTAAAGTAATTATCATTAAGAGAGAAAAACTCGATAGCATTCAGGAAGCAGGAAATAATCAAGTTTGAGAATTGTATCTGCAAAATAATTTAAGTGCCATTACAGGTATATGAAATTAACTAGAAGCAAATTAATCTGAAACCAATTAAGTTTAGAAGGAATTGTTTTGCCAAAAACAAAAACTAACAGGGTCAACCATAGAATCTGGACTAAAAAATCATTCAACTATTCTAGTTTTAAAATAAACTTTGGGTTCTAAAATTTGCATAGCTGCAAGCAGGCTGAGAAAACTGTACAGTCCCCATGAAGGGTATATTCCTCAACAACCTCTTCACGTATGGCCATGAAGAAAAATAGACAAGGAAGAATATCCAAGAAGGTAAAATCAAGAACCATGAACAGAATTCCTCAAAGGAAGCAGAATTAAGGTCTAATAAAAAATTAGCCTACGTCTCCACATAGGAGATATTTATAATGAATGCTTCAGAGGATTTTATAGCTACTATTGACCAATGACTGCTATTAAATATTAAGAGTATGGTATTGGAAGAAGGATAATAAATCAATCAGTGGAATGAAAGAGAATCCCAAACTAATTCGTGAATATGAGGAAGCTTGATGTGGCACTGTAGTTGTCTTCTTAAAGTAGGGAGCACTTAATAAGTGGTGATAGAAAAATTTGTTATACTATAATAAATCCCAAAATCAAGTCTATGAATACTAATAACTTAAATGTAAAGGTAAAAATGTTTAACTTGTAGAAGAAAATAAAGAATATCTTTACAGCCATGAGGTAAAGGAGAATTCTTAAGAAACAAACTCTAGATGAAAATCTTTATAAATTCAACTACATTAAAATTGAGACATCTTCTCATTGAGAAAGTCAAAAACAAACTACAAACTGGGAGAAGATATTCTCAACACATATAACTGACAGGATCAGTATCCAAAATTTATGAAGAATGCTTGTAAATTGATAGCAAAAGATAAACAACATGATAAAAATGGACAAAAGACAAACTCCTCTAAGATTCAAGTTGAATTTAATCTTCACTGCAATAATATTAAAAGGTTTGGCCATTGAGAGGTGATTAAGACCTGAGGGCTCTACCCTTATGAATAGAATTAGTACCCTGAAAAAATGGCTTAAGTTTGAAAGGAGTTCTCTCTTGCTTTCCATCCCTCCTGCCATGAGAGCACACAGTGTTACTCCCCACAGGCTGCAAGAACAAGACACATGTTAGAAGCAGAGAGCAGTCCTCACAGTACACTAGGCTGCTAGCACCTTCATCTTAGACTTTCTAGCTTACAGAACTATAATAAATAAAAAACATTTATTTATTATAGTTATTTATAAACAATAACCCAGTCTTGAATACTTTGTTATAGCATCACAAACTAAGATACTCAATTTTATTAGCTTTTTTTGCCATCTTAACCTTTTTATTTATTTATTTTTCTTGTACTGGGGATTGAACCCAGGGGCACTAAACCACCAAGCCACATCCCCCACCCTTTTTTATATTTTATTTAGAGACAAGGTCTCCCTGAGTTGCTTAAGGCCTTGCTAAATTGCTGACACTGGCTTGGAACCCACAATCCTTCTGCCTCAGCCTCCCAAGCTGCTGGGACTACAGGCATGGGCCACGGCACCTGGTTTATTTTAACAATTTTTAAGTGAATAGTTCAATAATCTTAAGTATTGTTATACAACATTTTTCCAGAAATTTTTCATCTTATAAGACCAAAATTCTATAAGCATTAAACAATCTTCCATTTCCCTTTCTCACCTGCCTTTAATAACCACCATTCTACTCTCTGTTTCTGTGAATTTTACTACTTTAGATACCTTACATAATGAGTTGAATTGTGTCCCCAGCCCCCAATTCTTCTGTTGAGACTCTAATCCCCAGTAGCTCAGAATGTGACTATATTTAGAGAATGAGCCTTTAAAGAAATAATCAAGGTTATATGGGGTCATTTGGTGTGGGTTCTAATCCAATCTGACTGGTATCCTTATGAGGTGAGGAATTTTGGGCACAAAAGAGACAACAGAGTTGTGCATGTGGAGGAAAGGACATGTGAGAAGGAGAGAGGCCTCAAGGAGAAATTAACACCTTGATTTTGAACCTTCTTGCCTCCTTACAGTAGTAAGTGTCAATTCTTTAAACTATCCATTTTGTGGCATTTTCTCATAGCAGTCCTCAGCAAACTAGTACATTTAATTCAAGTCACCTACATGGAGTCACATACAAATAAGACAGTCACATACATGGAATCGTACGTGACTGTCTTATTTCACCTAGCATTGTATCCTTAAGATTCACTCATGTTGCCAGGTGCAGTGGCCCATACCTGTAATCCCAGTAACTCAGGAGGCAGAGGTAGAAGAACTGCAAGTTCAAGGCCAGCCTTCGCAATTTAGTGAGACCCTGTCTCAAAATAAAAATAAAGAGGTGGGCTGGGGCTGTATCTCAGCGGTAGAACACTTTCCTGGCACGTGAGAGGCACTGGGTTGGAGCCTCAGCACCACATGAAAATAAATACGTAATTAATATTTAAAAATAAAAAGGGATGGGAATGTGGTTCAGTCGTTAAGCCCCTCTGGGCTCAATCTCTGGTACCACCACTTCCACAAAAAAAGATTCACTCATGTCATAGCATATGACAAAATTTCCATCATTTTGAGGGCTCAATAATATTTATATACGTGTGTGTGTTTGTGTGCTTTGCTTATTCATCCATCCATTCATGGACATTTGGGTTGTTTGTACCCCTCGGCTCTTGCAATGCTCTTATGAACATGGATGTGCAAACATCTCTTTGAGATCCTGCCTTTGATTCTTTTAGAGATATAGATACTAAGAAGTGGATTGATATCTCTATGTTTAATTTGTTTGAGGAACTACCCTATTATTTTCTATAACAGATGACAATTTTTTGATTGCACAAATTGTGCAAAAGATTCTAATTTCTCCACATTCTCACCAACACTTGTTCTCTCTTGTATTTTTTTTTAATAGTAACTTACATCCTAACGGGTATGAGGTTATAGCTCACTGAGGTTTTGATTTGCATTTCTCTAATGATTATTTGCTATTTCAAAAAAAGTCAACTACTATCTCTCTGAAATATCATTTACATTTACCAAGATGGAAAATTAGTCTGCCAATACCAAGGGTGGGTGATAAAAAATGAAAACTCCTATATGCTGCAGATTGGGTATAGACATTATTAACAATCCCTTTGAAAAACAATGTTACCTTAGAAAGTGAACATTTATATTTCCTGTAATCCTTTCTTTCAGTGTTTTTCAAAACTTGGGTCACACTTACTAGTGAGTTCTGTGATGCATTTTAAGAGTCTCAATTAGCATTTTTTAACACATAGGACAGGCAAATAGGATTTTATTATTTTAAGAAACTTTCATTGGATATAGGCGAGTGTGTTTTCTGGTTTAAGACACCAAATGCATTTCTTATACTATGAGTAGTGCATAATGTCTGAAAGCCTCCCATACTAAATTCTTGCACAGGTGTACTAGAAGAGTGGATAAGAATGTTCATAATAACAAAAAAAAAATTGGAAACAAACCAAATGTCCAGCAAAATTGTAAAATTGTGGTATGTTAATTTAATGCAACTCTATAAAGCAATGAAAAGAATGCATGAGTCTCACAAACTGTTAAGTGAAAAGAAATTACAAAAAAACTGATATTTTTATAAAGCTCAAAAAAATAAATAAATAAATAAAAGTGACCAAGCACAGTGGCTCAGCCTAACTACTCTATAGAGGTTTAGGCAGGAAGACCACAAGATGGAAAACAACTGGGCAATATAGCCTGACCCTGTTTCAAAAAAAAAAAAAAAAAAAAACAAGTAAAACTAAACAACGTGTTGTTTAGGGACACGTACATCAGAAGCAAATACATAAGTGGAAATTACTGAACAAGAAACAGTAATGAAAATTGGGAATATATTTGGCAAGTGGGTGAAATGGGGAAGAAAAACAAGAAACAATCATATTGGCAATGTTCTAGTACTTTGGTGAGTTCAAATGCACCAAAATTTTGATTTATATTAAGCATTTTAAGTACATATGATTACATAACTTACATATTTATAACGCTCATATTTATAAAAATGCTTTTGTAAAAAGTGGACATTCTCTTCTAGCACAGCAGTGAGTCAACACTCCCAAACAAAAACTGGATTTCCTGAAAAACAGGTTAATACGATAGGGGAGAAAAGCTTGTCAGCATGCCAAAGGTCAACATGAATAGTTACGCAGGCAAAACTAATCTACTTTTTTTTTTCTTGAGGTAAGGAAAATCTTTCACAACTATGCCTCTACATTGAGCATGAAAATAAATTAGATGCTTTCCTTGTATTCCCTGGTCACAGAGAAAAAAAAAAAATCACAATTCAGAAACCTTTTCTGGAGATGTGCACGCCCAGCATATTGGCACCACTGCTGTGCCCTGTACAATACTGACTTATAGACAGGTCTTCCAGTCAGCACTAAGCACATAACTTGCTATGAAAAAGTAATTCAACAGAGCCATTCCTCTCAATTGTTACTTTAGAACTGAAATAACTTTCATCACTTTCTGGATTTCCTTTATCTTGGAGCAGTTCTTCCAAACTTGGTTCACTTTTGAAAAGTGGCTTACAAGAAACAAAAGCAGTTGCGGGGGCTTCAGGAGAGAAATACGGTAAAGAAATCCTACAGGAGAAAAGGAAGCTTAAAATACAGAAAATTTCCACCCTAACACTCCCAAAAGAATATGCAAGAACGGAGAGAAACTTCCAAGGGCTCTTTTTCAGTATATTAACAGGAAGAAATTCTTCTCGGGAAACCTGTGCCCTCTCTTTTTTTAAAGGCAGTAAGCAGAGGCGCTCGGTTTCGGCCGAACCGCTGTAAAGATGGCGGTGGGACGAAGCCCCTTCTCCAGCCGCCACCTAGGACTCTCGCCTCTTATTTCCCACAAACCCCTCCGCGCCACCCCACTCGCCCAGAGCTGCCCGGCCGGTGTCCCCGCAAGTGCGCACGCGCGGAACGACGTCACGTGAGCTCCCAGGGCTCCACCGAGCTGGCAGGAGGGGCCTTGCCAGCTTCCGCCGCCGCGTCGCTTCAGGACTCGGACGGCTGGTTCTCGCTGCTTCCGCTGCCGCGGGGCAGCCGGAGAACACCGACCGATGCTAGGGGCGCGCGGCGGCGCGGCCATGGGACTGCGCCGACTCCGGTGACAGCAGGGAGCCAAGCGGCCCAGGCCCTGAGCGCGTCTCCTCCAGGGGGCCTCGCCCTCCTGCTCGCGGGTCCGGGGCTCCTGTTGCCGTTGCTAGCGCTGCTGCTGGCGGCGGCGGCCAGGATCATGTCGGGCCGCCGCTGCGCCGGCGGCGGTGCGGCCTGCGCGAGCGCTATAGCCGAGGCCGTGGAGCCGGCCGCCCGTGAGCTTTTCGAAGCGTGCCGCAACGGGGACGTGGAGCGAGTCAAGAGGCTGGTGACGCCCGAGAAGGTGAACAGCCGTGACACGGCGGGCAGGAAGTCCACCCCGCTCCACTTCGCTGCAGGTAACCCAGGCCAGCGCTGCCTCCCCTAGCTCCCGAGCCCACCTGTGCACCTCGGGCTTGCAGGCCCGAAACCACGCCGTGCTCCTCTGCCCCGACCTTTCGCTCAGGACGCTGGTCTTGGCAATCTCACTCCCATCTAAGTGGGGATTAAGGAGATTAGGGGTGGGTTAGCGTGCTGTACTCTCTGGAAGTGGGCTTTTGGTGTGGGGGGGATTGGTTTGGGGGTTTGGGGCTTTATTTTCTTTTACAGTATCAACAATACCTGTACAACTTCCGGTCTTGCTACCCTGAGAGGCCCTTAACACACAAGAAAGAATGGGGAACATAGTAAATGGACCTTCTGATTTGGAAGAAATAATACTCTCAAAAATTTATCGTTATAGCAGGCTCTACTGTTAACTCTTGTCAGTACGTTGAGTTAAAGTCTAGAGACCTTTGTAAAGTGCTAGGATGTAATTTATAAGTTGGTTAATTCGCTATTGAAGCAGCGTTAATTGGTTTATCAGAGTAGCTAATCATTAGCAAGTTTCCACACAGACTAGAACTGAAAAAAGCAAGTTGGAAGAACTGAGATCTGATGTAGGTTGGGTGTGGGTAGTCCTTGCAATACAGTGAAAAGATGGTGTAGGTTCTTTAGCTTGGGGCTAACTTTGTCACATTCTGAGATTTGGAGCATTTGAATTACTTTCTCTTACTGTTTATTAGATTCATTTTATGACACTAGAATGTTACATTTAATTGAAGTATTTGAAAGAGCCAGAAATGGGAATAGGACAGTCACCTTAATTCCATAAAGCCTGTATGCTTTTTTCACTTTCAGGAAAGGTTGTGACTATTTCTAACTTAAAGTGGTTGAAAATGGGAGAAATCCTCATACTTCGATAATCCTTGTATTTTATTTGGTGTATATCATGATTGTTTTAAAACATTTTTTTTTTAATTGGGAGATACATTTTAAAGTATCCTTGTTCTTTGGAGGCAGGAATGATGAGTGGAGGAGCTTGAGAAAGATTTCCTTGTTCTTAGACATTGCTTGTATGGTTTCTACCAATTGGAGATTTGTTTGCTTTAACCTGTTCCCATTTTAAAATGTAAATACTACCAGGAAACATGCTTTCTTGATCAATTGCACCTTTGTTCTGTTTCTCACTGCAGAGCCTTTTTAAGAGAAAAAAGCTTGGGTGGACCCATAGTTGTGAGAACTAGAAAAAACTTGTGGGCAATGGAAATAAAAGCGAGAATACTGAAGTCGTATCTCACCTCTTTAGCCATTTTGCTTTAGATTTGGGTGGTCGTTACTGCCTTTCTTCAGTTAATTTGAATTGTCCTGTTTGACCATGTAGTCAACATTTAACCAACTGATTTGGCAAACTGTTACAACCAACTGATACATAATCCAAAGGGTAGTATTACATAGATTATGTTCATTTGATCTGTGAGATAAAAATAGCCAAGGAAGATCTTAGTTGCTACCTTTCAAGAATTTGGTGTATTAGTGAGTTCATAGTCTGAAAATAGTAATATTTAGAGGTGTAATGTTATGGTATTATCTTCTCACTGACCTTGTTTCTCCTCCACCGTCCCACCTTCAGTTCTCTCCCAACATTTCAATGTATCTTTTACATAGATTTTTATATTCAGATTGAAATGGAAAACTTAATATTTGAGGAACTGGTCCACTGCTCACAGTCTACTCAAATTCTTAAGAATTGAAGTATAACCACTTTATGTTAGCCTCCCAAAATAAGTAAGACTGGAGGCTACAAAGAAGGATTCTCAAACAGAAATGCCTGATAACTATCAAAAGGAACTGCCAGAGTAGTTTTTAGTTTAAGGCCTTACAGCTATTTCTAACTTACACAGGTAGGCTTGGTGTTTGCTAGTATGATTATCCAGCCCTGAGTAACAAGATTAAAGGTTTCTCTATTAGACACAGAGGTCATACTAGAAAAAAGATTTTGCACGATCAGATGACATTAAATTATTAAACTGTATCTTAAGAAAAAGACATCTATAACCCTAAAAGTTAAATGTTGTGTTTACATCCCTGACAATTCTGGCAATGTGACAAATATCCTTAAAGATTTACATGCTTAGATAGAAGCCATGTCCTCACCAACTTTGTCATGGAAACAATATCTTAGCTCCTGGTTCTCTGTTACTTCCTGGTGGAAAACATTGTTAGTCTCTGTCTTTGGCATCATACTCATTGGCATATTCCTGTGCTGTGGCATTTATTGCTGCATCAATCTGGTTCCAGTACTAATGAATTCTTGTTTCTCTTATAGACCACCCATCACTCAAATGGCCCTCCAGCCTATTACTTCTCAATTGGACTTCTTTCATGGACCACTCGATAGACCCGATTTTTAAAGGGGACTCCAAACTGCTTGCCCAACATCGTCCCCTTTCAGCCTGAAGAATCCAGAACGATCTTCGCCCCCTTTCCTTACAGCAGTAAGGAGTTCCCAAAATTAGAGGGGGGAATGAAGCCAGATTTAAAATTAGGTAGTCAGTGTAGTTAGGTAAATCCGGTCTAATATCGAGTGAAATCTAAAATGGAGGCCATGTTGAGAATGAATTTCCGGAAAAGTTGAGCAACTCTTGAAATGTTAATGAAGTCCCAAGAAAAGCGCTAGGCCCAAAGTCTATTCCAAAGAAATATTAATGAACAGCCCCAACAGATTTGAAGATAGCCCATCCCAAAGAAGTGTTAATGAAGTCCTTCCTGCCCAGATTACTTCTTTGGCCCACCTGTGTTCCACCCCTTGGGCCTTCCAACCTACATTCCATCACTAAAAGAACTATAAAAAGAGGAAACAACCACACTTCCACGGATTCCACCTCTTGGGTCCCCTTCTTCCTCCGGGAGAAGTCTTTTCTGCTGTCCTTTAATAAACTTCTAATTTCTACTCTGAAAAAAAAAAAAATTGAAGTATAACATTTTAGCTAAAGTTTTCTAAGTCCTGCATTTAAACCAAAAGGTTAAGAAATTTTTTTTAAAGATGGCTTTGTAAACAATCTAAAAAAAAATAGATTAAAGAGAGGCATTTATTTTCTTTAAGTATACTCAGCTTCATTTTTCTCTTAATATTTGGAGAATACATTTCAGAAGTTGTTTTGTAATGTGATATATCAGTCATGTTAATGTATATGGAAGCATTCTGTTGGGTGCTCAACATAGGTGTTGGTACTGTGTTACTGCCTAACCAAGCAGTTACTTGTCTCCACACATTGTAAAGGAACATGGGAGTAGGGTCATTCTTTTTAAAAATCTTTTTAGCCAATTAAAGTTTGGAGATTTTATTGGTGTGGGGGCATGTTTTGTCTTTGGTTTGCTTCACAAGGAAGAGAAGGAATGAGATGTGTGCAGACCTCAGAAAATGCAGAACAGTTTAGAAAAAAATTTGTTTTGTCTTTTCATTCAAAGAAAATCTTTCTTTGAATGAAAAGACAAAATCAGTTCCAACCCTAAGGAATTAAATTGTTAATGGAAAAGGTAATTAATATAAACAGAAATTGTTCTATTATTGTGTATTTTTTTTACTAATGAACTAGATTACATATCTATAGGTAACTATGATTTAAGAAGTCATTTCTTAAGAGAAAAGTTATTCTGGAAATATATCCTTTTTCATCCACCCTCTGCCTGACCCCTAACCACACACAGGATATGAAAGATTTTTTTGTGACACATCATAGAACTTGTAGAGGCAAGTTGGTGGTAGGGTGGCATTAGCTCTAATTCTACTAAAAGGAAGAATATCTGAAATTCTTGACATTGTAAGCCCCAAGAAAACAAACTTCAGTAAGAAAGACTGCTTCTCTAACTTCTGAAAAATAGGAAGTGACAGAAACTTTGGAAAAAAGACACTTAGTGCCCATTGTAGTAAAAGAAATATGGCCTTCCTTAGAATCTTAGAACCCAGAGTGTGTAGAACTCCATGGCTTAAGAATCTTAAATATTCTTTGAAGCATACACAGAAGTAATATTCAGTAATGAAAAATGTTTATTAGGTTCAAGAAATTCAAGTATATGTATGGCACAAAGATGATATGTGTAATTGGGAGAATTACAAGTTGAAAATAAACTCACATCATGAAGTCCCAGCTGGTTAATACTTGTTTTGATTGGTAGTAATATTATTGTTCCATATCCATTTAGACTGAACTTGAATTATTATATGCAGTTATATAGATTGATTACTAAAGGGAATGTTTTTTTCAGAGAAGGAAAGTAGAATTAGAGTTTCTGGAACATACGCAAGCAACAGATCGGAAAACTAGGGGTACTTATTCGAGAGATGAAAAACTAGACCATGTTATTATCTTCACATATGTGGAAGAGTCAGTCATGTATGAGTGTATATGACTAGTGTGCCTACAGCAATCAAAACTAAGGACAGTAGGATAAATGTTAAAAGGATTCAGACAGACTAACCATCTCAGCTGTGGAACTGGCTGGAAGTAGCCAAGCAGTAGCTAGATTGTCATCTTTCAGAGATGTTATAGAAGGGATTTCTACATTAAGTGGGCAGTTTGACTTAACAGGTCATTATCATACTGGTAACCAAAAAAGTAGAATGGTTCCTTCAAGTTTTTGACAAGTAAGGTGCTAAAGATAAATGAAATTTTTCGGGTTGCTATTTGTATCCTTCCCACAAATGATCCTATCAAAGACCTCTGAAACTCCTTCAATACCATTTCCTTTTTGACTAGGCCACCATCATATTTATGAGAGATGAACATGGTGTATCTTCTCTGCCTGTGTCTTTAATTATAGATTATTATTTTCAGAACTTTTTAATGTGAGAAATAATTAAATCATGAACAGAAAACCCCAGTATCAAGTATGATCAGTCTGTTCAAGAATTCAGAATCCTAGCCAGATGTGTTGGCACACACCTGTAATCCCAGCAGCTCAGGAGGCTGAGGCAGGAGGATCTCGAGTTCATACCCAGTCTCAGCAACATAGCGAGGCCCTAAGGAACTCAGGGAGACCCTGTCTCTAATAAAATATTAAAAAGGGCTGGAGATATGGCTGTGTGAGTAAGCACCCCTGAGTTCAATTCCTGGTATCAAAAAAAAAGAATTCAGAGTCTCTATATGACCAGTGAAGCTCCACCTCTTGTACAAGAATGGTATCCTAATTAGAATAAGTTATACTCCATGTATGTATAATATGTCAAAATACACTCTTCCTGTCGTGTATATCTAAATAGAGCCCCCCAAATCACTTTGTACCTAAATATGTACAAATATCATGTGCCAATCAAAATTTTTAATTTAAAACAATTTATTTTCAAGAATGGCAACAATTGCTTTGCATGTATTGAGCATGGCCTACTTACTAGACAGTGTGCAAGTGCTGCATATCATCTTATTTCATTCTTATGACAACACAATTATCTATATCTAAACCATTATTAAATTTTTAGTACTGTATAATCAATCAATCTTAACGTATTTTATCACAAAGCAATGAGATAAAATATATTATTTTAGCCCTAAAGCGAGATTGACTATTGGTTCCAAAGGATTTACAAAACCAGTTAATTTATGAGTAACTACCATATTATATAGTGAGATTTGATGCCTGTGAATGAGCTTCCCTGAAAATATCAGTTTCAGTCCTCACCATTATGTTTGATGTTAACATAGAAAAATTTATCACTGTGTGTCTTAATGGATTTTCAAATTTGTGATGTCTCTTATTAGGCTATAAATGCCATTTGGTGTTTTGTTGTTGTTGTTTGGTTGGTCGGTTGGTTTTGGGGTTTGGTTTGTTTGTTTTTTGGTTTTTGGTTTTTTTTTTAAGAATTCAGAATTCTTGACACACTAAATCTCCAGCTGTCTTATCAATATCTAAGTTTCTTCTTGTCTGGCCAGATACTATATATGTTCCAAGTTGAGATGGGCAAAGCCCTCTCCCTTATATTCCTCATTATACAGAATACATGTGGGAAATAGCTTTTCTGGATTTTTGTAAACTAAAGTAATTAGCAATTAAGAAATGTAAAATGACATTCCTTTGAAAAATCTGTTGAGTAGCCCCTGCTATATAAGACAAAACTGAGGCTCTTAATTATACTTTCCCCATCTCCCAGAACTCTGAAATTTTCTGTTTCATGGCATTTGTTGTTCCTTTTTGTTTCTGAACTTTTCCTCTGATAAAACTATCATCTTATATTGGGCCATTTGTATCTTCAGTGGTCTGTGCTACCTTTGGATTATAAAACGGGGATGAAAGTGGTACTAAATGAAACTTCCTCAGAGTCTAGGTTGGTTTTTTTTGTAGTGACTTCTACCTCTGTGCTTTTTGGAAGCCAATTAGATGAAAGCATATTTCCAGTATATGCTGCAAAATATGGTACTGTTAACAGTGGTCATGATTGGCAAGACAAAGACAGTTCCTGGAATTGTTGAAATTAATGACATCTGAATAATAAAGAAACTTTGACAAGATAGAAAATGAATAAATTGCTTGTCTTAGTAGTCCAAAGTCATCAACTCTATTCCCTGAGAGGGTTCTTTGTTTGCTATTCCCAACAAAATATGAAACTTAGATTAAACAAATATTTATCAAGCCCCACTGTTTGCTAGACATTGGCCTTGTCCCTGAGAAAACTGAAATGAACACAATACCTGTAATTAAGTGACACAGTTATTGATCAAATAAACTTTCTAAATAGACCTTCACTTCTCTGTCAGAACTTTATAGTAGATTCATACTTGATGTATGATTTCCTCAGGATTTTTAAACAGAGCAGTGTTTGACAATGAATATTGTTCTGTAATTATAAAATAAACTATAATGTGTCCTGAACATTCACGACTACACTTTAGGTTTCTGATTCCTTTGTAAAGAGACTCTTAGGATATGGAGATTGGCATTGACTCTTAGGATACAACTGTTCACATTTTACCTGAGCAGTGAGAACATGATCAGAATATATCCTATAAAGCTATTTCCCCCACTCAAGAATCACTGTTTTTAAGATCATAAGAATAAAGATTTCATCAAGGGATTACCTGAGAGTATGGGAAGCATCTTAACTCTTTAAGGTTTCACCAATATCCCAACAGTGAAAGATTTTTTATTTGTAAGAGCTGCCTTCTAGCTCCCTCCAAGTAATTTCCTTTAGAGCCAAAGTGTGGCTTTAAATATTCAAAAATCATCTTCTACTTATTAATGTAGCAAACTATTGCCACCTAACATAGTCCTTATGATGTGACTTTGGAAACACTGACCTCTCTCAGTTTCCAGACTGCTTTAGACATCTTAATCAGTAAGGAACCATGTTGGCATATTGTTGACAATTAGTTAACAACTAATTGGTAGTTGGATGACCTAATTGGGGAGGACAGTGTGATCAACAGTGCCCAGGTAGTGATAAAGGAAGACTGAAGTCAGGACTAATGATAACTGACTTTACTTCTACAGTGCTATTCTTAGTTTTACTTTACTCTCTGTTCTGAAAGCCTGATTTATTAATATAGCAAATGTCAACAGATATTATATACTACATACCAGGGAAGTAGTGATGATCTAGAAGATACATGACTCTTTTGTGGAAGTAAGAGATAGGTAAGAAATATTTACAAATTGTGATACTACTGTGAACAGCAGAGACCAAAATCCCTGCTTTTATGGAGCTTGCAGTCTAGTCAAAGAGATGGGGAGACAGACTAATAAACAGTGTTAATATAGAAAATAATGTAGGTGGGCAGAATGGAATGCTTTAGATAGGATGGTCAGAGATGACCTCGTTAAGGTAGTGACATTAAACAGATTAGACAATAAGTAGAAGTGAGGCATAATATGTTCAAGGGAAGAACATTCCAAGCAGAAAGATGGCCTTTACCAAGTCCCTAGCACACTTGATAAACTAAAAGAAAGCTGGATCATAGTTGGGAAAGAGAAGAATGGTATGAAATTCAGTTAGAGAAGTAATAAAAGCTATTTTATGCAAGTAACCCTGTAGGCCACAATAAAGGGTTTGAATTTTATTCTAAGAGCAACCATTTGGAGATCATGAGTTATTTTAAAAAGAGATGTATTTTGATGTCTGTTTTTGAAAGATCACTAGGGACATAAGTGGAAATGAGAGGCCTACTTAGGACACAGTTGGAATAGTTCAGGATGGAGGTAATACTGGTTGGATTCAGACAGTGTCCATGGAAATGGAGAGAAGCTGGGGAACATGTGGAGTTTGAGATGCATTTGAATTATCAAGAAGAAGGTATGTCAAGTAAACATACTGAAACTTAGGTGAAAAATCTAGACCAGAGATTTAAATTTGAAGGCTGTATATTTAGATAGTTTTTAAAGTCATAGGAGTAGATAAGATTGTATAAAAAGATAACTGAGTCTTGAGGAATTCCGGCATTTAGAAATTGGGTAGAGAAGGCAGCAACCCCCGCACCCCACCCCCGCTGGGATGCGGGGAAGATATGACATGTCCAATACTTGAACTCTTCATCCTTTGCCGTGAAGTGTGTCTTCTCCAGCTTTCCCCTTTCTCGATTGATGGCAGCCATACATCACTATAGCCAAAAACCTTGGGGTCATCCAAAACTCCTCACTCATATTCAGTGGCTCTTGTTCTCTCTCTCTCACTCCATATCTAATCCATTAGGAAACTGCTGGCTCTACCTCCAGAGTATCCAGAGTCTTAAACTTACCACTATTCTGACAAGTACCGTGAGATTATGGTCTAAGCCACTGTAAGCTCTCACGTGCTTTTACCCATAACCTTCTACAATCTATTCCAAGAGTAGTCAGAGTAATGTAAGTTATGTCATGTAATTTATCAGCTCAGAACCCTGTGGTGACTCTCCATTTTCCTCAGTTTAAAAAATGAAATTCTTACAGTGATCTTCAAGCCTCTTAATCTGTTGTCCCTATCTGGTCCTCATCACTTCTAACCTCATCTCCTATGCTATCTCTTTCTCTCTCTACTCTAGCCACTCTGGCTTTATTACTGTTGGCCAGCAAGACTAACTCCCTCATCTTTTTTAAGCTTTTGATCAACTGCTACCATCTCAGCAAAGATGTCTAGTCAAGTAAAGACAGGTGTGTCCCTTGGATTTGGCAATGTGGAGATTATAAGTGACCTTATTGAAAGAAGTTGTAAGGAAGAAGCAAAGCCAATCAAATTTGGGAAAATAGAGCGGGGAATAATATAGATTGGGTTATGTGAAGGAGCAGAGAAATGGTAAAGTGACTTTAGGGAGAATACTTTTTATAAAATGAAAGGGATTAGAACATGTTAAAACATTGAATATAGGAATGATTTAGTTAGAGACAGGGAGAGGTGGTGTTCTCTAGTCAACTTCATTAATATTTATGTATGATTCAAATACTGTCTGTATGTTCATGACCAAAAAGTGTCTCCAGGCTCAGACCAGTTTCTCCAAATTAGCATCCACAGAACTTACTACTTACTAGACATTTGTCCTACAAATGCTTCAAATTTAAGCATTTCCAAAACCAAATATTATCCCACAAAACTTCCTGTTTTATTCTGAATTTTATGGATCTGATAGTCATCTGCAGCTTCTTTCCTTTCATCAAATAAATCACTGTGTTCTACCAATTTTCTCTTCTCTCTCTTTAGATACTCTTAGCAACATTGTATGAAATGATAAAAGACTGGAAACAACCTAATTATGCATGAGAATGGAACTAGTTAGCTTTTGATTCTTCCAATAAAGAATATGTACTACTAGTAGTGATTTCTAGGATATTACTACATTTTTCTTTAAAAGAAAGGAGCAAACAGTATCTTTTTAAAAATTAGTAGGTGTTTGCTTATACATATATAAAATAATTTTGGAAATATAAGCAAAAGAAAATCAGAGTGAAGGGAACTGGGAGGTTCGGAATAGGAATTGAGAAGAAGGCTTCATAGTATCCCCTTTTATCAACCATGTGAATATACCTATTCTGTTTACATGAACAGTGTGAATGAGACAACAAATCAGTGTCAGTTTTGACCCTTATCATCCATCACATGGACTATGGCAGTGGCTATCTAAAATCTTAAGGACCAGACCTTACTACTACTTCTCTTCGCATTTTACCCATTTATCCACACAATCACCAAGGTTATCTTTCTTTTAAAAAGAAAGGAGGCAAAAAAGCCAACTTAACAAAGTGGACTATTCTGAACAAGCCTTTGTAAATACTAATGTGTTGTGGGAATGTTTTTCCAACTGTTCCTAAGAGGTGGCTCAAAGATAACAGGGATATTTAGATATTTTCTTTTAAGTCTGAAAAAGAAGGGTATTCATTTCGTTAATTTGAACTTCATGAGTACCAGCTGAGTACCAGCATTAGCTATTTAACAGTAAAGATAACATAAACATGCATTGAAATTATAAATAAGATTTCATTGAAATCTTCTGTCTGAAGAACACCAGTCCATGGAACAGAGTCCATACACCTCCTTAGCATGACAAAAGGTTCTTTCTGATTGGCATGTACCTATTTTAGCATTCTGTGCCATGACTGTTATGAAGGATTTGCTCCTTCATACCTCCTTTCCCAGGTACTTTTTGTTTTTTTTCCTGCTTAACCTGTAATGTCTTGCCCTTAAATTGTGAGTTTTTTTTTTTTCTCTCTCTCTTTCTTTTAGTTGTCAATGGACCTTTACTTTATTTATTTACATGCCGTCCTGAGAATCAAACCCAGTGCCTCACACATGCTAGGCGAGCTCTCTATCACTGAGCCACAACCCCAGCCCCAATTGTGAGCTTTTTAAAAGGAGGGACAAGGATACGAGGATACTCATCTTTGTGGGCACAGAGCCTAACAAGATTAAAACAAAGTTAATCTTTTTAACCATCTTTAACTCCTCAGTTGCAACCAATGTCCTGTCAACCCAAGAAGTCTATACCATTGTTTTTTCATCCATTCCCATGCTAGTCATTTTAGGACTACATTCAGGGTTGAGGATTTAAGAATATTCTTCTTTTCCTGTCCCTCAGCCCATAGACAAACCTCTCTCTGCTTTAACTTCTGCCTGGGATCCTTTTCATTTCATGATTAACACTAAAAGGATATTAAGTATTAATATATGAAAATGGTAAGAAAATTGAGTTTACCATGCTCTTCTTTTATTTGGTTGGGGGTGTGGCTTTTGAGCAAAACTATGGAACATTAAGTAGCTAAAGGAGGACTCCTGGGAAGAAGTTGCTTATGTTGTGCAAGTGGCAGGTTAAGGGCTCTTTTGAAAACATCTGATTTGATTCTTTTTTTAGTGTCACCTTTTCTTACTACAAAGACAAATATAACCTATGAGCGGATCTTGTCTTACTGCTATCTCATAGTCCCCCACAAAAACATTTTATGAGACAGATGTGGGAAAGAATTCTAGTAAGAGTTTTGTCACTATTTCATAATGTAGTGGTTTATATACTTAAGTTATACACTTTGAACATGTGAAAATATGTGTACACTAAATATGCAGAAATCTTTATTTACAATTTGAATCCTTATAAAGCTATTTAGCTTTTGGTCAGTTATTTTGTAATCTTTCTCTGAAGATGATAGTAGCACCAACTAAGGCACTACTGCTGTACCACAGGCTACTTAGCAGTGCTACCCTTTAGATTTATCATTAAGAATAGTTACTAACATATTTTAGATCAATTTTTCAATAATTAATCCTTGGATTATTGAATCTATTATTTTCCATTCTGAAACATTTTACCATGACTTGGACTCACTGAGTCTAATTTATTAAAATAATTTGTTTTCTTCTAGGTTTTGGACGGAAAGATGTAGTTGAATATTTGCTTCAGAATGGTGCAAATGTCCAAGCACGTGATGATGGTGGGCTTATTCCTCTTCATAATGCATGTTCTTTTGGTCATGCTGAAGTAGTCAATCTCCTTTTGCAACATGGTGCAGACCCAAACGCTCGAGATAATTGGAATTATACTCCTCTCCATGAAGCTGCAATTAAAGGAAAGATTGATGTTTGTATTGGTAAGACTATTTACTTTTCAGAATTTCCCAGAAATTCTAACTGTTTAAGAGTTTATATTGAATTATTTGTTACTATCATCAAATTCTGCCATACTAAACATAAATAAGAACACTTCATGATTTTTTAAATTTATTTATTCTAAACAGTTTGTGATTTTTAATCTAACCACTGTTTACTGAATTGCCTTTTTGTGTATAATACTTAGCTTAAATTTCTTTGCAGAATAGTTTACAAAGTTCCTGTTCTCCGGAAACATACATTCTCTTGGGAGATAAAATACACAACCAGCTAAAGATACAGTGGAAGTGAAATTGACTGTTAAAAGAAAAGTGATTAGGGCTATGACTAGACTGGAGTCAAGTCTCAGAGCCCAGTTTCCTGGAATCTTTCTAGTCTTTCTAGTGGGACACAGGTTAGGGATTTCTTTATAAAGAGCTTTGAATTTTAGGTTATGGAGCTCGCTGTTGCTAAGTAAGTAGTGTGCAATATTGAAAATAATTGAGGTGAACAATTTCACGAAAGTAGTATATTTTAGAAACAGTAATCTGGTAGGGAGCTGGGTAGAATGCCAGCATCAGGGAAACTGGAAAATAACCCAGGTAAGAAATGAGAGAATGACCTCAGGTCACACCAGGAGATTAAAAATGACAGATTAAGTAAGAAGCGTTTGGTGGAAAAAATATTATTTAGAATATTTGAACCTAACAAGTGAGACAGGATTTGCCTGACAGGTTGATCCCTGAACAAAAATGATACATGAGAAGGCTGTTTGAGATTTTTTATTAATCAGGGATTTGGGATTCATTGTCACCTTAGCTCCATTGTTTTTCCTGATTCAAAACAGGAACACTTAAAACTCTTTTAACACAAAGAAAGGCAGGTCTGAGCACCAGGAAAAGTCCAGGAGCTCTGTGCTGGAATTAAACTGGCCTTCCTCCTCCAAAATCCCCATTTACTACACCAAAGTCATTAGTTTGAAATGGGTCATTTATTAAGATGCAAAATGAAGAACTTACTTACCTTTGTCCAGTTCTCCTTTTCTATGTGTTAAATTATTCTTGCCCTTTGCTCAGTCTACTCTTTGTACCACATAACTCATCCCTAGTGCCTCGGAGTCTCAGGCATATAAATAATTTAAATACAATAACATAGAGTTTTCCAGATGTGGTTATGGATCCATACTCTCCAGTGTAGTAGCTAAGGACTTAGAAAGGAGGCTAGTCTTAATTGAGTGTGCTATAAAGGAAAATATACACACTATTTCAAAAACTTAGTACCAAAAAATAAAAGAATGTAAAATATCTCATCAGTAATTTTATATTGATCATAATATGAATATAAATATTGAATATTTAATGTATTAGGTTAAAATTAATTTAAATTTATTTTTAATGTAACTACTAGAAAATTTTAAATGACATTTGTGGCTTACATTCTCACATTTTATTTCTATTGAATGGCACTATTAAAGACTAGAATGAAATGGAAATTAACCTATCAAAGAATAGGGGCTAAGCTGAGCTTTTTTGTTTGTTTGTTTTGTCTGTTTTTTCTTAGCTCTTTATTTATAGAATGTCTTGGAATATCTTCCTATAACAAATAACAATATGAATCATAGCATAAGGCTTCTCTTCTTATGTGCCTTAGATTATATCTTTGAGGAGTTTTTTTTCTTTTTAATGTATTTATTTTTATATGGTGCTAAGGATTGAATCCAGTGCCTCACACGTGAGAGGTAGGCGCTCTACCACTTAACTACAGCCCCAGCCCCTCTTTTAGGTTTTATTGATGACTTTTTAAAAGAATTTACACATGTACAAAGTATTTTAGATATGAAAAAAAAAATTTACCCATGTGATTTTTTTTTTTAATCCTATACATCTTATTTATGGACTATCTATAGCTTTAGACATTTAATTTATGTCATGATAGAATAGTCTCCATTGGAATGAGAAAAGCTTTCAAGCAAACTTGCCCTTTTTCCCCTTATATACTTACCTGTCATTAGTCAGCTCATTACCATCTATATAAATAGCCAAGGAAAATCTCCCATTAAACTGAAGGGAAACTTATTTAGTGTGTCTTTAACACATTGAATACTAGACTGTTTTATATATTCTTAAGTTTAAAATATAACATTTACCATGCTATAATATGAAAGATTTTTAAACTTCTTTGAAACATCTGGAACAGAACTCTTAAGAAATTGATTTACTTCAAAAAAAAAAAAAAAGAAAATTATTTATTAAAATCAAGTTTTTATTTATTAAAATCAGTCTAGGTGGGGTTATGGCTCAGTGGTAGAGCGCTTGCCTAGCACAGGTAAGGCACTGGGTTTGATTCTCAGCACCACATAAAAAAATAAATAAAGATATCCTGTTCATCTACAATCTCAAATATTTAATAATAAGTTGCAGTGGCAGAGCAGCAAGGATTATATTCAAAATGTAAAGTGGACTACTATTACATTTTTTTAAAAAATCAAGTTAATTATACTTGCCATTTCTTAAAGCAGTGTTGCTATTTTTCAGTGCTCTTACAACATGGAGCTGAGCCAACCATCCGAAATACAGATGGAAGGACAGCATTGGATTTAGCAGACCCGTCTGCAAAAGCAGTGCTTACTGGTAAGTCGATATACTCTCTTTGGTTATTCCAGGAAGACTATAAAGAACAAACTTACTAGGTAGACCATCTGCCTCCTGCAGTTAATGATCTCAACAAGGATTTTTAAACAGTTGTCAGTTCAGTTGCTATTCTTTTCTTCATCTAGAAAGTTGACATTTGATTCCTCTCTAAAAAAGATAAAGCTTTTTTTTTTTTTTTTTTCAAATTCATTTTAAAATTTGTCATTGTTATCTTATTAAGTGTGTTTGCCACTGGGTATTCAGGATACTTTTTAAATATCCCTGAATGTTTCAAATGTATCTACCCCTTTATAAACTATTACTTAGGGAGGAGGGAGTGTACTTTAATTTAAACTTTGTTGATTTTATAGTTTCATTTGTATTATTTTATAAATGTTTTCAGCATAGTTTATAATTATTTTTGTATATGTAAAATAGCATCAATGTTGAAAAACTCTTTGGATTCGTAAGGATTTAATATTTATGTTCAGTTAGTGATGCAATAGATTTTTTTTGTAATATTTGTAATGTTGTTATATTAGGTTTGTTTTGTTTTGATTGTTGTTGTTTTATTTTCCTTTTGGTGCTGGGGCTTGAACCCAGGGCCTCATGCCTGCTAAGCCTGTACTCTACCACTGAGCTACACTCCCAAACCCCTTATTTTGGTTTTGAATGTTTTGGATACATTTGTCAATTATGTTAAAAAAATAACATCCTTATTTTAGGGGAAAAGAAGAAAAGAAAAAGTTCACCAACAATCTACCAACCCAGATAAAACTTTGTTAATATTTCCTTCTGGGCTTCTGTTTCTCTGTGTATATTAATTTTTTGTAGGTGTAGTCATACTTTATTACATAACATGGAATCTTTTTTGTAAACTTTCATAACTGATATTTCATGTCCTCATGTAAGTATTAAACTGCACGATATGCTGTTTATTAACCCCTTTCCATTTATTAGAAATTTGTTTTCAAATTTATCTGTTTTAAATAGAATAGGCATCTTTTTGCATAAAACTGTCATTGGTTTTTGTTTTTTGTTGTTTTTTTTTAATTGCTTCTTATTTCCCCCCCCTAATTCACAGGAGAATATAAGAAAGATGAACTTTTGGAAAGTGCCAGGTATGTACTAATGTTATTGAATATACACCATGAATTTTTACGACTAAAAATTTGTTTATAAAAGTATACTTTAAAAGAGAATGATAAAGGGAAATCAGTAGAGGGACCAAAGGGTAGAATGTAAAGAGGGACAGGGGAAGTGCTGAGGAGTGGTATTGCTCAAATTGTATCATTATATTGTGTATTGTATGCATGTATGAATATGTGACAACAAATCCCATCAATATGTGCAACTATAGTGAACCAATAAAAAAAAAATATATGGTAGTGGGGATGAGAATGAGTTTTGTCTTAATGGCCCTAACACATGCCTCTAGATATGATTTGATAAAGAATATAAATTGCTGGACTGGGGATGTAGGTCAGTGATATAGTGCTTGCTTAGCATTCAAAAGGCCCTGGGTTTGATCCCCAGCACCATACAAGAAAACACACATAAATAGCTAATACTTTTTTTGTGTTCTAGGAGTGGCAATGAGGAAAAAATGATGGCTCTTCTTACACCATTAAATGTCAACTGTCATGCAAGTGATGGCAGAAAGGTAATTCCTTTTGTAATTAAGTTTGTGCTTATCTCCTGGTGATGGGTAAATTAAATTGAGGAAAGTACTGATTTTTTTTTAATAGTAATTCAGATTAATTCTCAATTTTAGTAAATGACCTGGCACAGTGGCATACTTCTGTAATCCAGATATTCTGGAGTCTTGAGACAGGAGGATCACAAGTTCAAATCCACCCTAAGCCACTTGGCAAGATCCTGTCTGAAAATAAGACTGGAAAGGGCTGGGCATGTACCTCAGTAGAAGTAGATTGCCCCTGAGTTCAGTCCCTATAACTGGGATTTAAAAAAGAAAAAAAAGCAAACTTAGTGGGACTTTATTGATAATAAATATTTTAAGTTGTCTGCTTCCCATATGCAGTAGTGAACATCAAACTTTAATACGGTGCCCTCAGTATATATGTTATATTTTATTTAAAAAAATTAAATTGATGTTACACAAGTTGTAATTCGATTTTCTGGTTTTATATTTGGGATTTTACCTTTTTACATATTTTATTCATTCATTATGTGATTTTATTAATTTATTTGATTAATATTTCAGTCAACACCATTGCATTTGGCAGCAGGATACAATAGAGTGAAGATTGTACAACTGTTATTGCAACATGGAGCTGATGTTCATGCTAAAGATAAAGGGTAAGCATTTGAGCAAAAATAAGGACTTTGTTTACAGTACACTCTGAAGTCTTATAAAAAGCATGTTTTTGACTAAACAACATTATCATTTATTGAGTTTTTACAATTTACAGGTCACTCTGAGGGTAGAGAATTATAAAACCTTAAGCCTCATATACAGTACTTTATGGATCATGAAAGATAACTGATAAAGAGATCTGTACCAAGTGCCAGGTGATAGAGAGGGTTTTCCAGGAGTGGGTCTATCAGTGAGGGATGAAGTGGTTGGGAAATCCCTTCAGAAGGCTGTGGTACTTGACCTTGACTTTAAAGCCAAGTCTCAAATAAGAAAGCAAAGTGGGGAACATCACTCTGTAAGAGAATCGATGTAAATTTAGGTACTAACCCAGATGATATAGGACATTTAAGAAACTATAACCGGCGGGGTGGGGTTGTGGCTCAGTGGTGGAGCAGTTGCCTAGTGTCTGTTAGGTACTGGGTTCGATTCTCAGCATTGCATATAAACAAACAAAATAAGGTCTGTTAATAACTAAAAAAAAAAAAAAAAAAAAAAAAATACATTAAAAAAGAAGAAAGAAACAGTGACCAAGGATGTTGCTCAGTGACAGAGCACCTAACTAGCATGCACAAGGCTCTGGATTCAATCTGTGGCACTGAAAAAAAAGAAACAATGAATAGATCAACTTGACTGAACCAGATGATTCATATAAGGAACAAATAAAAATTAGGATTGGAGAAACAGGTAAGAATCAGATTTTAGAGAAGTTGATATCCTATCCTGAAGAATTCAAACTTTATTCTTTCATCATAAGCAATCTATGATCTGAAACAAGGGGATTTTTTCCCCCTAGTGGAGTCTTAGGAGGCGTATTCTGGAGCAATGTGTGAGGTAAATTGAAGAAGGAAGAGACTGGAGCAAAAGGAGCAATTAGAAAAGTGAGCATTATAGGAGTTTGGACATAATGAAGATCTTTAATGATGGTAGAGAAAAATGAAAATAAAGGCATAGATGCAATAGATATTACAGTGTAAGAATGGACAAGATGGCACAAAGTCTAGACATGAGAGAATGTGGAATAAAAGGAAATCTGTTTTACATCCTGAAGTGGAATGAGACCCAAAAGTACACATAATGAAATACAACAGTGAAAACTGGGGGAAAACAAGTTCATTTTTACAACTTTTGGTTTTATGTGAATATAATGGGAATTCAAATGGAAATGTCTACTACATAGTTGGGAATAAAATTGATATTCAGGCAAGTAAAAGAACCATATATTTTAAAATGGTATGGCAGAAAGCCATTAACTTTTAAAGAGAGATGTATAGAACTAAAGAGACTAAATTGCAGATGGCCATCACCATAGATCATCATGATAGTGGCTATGGCAATTAATTAGTGACTAATTCCCCAAGGAGAAGGAGAAGCTTAAAAATAGGATTTGATGTTCCACTATACCTTTCCATGTATCATGTTCTTCCATTCTCATCATGAATGAACTGGATTTCAGTTTGTTGAGTGTAGCAGTTCTCTTTATAGGATTTTAAAAATATTTCAGAGAAGAGCCATTGTTTGGGCTGAGTCTAGAAAAGATGTGTAACAGTGATCCAAAGGAGGGAGAGAAATTTATCTTATACCCAGGATGCAGTATGTATAGAGACAGAGGGCACTGTAAGTTCAGCATACCTTTAGTAAAGGGAAAGGCCAGAGAAGGAGTCTTGTTAAGAAGTTACTACTATCTCTTAAAAGCAACAAGGAACCACTAAGGATGTAAAAACAAGATTAGCCACATAAGAAAAATCTGGCTGCAAGCAGCCATGGTGGCTCATGCCTATAATTTTGGTAACTTGGGAGGCTAAGGCAGCAGGATGACAATTTCAAGGCCAACCTGAGCAATTCAGCAAGACCCTGGTTAAAAATTATTAAAAAGGCAGGGTGGGAGGGTGGGCTATGTGATGTACCTTCCTGATGGCACATCCCTGGGTTCAATTTTCAGTCCCAAGAAAAAGAAAAATCTTGCTATAGCTTGCAGGATAAACTGGAGTGGAGCTATTTAAGTAGTTCAGGAGACAATAGACCTAAACAAAATTAGTGGAAGAAAAAAGAAAAAGAGATTTGAAAAAGAATTAGGAGTTAGAATTTTTAGGACTTAGGATTCAAATGGATGTTACCAAAATTGTACATTTTTATTAGAAGTTCACATAAGCCATTTTCTACTTAAAACAAGTATAAATTTAGAATAATTTAAGTTTGAACATATTTTAATTTGTAAATTTCTCTACACCTAGGGAATATGTAATAATATAGGCTTTCCCCCCCCCTCTTTCATTTTAGTGATCTGGTGCCGTTACACAATGCCTGTTCTTATGGTCATTATGAAGTAACTGAACTTCTGGTCAAGGTTAGTTCTCTTATACCTTTCTGATTATTTTCTCCTATAAAATTTTGTAAAGTATATAGTGTATCTGGGTTTGTTCCTGTGTTCTAAATTCTTAGTAGAAAGAGAAGCCATATGCCAGGCACAGTGGCACATGCCTGTAATCCCAGCAACTCAGGAGGCGGAGGCAGGAGGATCATGAGTTCAAAGCCAGCCTCAGCAAAAGTGAGGTGCTAAGCAACTCGGTGGTCGAGCTCAGTGGATGTGGTTTAGTGGCCGTGTGCCCCTGAGTTCAATCCCCAGTACCAGAAAAAGAAAATGAAAAGAAGCTATATGTATAATCATAAAATACAGGTGATTAACAGATTATCATCTAACTGCTCTCATATTTTTGAGATACCATACACTTCTAAATATAAAATAGTACTACCATCATGGGAATAGCAGATTAAATGATTCTGTAATTTGTAACTAAAGAAAGCAAGTTTTAGTGGCTCATATTATTTAAACCAAATATATTTGCAAGATTTGCTAATTTGTATTTTAGATTGATGCAGGCTTACTTGGTAAGCTTTACTAGCAAGAAACTTATTTTGACCCATACTGAATGAGAGTAAAAGACATGTGTCATCCTTGAGAATGAATCCAAGGATGTTACTATCCCTCAAATACTTTTCTTACCCTCTCAGCAGCCGTCATGGGAAGGAAAAGAGGGCACTTGTCTTCCGTGCTTCTTTTTTGGGCATATGCCACCATGGAATACATTTTTCCCATTAGAAACAATGTGTAGCATTTAAGCAAACCTCTTTAAATACCTGTAGTATCGGGCATTTGTAGCACTAATGCTTTTGCTTCTTGTAGAAGTGAGTCTTGAATTCAATAGAATATTTGGAACATTACTATGAATAAAGAGTGAAACAGATTGAAAGTATTCAAAGTATAGCCCAGTGGTAGAGTGCTTTTATAGCTTGTTCAAGTCCCTGGCTTTAACCCCCAAAACATAAAAAAGTAAATAAGATTGAGAAACTGGGACTAGGGTACAGTGGTAGAGCACTTGCCTAGCATGTGCTCTGGTATGAGGTCTTGGATTCAGTCCTCAGTACTGTGGGGAAAAAAGTGTGGGATGGAGTGGAAAACTGACTAGGGGTCATACTTGGAAGGATGTTAGGTGAGGTAAGTTTAGTATACAGTAATAAAGTTCAGGAAACTCGGGAGAAAGGAAGTAGATAGGAATTGGGAATACATGTGAGGTCCCGGGCAACACCAAGTTGACAGCCATAGCAAAAGAGTCTGGCTAATAGAAACTGTCATGTAATAGCAGACATTCAGTGACTGCTTTCCAAGACCAAGACATGATCTCTAAGTCAATGAAGTATGATACCAGCAGACAAAAGAATACAAGGAGTTCTCTTTAACTTTTTCATTCTAAAAAGCCTCTCAATACAAGGAAGCAAATAGGTGGATCTGTTTATAATGAGGGGAAATTTTTGTTAGGTGAATTCATAATTAAACAACTGTGCAGAAAGTGATGACTAGTGGGAACATTAGAACCTTTAATGGCTGCCAGAGGTTCTGTCTTTGCCTTCATTGTGATCCACATTTTTATTGTTGGCTTGGTAAAGAATTAGAAAGGGATACTTATAAAATTTGCAGATTAACATGAAGCTGGGAAGGATAAGTAAGCTTGGGTTGAAGACAGTAAAATGAAATTTAATAGATTTAATAGGATCAATAAGGAAACAGGTTTATAAATCTAAGTACACAAGAAGAATAATTGCGAGGAGAATACACTTTGATGTTTGTTTCTATAGCTTAGCCAGGCATGGTGGCACACACCTGTAATCCCAGTGGCTCAGGAGGCTGAGATAGGAGGATCGAAAGTTCAAAATCAGACTCAGCAATTTAGTGAGGCCCTGTCTCAAAATACAAAATAAAAAGGGCTGGGAATGTGGCTCAGTGGTTAAGTGCCCTGGGTTCAATCCCCAGTACCAAAAAAAAAAAAACCTCTAGAGCTTTTATGTTGCCCACTGATTGAATATAAGTATAAATTGATGTAACACCCTAAAAGCCTATTATAATTTTATGCCAATAGTACAAGTACAGTGTTAAGAACAGATGTATTGGGCTGGGGTTTTGGCTCAGCGGTAGAGCGCTCACCTAGCATGTGTGAGGCCCTGGGTTCAAATCTCGGCATCACATAAAAATAAATAAAGATGATATTGTGTCCAACTAAAAAATAAATATTAAAGAAAAAAAAGAACAGGGGCTGGGATTGTGGCTCAGTGGTAGAGCACTCACCTAGCACAGGCGGGACCCGGGTTTGATCCTCAGCACCACATAAAAATAAAAGGCATTGTGTCCATCTACACCTAAAAAATAAATATTTAAAAAAAGAACAAATGCATTCATGAACGTACTATATTTTGCACAGTCAAACCACTTTGCAAATCTATTGTTATTTTAGGCTCACAATATTTTTTAAAATGAATTTCTTAGACTAAAGTATGTTTAGTTGAAGGCTACAAGGATGAGTTTAGAAACCATCTGATATGAAGGATGAGTGAAGGAACTTTGAGGTATGTAGACTGGAAAAGAAAAACCTAAGAATATTACAAATATTACAACAAAAGAGTATTGATCTTTGATGCCCGAAAAAGACAAATGGAACAAATTTTAAAGTGCATATATTAAAGTAGAAGTGAACTTCCTAATGGGAATTCTGTAGTACCTATAAAAAGCCATGTTAGCCAAGAATTGGCTCCCCATCACTGAACATACAAAAAGCAGTATCTGGTTTACTGTCAGGAATGCTCTGGAAGAGATTTTGTGTTTGATAGGTCATAGTAGTATAACTTCTACAATCCATCCAACTCCGATGCTTGGAAATGACTAAAATATTGTTAAGTTTGACCAATGAAGTGTTAGCAAGGATATGGAACAACTGGAATTCAGAACATTGCTGTTAGCAATGTAAAATAGTATATAGCCACTTTAGAAAATGGTTTCAGTTTTTGGTAAAGTTAAACATTAGATCCATTTTGACAGCTGCTTGTATAATGAAATGTTCCTCAGCAGTGAAAATAAACTATTGATACAAAAAAAATAATTTTTTAATTTTTTTAAAACGTGAATAAAGTTAGACACAGAAATATACACTGTATTTTTTTCCTTTTTATGAAATTTAGAAACACATTAACATGGTACTACAAGTAGGATGAGGCAGAAATGGCCTATAAAAAAGAGCATGAGGAGGCATTCTCAGTGTCCTATATCTTGATTCAGATATTGTATTGTGTATAGATATATCTATCAAAACTCACTAAAATTCACACTTAGGAGTTGTGCATTTCACTATATGTAAATTATACCTCAAAGGGGGATGGCAGTGGTTCTTGGAGAAGATATAGATTAAGTCTAAAGCTTCATTCGAGTTAAGTAGGCCCCTTGTGGACATGCCTAACAATCAGCCACTATTCCTCCATTGGGAAAAACATTTTCGTTTTGAATTAATTGGCTTAAAAAGTGAACTTTAGGAACATAACCATTTTAAGCTTACATGATGTTAATTCTAAATTCTCTTAAAATTGAACATTAAATGTATACTTTTTCCTCCCAGCATGGTGCCTGTGTGAATGCAATGGACTTGTGGCAGTTCACTCCTCTTCATGAGGCAGCTTCTAAGAATAGGGTTGAAGTGTGTTCTCTTCTCCTAAGTTACGGTGCAGATCCAACACTACTCAATTGTCACAACAAAAGTGCTATTGACTTGGCTCCTACACCACAGTTAAAAGAAAGATTATCATGTGAGTATAAAAATTATGAATGTCCAGCTAGGATATTATGGTATCATTGACCTGAATACTTTTCTTTCCTATAAAATTTTCAGAATGAAATATTATCCTTAGATATAAGTACAGTTGTTTAGGGAGCTTCAGCATATTCTGGGTACTATGAAAAGAAAATATATTTGTATAGGATTTTTGAAGTCAAGTTATATTTTTTATATGTTTTAGCCTTATAGATGATATTTATTTGAAATGAAAGCATGAATTTCAGTCATATCTTTGATATGACTTTCTGGTTAATCTGTTAATGAAATTAGTATTATTTATCAGATTGCCATCTTGTAAACACAGTTCCCAGGTCTTAACATTTAATAATCTTTAATACCTGGACTGAGTTCTGTGTTTTTCTGTTTTTAGCTGAAATAGATGCAGAAAGAAATAACCACTATATTCAGTATTACTACATATATTATGTAGTACTTCTACAGTATTACTACATATAAATAGGCAACTTGAATTAGTTATATTTTTCTGGAATAATAAAGGATAAGGGTGATTTCATAAGTCTGATGAGAAAAAGAAAAATACCCTCTTTTGTTTGATCATCATAGGTGGCACTTAGCAATAGACAATTTGTCTAGCACCCAATTATCTAATAGATCTAAACAAAACTATCTTTATGTTAGTTTAGGGGTTATTTATTGAGGAAAGTTTTGAAAATTTTTTGAAAATTTGAAAAATTCTCATAACACTATGGTCTGGGAATATATTACAGTACTCTAGAGAGCTCTAGAGCAATTATGTATTTGAGCAGATCCTGAATCTGCCATAACCTAAATATGTGTGTACACTTGATGATGAATTGAGCCATAACAGAGAAGAACTGGAATACCACTATAGGCTATTTGGGAAGATTATTTTCAAAATAACATCAAGAATCATGCTAGATGTCTTTTACTGAGTAAGTTCTATTAATTTGATGATGCTCATAAAGATCTGAATGCTTCTTCATCTAGATGAATTTAAAGGCCACTCATTGCTGCAAGCTGCACGTGAAGCTGATGTTACACGAATCAAAAAACATCTCTCTCTGGAAATGGTGAATTTCAAGCATCCTCAGACACATGAAACAGCATTGGTAATTTTTCAGACTTAAGTATTTAAAAGACAGTAACTAAAAACATGCCAAACTCATAATGTTCTAATTTAGCAATGACATTATTTTTAAAATCTGTAATTAAAAAAAATTAAATTAATGCGCACACATATATAAAGAAAAGAGTCAAACAGTATAAATAGCCTCAACACACACCCTCCAAAAGGCAATACTATTATAAGTTTGAGAATCTATTCAGAAAAAAAAAATTTTATTCATATATTGGTATGTGTTACATCCCATTTGCCATTTGGAGAAGTTATAAAAATTATAAAGGCTTATTCTAATAGAAAATTTTCACTGAAAATAATGAAAAAAAATTATACCACCATTCAAATAAAAACTATTTGGTGTATTTTCTTCAATATTGGATTATTTTTTCAAAATTAGTTCTAAAGTGTGAGTAAAGTATCTTAGAGGCTACTTCCCTGATAGAACCAAGAGTAACTCTGAAATCATAACAGAGTAGATGTGAGTAAGGAAATATGAGGAAAGGCAATCAGAAAAGTATGGGTAAGTGATGAAAGATAGAAGTGGGAATAGTATAATCGGTAGCCACCTTAAAAAGGAAAAATTGTAAGCCAGGTGTGGTGGCACAGCCAACAACTCCAGATGCTGAGCAGGAGATTGTGAATTCAAACCCAGCCTCAGCAACTTAGTGAGGCCCTAAGCAACTCAGCAAGACCCTGTCCCTAGAAAAATATAATAAAGGACTGGGGATGTGGCTTAGTGGTTAAGCACCCCTGAGTTCAATCCCTAGCACCAAAAATAAAAGGAAAAAGTTCTTATATGAATTACATAATATGTTTAAGTGAGAGAAGATAAATTAATGTGTTTAATAGATTTAACTCACAATAATTGTACTTAATAATCTTTTATGATAAATTTCTTTTCCTTTTGCCTTAATGTAAGCTATGTGAAATTTATGTAAAACTATTTATAAATATTTTGTATCTTTTTGTTACTTCTTTTAAATCATCCAAGTAAAAAAAAATAACAAAGCTGCAGATTGTAAGAAATGCTAATAAAAATTAAAGCCACAGCAGCATTAAAATGGCACAGAGAAACTTGGAAAGACTAACATCATGGGAAAATGTCTAGTATGAAAAGCTAATACAGTTATACCCCTTTATCTGAGAGGAATATCTTCTAAGACTCTCATGGATAAAAGAAACCACGGACAATAGTGAACCCTATGTGTACTGTTTTTTTGTTTGTTTTTGTTTTTTATTCCTCTATACCTATGGTACAGTTTAATTTATAATTTAGGCAGAGTAAGAAATTAACCTCAATAACTTTACTGTAGCCATTAGAAACCTCAGAATGCAATTATTTTTCTTTCCTTTATATTAAGATGTTTCAATAAAAGAAGCACTTAAACAGCTTCTCTTGAACATATCAAAATTGCTGGTATCATTATTCTTGCACTGGAAGCCATTATTAAGTAAATTAAGGGTTACTTGAACACAAACACAGTTGTAATACCTCAACACTTGATCTGATGATAACCAAATGGCTCCTAAGTGATAATGAACAAGTGACATAGGCAGTTGTGTACATTCACTAGAAAAAGAAATGGCTCTCATCTTGAGCATAATGATGCAAGACGTCATCACACTTCTGAAAACTGCTTCTAAAACTAATGAAAATGAGTACAGTGGCACATACTTGTAATCCCAACAACTTGGAAGAGCTGTGACAGGAGGATCACAAGTTCAAGGCCAGCCTCAGCAAGTTAACAAGGCCCTAAACAATTTAATAAGACCCTGTCTCAAAAAAAACAAATGGTTTATGTAATTTTCCATGTAATATTTTCAGACTGAGGCTGACCTGAAACAATGGAAAGCAAAAGCATGAATAAGAAGGAGCCATTGTACTAAACATTGTTTCCCCCCAGATACCATGCTATTAAACAACTTGTTGTTAACCTTCAAACAACTAGAAGTTAAGGGTCAATGGGTAGTTGAGGTACAGGAGCAGTTCCTTCTTTGTTTCCAGAGATTGCAGGCCCTGCGCCAGGATGGTGCAGAGGAGTAGAGGTGTATTTTGAGGTGGATCTGATAAAGTATTCTTGGAAATAAACTATTTCCATTTTTTGTGCTCTTCTGAAAGATCTCCTGGGAGTTATTATCCTTAAGGTGCCAAAAGAGCTATGTTCACAAGTTGGGTTTTATTTTCTTAAGGGCAAAGGAGTGATTTTAGTGAACACAACAGTATCAAAGAATGAATCTTTAGCCATCATGAAGATCTGACTTATGATTAACAGATTACAATCAGAGAACAAATTTCATGTGTACTGTGTGTTCAGTTGTGTAGAGCAGCTTTGCTTATAAATTAACCAGAACTTTTATTCTAGGGAGTTTCAGATTTCAGTTTTAATATTATATACATTTATTTAATCATTCATCATTCAGACATTATTAAATACTTGTTGTCCATGAATATTATCCTATAGGTTGAGGTTGCAAACATATAGGCCATGAACATAAGATAACTTACTAGGTTTCTGACTGGTAAATCCCTACCTTTTGCCTCCTTTCTTCCTTAATATATCATAGATACAGATGCTGCACCTTCGAACTCCAAATGGAGTTTTAAAACCGATTGTATCAAACAAGTAATCCAAGCTTCTTGTTCTGCTACAGCAGCTAGTTGAGAGAAGCACCTTATTAGCTATTAACCAAGCAGAATTCAAAGTGGAAGAGTATTCTTTCTTAATTGTAAAGAAGCCCCTACCTTTGGGGTATTTTCTTAACCTTTTAAACAATAACGTAAACACCTTCAGAATAGGTATCAGTCACATTGTGTTTCTTCACATCCATAGTGGCTTTTTCAAAGAGATGAAATATTTTGAACAGAATATTTAATAACAGGTATCATTTAGTACATAGGGTTTCAGAAGACCTTGTCATAATTTGGTAATTGTTGTTACTATCCACTAGAAAGTCTTTGGAGAATAAAGTTAGGTCAGAAATAAAACAAGTTAAATAATTTGATTATTCTTGATTGGAAACACAAGTGTTCTTAAATAAAAATCAATTATATATAGTCCTTGATTAATGCTGCAATTTGAATTATTTAGCATTGTGCTGCTGCATCTCCATATCCCAAAAGAAAGCAAATATGTGAACTGTTGCTAAGAAAAGGAGCAAACATCAATGAAAAGACTAAAGAGTAAGTATACTTTAAAAAATTAAATATTATTTACATTTTACTCTTTGGAAGATACACTCATTGTTTGGCTGACTTTTTGTCTTTTAAGATTCTTGACTCCTCTGCACGTGGCATCTGAAAAAGCTCATAATGATGTTGTCGAAGTAGTGGTGAAACATGAAGCAAAGGTATACTTCCTTTTTGGTAATCTTGGTCACCCAACAGTTTATTTTCTGTTCAACAGATGAAATGCCTACTCCCTATTTACAAATTAACTGTTTTGTTTTTTAATCTACACCTAAATAGTCCTGCAGCTGGGCATAGTGGCATATGCCTGTAATCCCACCTATTTGGTAGGCTGAGGTAGGATTGCAAGTTTGAGACCAGCCTGAGAAACTTAACGAGACCCTCTCTTAAAATAAAATTTTTAAAAGGGCTGGGGATAAAGTTCCATAGTAGAGTACTTGCCTAGCATGGGCAAGGTTCTGGGTTCAATCCCCAATGCCACCCTAAAAAAATAATAATAATAAAGTCCCTCAGGTAATTTTTTCTGTTTCCAGTTTTTTTGACAGAAAGTTTATGTATTTATTCACATATATATTATTTATTTATGACCTTCTTTCTCCATTCCTTTTGTCCACACCCCATTATTACAGTTTTATCACAGTTATCTTTAAGGTCTTTAACAGTACACTCTCCAGAATATAACAGCTAAAGTAATACTGATTCTGAACAGTCGTCTTTTCTTACCGAATCTTTTGTTCCTTGGTCACAAAGCTAACTCCTGCTCTTTACCCCAATGATGGTCTTCCCACCTTCCTTTATTTATGTAACTAAGTCAAAGACTTTTTATAGGAGGAAACTAAGTAATTTGGATAAAAGCATTTTACCTACCCATGGTGATAAATTACTATTCTTAAGTTAGCACTTGTACACAAATCATTTTAAACATTGAATATTTGTTCTTCTATCAAGGCTAGAAATCATTATTTTTTATCTAGAAAATTCAAAAAATACTACTTCGTAAAAGATACACATCTCAGATTGGAAGAGATGGTCACCTAATTCAGCAATTTTTCAACTTTTAGCCATAGATGCTTTCCTTCTTCAAACAAAATCTTTAATAGATATTTACTGTCTAACAGAAAGAATGGAGCTGCTTTGAATGAAAGGAGAAGAAAGAAACATACCCCTTTTTGCTTTGGTGGCTCTGTAGCCCTTCCCTAATGTGTTTTACAGACTAGTCTTCTTATCTGTCCTTCCTTCAGTCAAGGAACAACTTAGAATTTCCCACTTTCTTTTCATGTTACCTCTCAGTGTCCTAATCTCTTTGATTTGGGGGAATTCTTGATAATGTATAATCTTGATCTTTTCTATTGTAAATTATTGAATAAAAGTTTATTTCTGCTTGACTGCTTGGCATACCTCATTTGTCTCTGTTCTGTAACTTTTCATTGATTGCTGTTTTTCATACATGTGGTATATTTCTTGAAGAGTATCTGAATGTATATTAAATTTAAGTTCTGAAACTCAGTGAAACAATCTTGACTAGGGTGACCAACCACCCAGTTTTATCCAGGACTTAGGGATTTCCAGAAACAAAACTTTCAGTACTAAAAGTGAGAAAATCCCAGGCAAATCAGGACAAGTTGGTCATCCTAATCCTAATACAAAGTAGTACTCAAATAAAATTTTGGCTAGTGGATGTTTTTCACTTTTCATTGAGTTTGGAAATGTTAATAAATAATTGCCCTGAGCATTTTAAATAGATTTTTCAGGTTCTATAAACATTAAAACTAGTTATTTATAGTTTCATGTTCATTGAGAAGTTGGTGTTATATTCCTCTTAAAATATTCTGATTCCATGAATATGAATTGGCCAGTGTCTCAAAACACAGATGGACACAGAATTGATTACTAAGTAACTTAATTTCTCAGTTATATTTCAAAGAATTGTTTGCATGGTGGGAATATGGAGGTAGAAATGAGATAGGGGGAGTCTTATAGTCTTATTTTTTTCTTGTGAAAAATTTCAAAGATATATAATTATATATAAGTAATTATAAGTAATTGTATATCCATCATCTAGTGTCTGTCACTAATGTTTTACTATGTTGTTTTATTATACATCCTTTAATATATCTTATTTTGAATACATGTCAAAGTAATTTGCATATTAGTATACACATCTCTAAATCCACATGTTCATCAACTAGAGTTCAGCATTTGTTTATAATTTTTCTTAAGATACAAAATTTACATTCAGCAAAAACTTATAAATTTTAAATGTGCATTTGCTGAATTTTGATTAATGCATACATCTGTGTAACCAAAACTCTTGTCAAGATAATAAACATCCTCTGGCAAAGGTAATGCTCCAACCTAGGCCATCTCCACCTCTAACAGTATCAGCCATTTTTCCTTTTTCTGACAGATTAGATTTGGCTGCTCTAGGCCTTCATATACGTGGAATCATACAATACATACTTTTCTGTGTAAGGCTTTTTCCACCCAGTGTAATGTTTTAGAGATTTCATCTACCTATCAATAGTTGTTCCATTGTATTGCTAAGAAATAATACTTTGTGTGGATATACCATGTGTTTATCTATACAGATTATATTTTGCATGATAAATTGGGTAGAGGATTAAGCCAATAGAAGTAAATATTTTAAATACTAATTTAACTCTAGCTTTGCTCCTGACTGTTGTCCATCTTGGGGTTAACCTCTACATTTCTAGAACTCCAAATCCATAAATAGAGATTCAGCTTTCTTAAGCAATATCTAACTCTAAATACAGTGCACCTATAAATAATTTGTGGATAAATTCAACTGTCACTCAGCATTTTAGCCTAAAATTGGGTTTTTCTTCTGATGTCAGCCAGCCTTCATAAGTTGGTGTATTTGTGTTCTAGATTTAAGCAAAAAATACTTGCTTTGATTTCATAAAAGAAGACCTGAGCTAGGTGCAGTGGCACACACCTGAAATCCCAGCGACTCAGGAGGCTGAGGCAAGAGGATCACAAGTTCAGAATCAGCCTCAGCAGTTTATCAAGGCCCTAAGTAATTTAATGAGACCCTGTCTCAAAATAAAAAGGGTTGGAGGTGTGGCTCAGTGGTTAGCACCCCTGGGTTCAATCCCCAGTGTCAAAAGAAATATTCAAAACTTTTAAATAGGTAGCAAGTGTTAAATACATGGTTGAGTGGTTTTAAATTGTGCACTGCAGGCTAATTTCAACTTTTTCTGCATTATTAAGGTTAATGCTCTCGATAATCTTGGTCAGACATCTCTGCACAGAGCTGCACATTGTGGCCATCTACAAACTTGCCGCCTACTCCTGAGCTATGGGTGTGATCCTAACATCATATCCCTTCAGGGATTTACTGCCTTGCAGATGGGAAATGAAAATGTGCAGCAGCTGCTTCAAGGTATTAAATGCTTCTGTGACATTAATTTTTTTAATTAAATTGTTTAACATTATGGTGTTTAATGTAGGAGCTGGTAATGAAAAGAAAATTTTTGGCTATTTCTTCTTAATAGTACTCTTTACAAGTACTTAACTACCCAAATGTCATGAAGTCACAATTATGATTTCATTACAACGTTTATTCTGCGAAAATAGATGGCTCTCAAGTTTTTATCAAGAAAATTTTTAAGAATAAGATATAATAGTTGCTATTTCTTTTTAGAGAAAGGAAAATCTGAAAAGATGGGTCTAATAGGACCACAAGCTGGTAATACATAATACCCTAAGTACTGACATTTATACTTCATTCCTTTTTAGGATCCTTTTTAGATCCAGCATATTGAAGTCATATATACTTTGTACAAGGTAACACACTATGTGGCTTATTAAAACTTATTTAGCTAGGTGCAGTGGCACATACCTATAATTCCAGCAATTTGGGAAAATGGGGCAGGAGTGTCACATGTTCAAGGCCAGCTTGGTCAATTTGGTCCCTGTCTCAAAAGAGACTAGGGATATATAGCTTAGTAGTAGAGCAGCCCTGGCTTCAATCCCCAGTACCACACACACACACACAAAAAAAAAAGTATTATTTAACTATTGAAGGTACTCATATTCTTAAAATTAAACATTTAGAGCAGGTGTCTGAACACATTACAGGTTAAATATTTCAGTGTAGAAATCCAGTCACATAATATTTGAAGTATCTTTGCTTCAGGCAAGGTAGCACTTGCCCGCCTCTAATCCTAGTGACTCTAGAAATAAGGTGGGAGGATTCCAAGTTCAAGGTCAGCATTAGCGGTCTTGTCTCAGAAATAAAAAGGGCTAGGAGTGTAGCTTGGAGGTAAAGCACCCCTGGGTTCTATCCCCAGTACAAAAAAAAAAAATTGAAATATCCTTACTTACATCTCTACTTTCTCTTAGAATCTAATAGAGTGGCTTTGAGATCTCAAAGCTCAGATAATGAAGCAAGCATTCTTATCTTAACAGTCATTTTGATGATCTTTATGCCTGTTGTCAGGGAATCACATTTTGAGAAACACTGCTTGAAAAAGTGAAGGCAGATTGATGTAGCCTCATAGGATCTGCCAAAACTAAACTGACTACAGTGGCTCTCTGAATTACCTTTTTTCTATATTTTACACATCTGTTTAAGGATAATAACACTAGCCCTATTCAGTTGCCTAATGATAAAATTTAGTCTTGCCAATTTTATGCTAAGTTCTGTTGTTATTTATAGCTTCTCTTAAACTAGCTTCTCAAAATAATTATTAAAGGAAAATTTTTCAATCAAAGAATGGTATATAATTTTCAAATTGCTTTCTAGGAAAATTATATGTACTATTTCACAAACCCACAAAAAGTATTAAGATTTGTTTTTATTGTTATACTAGATACTGTAAATATTAATATTTTTCTTAGGTAAACATGCCTCTATGAATTAATAGAAAAGGAGATTTTTTTTAGTGCAAACTATAGAAATACTGTTAGTGTAGCTCCACATTTCCACTTTGCATACTAAGTGGGTAAGAAAACAATAGGATCTTTTTAAATTTGTATTTGATAATGACCAAGTTTAAACATAATTTTATCTTTATTGATCATTTCTCTATTTTTTGTATGTGAATTGCTTGTTGTCTGTTTAAGCCTTCTAGTATGCTCATAAGAACACCTTATGTTAGATATAGTATTTCGTAAACTGTATGTTGAAATGTGATTTTTTTTTTTTTTTTTTTTTTTTGCCATTTTGTTCTGTAATTTGGTTAATGCTCTGTTGCCTGCCAGTTATTTTTCCAAATCAGTTTTGCTCTAAGAAGCTTTTTTAGTTCAAGATATGAAGATACTTACCTATGTTTTATTCTAGTTCTTTTAAGGTTTAATTTTTTATACATAAATCTTGAGTCTGTGTTCAGTTTATTTTGTGCTAAGGTAATAGTAGATGTTCTTTTTTCTGAAATGTTAAATGAGCTGTAGAACAGAATTTCAGACCTGGAAATAACCTTATCTGTTTTTTAGTTCAACTTTGTTCTTTAGAATTAAAAATATGTGAGCCTCAGAACACTGATTTGCCCCAGTTCAGATATCTAGTAAATGGAAGAACCACTATTAGATTTCTGGCTTTTGCTCTCCTGATGTAATACTTTTGTAACATTCCATATGGCTTGATTATAGAGCAGGCTAGCTTATCATTTATTTTATTTCCTTTTTGTTGCTTAAATCATATTTTGTAATTATACACAGTCTTAATATTTTTCCCCCACTGCCATGGAGATTTCCTGCATAGTCTAGCAGACTATAAAAGGACTTTACCTTTTGATAAGATGCCTCACTTGAAGCTTGGTCCTATTTTCTAAACATAAATTAATCACTCTTTCCCTCTCTCTTTTTAGAGGGTATCCCATTAGGGAATTCAGAGGCAGACAGACAGTTGCTGGAAGCTGCAAAGGCTGGAGATGTAGAAACTGTAAAAGTAAGATATAATCTTTATGTATTTGTTAACCATGCATTTTTATTTTGACATTATTTAATGAAGTCTGTTCTGTTATAATGAAGAGCTTGGTTTATTTATATGTACCTTGCTTTTAAAGGACAAAAATATCTAGTTCTCTACAGATAAAAAACACTGAGTAATGAAAGAAAAGGACTTTTTAGTTTCACATACATGTCAATAAATGTTAGAGTTCACAGATTTAAATATGTTTCGTGTAATACCAATCTTCCCGAATAACCTTTCCTCAGATTCTGTTTTGACTTTTACCATGTCTACATATATTTGTATATAAATACATATATATACACATACAAATATGTGTGTGTGTGTGTGTGTATATATATATATATGTATGTACATACAAATATATGTAGACATATATTTGTATTTATATATATATCTGGTAAATATACCAGATATTTCCCTGCCTACAGAAATTGTACATCCAGGTAAATAACTCAAAAGCCTAATATATTGATAGATCACAATTCAACTAATATAAGAATTTAATTCAACATTTTTTCATTAATTAAATAATTCTTCAGTAAATGTAAAAATGTTATTTTTATTTTCTAAGCTAGTAAGGGAGAGAAAAACCTAAAACTACTGATCCAAATTAAAGGGGCACTAGTAGGTAATAAGTTTTATAAAAAGCTGTATTTGTTGACTTAATTCATGGCAAATTTAGCTATTTGGAATAATTTTACTATTTCTGTAGGGTAATTCCAGTACTAAACAGACCCACTAGACAAAATCAATTTTAGATTTTCTAATAAATATGAATATTGATCTCTTTCTAGAACTTAAAGTAATTTATCCACTGGTCTTTTTTTTAAAAAATTTTATTTATGTATTTTTAGTTTTAGGTAGATATATTAGTTTGTGTTTATGTGGTGCTGAGGATCAAACCCAGTGCCTCATGCATGCTAGGCAAGCATTCTACCACTAAGCCACCACCCCAGCCCCTCCACTGGTTTTATAAATGAAGAGCTTTCTGTAAATTGATCCTTTCTTTTGGATTTATCTTTATACGTAATATAGACATCTTAAATAATCAGGATTTTAGTTTTTTTGTAAAAGAAGTGGTCAGAAAATTAAGTTAAACCAAATAGTTAAAGGACAACTAGCTGATTCCGCTCCCCCCCCCCCCATGTGAGGGAAGGGAGACTGATAAATTTTAAATGCCTTTTCACTATACATACTAAAAAACATAAAACTCTTCAGTAAGCACAATATGAAGCATTTTAAAAACAGAAAGGGTCTAGAGGAAAAGAGAAATGAAGAAGACATAAGGTAGAGGCAGGAATTTAACTTAGAGAATAAAGTAACACCACTGGATTAAGGAAGGCCAGCTCTCCTAGTGAGAGGTATTAGGCTGTCTTCCCTCCCCTCTCCTTCTAAAATCACTTCCCATTTATCTCCACCAGCCTTTCTCTTTTCTAAGGTGGCTCTGTATGAATCTCTGGAACAAGAACATTGTATGTTTTATCCAATGAACACTTTATTGTGTCCTCAGTTCTACTTGTTTAGTGCTGATCCATCAGACTATATATTTAATTGGACTACTATTAGAAAGCCTGTCTCAGGGGCTGGAGAAATACCACAGTTGGTAGAGTGCATGCGTCACATGCACAAGGCCCTGGGTTCAATCCCTAGCACTAAACACACACAAAAAAAGCCTGTCCCCAGAATGGACATAGTTAAACTGAGAAGTAGAGAGGCCCGTGATAATACCACACCTAACACCTGATACGCATTACAAATATTTGTTCCTGATGCCCAACTTCATAACCTTTGAAACGCCGTCTTTTGAATAGACCCCTGAATTTATATATCTATGAAGTTCTTGTTCAGTAAACATAATGAGCTTTGCTAGTCCAATGATAAAGCCCCTTGAGGTAAACCCACTGACTGGCCCCTTGGTTTATTGAGCTTATATATTCCTGCTTTTCAAGGTAGGATAGTTAAAGGAGGAAAGAGTTTTTACTAATAGTGACTTTTTTGGATTTTGTTTTGTTCTTTTTTGTTTTACTCTGTGATTTATTATCTATGTTGCTTTCCTTCCTTAAACTTCCATGTTCTTCATGCAAAATATTAAATGAGGGCAGGGGTTATGTCTCAGTGGTAGAGCCCTTGCCTAGCATGTGTGAAGTACTGGGTTCAATCTTCAGCCCCACATAAAAATAAACAAAATAAAGGTATTATATCCATCTACAACTAAAAAATTTTCAAAAAAAAAAAAAAATTAAGTGAGGATTTTTCCATTCTGCCTCCTCATTTGAACCGAAAAACAGAAAATTATTTGAGTAACTAATTTTCTCAAGATTAACCAGTAGCATTGTATTAATTTATTCTATAAGAATAGTTCCTTGACCACCAGTGTCACTTAGAAACTTGTTAAAATTGCAAATTTTCAAGTCCTGCCAGAGACATACTGAATCAGAAAATCTAAAGGTGGGACCCAATGCACATGGAAATTTGAGGTCCACTGGTCTAGAACATTACTTTCCAAACTTTAATGTGTGTACATATCACCTAGAAATCTTATTAAAATGCAGATTCTAACTCGGTACATAGGAGTCTGAGATGCTGAATTTTTAATAAGCACCTTGACAATGCTGGTGCTCCTGTGATCCAGTGTACCTGTACGTGTAATTGCCGCAAAATGGAAGTTATCGTTGTGATAAAGATACTTAGGTTATCTTTATGTAAGGAGTAGTAGTAAAGATAAAATTGACCTACTTACTGTAGAAAAAATAGAAGATACAGGCATAAATGAGAGGACCAAAGGGATATTCTCAGTAAACAACAAGATGAAATAAGAATAGATTTCCTGGGGTTGGGGATTTAGCTCAGTGGCAGAGCACTTACCTAGCATGCGCAAGGCCCTGGGTTCGGTCCTCAGCCCGGGGGGGGGGGACAGAATAGATTCCTGAGAATACTTCTTAGATAAGAAAATAAGGGCTGGAGTTGTGGCTCGGTGGTAGAGCACTTGCCTAGCATGTGTGAGGCCCTGGGTTCGATTCTCAGCACCATATATAAATAAATAAATAAAATAAAGATCCATCAACATTTAAAAAAAAGAAAATAAGCCAAACATGAAATTTCCTACAACATGGATTGAAACAAGAAATGAGAATGTGTAGCATCGCATGTATGCTGTGTTCAATCCTACAGAAACTGTGTACTGTTCAGAGTGTCAACTGCAGAGATATTGAAGGACGTCAGTCTACACCACTCCATTTTGCAGCAGGGTATAACAGGGTGTCTGTGGTGGAATATCTTCTACAGCATGGAGCTGACGTGCATGCTAAAGATAAAGGGTGAGTACCAACAGTTACTAAGGTCTCTCTTTTCCTTACCTTTATCTGGCCTTTTAGGAAAATATGACCCTTTTTTGGTACCTGCAATTGAACCTTGGGGTGCTTAACCACTGACCACATCCCCAGCTCTTTTTTTTAATTTTGAGACAGGGTCTTGCTAAATTGTGGAGACTGGCTTTGAACTGCCTCAGCCTCCTGAATTGCTTAGATTAGAGTCGTGCACTACTACGCTTAGTGAAAATATTTTTTGACGGTTGATAGCTTTTTTTTTTTTTTTTTTTTTCCTAGGAGGTGGTCTGTTTTCCTTACATTGATTTAAATATAGTTTTTAATTTCAGTTAACATTTTTTAAAATCTTTATTATTGTAAGATTTATTTTTGTCTGGTTTTGGTTTTGGTTTTGATTGAACTCAGGGCTTTGTACATGGTAAGCAAGTGCTTGACCACTGACCCATAATCCTAGCCCTCTAGTACTGATTTTTTGTTATTGTTGTTGTAGGTAGACCAATCCCTTTATTTTTATTTATTTATTTATGTGGTGCTGAGGATCGAACCCAGTGTCTCACCTGTGCTAGGGGAGCATTCTACCACTGAGCAATCAATCGATCATCCCAGCCCTAAAGTATTGATTTTTAATGTAGTGTTTCAGTGTTTGTTGAGGATATTTGAATTTTTCCAGTTTATCTTAAGATCATTATTCATTAAAAATATACAGTTCTTAATGTTCTAAATATAATCAGTATAGTCTCTTAGTTCAAGAAATTTCTTTCTTCTTTTACATATAATTATTGAAATTAAATCATCCTTCTAGCATTATTCTCATTTAACTTTTCATTTCAGGGGCCTTGTACCTTTGCACAATGCATGTTCTTATGGACATTATGAAGTTGCAGAACTTCTTGTTAAGCATGGAGCAGTAGTTAATGTAGCTGATTTATGGAAATTCACACCTTTACATGAAGCTGCAGCAAAAGGAAAATATGAAATTTGCAAACTTCTGCTCCAGGTATATTTACTTACTGTGGACAGTGTAAATTATCTAGAATATGTTAACAGTTTTGGACCTCCCCCCACCCCCCAAATAACTCTAGTATAAACTAGTAAAAGTAGAAAACAAAATTACCTAATTCTGCAACTAGATTCCAGAAAGAAAAAAAAAAAAACAACTATGAAACAATTTTAAATTTTACTCAGTATATTTGCCACACATGAATTTTGGTGTATGACATGATCTCTGATTATTACTTTTTCCTAATAATTTAATCAGAATACTTGATGAATTGAATAGTTTATAAGCCTAGCTTATTTAGCATAAAATTTATGGCATTGGTTTAATACAGATACCAATAGATCTTTTACAGCAAAAGCCAAGAGGATAGATTCATGCTTTATTTAATTGTTTGTGTAAAGTAAAAATAAAGTTATGAGCTGCATATTGACATTTCACAATGGATTGCATTTATGACCATGCTCCTATACAATTATAATGTAGCTGAAAATTTTTTACATTTTTTATTTGTTCAGTTTAGATACACATTACAGTAGAGTGTCCTTTGGTATATTATGCATACTCAGAGTATAATTTATTCTAATTAGGATCTCATTCACATTGTTGAACATGACATGGAATTATACTGGTTGTGGTTTTAATTTGCTTTTCTCTAATTGCTAGAGATGTTGAACATTTTTTTCATATATTTGTTGTCCATTTGTATTTCTTCTGTGAAGTGCCTCTTCAGTTCCTAGCCCATTTATTGATGGAGTTGTTTGGTTTTTTTTTAATATATCTAGAGATTAATGCTCTGAGATGCAGGTGGCAAAGATTTTCTCCCATTCTAAAGGCTCTCTCTATCCGTTCTTGAATGTTTCCTTTGCTGTGAAGAAGCTTTTTAATTTGATACCATCCCATTTGTTGATTCTTGTTTTACTTCTTGCACTTTAAGAGTCTTATTGAGGAAGTTCATTCCTAAGCCAATATAATGGAGGTTAACATACATTTTCTGTATTTAGATACACAGATACTCACCACTGTGTTATATTTGCCTGTAATATATAGCTTATAGCTTAGGAGCAATAAACTATACCATATAATCTAAGTATGTAGCAGTCAGTACCATCTAGGTTTGTGTTAAATACACTCTGATGTTTGCACAATAAAACATCTCCTGAGAATGCTTTCTTCAGAACATGCCCCATCATTAAATGAAGCATGACTATAGAATGTAATGTTTAATGACATGATTTAAAACTCTAATTTTAAACATTATAAAAACCCAATAGTACTTAACTGCCTCTTTGTTCTTATTATAATTTTCTGGTATAGGTCAATTTTTTTTTATTCCAGTTAGTTACACATGACAGCAGAATGCATTTCAATTCATTGTACACAAATGGATCACAACTTTTTGTTTCTCTGATTGTACACGATGTGGAGTCACACCCTTTGTGCAGTCATCCATGTACCTAGGATAATGATGTCTGTCTCATTCCACCATCTTTCCTTGGGTTAAGTTTTAATAGTCGTTTTAATCTTTAAGGTAGAGTCTCAGTATAAATTGATGTTCTTTGTATGGTTACATTTGACTATTTTCTCGTTGATAAAGGGCACACTTAAGCCAGTTTCTCCTCCCTTCCTATTTTTCACATGCCTAGCATGGTGCAGACCCTACAAAGAAAAACAGGGATGGGAATACTCCTTTGGATCTTGTTAAAGATGGAGATACAGATATCCAAGATCTACTTCGAGGAGATGCAGCTCTGCTTGATGCTGCCAAGAAAGGTTGTTTGGCCAGAGTCAAGAAGTTGTCTTCTCCTGATAATGTAAATTGCCGTGATACCCAAGGCCGACATTCTACACCCTTACATTTAGCAGGTAAGTGAATGAAGTTTCATATATTTTGGCTAGTGATGAGATTGGTTTTACCTGAGTGAAATATTTCTAAATTTGAACTAAATTTGAAAGATTCAGATCAAATGTCTTTTAATGCCACCATTATATACTCTTTCATGTATTTATACAGGGCAACCATTCTTCAAGCTATTAGCTAAATTCCAGTTCATTTCAGTACTAGTATGTTGCATCAATAAGAACAATTCAAACAGGCTATACCAGTCACCATGTACTTTGGCATCTTTCACTCTAGTTCACTATATTGTTTGAATCATTTTTGATGAGTGAGTTTTGAAATATATGCCTGCTTGAGTCAGCCTTCCTCGTGGGATACTAAAGCTTTTCATTCTGATGATAACTGCTAAGAACAGATATAAGAAAAAAAAATCTTTAAAAAGTTTCAAAAGTAATATAAACCTTACCAAAGTTATTCCTTGTTTTACTTTGCAAGAAACTGCCATAATCCAGCCAACCATGGTGGCACACACCTCTAATCCCAGTTACTCAGGAGGCTTGGGCAGGAAACTCACTAATTCAAGGCCAGCTCCAGCAACTTAGTAAAACCCTATCTCAAAATAAAAAATAGAAAGCCCTGAAGATGCAAGAAAAAGAACTTTCATAACCAAATACCAAAGACTAGATGACTTTAAACAACAGAAATTTGTTTTCTCACAGGTATAGAAGCTTAAAGTTCAAGATTTAGATGTCAGCAGGTCTTATCAGAATATTAGTCAGATCAGATTAGGGCCTACCCTAACAGCTTCATTTTAATTTAATTACCTCTTTAAAAACCCAGTCTCCAAATACAGTCATATTCTAGTTACTGGGGTTAGGTCTATGACCCCAAAAGAATTTGGGGGAACACAGTTCAGTCCATAACATTTGTTCTAAGTTTTCACTCATAAAATTGGCACAGACTACCATTGTTTTTTAGTCCAGTTGAACAGTGATGTAGTATCAGGGCAGCTTTTTCAGCTTTATGGCAGATGACAAAGAATAGGCCTTGAAAATCACTGGGCTAGCTACAGCTAATATCTCAGTAAAGTTTCATCATGCACACAGTTGTCTAAACGTGGTTTAAACAAAAGAAAAAAATTAAGTAGTGCAGTTATTACTGCTGCTTGGTATAAGAGAAAAATATGTAGTTTATTTCAGTCTTACAGTATAACTTAATGTGTTGCTAACATTTCAAAGATAGTTTTCAAGAAGCTAGGGGTTCAGTGTTAGAGCACTTGATTAGCATGTACAAGGCCCTAGATTCAGTTGCTGGCACTGTAAAGAAAAAACAAACATAATTTTATCCACAGTGGTGCATACCTGTAATCCCAACTACTTGGGAAGCTGAGGCAGGCAGATCACAAGTTTGAGGCCAGTCTGGGCAACTTAGTGAGACCCTGCCTCAGAATTAAAAATTAAAAGGTTTGGCAATATAGCTCAGTGTAAAGCACCCTGGGTTCAGTCCCCAATACTTTGGGGAAAAAAGTTAAAATGATAATTTTTTGTTTTGTTTTATTTTTGTCTTTTTTTTTCTCGTGGTGCTGGGGATTGAATTCAGGGCCTTGTGCATTCCAGGCAAGCACTCTACCAACTGAGCTATATCCTCAGCCCTTATTTCTACCTTTAAATTATCAACTTCATGTAAATTTGGACTACGGTGTCCAAGAAAATTAATTTCTTTATCCATGTGTCTTTTGGTGCATTTTGGAAGTTATAAGCCATAAATGCTAATAGGGTAAGAAAGCCTTACCACTTCCACTATCAGAAGTTTGCAAGAGAAGCTATGACCTGACCTCTGGTTAGAAATTTTGCTGTATATATTTATATGAGATTTTATATCTTTATTGTGGCTTATCTAAAACATTTAACATTACTGTTAAAATCCATGTTGTCGTTGTAAGTCACAAACAGGTTATGTACACAAAATATGTTGGCCTACTTATGCAGTGTTAAGTAGTATACCTAGAAGATATAATATTAAATTGAAATCTAGAAGGACTGTTAATCAGTGTAATGCTAAATTTAAGGGAATTTTATGGTTTTGTTTTTCTTGATCTTTTTAAATTCTGCGCTTTAGGTCCTCCTTCAAAAGGATAAAAACTACAATAAAAATATGAATAAAACATTTTGAACAATTTTCAAGTCAAGTGTTATCTGTTTTTATATTGGCAAAGTTAAGTTCTAGATTTGTTTTCTATGTGTCAAAATAAAATATGCTTTCTCATAAAAGTATTTACTGAGATAGCTCACAAGTAATAGCTAGGAGTTTATAGCATGTTTCCAAAATACTAAGCTTTACTTCATGTCTTTTGGAAATATGTACCCCTAAGTTTTCTGTATAAAAAGCATGTCTTGCTGGGCGCAGTTGGACACACCTGTAATCCCAGTGGCTTAAGAGGGCTGAGACAGAAGAATAGTGAGTTCAAAGTCAGCCTAAGCAAAAAATGAGGTGCTAAACAACTCAGTGAGACCCTGTCTTTTTTAAATAACATACAAAATAGGGCTGGGGATGTGGTTCAGTGGTCGAGTGCCCCTGAGTTCAATCCCTGGTAACCCCCACCTCCAAAAAAAAAAACATGTCTTTACAACCCTCTGGGGAAGAAGAGTACTACCCTGAGGCCCACTCCGGTGTGCTTCCTCCTGCCTTACAGCTACTTGTATTCCTAACATGACTTTTTATGATTGGATGTCTATGACTTGCAGCCTTTTGAAACCATGGACCTGAGGTTAGGAAGTTGTAGTAAACGGAAAGGCAGGTTTTAAATGGCAAAATATAAGCAAATCAATCAATATAATTCTGAAAGTCTCTAAAACAAATGGATGTTATCACCAAAAGCTTCCAACTTTTGAGGCCAGTGGGAAATTTTTTCAAAAAGATAAATTTTTGTGGACTCAAGAATTTCAGATTTATATAAAAATCTTTTTTTTTCCAGTGATGTCTGTGCTGTATAAATATTTATAGCTGTGTGAGTTTATGTTGGACTTTTTTAAATTTATAAGTAAAAGTAATGTTACTTCTTTTCTAAATTAGCTGGTTATAATAATTTAGAAGTTGCAGAGTATTTGTTACAACATGGAGCTGATGTGAATGCGCAAGACAAAGGAGGACTTATTCCTTTACATAATGCAGCATCTTATGGGGTAAGTTATGTTGTCTTTAAAAAAAAAATCCTATGGAATTTTCAATGTGAAAGTCAGTATTGCAGTTCATATGAAATTTTGTTTGAGTTTCTTATTTTCAAGGAAGTAACTATAAAGTTCAAATAAGTTCCAAATTTTAGTTTTCAATTTGTTGTCACTTGTTTTATTACCTTCCTTTTCACCTCTTAGTTTCGGTGAGATGGTGGTTTTGTTTTATTTATTTTTTGGTGCCCAGAAAACTCACAGTGTTTCACAGAAATCTGTAGAGATTGAGATGTACACTCCTATCTTAAAACAATCAAGGATGTTATCATTATTAACCAATGTCAGTGATAAAGTTTGAATAATTAAAGAATGTGTTAGTTTATACATTGATATTCAGCAGTTATAACACAAGATTAAGTTAAAAGTCATTAAAGTTGCTTCCAACTCTGTAGAATTCTTAACTATTTTCTAGTCTCTCAAGTTACTGAAATAGCTACTATAATTTTTAAACAACTACCCGTAAGTTATGATATTGGAGAGAAACAGCTTTACTTTTCATTTCCAAAGTTAGTTTGAAAATATGGGGGTAGGTACAGAACTAGTTTCTTCTTAAGAACTAAAATGTGATAATGTTTCAGACTGTAACAGAAGTATTTTCTTTTACAGCATGTAGATGTGGCAGCTTTACTAATAAAGTATAATGCATGTGTCAATGCCACGGACAAATGGGCTTTCACACCTTTGCATGAAGCAGCCCAAAAGGGACGAACACAGCTTTGTGCTTTATTGTTGGCCCACGGAGCTGATCCTACTCTTAAAAATCAGGAAGGACAAACACCTTTAGATTTAGTTTCAGTAAGTGATGGGCTCTTGGAAAAATCTCAATGCTTGCCTGACCTTTTAAAATTCACTTGATATATGTTTAAAAAAAAAAAAAAAGTCTTCATAGTAAATGTGGCAAAATATGGTTTTTAGCCTACTCTTCAGGATCTCTTTGGTATGATATCAGTTATATAGTACTATACTATTTTGTACTTTGGAGATGGGGAAAAGAGCACTAAAACTGCTTACATAGTGGAGAAACAAAACAATTCCAGGCCAGGGCACTGTGGCGCACTCCTATACACTGAGCAACTTGAGAGGCTGAGGTAGGAGGATCAAAGCCAACCTGAGCAATTTAGCAAAGCTCCAAGCAACTTAACAAGACCTATCTCTAAATAAAATACAGAAAGGGATAGGAATGTGGCTCAGTGTTTGAGTGCCCTGGGTTCAATTCCCAGTACCAAAAAAAACAAACAAACAACAACCAATCCCAGGCCCTCCATAAATGCTGTTACTGTGCATACAGTGCAAGATAGTACAAACCATGGGTCTCTTGTCTCTCCCACTCAGTACATTAACCAGAGCAGTAAAGGAAAAGGAAGAAGAAACACTTTTGAGATGGAAAGGAAGAAGAGTCTTAAAACTGTTTTCTACTGAAAGAGATTTTGTTGTTTCAATACAATGAGAAGATGATTTAGTTCAGCTTCATTTGAGGTTTAAGTAGATTTTTCTCAGCAGGCTGAAAACCAACTGCATTTGCAGCATTGTTTTTCTAGGAAATCATCTTTTCAGTTCCATGCTACTTTAGAAGTAAACCCACGTCTTCATTTACCAGATAGTATTAAGTGATAGTGACAGTGAAATAGAATGCTGTAGAGAATATTCACAGTCTTGTCAAACAGACCTGGACTAGAATTCCAGCTCTATCACTTAGAGTTGTACAGTCATACAAGTTGTCTAGCTTCTAGGCCTTAGATACATCAACTATAAGAGATGGAGTATATCTGGTCAGTATGAGAATTACATAAGGTAATATATTTAAAGTCCTTAGAACAGTATTTGGTACAGAAAAAGCACACAATAAATGATACTGCTATTATAAACAAATGTTATATACAAGCAGTGAGTTTCACAAGAATGCACAGATTGAAAGGGAAGATGAGGAGGATTGGAATAGGCAGTAAAAATGACCGTGAAAACAAGTACTTCGGGGCTAGAATTGTGGCTCAGAGGAAGAGCACTTGCCTAGCATGCATGAGGCACTGGGTTTGATCCTCAGCACCACATAAAAAGAAAAATAAAGGTATTGTGTCCACCTACAACTAAAAAATAAATGTTTTTTTAAAAAAAAAAGTACTTCATGCTAAATGTTTGTTTCTTAGTATCTGAATTGATCACTGTGAAAGAATGATTATATGTCACTAATGAAACAAATTAATGTACTGGTCAGTTTAGGGCTTCCCCCCCCCCCATTCTGGCAGATTTGATTAAGATTGATTATCTTTGTTACCAAAACAAAAACATCTTTTAATTTTGAGAAACAGAGATATCACTGAATGTTTTCTAAGAAAAGCAAACATAATTCTCTTTGGTGAAGTTTCATATGTAGTGTGAATTTCTTATTTCAGAGTAATTGTAATAAGGTTGTAAAGACCTTTTAAAATAGATATTTTTGTAATTAGTATCATTGCCTTTTAATCAAGGTGTCAGAGTTATAATTTTTTCATTGTTTGCCCCATTTAATAGTTTTATTTTGATTATATTTGATCTAGAAGGGATATTCTTATTATAATCAATAATAATATAGCTGAATATCATTCTGTTTGCTTCACTTTTAAAACAATCAAGTACTTACCAGTTTTTTGCCAGTTCTAAGGCACAGTTGCTGTGTACTGTCATATTTTTAACTGCATTCTGTTAGCTATAATAGAATTTTAAAACTTGCCTGTGACAGATTTTATCTCATTTAAATGTACCCTAGGCAGATGATGTCAGTGCTCTCCTTACAGCAGCCATGCCTCCTTCCGCTCTACCTTCATGTTATAAACCTCAAGTGCTCAATGGCATGAGAAGCCCAGGAGCCACTGCAGATGCTCTGTCTTCAGGTCCATCCAGCCCATCAAGCCTTTCTGCAGCCAGCAGTCTTGACAACTTATCTGGGAGTTTTTCTGAACTGTCATCAGTAGTTAGTTCAAGTGGAACAGAGGGTGCTTCCAGTTTGGAGAGAAAGGAAGGTGAGACATTGTATAAAAAGAACTTAACTGGTATCATAAGCCCCATATTTCTCATTTGGAATGCTTGAAAGTACTTTTTAGCCTTAAATACAATTATTAATATCAAATCAATTAACACAGACTATAAGTTTTGCCCTTTGTGGTTTTCTTTACATTATTAATAGAATTCATAATGAAAGTTTTGCCTTTCACATTGAAAGTTGATGAGTCTTATTGTTGCCACCTACTGTTTAAGTATAAATTTTTTAGATGTCAAAATTCAGCTTATCCTGTGTAAGAATGATGAACTTGTTTTCATAAACTTTTTGTAAAGGAACTTACAGCCTGAAAGTAAGAGTTTTGTTGATTTTAAAGATACAATTAAAAATAAAATTTAATGGTGCATGCCTGTAATCTCAGTGGCTCAGGAGGCTGAGGTAGGAGGATCTCGAGTTCAAAGCCAGCCTCAGCAACAGCAAGGTGCTAAGCAACTCAGTGAGATCCTGTCTCTAAATAAAATACAAAATAGGGCTGGGCATGTGGCTTAGTGGTTGAGCGCCCTGAATTCAATTCCTGGTACTAAAAAAAAAAATTTTTAAATAAATAAATAAAATTAAAGTTTAAAACAAAAAGTGAGACTTTTGTTTTGTTTTATGCTTTGTTTTTTGTTTCTTTCTGATAAGTTTTTGGGCAGGCCCAAAATGACTAGAGTTAGGCTCTCACATGGAGGCTTCCAGCCAGCTATATTTAAAGTATATAGTTAAGGCATGAACACACTGATTCAGCGTATGTACTCAAGGTCATAAACATTTCTTGTGAACATGCCTACTTATGCAACCTGTTGGCAGTGTGCCACCTTTGTCTGGCCTGCATATAAAAAAGGCCTATAGAAATGGCTCAGGGGGCTAAATGGAACTGGCTGGGGCAAAATGGGGCTGGAACTAATGGTTAGGGGCTGTTGCTGCCTCCAGATACAAATGTCTTGAGTCTTCCATCTGCCAGGATCTGAGCCTCTACCCAACAAAAGGTCTCATAGATTAACTGTTATGATGTTGAAATTTTATAGGTCTGTCTTAGCAATTTTTAATGTTACATACAGTATTCTATCCTAAGGGACTATATTTTGCTTCATACTTACTTACTCCAAGTAAATAGGAACATCAAAAACCTTTATTGTTATGTACTGTACATTATTATGATGTGAAATTTTGTTCTGCTTTCCCCCTTCCCCAGTTCCAGGAGTAGATTTTAGCATAACTCAATTTGTAAGGAATCTTGGACTTGAGCACCTAATGGATATATTTGAGAGAGAACAGGTAAGTAGATGAATTGTATTGCTTAGTTTAGTGTTTTTGAAAACTTAAGGAAAAATTAGGATATACTTGAAATCCCTTGAGCCTTGTAAACTATTGGGGAGAGAATGGTTTCATTGGGTTTTGGTTTTGAAGTTTTTTTTTGTTGTTTGTTTGTTGCTAGGGATTGAAGCTAGGGCCTTGTGCAGGTTAAGCACATGCTACTACTGAGCTACACTCCTGGCCCCAAGAATATTTTTTGTAGGACTGGAAATCAGTTCCTCTTCTAATTTGGCTTGGTGTTGGAATTTTCCATTTTTCCTATCAGACCATAAAAACTGACTCTCATGTAGTAATAAAATAGCTTTCTTGAATGACAGGTTTATCTTAATCAGTTCTCAAATTAAGTTACCTGTGGATTCTGTTTGTTCAATTCTGTTGTGTCAGTCACCACCTATATTTTGTCAGCTGCTATGGAAAGGTATATAAATATGCCATCTGCACATCTGGATTTTTCTGGGTAGTTCCAATTTAAAGTATTCTGCCAGGATATAGTGACTGATTTTTGTTGTTGTTTTTCAGAAAATATAGTTACTGTAGGCTTGTATCCAAAGAAGCTTTCAATCTTGTTTTGGAACTAGAAGACCATATGAAAAGTTTAAGGTTTTGTGTGGCTTAGATTTAAGAAATTCAAAGAAGGAAAAAATTACCATGAACTGTGGACTATTCAGGGATAGTTTCTTAGAAGGTATATAGATAAAATAGGATTGAATGACTTCAGTTTCATCAAGTGAGAATAATATATTTTAGGTAAAAGGGTTAGTTTGAACAGTGATACATAAGTACTGCTTTAACATAGTCCAAACTCTGGGGAAACTATTGAAGCCATTTTGTAAACAGGTTGGATGTTAAGGAGTGATGGAAAAATATAGTAGAAGAGATGAAATGGGGGCCCAAGTTGTAGCTCAGTTGTAGAGCATTTCCTTAGCATGCCCAGGATCCTCAATTCATGACACAGTATCATAGAGAAGAAATTATATACCTCAGTGTGGTTAATTTGAAGGTACATTCATGACTCAACATTTTTGCTCCAGCTTTTTAGTTAATTTCAGCTTAGTGAAGGATTTATTTTTGTATCAGAGCTATCTAAAATAATTTGAAGCAAATGCATGAATAATTTATTATGAAAATACCAATATAAGATGAATGTCCAACAAATGAATAAGCACTCTATAAATAGTTTCATTCTCTTTTGTAAGATCACTTTGGATGTATTGGTTGACATGGGACACAAGGAGCTAAAGGAGATTGGAATCAATGCTTATGGACATAGACACAAACTAATTAAAGGAGTTGAAAGACTTATCTCTGGGCAACAAGGTATTTCATTTTCATAATTGTTGTTACCAGTTTATTAGTTTACATAAAGGCAGCCTTTGGTATACTAAGTAATAATATAAAAGTTTGTAAGAAGCTGTTTAAACTTTCTCAGCTGCTAAACTTTCTCAGCTCTTTGTGAGCCTAATTAATTAGTAGGCCATTCAGAAATTTGAGGATTTCTTTAGTTCCTGAAAATTGAAGTTAAAATGAGATGATTTGTGAAGTTACTCTAGCTCTTAAATTTTGTGACTCTAAACAACCTGAAACTTAAGTATCTTATATATAATGCCAATATAACAGATAATGACTAGGTAGTAAGCTAGCCTGTGAAATAATATAGTAAGTCTCTCACACAACTAAAATTCAAAGCACTTGAAATAAAAATACTGGAAAATAATGTTACATCTAAGGAAATTAAATGAAACAAAGTTGGATGATATTTTTATTTCTCATTTATGTTAGTAATTAAGGAAAAGGCAAGTTGCATTCACTCAACAGGTATTAACACTTCCTATTTACCAGATCTGGTTATTAAAAGGTGTATTGTTTTAGGTGTTAAAAACCACATTTTAGTTTCATTGTTAAACTGGAGGGAGTTTATGCTGAGGCCAGAAGCATCCTATAATTGAAGTTCTGGCCATATAACTGCTGCACTGTTGGTAAAGGAAGTAATAGGGGGAAAAATGTGTTCCAGACAAAGAAGAAAAGGATTTTCTAAAGTATTCCCACAAAACTCTTAACAACTTATCTGATCAAAAATTAGTAATCTGAATGCAGTGTGGTAGTGTGGTATCCTGGAAAAAAAAAACGACATTGGTAGGAAAACTAGTGAAATCCGAATGAAGTCTGACACTTGTACTATGGTTACATGAAGTGGTATAAAACCAATGGGAAAGATGGGTAAAGGATACAGCCGTCCTATCAAGTATATATTCCAAAATTTAAAAGTTGTTAAAAATGGTAGTAAGCTAAGGTGGGTGCTGCAGTATATGCCTGTAACCCTGGCTATTCAGGAGGCTAAGGAAAGGGGATCACAAGTTTAAGGTCAACCTTAGCTCCAGACCTTGTCTAAAAAAATTTTATAAAAATTAGTAGTAAAGGCTGGGGCTGTAGCTCAGTGGCAGAGCTCTTGCCTTCCATGTGGGAGGCACTGGGTTCAATCCTCAGCACCACATTAAAAAAATACACAAATAAAGGCATGCTGTGCATCTACAGCTATTAAAAAAAAAAAAAAATTTTTTTTTTTTTTTAATCAATAGTAAGCATCAAATTATTCAGTTGCTTATTTTTGGTTGGTGTTGTTTTACTGGCTTTTTTTTTTTTTTTTTTTTTGTCTTCAAATTTCATTTCATAGGTCTTAACCCATATTTAACTTTGAACAACTCTGGTAGTGGAACAATTCTCATAGATCTGTCTCCTGATGATAAAGAGTTTCAGTCTGTGGAGGAAGAGGTATGTTCATATTCCTTAAATAAATGGAAAAGATAGCTCAGTCACATATATTGTTAGTTCTGTTTGCTAAATTGCCTGGAGGTTTCCAGACCTATTTGGACATACAGTATGGTTTTGAAAATCATTCCTCTTTTTGCCACCTGGAAAGCTGAAAATAAGCATTTAAGATTTAAGGCCCATTCCCACCATAAAGTTCAATTCCAGTTACTTGATTCAGCACTACAGTTGATACTGACACAAAATTCTGTTGGATAAGAGTTTTCTTTCATTTGAAAGAAAATGCTAACATTCTGTCCTTTAATTAGAACAATTACAAAGCCTAGAGACTCAGACAAAGCCCAGAACAAGTAGATACTGTTTATCCAGGAAAATTTTCTTCTAGTGTTCCTTCCAAAGATCTTTAGAATCTACTGAAATCTTTGAACATTGTCCTCCTTACACTTTGAGTAACACATGCTTTATGTGTATGAATTGAGCACAAAGATACAAAGTTTAAAGATATTTAATTCTAAAACTCAAGAAACTTCAACTGTCAGTGAAATACATATTGTGCTTTATTAGGATAAAATCAGAGCAAAACATTTTGCTTTTTGTATGCTTTTATATGTTTAATTCACCTTGCATTTTCTTTTTCTTTGATTTTACATAATTTTCACCTGTAAATATAGTTTTTAGGATGATTGGTTAATAGTTACTTCCTATCTTGTATTCTCAAAAGTAAAATCAGATGAATCAAGTTGCATGTTTCCCAAATCAAAAAAGACATAAAGGCTAACACATGGGCTGGGGATGTGGCTCAAGCGGTAGCGCGCCCGCCTGGCATGCGTGCAGCCTGGGTTCGATCCTCAGCACCACATACAAACAAAGATGTTGTGTCCGCTGAAAACTAAAAAATCTCTCTCTCTCTCTCTCTCCCTCCCTCCCTCCCTCTCTCTCTCTCTTTCTTTCTCTCTCTCTCTTTAAAAAAAAAAAAAAAAGGCTAACACATTTATTTTTCCATCAGATGCAAAGTACAGTTCGAGAACACAGAGATGGTGGTCATGCAGGTGGCATCTTCAACAGATACAATATTCTCAAGGTAATAAATTAGTGAAAATAGAGTTTCCTGGGACCATAGTTTCCAAAACCTTAAACATCAAGTAACTGGTAAGAATATAATGATCTATCTAGCCTAATAGTTCTTTGACATGGCATCGAGGATTATTATGGGGAAGACTATATCCTTGGAAAGTAAAGATCCTCAAAGTCCTTCTACTATTTTTAATAGCCCAATAATAATTCATTTCTTTTTGAACATAATGAAGTTAAAGAGTTAAGTTAGGATAATGATAAATCCAGTAGGTTCAAGACTATATTAGATAGCTTTTTATCACTGTGACCGAAATACCCAACAATAACAATTTAAAGGAAGAAAGATTTATTTTGCTTTACAGTTTTAGAAGTTTCAGTTTATAGTTGGCTGGTTCCATTGCTCTGGACCTGAGGAAAGGCAGAATACCATGGCAAAAGGATGTGGCAGAGGAAAGCTGCTCAGCTCATGGCAGCCAGGAAGCAAAGAAGAGAAACACTGGGGTTCATTCCAGATCCAAACTTTATTAAAAGGACTTTAAATATATGGAGTACTATTAATGTATTTTATTGTAAGAAAGCTGAATTTTTGTGTGGTTTATGACAAAGTCTCCACTTTCATAGTAATAATAGACTGCTGTTGTTATGGTGGTATGTAGCCATGTTAATTGAAATCAGTTAAGACAATAAGACTCTCTTAACTGATTTCAATTACTCTTCTCAGGACCTTTTCCAGTGTTGTTGTACTTTCCTTTAGTTATAGCAATCAAGAACTGCATACACCACTTGAGATGCATCATAATTTTGTACTAACTACATTGATATATTTTTAACAGTAATTGTAAAAATTGGACTTAAGGCTAGAATATCTGGCAAATGTATTCCTAATACATAAGTTTAAAATTCAGTGATTTGTATCAACTAATATACTATTATAATATTAGATTGATATTTTTGAGATAGGGAATGTATATTGAATATTTTTAGTTTGCTGTGGTCATACTATCAGAAATCTGATGATTTAGAACACATTATGGAAGTAAGGGATCATAGTTATGTGTAGAGGTTTTGTTAAACATATTTGATTTCTAAAGTACTATATTTGGATTTGAGAAAGATGTTTTCCTCCTTTTATAAAGGTATTTTAGTGAAATACTTAAATTTTTTTCAGTGATAAAATGGTTTATTTTTATTCCTTTTTTATACATAAATAAGATCTGGCTTTGCCAGTTAGGGTCCTTGATTATGGCTGTGGCAATATTTTGAATTGTGTTGAGCCAAACTAGAACTCATCAGCTCCCGGGTATGCTCTAGGGACCACCAGGGGGCTGTATCATCTTTAAAACAGCTAAAACAACAACACTAGGATTGTGAGTTTTGACCAACAAATGAGACCTGCATTCATCTTTAAATCTTTTCCAGACAAAAATTTTTGAAATTGGAAGATAAAAGGAGGAATAGGAGTGTGTGTTTGCATTTTAAGAATGTTTTTTTTGTGTGTGACTACTTCAAATATTTTTTTTTTTTTATTAAAAACAGACTTAGTGGGCACTTTGAGCCGGATACAGTAGGGGGAAAAAAGATCACTGTTCTCTTCCTAATACATTATAGAACTCAGCATGTTTGATTTAGATGCATTTTTAAAACAATTTTGGGGGCTGGGGTTGTGGCTCAGTGGTACAGTACTTCCCTAGCATGTGTGAAGCACTGGGTTCAATTCTCAGCACCACATGTAAATAAATAAAGGTCCATTGACAACAAAAAAATATATATATTTAAAAATATTTGGTAATTATTTTTTATTTTAGCAATAATTTGAAATTTAGATAATTTTAAAATTGAAGTTTTTTTTAAATATTTTATGCTTTAGTTGTAGATGGACACAATACGTTTTTTTATTTATTTGTTTGTTTGTTTGTTTATTGTGATGCTTAGGATTGAACCCAGTGCCTCATATGCATGAGGTAAGTGCTCCACCACTAAGCCACAGCCCCAACCCAAAGTTGGGATATTTTAATCAGTTAACAGTATTCTTGATCCCTTCATGTATGGCCATGTGTATGTAGCCTTTTTCTCTTTGAAGTTGTTGATTTTTAAAATAAAGCTATACTCCCAGCTTTATGGTTAAGACATAATAATTTTAGTTGACTAATATATATATTACATTTTAGAAAGAAGTTGTGCCTCCCTTTTGGCTAAATATATGGCCCAACTTTTGGTTAAGATAAAGAAGTAGGGGCTTGGGGTTGTGGCTCAGAGGTAGAGTGCTCGCCTAGCATGCACAAGGCACTGGGTTCGATCCTCAGCACCACATAAATGTAAAATAAAGATGTTGCATCCACCTAAAAAAAAAAAACTTAAGAATAAATATTAAAAAAAAAAAGATGAAGAAGTAGGTAGTTACTAAGACCTAAAGATTTTATTTTTCTGGTTTATTTTTTATAGATTCAGAAAGTTTGTAATAAGAAACTGTGGGAACGATACACTCACCGGAGAAAAGAAGTTTCTGAAGAAAACCACAATCATGCAAATGAAAGAATGCTATTTCATGGTAAGATTACTTTCCCCCAACCCTACTACAGTGCTCCTCCACATTAGTATAGGTTTTGTCAGATACAAAATAATAATGCATCTATATTCTACCTGTCATTTTTATAAATACACCCAATATTTCTCTAACTTGTATACTTACATTTATGTCAAGTTGTTTTGAATTGGTATATTTTATAATGGATTGTTTATAAATAAGATTACATGATGGAAAAACAGAAATAGGAATGTCAACTATTCATGGTTGGTCCCCCCCCCCCCTTTATGTAATGAGTTTTGCCTAATATCACACTGGGAATAGATTTTACGCTTTTAACTACTTGATGGAATTAAAATAAAGCCTGGAATCACCTGTAAAGAACGTGTGCTGCATCCTCTCTGAGTTAATTTGTCTGTATTTCTGTCAAGTGGAATTTAACATTTTACTGTCCCTTGATAAAAAGGGGTATTGATTTTGATTAATCACTTACCTCTGTTAGTTTAGGTTTTCCCACCCCCATCCTCCCTCCACTCCCTGGTCTGGTTCCCACAACTTCCTCTGGCTGCAGCCCTTTTCTTGACATACAAAGGAAAAAGTGCTGCGTTTATAGATGAATATAAATCTTGTGTAGCAGATGATGGAAGACAGGACAAGAGGTGTAAAGAAGAGAATATGACACAGACTCCTTAGGCCACTTTTGATATCTAGAAAAAATGCAGATAGTAGGCAACATTGTAAAACTTTTTGCATTCAGCTTGCTATACTAGATGAATTATGAGACTTCATTCTGGATTTGCATGAATTTGGGAACTGGAATCTAATAACTCTTGCATTGATATTTCAGGTAATCTGTTTTTTAGTAAATCTGTCCTTTGGCATCTTAACCACTCACCCTATTGAAAACACTAATTGACATTAGGATTTCTTTATTCTAAAATAAAAGCCTGGAAATCACCTATAAAAAAATGTATGCATCCTATTCTGAGTAATTTATCTGTATTTCTGTTATGTGAAATTCAGTGTGTTTCTTTGTCCCTTGACAAACAAGGGGCGCTGATTTTGATTAATCACTAGTTTGATTGAAACAGCTGACAGTTAACTTTTTACTCCTTTTTGTTTTAGCTTTATTGTGCTAGTACTATGTCGTTACATGTTTAAGGATCTACCTTCTAGGGTTATGTGTATGTATGGCTTAGAGGCAGAGCACTTGGCTAGTATATGTAAGGCCCTGGCACCAAAAAATAATAATAATAGTTAATTAATTAGAAATTTCTAAGAGGACTTAGCTTTTTCTAAGATAAATTTTCAAATTGTTGTTACCAATTTATGTGTATTTCAGGGTCTCCCTTTGTGAATGCAATTATCCATAAAGGCTTTGATGAAAGGCATGCGTATATAGGTGGCATGTTTGGAGCTGGGATTTATTTTGCTGAAAACTCTTCCAAAAGCAATCAGTATGTATATGGAATTGGAGGAGGTACTGGATGTCCAGTTCACAAAGATAGATCTTGTTACATTTGCCACAGGTAAGAGTCTCACTTGTTGTCATTTATTTTGATAAGAATCAGATAAGAACTGATTACATATTTGGAAAGTTTAGGGGACAAGGCATTATGTCTGACAACTTTAGGTATCTACACGAGATGTATTTTACATTGTTTTGGCCTTCTCACCAATTATAATAATTGATATTACTAAATGACCTGTACAGGCCAAGCATGATTCTCAGCAGTTGACCTGTTTAACTCATTTACTCATTAGAACACCTGATGTTCTAATAATAAAAAATAATAAAAGAATACTGAGTAGAAAATAATATTGGGAGACTGAGACAGGAAGATCACAAGTTTGGGACTAGTCTAAGCAACTTAGACCTTGTCTCAAAATAAGATTGTTAAAAAGGGTTGGGGATGTAACTTAATGGTAGAGTACTTATTTAGTATGTTCAAGGCCCTGGATTCAATCCCAGTACTAAAAAATAAAAAGAAAAGAACTTTGGGTACGAAAGAGACTTTATCATATATATACTTATATATAAGTATATATATGATAAAGTCTCTATCATATATATTTTATACATATACATATTTACATATATATATATATATACACACACACACACACATACATACACACACACATATGTGCATATTTTTTTAAATTTATTTTTTTATGGTGCTGAGGATCAAACCCAGTGCCTCGCATGTGCCAGGCACACTCTACCACTGAGCTACAACCCCAGTCCTATATATTTATTTTTTATTACAGACTTTGGACTCTAAAAATTTAGTAGTGGGGGCTAGGATGTAGCTTAGTGGTAGAGCTCTTGCCTAGCATGCACAGGCCCTTGGTTTGATTCCCAGCACTGCAAATAATAATGTAATATTCACATGTTAGATGGCATTACTTGGCAAGTTCAATCATTTTTTGTAATGCTTGAAGGAGTCTCCTTTCCACTATAATATGATCCTGGATCCCCAGTTAATAATATTGCTACTGGAAGAGAGATAATTAAAACTCACTTGAATTTCACCATACACACTTTGTAATCCCAGCCATTCGGGAGGCTGAGGCAGGATAGTCACAGATTTGAGGCCAGCCTGGGTAATTTAGCAAGACCATATTTCAAAATTAAAAAATAAAAAGGGATGGGGATATCATTCGGTGGTAGGGTGCTTGATTCAAACCCCAGTAATGCAAAATTACACCAAGGTGAAAAGCTGCAGTCCTGGAGAGAACAAGCTAGTGGTAGTATATTTGTTTTATTCTTGTTGTTATTTTCCCCCTAAATGTACAGAGGGATTCATGTTCATGACCTCCCACCCCTTCTATTTTAGATCATAAATTGGACTGTTTAGGAAACTTGTAATTTCCCAGGATCCTATAAGCTGAATGCTGTTTTTACTTGTTATATATAGTCTGGAGGCTAAATAGTTCTGATTGCTAGTAGTAAGCAATGTTGTAGTACATCACCATTTAAAATGTTTGATTGTCTGGAAATAAATGTATCCCAAAAGCAATAAAGTGAATAAACTAGATTTGTGGCCAAAACTCAAAAAAACTAAGTTGAGTAAGAAAAGCAATACACAAGCTGGGCACAGTGGCACATGCCTGCAACTTAGCAGGACCATGTCTCAAAATAAAAAATTTGTGTTTTTACTGGAATAAAGATAAAATGGTAGTTACTCCATTTTTCAGTCTTGTAGTTAAAATAAGAATTAACTAAATGGACAGATTTCTTTCACTAGTAAGAGCAGTAGAAGTTGGGACAGTGGCACACACCTGTAATCCCAGCATCTCAGGAGGCTGAGGCAGCAACTTAATGAAGCCCTAACCAACTTAGTGAATTTCTGTCTCAAAATAAAAAATTAAATGGGCTGGGATGTAGTTCAGTGTTCAGGTGCCTCTGGGTTCAATACCCAGTACCAAAAAAAAAAAAGGAAAAAGAGTAGTAGAAGGTAATTTTACAAAGTTCTTTTGAAGATAAAATGATAAAAACAGGTATTTAGCAGTTGGGATGTAGCTCAGTGGTAAAACTCTTGCCTACCTGTCTCAAGGACCTGAGTTCTATCCATAGCAGAGCAAAGCAAACAGTTGTGTTTATATGTAAATGGATTTTTTTAGTATAGACACACATACAAAAAAAATTGTTATGTTGGTGTATGAATTTTGTCTCCAGGCTGATCTTTTCCTTTTTATGTTATAGGCAGCTGCTCTTTTGTCGGGTAACCTTGGGAAAGTCTTTTCTGCAGTTCAGTGCAATGAAGATGGCACACTCTCCTCCAGGTCATCACTCAGTCACTGGTCGGCCCAGTGTAAATGGCCTAGCATTAGCTGAATATGTCATTTATAGAGGAGAACAGGTAATTCCATTTTATTTGTTATCTTCAAAAGTGTGACTTTTCAACTTCTTACTAATCTCTTAATCTTACCATCTCTTATATTGACAAAACATACTTCTTTGAGAACTAGATTTTTTTGAAATTTTTATTTGGGAATAATTACAGGCTTGAGAAGTTACAAATAAGAACTAACTACTGTGTTTTTTCTTTCTAACCAAAATTCTGCTTTCAATAAGTTAAATCTAGGGCTGGACATATAGCTCAATTGGTAGAGTGCTTACCTTGTATGTGCAAGGCCCTGGATTCAATCCCCAGACCCACACACACACACAAAAAAAAAATCTATCTGTAGCTCAGAAGTATATAATTTTTTTCCTGCTCTGAGTGAAAACTTGTTCTAGAACAGCATTCTCAGTAGGGGATAGGTATTGGAATCACTTCAGTTAATAAAAACAAGCATGTAGTTAATATTAACTTAGACCTGCTGATTGAGAATTTAAGGGATGATTAACTGGAGTTAAGGTTAGGATGTTTTGAGAAAGGGCCCTAGATGATTCTGATCTATAAGGCTAATTTAGGACCTCCTCCCTAAAGATTAGGAATCCTTAAGGAAGTTCTCTTTATCTTTCAAAAAGTTTTGTTTATCTATATTTGAATTAATCTTTCTCTTCTAGGCTTATCCTGAATATTTAATTACCTACCAGATTGTGAGGCCTGAAGGTATGGTTGATGGATAAATAGTTGTTTGAGGAAGGAAACTAATTCCCCTAAACCTAAAATCACCGAAGCAGCTGGTGGCCTCTTAAGTTTTTCTCCTTTGCTGGAAAAATTCATCTTGCTTCCAGACCTATGGCAAAAGGATAAAAAATGTGAAAGAAATTTAACATTCTGACTTGATAAAGCTTTAATAATGTACAGTGTTTTCTAAATATTTCCTGTTTTTCAGCACTTTAACAGATGTCATTCCAGTTTAAACTGGGTTTGTCTGTACCGAATTATAAACAGTTAACTTGAACCTTTTATACGTCATGCATTGATTCTAACAGAAACTGTAATGCCCTCAACAGAACTCATTTTACTAATACAGTACTGTGTTCTTTAAAACACAGCATTTACACTGAATACAATTTCATTTGTAAAACTGTAAATAAGAGCTTTTGTACTAGCCCAATATTTATTTACATTGCTTTGTAATATAAATCTACTGTTTTAGAACTACAGCGGTTTACAAAATTTTTCATATGTATTGCTCATCTGTACTTCATCTTGCATTATACTGATTGAGTGATCTTTATATTTGATTCCAGAGGCTATGTTGAGTTGTTAGTAGAAACTTAGTTGGCAAAGATTAATTTATCAGATTTAATTTACTGATGAAAGCATTTCTCTCTCATTAGAAATCTTTCTCATTTAAGAACATTATGAATACTCTGGGGATTTAATTTGTGATGCCTTTGTATGTATTAGACACACATTCCAAAGAGCTCTTAACTATGATAGGTCCTGGTTATTAAAGAAGCTTCTTTTCTGGCCTCAAACTCTAGGTTTTACTTAGGAAATTTTTCCAGTGTCATTCTGTGACAATTAGAGCAAATGCTTCTGTTTTTGTAGAGAGGTTAAATCTTAACTTTTGAACAATTATGGTATTCTTTTCATGGAATGTAAATAGGAAATTAAATTTCAGAGTTGGAAAAAAGTAATCCTGGATAATTGCCTGATTGGTTCTAATTACCTTAAATCTAAAGGGAGGAGGATAGCAAATAGGAGTGGGTAATTTTTTTATCCTAAGTGTTGTTTGTTTATGCTCTTTTTTTTTTAATCTTATTGTTATATTTATAGCCAATCTATACATCATGGGTAAACTGAACCCAGAACCATGAATGTAAATGTCTCAGTCTTTCCTTGGCCCCTGAATGGGCAAGTGCATTGAGACAGGTACTTTCTGATCCTGGGTTGCCTCTGTATAACACAGTGCTTAATTGGAAATATGCTTTCATTTGTGCACCACGTGGTGACCAAACTTGTGTCCAGTTTGGCAGCTGTGGAGGGAATTGCTATTCCATAAAATGCCATTCCTATTTTCAGAAGTGAAATTATCTTTTCTACAAAGCATACTTGGGCATCCTGGTATAGAAACATGCATAATGGCTTGGCATTCTATTTTACCTGTTCTAGCTCCCTCAGAAGTCAAGGAAAGATTTTTATCCACCTAAGCCCTTATCAATGAGGACGTTCCACTTCACTCTCTGTGTCAATTCACCTTTGTTTTACATTTTATTCAGTCTCTAAATTAACTGGCCTTTGCAGTAACCTGTATATAAAGTGCTAGAAAGTCATGTTTCTTGTTCTGAATAAGAGTCAAAGTAAATGCATTTGTGGAGTCATCTCTATGATATAAATTGTGATCATTAGTTAAGAGGTCAAATCTTGACCTTGAAATGCTTTTATACAGCTCTCTACTAATTGCAAATATGATCCTAAAGTCATTTCTAAGAATACAAATGGAGTATGCCAAATTTTCTATACATTTTTCAGGTTCTCTAGGCCTCTAGGTTTTATAATTAGAGAATAATAAGATGAATTAATGGATTTATATTTACATATCTTGTTATCAACATTTAGGCCATATCACTCACCCTTTGAGTAATTTTGGATTTGTGTGTCATGTAAACCATTGTGGTCTATAAGTTTACAATATTGTGAACTGTGTTATTTCATCTAATCCATTGCTTACTTAGTGTGTTTTTCCATGAATGATTATATTGTGGTTAATATGTTAGCATGGCAATATTTTCAGGTAGCTTTTTGTTTATTGGGAGATTGGGATTTGGGGGGAATTTTTTAGTGCTTTGCATGAAATATCTTACTTTTAAAATGATGGAATTGCTTTCTCTTTTTTCTTGTGATTTTTTTTTAAGTGAGATTTAATTTTTTTGTGTGAGTAGTAATATTATACCCATCTTGAGTGTCTTGTACTGTATCACATTCCATACCCCCTCATTTAATTCTTAATAAACTGTTCACTTGTTTTACTGGGTAGCATGTTAATTACTGGTGTAGTATAAACGTGTTGAATGGTCTTTGAGAAAATGGATTGAGATTATAACAACCACAAATAGAAATCAACGTGTAGTTCTAAGTAATAGTGATGAAGAGTACAGTTTAAAGTCTAAAATATTGAATGTTGTGGCCATGTGTACTCAGATACATTAAGATTAAAATAGCTATGGGCTGGGGTATAGCTCATTGGTAGAGCACTTGCCTAGCATGTGCAAGACCCTGAGTTTAATGCGGAAGACCACCCGGAAAAAAATTTAAAAAAAAATAGCTGTAAGATGCTTTTAGACATTTAGACCATCCAACACAACTTTCAGTTAAACCTTAAAACTCATTCCTGGAAATCAGTCTTTTTAACTTATAAAAAGGAATATATTTTTCTTTTCTATGCCATATAAAAACATTACTGATAAGCTTCTAAATCTCGAAGTTAGTGGTATTTTTTTTTCTCTTAAAAGAAAGTATAATAGTGTTATGTATTTTATATTTCAATATGCTAAGTGACCGTGTGTGTGATCAATTCTTTACTGACCATAATAAGAAAATGATGGTGCAAATAATTCTTAAGTCTGGCTTTGAAATACATTTCAGCAGCTTTATCTTTTATCTTCCTGCTTCATTTAAGATAATATTGAAATGTTTACTATTTCCTAAGCGTGCATGCCAATGTATGATGTGATCCAATTGTTTGCAGGTTAATGAAGCAAGAAAACATGCAAATAAATTTCCCAAAGCTCTTATGATTAGTACTCCTGACTGTGCCTTTACCTACTGTCCTGTCCTATTAGAGGACTAGAGTGACAGAGGAAGCAAGTAGGAGAAATAGTACTAAGCAACTAGGAGAACTGTCAGATTTCTATAAAGTTAGATTGTAACATGGCCTTTTTCTGTCTTCTGAGTTATGCTTCCTAGAACAGGCAGGCTGTGACCTAAAATAATTATACTCTACTTAAGAAGTTTTTTTGTTCACAGTACAAGACACCATTATTAGAAATGTCTTTGTCACTCATTCACTTCGTCATCCACTCACAGTCTTCCTCCCCATGACACAGATATACCCAGCTCCCAAAATAGCCAACATAATGTTGATCATTGCTATACAAAAGTGTGGTCTGCCTATGGCTATGGGTCTGCAAACTCTTTATTACCTGCCCTTGGAGAGAGACGAATATAAAAAGTAAAGACAGGGCTGGGGGTGTAGCTCAGTGTAGTACACAATGAAAGCTCTGAGTTTGATCCTCAACATCACAAAAAAAGCGGGGAGGAAATAAACTTTTTAAACAACTTGATGTTCCTGCAATATATTTATTTAATATTTTCAAAAATATTGGTCTGTAGCAGATAAGAAATTAAGAAAAAAATTCTTCGCAAATCATTTGAAAGGTTTCACAACGCTATCTGTTTTGTATATCAATGGAACTAACACCTAGCAGTCTGGCATATAGTACCTCAGTAAATTTTTTGTTGAGTGAGTGAACAAATAGTGATTAAGTGATTGGTTGGTCAGATGGATCTGAATTTGAATTCCTACTCCTTGCCAACTGTGCAATCTTGATCTCAAATAAATTACATAATCTTTATAAGTTTGATTGTGCTTATTACCTCAGGGTTATTTCGAGAACTAAATGATCATTCATATATACCACTAAGCTTTGTACTTGGCAGTTAACTATTTATCATACTTAACATTTCACTGAACACTCAGGACTAGGCTTCAGTTTTCCCAGTTGTCAGGAATTTTAAAACTTTTAACCACTAGTCCCTTTGTTCTAAAGAAATCTTAAGAGGGCCAAATATAAATCCCTAGTTGCTGAGAACCTGACAACCTGGTTGGACAAGGAAAACATACCCAAACCCAAGCTGCATGTCTTCCTAGAGTAAAAACAAGCCCCACAGACACTGTCATCCAAAATTCACAGCAGTTCGTTTGGAACACAAGTCAATAGACTCAATATTGGAAGATTGGCATCCCACAAAGTAGCATAATAACTATGGAATAATAATTTTTAATATTTTGTTGTAGGTGGACACAATACATTCATTTTATTTATATGTGGTGCTGAGGATTGAGTCCAGCACCTCACATGTGCTAGATAAGCGCTCCACTGCTGAGCTACAACTCCAGTCCCAGAATAGTAATGTTTTTAAGTGATGGTGGGCCAGGGTAAAAGAAGGAATAGGAACCATTAGACCAGGTATGGTGGCAAACACCTGTAATTCCAGCTACTTGAGAGACTGAGGCAGGAGGACTGCAAATTTAAGGACAGCCTGGATGACTAAATAAGACCTTGTCTCAAAAAATTAAAAGGGATATAGCTCAGTGGTAAAGTGCCCCTGTGTTTAATCCCCAGCACTACAAGGGAAAAAAGAAAAGAAAGACAAGTAGAAAAAATGAACACAAAAATTGCATTTTAAGGAAATAAAATAGATAAGATAATCAAGAAAAATAAATTTACGATGTAAAATATTAAAATGGGTTGGGCTTTGTGGCACACTCTTGTAATCCCAATGGCTTGGGAGGCTGAGGCAGGAGGATCACAGGTTCAGCACCAGTTTAGGAAATCTAGCAAGACCCTATCTCTGTAACCACAAGTATAGAGAAAATTTTTTAAAGAACTTTGAAGGATTTTGCTCTGCTCTGTGCCAATAAATTTGGAAATGTACCTTAGATAAATCCTAGGGTAGTATTTTAGTAAAGCATAAATTATCAGAACCCCAGAAAAGAGCAAAATAAACCAGATGCCAAGGAAGAAACAGAGAGATGCTATCAAAAAATGGTCCCAAACAATTCCTGGAAGAGTTACATAAGTAAATTCTGACAGCCCATTAAGTAATGAGCAGATAGTTTCAATGTTCAACTGTTCTAGAGTGGAAAAAAACAAGTTCCAATTTTGGCAGGGTGAGGGTACTGGGGATTGAACTCAGAGCACTCAACCATTGAGCCACATCCCCAGCCTTCTTTCCTATTTTATTTAGAGATAGGCTCTCACTGAGTTATTTAGCACCTTGCTTTTGCTGAGGCTGGCTTTGAACTTGCGATCCTCCTGCCTCAGGCTCCTGAGCCACAAGCCTCCAATTTTCAAAGTACAGCAATAGGGTAATACTAAAAGAATGGCTGTTAATGCACAATTCTTTAAAATACCTGCAAACAAAATCTAGTAGAACAACACCAGCAGGAAGAGAAACCACAAATGAGCATAATAGAATTGGGAAATGATGGAAGTGTTAAGCCTCTTTTTAAATTTGTTTTTGTGGTACTGGAGATTGAACCTAGGACTTCCTGCTTGATAAGGTAAACACTCTATCATAGAGTTATATCTCCAACCCTTACAACTGCTTCTTATTTGTAAGTAGAAAGGCTACTATACTTGGCAGTTAACTATTTATCATACTTAACATTTCACTGAACACTCAGGACTAGGTTTCAGTTTTCCCAGTTGTCAGGAATTTTAAAACTTTTAACCACTAGTCCTTTTGTTCTAATGAAATCTTAAGAGGGCCAAATATCAATCTTTTTTTAATTAACTTTATACTCACCCATCTTATGAATATTTTTGGTGTTCCCACAGTTTTTCATTATTTTTTTTAAAAAATACTTGTGCTCAATGGTGCATACCTATAACCCCAGCAACTCAATAAGCTGAGGCAGGAAGATTATGAGTTCAAAGCCAGCCTCAGCAACTTAGTGAAGCCCTAAGCAACTTAGTGAGACCTGTCTCAAAACACAAAAAGGGCTGGGGATGTGGTTGTATGGTTAAGTGCCCCTAGGTTCAATCCCTGGTACCAAAACAGGTTGATAGACCAGTGGTACAGAATAGAGGACACAGAGGCTAACCCACAAAATTACAACTATCTTATATTAGACAAAGGTGCCAAAAGCATGTACTGGAGAAAGGATAGTATCTTCAACAAAGGGTGCTGGGAAAACTGGAAATCCATATGCAACAAAATGAAACTGAATCCATATCTCTCACCATGCACAAAAGTTAACTCAAAATGGATCAAGGACCTAGGAATTTACCAGAGACTCTGCATCTAATAGAAGAAAGAGTAGGCCCTAATCTTCATGTGGGATTAGGCCCCAACTTCCTTAATAAGACTCCTATAGCATAAGAATTAAAACCAAGGATCAACAAATGGGATGGATTCAAACTAAAAAGTTTCTTAGCAAAAGAAATAATCTGTGAGGTGAATAGAGAGCCTACATCCTGGGAATAAATTTTTACCCCTCACACATCAGATAGAGCTCTAATCTCTAGGGTATATAAAGAGCTCAACAAGATAAGCACCAAAAAAACAAATAATCCAATCAATAAATGGGCCAAGGACCTGAACAGACATTCTCAGAAGAGGATATACAATTGGGCTGGGGATGTGGCTCAAGTGGTAGCACGCTCGCCTGGCATGCGTGCAGCCCGGGTTCAATCCTCAGCACCACATACAAACAAAGATGTTGTGTCCACCGAAAAAACTAAAAACTAAATATTAAATTTAAAAAAAAGAGGATATACAATCAATCAACAAATATACAAAAAAAAATGCTCATCATCTCTAGCAATCAGAGAAAGATACCATCTCACCCCAGTAAGAATGGCAGCCATTATGAAGACAACAACAGGTGTTGGCGAGGATGCGGGGGTGGGGGGGGAGGTACACTCATACACTGCTGGTGGGACTGCAAATTAGTGCAGCCAATATGGAAAAAAGTATGGAGATTGCTTGGTAAGCTGGGAATGGAACCACCATTTGACCCAGCTATTCCTCTTCTCAGACTATACCCAAAGGACCTAAAAACAGCATACTACAGGGACACAGCCACATCAATGTTTATAGCAGCACACTTCACAATAGCTAAACTGTGGAGCCAACCTAGATGTCCTTCAGTGGATGAATGGATTAAAAAATATATGGCATTTATACACAATGGAATATCACTCTGCACTAAAAAAGAATAAGATCATGGCATTTGCAGGGAAATGGATGACATTAGAGAAGATTATGCTAAGTGAAGTTAGCCAATCCCAAAAAAACAAATGCCGAATGTTTTCTCTGATATAAGCGGGGTGACTCAAAGTGGGGTAGGGAGAGAGAGCATGGGTGGAAAATTACCTCTAGATAGGGAATAGGGGTGGGAGGGAAAGGTAGGGAGAAGGGGAATAGCAAGGATAGTGGAAGGAGACATTATACAAAATTCATGTATGAAGATGTGAATTTGGTGTCAACATACCTTCTATACAAACAGAGATTTGATAAATTGTGGTATAAAGGTGTATTAAGAATTGCAATGCAAAAAAAATGTGAATGTAATGCACTCCACTATTGTCATGTATGTAAGAAATAATAAAAGAGTGATATTCAAAATATTTACTACCCAGGCACTATCCAGTCAGAACAGATTTAAGGTGCCCTCTTCTGCCAGTTGTTAATTCTTCATTTGGTTTGGGCAACTGGAACCTCTAACACCCTTGGGCTTAGGGGCAGCAGCTAATTACCAGAGGCAATAGAAGTGTGCTGATGATGTCTTAACAACCATCACAGCCTCACTGTTGGTTATACAGCTACAACTGCTTCTTATATGTAGTAGGAAGCCCAAGGGGAGAAGAATACTTCTTCTGCATTATTGGGAAACAATTTCTAGAAGCAAAATGTAGGCTGAGGGGTAGCCCAGTGGCAGATCCTCATAAAAAATAAAATAGGCTGGTGATGGAGCTCAGTGGTTGAGCATCCTTGAGTTCATTCCCTGAATTAATTAATATCTAAGGGCTTGGGGCTGGGGATATAGCTCAGTTGGTAGAGTGCTTGCCTTGCATGCACAAGGCCCCTGGGTTCAATCCTCATCACCGCCAGAAAAAAATAAAATTTAAAAAAATATATATATACACACACACTAAGTTTTAAGGTGTAAGTCCTTTTTTTTTTTACTGTATTTAGTGGATTTTATTTATTTATTTATTAATATTTATTTTTTAGTTTTCGGCGGACACAACATCTTTGTTTGTATGAGGTGCTGAGGATTGAACCCGGGTTGCACGCATGCCTGACGAGCGTGCTACTGCTTGAGCCACATCCCCAGCCCCTTCCAGTTGTTTAAAACAAAGTTGTCATACTGTCTTTCCCTAACATCTCGCATACAGTCCACTGGTTTCTCTACCCTTGTCCTCCACCACTCCCATCTCCCCAGCTCCCACAGTCTGTTTTCAACTAAAGTTCCAAAGTGATCTTGTTGACCCATGCCACTTAATTTGCTCAGAACGCTGCAGTGTCTCCCATTTGCTTAAAGTAAAAAGCTAAAGTCTTAAAATGTAGGCTTGATCCTCTATGGTCTACACCTCTGTATCCCAGTGACACCATTTCTCATTCTACCAATGGATCATTCTGCTGTGGCTTCTCCAGCCTTCTCCAGAACACAGACATTCTCCCCAGATGTCTTCGCAATTGCTCTTTCTGTACCTAGAGTGCTTTTTCCTCAGCATTTCCTGTGACTTAAACCCCACCACCTTCACAGTTGTTGGAATGTTTTCTGGATCCCTGTATTGTATTGTATTGTGGAGTGGTTGCTGGGGATAACACCATTTCTACATCCCCAATCCTTTTTTTTTAAAAATATTTTTTAGTTGTTGGTGGACTTTTATTTATTTGTTTGTTTGTTTGTTTGTATGTGGTGCTGAGATTCAAACCCAGTGCCTCACACATGTTAGGCAAGCGCTCCACCACTGAACCACAACCCCAGCTCAATCCTTTTTATTTTTAAGACAGGGTTTCACTAAATTGCTATGGGTCTCACTAAGTTGCTGAGACTGGTCTCGAACTTGGGGTCCTCCTGCCTCTACCTCCAAGTTTCTGGGATTACAGGTGTGTTCCACCTCACCTGGCTGGACCCCTTGTTTTAAATCCCATTGTATCATTTCCTCCCCCAAATCACTCCCTATCCTTACCCTGCATTCTCTTTTTCTACAACTCTAATTACATCATAAATTCAATAAAGAGGCTAGAGGTGTAGCTCTGTGGTATACTTCCCTAGAGTGTACAAAGCCCAGGGTTCAATCTTCAGCAGCACCAAAAATAATAATTTTATAGAATTTATGTATTTATTATATTTATCATCAGTCTCCTACACACACTAAAATGTGAACTTCAGAAAGATGTATTCAGCCGGGCATGGTGGCTCACGCCTGTCATCCCAGCAGCTCGGAAGGCTGAGACAGGAGGATGGCAAGTTCAAAGCCAGCCTCAGCAATGGTGGGGCGCTAAACAACTCAGTGAGACCCTGTCTCTAAATAAAATACAAAAAATAGAGCTGGGGATGTGGCTCAGTGGTCACATGCTTCTGAGTTCAATCCCAGGTACAAAAAAAAAAAGATGTATTCCACTGATGTAGCTTCAGTGCTTAGAACAGTGCCTGGCATATAGATGATATGGAATAAACACTAAGTGAATGAATGGACTTATGTTAATGATCTCCATTCAGCTCTTTTTGTGGTCTGCTCACCATTATATGGAGAAAGCAATAGCTAATAATGGTACAACAGTCACTTACAAAGTCAGCAATAACAACGTCAATAATCATTTATTTTTAAAATTTACCATGAGTAATATCAATAATCACAGTTGTTTCTCAAATCCACTACCAGTGGATCAATTACCATATAGCAATCCAATTACCATGTAGCAAACAGTATACTAAAAGCCAGATAGTCCACATGGACGATATTAAATCTGTCTTCCAGATGAGGGCACTAGGGCTCAAGATTTAAAGAAATTTACTGGGACTGGGGATGTGGCTCAAGCGGTAGCGTGCTCGCCTGGCATGCGTGCGGCCCGGGTTCAATCCTCAGCACCACATACAAAGATGTTGTGTCCAGCGAAAACTAAAAAATAAACATTAAAAAATATAAATATTAAAAAAATTCTCTCTCTCTTAAAATAATTAAAAAATAAAGAAATTTACTCAAGACCCAAGTCACTATGCTCCTGGTATTGAGTAAATCAGTCCCGAAGGGTTGGAAGTAATCCTCGGTGATCTGTGGGCTTGTCATTCGTTGCTTGTGCCCCATAAGGATACAAAATGGGTAGGTATCTGCAATGTTTCTGGTACTTGCTGTCTGAGATTATGGGTAATAACTGCTGTGTCTCTGCTGCAACCCCCACTCCCTCCCCACCCCTACCAGACTGCAGATTTGTTGGAGGAGCTTTACATTCTTCAAATCAACTTGCCTTCCAGGAGGTTTGGCCCAAGGAGGAAGTAGATGGAAGTCTGTGCCTGTGGTTCTTTCCCCTTGAAACAGATGACACAAAGGATGTTTTTACTTAGAATCCTGAATCTGCTGTATTTTAAACTGACCAATTCACGGAACAGATGGATTCTGGATGAAGCTGTAACCCAGAGGTTGAAACTGATTTCTGTTGGCTGTTTCAACCCCCACGTATTTGTGAATGATGTTAATTCGTGAGGGGAGGGAGGTAGTGGTAGAGGATGTTCTGTTCCAAAAAGAAAAAAGAATACTTCTGTTTTGACCACTGAATAAAATAAGAATGAATCTAGGCAGAAATGACTTGACTCGAGTTTAATAGATTTTTAATATAAAAAGGCTAGCAGATTCCAGTGGAAGTGAATATAGTCTATTTGTATTTATACACAGGGATTAAACAAACTAATCCAACAGGAGTCTGTGCAGGCAATTGTTTGGGAGCAAGATAGATCCATCTGCGTGCAAAGAATTGTGAATGAAGGAGCATCCATGGCTCAGTGGGCAGGCAGGGCACAGGGGAGACCACCAGTCTGAATAATCAGACATTCACATTTCCCACTGTTTTGTTCTATTGTATCCAAATGTGAGAAGCTGCTCTTCAGTCCTCCACATACAAAGCTCTTTATTGGACTTTATTGAGGCATGATCCCAGCTGCTTTACTCAAACTGCCAGCCTCTGAAGGAGTTTGGCTTGATGGTGTCTGGCAGCTTGGCTTTGCCCCCAAGTAGATTTATGAGCTGTGAAAGATAGTCAAATTAACACCCTAAGCATTCCTGATAGGATTAGAGGCCTGCATTTGCATACCACCCTGACATACCACACCATCTTTGTATCTTCCCAGCCCTCCTGGGTGGGGTTTGGAGAGGGCAAGTAAGAGGTGATGCCACACACCCCTCTCCCAGCTGGCTATACAAATGGTCACCATGCAATTCCAGATTATGTTATATGGCATTTAACATCTTCTAATGGCAGCATCTCCCAATCAAAAGGACTGAACTGAAGAGGCAAATGCATCCCCTTTCAGGGCTGGATTCCCAGAGAGAGAAAGAACCAGGCTCTTTTCTGGGGTAGGATGAACTCCTCCAACTGCCCCAAGGAGTACTGGGGATTGGCCATAAAACACCCATTGAAATCAAACTAGTAACTGATTGTTCTGATTTTAACAGTTAAGCATATTCAAGGTAGAAACTTTGGAAAATGCTGTACATACAGCAAAATTTTAAAATTATCCATATATCTTATTACTTACAAATTATTTACCTCCTTTTCCCTCTCCTACTACTCATTTCCCTCATAGAAGCAATAATCATTATCAGTTTCCTATGTATTTTCTCAGAAAAATCTATGCTTAATCATATATAATCATTTTTTCTTTCTTTTAAACACAAATAGTAGTATGTAATGAAAGCAAATAAGAGAGAATACAAAAGAAAAAAGAAAAAGAAATAAAGAAAAGGAGACAGACCTCAATGGATCGGTGATGCTTTATTAAGCAAGCGAGAGGCACAATTTTAAGAGGAAAATGGCGGCTGGCTACAACAAGAGTCTGAGTTTTATGGGGTTTAGCAGGATCATGTCATGGGAAGAGTTAGTCAGTTACTTTTGGCAGGCTTACTTTCAACAGGCAGGGAGATTGGGGTAGATAAAGGAGATTGCGACAGATCATATTCCTGAGCTCCCTTTTCCCTGAGGGTTTTGTAAATCTTCCTTTCTGTCATATAAGACCTTTGCTTTTTTTCTCTTGACTATATAGCCCAAGATACTTCCTTGTCAATATAATGTTGCCTCAGTCTAAAGGAGAATTTTTAGCCAGGTATGTGGTGCACAACTATAATCCCAGCAATTCAGGAGGCTGAAGAAGGATTACAAATGCAAGGCCAGCCTGGACAACTTAGCAATTACCCTGTCTCAAAAAAAAAAAAAAGAGTGGGGAAGGAGCTCTGTAATAAAGTGCCCCTGGATCAAAAAAATAAAGGAATTTGGTGTGTGCCTAGCATGCACAAGTCCCTGGGTTTGGTTCTCAGCACTGCAAGGAAAGAGAGAGAGAGAGAGAAGAGGGAGGAGGAGGAGGAGGAGGAGGAGGCGGAGGAGGAGGAGAGGGAAAAGAAAAATTTTAAATAAAACCTCACATATTCATTCTGTAATTTGCTAAGTCTTTGTGGATTCCTGGAATCTGTCATATCAGGCACCTGCAGGTCTCCTACCCCATTCAGCCTTCATTCATTTTACACATTGGGGTTCAGCATACGGATTTTGTTAGAGGATTTGCACCTGTTATACTCCCTTGAATTTCTCATAAGAAGTTTTTGAGGCCCAGAGAAGTTGAGTGACTTGTACAAGTTCATCCAACTGGAAAGAAACAAAATCTCCCAAGTAATGCCTATACCCTGCTCTTCTCATGCCAGGATCCTAGTCCATTCAAGTTGGCCCAACCAGTGCTCCACCTTCTTAGGATTGCTGGTGACTTAAATGACAATTATCAGAAGGTTTTATTTTTTCTTACAGTGATGGGGATGGAACCTAGCACCTCACACATGCTAAGCAAGTGCTCTTCCACTGAGCTATATCCCCAGCCCCTTCAGATGACTTCTGTGCATGTCATTATCTGAAACCAAAGAATTGCTTAAAGAGAGAGCATCTAGCATTCTGGAAGAATCACTAGGAGAGTGTTAGGGGAAGGAGGCAGCAGGTAGACATCTGTCCTCCCCAGCAGAAACAAGGTCAGCTTGGTTCAAGGAAAGGAAACGTTAGATCCAAGAGCTTGCAGGAACTGTGAATCAGAACAAAACACTCCTTTGTCAAATAAAGTCCACTCATGGGGAGCCTCAGGGAGTTAAATTCCTATATTAATTAGCTTTATTTTTGTTGTTGTTATTTCCAGAGCTGGGGATCCAACATAGGGCTTTGTGCATAGTAGGCAAGCACTCTACTACTATGATGCAGTTTTATTAACCTCTAGGAACTTTTGCCATCTCTTTGTAAGAAAGCAGGAAGGCAAATACAAGGCATTTATTTTGTCTCATTGGTCTTCCCTTGAAGCACTATCTTCAACTGTGACCCCATGAGATTTACAAGGGCAGTTTTGTGACTTAGATTCATGTCACAAAGGCTTTCCCAAATCCTGGCCAGGGCCAAGAATGGGTCTGAAAGGAAACCTTTTTCATTAGTCCCATAGCAGAGGCAATAAAGTAGCTGTGCCTTTGAAACCAACAAGTTGAGATAAGCACAAAGCGTTGAAAAGCAGAAGCTGGCCTAAAATGAGGTGAGTCACAAGTAAAGCCATTGACAGGGATGGAAAGTGTGTTTAATAGGAATTTAAGTGTAGATTTTTTTTTCTTTTTTGGTGGTACTGGAGATTGAACTCAGGCAAGCACTGTACCACTGAGGTACATCCTCAGCCCTGAGTGATATGGCATGTTCTTTAGTCAGAGCTTCCGAGGTCTTTTAGAATGTCAGACACTAGAGGCCCCCACCATCTTTCCCCTAAAAAGGGAGTTCAAACCGTTTGGTCTGTGATCTAATGAAAATGCAGTCTGACTCAGTCTGGATTAAAAGAGTTTTGTTTTGTTTCCTGTCTCCCTTTTAACTGATGGAACTACCATTCAAAACAGGAGATAAATTGCAAGAGGCCATTTCATGCCGGAGCAGTTACAAAGCAGAACCTCCAAGAATGCTTGGCAAGAAAGTGGAGGCCAATCATTCTCTTCTGAGAGCTGCAGGGATACAAAGCAACTGGTGAGTGGAGAGAACCTTAGTTAGCTTCCAGCCCCAATGGCTTGTCTCAAGTAACAGGAAGGAATATTCCTTCTTCTGTGGCCTCTTCCTTGGGCTATTCTTCATTTATCATGATTAACACACCCAAAATTTTGGCAAGCTTTGGGCTTTTTTAGTAAAGAGGGAGAAATCACTTAAAAATAGAAACAAAGCTATTTGGACCGTGTCCTATATAGTTATGATTATAGCACACACCTGAAGATGAAGCAGATGAATTGAGAGGAGTGACTTTTTCTACCAACTGTCAAAATGTTGCATTTTACGTTCTCCTTAGGTGAGAATTCACCATTGTAAAATTTAGACTCTAATTAGTGCTAAAGGGCATTCTTTAGGAAGGCCTAGTATGCTAGTCTGCTTTCCAGTCCTATAACAAATACCTAAAATGATATAAAGAGAAAAAGGTTCATTTCAGCTTACAGTTTCAGAGGTCTCAGTCCACGGTGGGTTGGTGTTGTTGTAGCACATCGTGGCAGGAGGATGTGGCAAAGCACAATCACTAACCTCATGACTGAGAAGCAAAGGAGAAAAAGAGAATCTTCCCCCATTCAGGCATACCCTCAGTGACCTTAAAACCTTTCCTTAAGCCCTACCTCTTAAAAGTTCCACCACTTCCCAATAACACCAGCTGGAGACCATGCATGGGCTTTTGGAGGACATTCAGCATCCAAACTATAGAATCTGGTTGTTTTTTGTTGTTGTTTGGTTTGGTTTGGTTTTGCAGTGCTGGGGATCCAACCTAGGGCCTCAAGCATACCATGCAAATATTCTGCCACTCAGCTAAACCCTGAGCCCCTAGGATTAAACCCAGGGTCTCACACATGCTCAGTAAGTGCTCTGCCACTGAACTATATCCCCAGGCATTTATTTATTTTAAATTTTGAGATAGGGCCTTGTTATGTTCCTGAGGCACCCTGAACTCTGCCATCCTCCTGCCTCAGCCTCCTAAGATTACATACATGTGTATGAGATTACATACATGTGCCACTGTACCCAGCTATTTTAAAATTAGTTTTTACTCTAACTCCAATAATAATGTCCTGAGTGGTTACTAAAAAGCAAGACAGTGCAGAGGAAAAGGAAGAATAAAAGAATAATTACTAGCACCTACTACATACCTACTGGTCAGATACTTTTCTTCAGAAAAATTTAAAAACATTACATTTCCTTTCTCTGCTTTAGTAATAATTCCCCCAAATTTTGCTGTACATTGGAATTACTTGGAATCTTTTTTAAAAATATGGATACCAGACTCTCATCCTCTGGCATTCTGATTTAATTGCGGTATGGCCTGGGCCATGAGGAGTTTTAACAGTGTCTGAAGTGATTTTGATGTCCAGCAAAGTTGGAGAACCTCTGGCTTAATGCCTAATGTATCTTCAGGATACCTGCAGGTGGCTCTCTCCTCTTTCATCAGCTCCAAGCACCCATGACCTTGACTCTGTGGGGTGTCTCTCCTGTAGCACCTGTAATTTATCCTTTGGCCTCTTTATTCTACACTCCTCCTCGGGAGTACTCAGAGATCCCCAAAGACAAGACTAAGTCCCCAGGCATCATTGAATTCCTACACCACCAAGGGCTCTCTGAGTACTAATTGAAGGAGTGAAATAATTTTCTATTTGGAGGGGCTGGGGTGGTGGCTCAGTGGTAGAACGATTGCCTAGCATGAATGAGGCACTGGGTTTGATCCTGGGCACCACATAAAAACAAACTAATGTGTCCACCTAAAACTAAAGATACATAAATAAATAAATATTTTTTAAAAATTTCTATTTGGACATATCATTTTACTCAGTTAACTTTCTTTCTTTTTTTTTTAATTATAGTTGTACCTTTATTTTATTTGATTATTTTTATGTGCTGCTGAAGATAGAACCCAGAACTCAGCGCCTCCCACGTGCTAGGCACCCGCTGAGCCACAACCCCAGCCCCACCAGTTGACTTTCTATGGCTAAAATAAATGTCGTTTTGTTTTTGCTCACTTGGTCATACTTTCTGTAATTTTAATAATTATTGGATTACCTTTTAAAAGAAAGCATTTATACCATTTTATGTTTTACATGTTTTAAAATACGTCTGCCAGCTGTAGTTATCAATACAAGCAAGATTCCAAATGCAGTTTGTCAAAATAAGTTAAATGATTATACGTGGGTCAGGATTATTTGTGAAGACATATATCATTTAAGTCTCCATCGACTTAAAACCTGGTTTTCCTTTTAAAAACAAAACAAAAAAAGTTCATACTTCATAAAATTAGAAGGTAAATTCTTAAAAGTGTCTCTTTTTTGTTTGATTAATATGGAGTTCAGGGCCCGGCACACACATTTCTGAAGTTGTATCTCGCTTTATTTCCAAAATGCAAACAAAGAAATGGCTTCACAAGCAGTCTCCTGTAACATCGCGGAAGCGGTCAGATGGCAAGGCTGGGCGACCGGCCTTCAGAGCCACTGTAATTGTCCCCACGTTCCTGG